>NC_136059.1:668050407-669250407 GCF_964261635.1 Lissotriton helveticus
AGTCACCCATTCATATAAGAGAGAAGCAGATAGCCAGGTCTTCCAGGTAAAATTAGTAATAAACTGACTGGTTATTAATTTTTGCTGAGAATTGTAAAAGTATAGAGAAGGTTAAGTGTGTCTCTTACTGCAGGTGCCAGTGTTATCTTCGACGTTGGCAGAAGACCAGAGAAGAACAATCCTCAACCAGGCTGTCTCTCTCTTTTTCAATCCACTTCCCCTTTCCCTTCTGCTTCAGAAGCGGCTTAGAGGTCTTCTGGCCGTAGCTGAGGTAGGGGGGCATTGGGAGCATCGTCGGTTTCGATGGACTTCGTGTGAGCCTTCTGACAGCCGCCCAGCAGGAGGTGGAGCCACCATTGTGGAAGGCAGGCACAGCCCTATTCAGGCCCAGGTGCTATCCGCTCCCACCACTCTAGATGCAGATGGAGCTATTCATCCCAGGGATGGCCCACTCAGCCTCTGGGAGCCACCCAGCCCCTGTCACTCACAAACCAGACAGTCAATTCACAAACAGGCCAAGGCACACAGAAAGGTCAGACAAGAGAACAGCCACTTTCTAAAAGTGCTGTTCTCAAACACAGGATTTAAAAACAACCTTTCCTAAAAGATGTGGTACTAAATTCTGAGTTCAGGGATACCAGACTTTTATGTCCTATCTTGCTTCTATGGGAAGATATGCTGGTAGCCACTGTAGTCAGCATTCCCCATGATAGCCCATGGGGCAAGAAAGCCTTACAATAGTAAAAAACGAAAATGGCTGTAATTCACTACCAGAGCATGTCACCTGCACTAGTACATGCTCTACCTTTCACATACACTGCACCCTGCCCAAGGGGGTACCTTGGGCCTTCCATAGGGGTGCCAAATGTGCACAGAAAGTGAAGGGTTAGGCCTGGTCAGTGAGGACACTGACCAGGAGGACATGGCAATTCACAGACTGCACACAGGCACTGCGGTGGCAGGCCTGAGACACCATTTTAGAGCTACTCCTGTGGGTGGCACAATCGGTGCTGCAGGCCCACTAGTAGCATTTGAATCACCAGCCCTGGCACTCTCAGTGCACTTTACTAGGGACTTCTTGGTAATACAAATATGCCAATCATGGATAACCAATCACAATAACAATTTATACAGGGAGCACTTGCACTTTGACACTGATCAGCAGTGGCAAAGTGCCCAAAGCACATAAACCAGCACAAACGAAATCCATCACAGCATAATAAATACAGTAGGTAGAGGCATAAAGATAGGGGGAAACCATGCCAAGGATGCCAGGTCTAACACGTGTCCCCTCCAGCTGAAAGTGGGGAGAACTACCCACCCTCTTGGGAGTTCTCTTCACTAAGGCGGAAAAACCTGGACAGACCATCAGCATTGGCGTGTTCTGTGCCAGGGCGGTGTTCCACCGTAAAGTCCATGCCCTCTAGGGAGATGGACCACCTCAACAGTTTTGGGTTCTCACCCCTCCTCTGCATTAACCATCTGAGGGGCCTGTGGTCTGTCTGAACACAGAAGTGAGTCCGACAAAGGTAGGGCCTCAGCTTCTTCAGAGTCCAGACCACAGCAAAAGCTTCCCTTTCAATTGCACTCCACCTCTGTTCCCTGGGGAGTATCCTCCTACTAATGAAAGCTACAGGTTGGTCCCAGCCCTTGTCGTTGATCTGTGAGAGTACTGCTCCCACACCATGCTCTGAAGCGTCTGTCTGCACTATAAACTCACTGGAGAAATCAGGTGCCTTGAGCACCGGTGCTGTACACATGGCAGTTTTCACGGCATCATAAGCAGTTTGGCAGGCTTCAGTCCAATTCACTCTCCTGGGATGCTTCTTGGAAGTCAGCTCTGTCAAGGGGGCAACGATGGTGCCATATCCCTTGACAAACCGTCGGTAATACCCGGTAAGACCTAAAAAGGCTCTCACCTCTGTCTGGGTCTTGGGGGGGCTCCGAAGCCAGGATGGGATCAATTCTCGCCTGTAAGGGTGCCACCTGGCCGCTCCCCACCTGGTGTCCCAATTATACCACAGATCCCTGCCCTATCTGGCACTTGCTGGCCTTGATAGTGAGGCCTGCCCTTTGCAGAGCCTTCAACACTTCACAGAGGTGTTCCTCCTATGTGGAGCTGAACACAGCAATGTCATCCAGGTATGCGGCACTGAATTCCTCCAGCCTGGTCAGTACCTGGTTAACCAGTCTCTGGAATGTGGCAGGGGCTTTCTTCAACCCAAAGGGCATGACTCAGAACTGGAAGTGCCCCTCTGGCGTTGAGAATGCAGACCTCTCTTTGGCCCCCTCAGTTAAGGCAATCTGCCAGTACCCAGAAGTTAAATCAAACGTATTGAGGTACTGTGCAGCTCCCAACCGATCCACGAGCTCATCAGCTCTGGGGATGGGTGTGGTCAGTCTTCATGACCGCATTGAGCCCACGTTAGTCCACACAATACCGGAGTTCTGAAGTGGCACTGGGCGCAGCAGCTTTTGGCACTAAGACCACTGGGCTAGCCCAGGGGCTGCTGGAGGGCTCAATCACCCCTAGCGCCAACATCTTTGGAAACTTCTTCCTTGATGCTGGCCCTGACCTTGTCAACTACCCTGTAAAATATCTGTTTCACAGGTAAACAATCTCCAGTGTCCACATCATGGATGCACCAATTTTGACACCTGGGGTCAGGGAGAACAGGGAGGCAAACTGACCCAACACTTGGCGACAGTCCCTCTGCTGATCTGGGTTCAGGGTGGGCGAGAGGACTACACCATCCACTGACCCGTCCTGCTCCTTGGTTGCCAGGAGGTCAGGAAGAGGGTCACTTTCCTCTTCCATTCCAGCATCTGTAGCCAGGAGCTTTGTCACTTCAGACCTCTCAAAGTGGGGTTTGAGGCGGTTCACATACAAGACTCTCAGGGGCTGCCTGGAAGTCTTCAAGTTAATCAGGTAGGTTACTTCGCTCTTGCGCTCCACCACCTCATATTTCCCAGTCCACTTGTCTTGGAGCGCGCAAGGCTCCACTGGCGCCATCACCTACACTTTCTGCCCAGGTTGAAATTCGACCTGAGTGGTATTCTGGTCGTACCACCTTTTCATTTCTTCCTGGCTAGCTTCTAGGTTCTCTTGAGCGAGTTTCCTGTAGCGTTGTGTCTGGTTGCAGAAGGCCAGCACATAGCTGACCCCATCCTGCGGGGTTTTCCCTCTGGATTTCTCCCACCCCTCCTTCACCAGTGTGGGAGGTCCTCTAACAGGGTGGCCATACAGGAGTTCAAAGGGACTGAACCCTAAGGACTTCTGAGGCACCTCCCTGTAGGCAAATAACAGGCATGGTAGAAAGACGTCCCACTTCCGTCTCATGGGCTCCGCTAGGCCCATAATCATACCTTTCAGGGTGCGGTTGAACCTTTCAACCAACCCATTTCCTTGAGGGTGGTAAGGAGTGGTGAACTTATAAGTTACCCCACACGCCTCCCACAGAGACTTCACGTACCTAGAGATGAAGTTGGTACCCCGGTTGGAGACCACCTCTCTGGGGAACCCCACACGGGAAAAGATCCCCATCAATGCACAGCCTACCACGGGCTGTGATTGTCCTGAGAGGGACAGCTTCCGGGTACCGGGTGGCATGGTCCACCAAGACCAGGATGAACCTGTTGCCTAAGGCTGACTTGGGGTCCGGGGGCCCCCGATGTCAATGCCCACCCGCTCAAAAGGGGTGCTCACCACAGGAAAGGGTTGGAGGGGTGTCTTACACTTCCCTCCGCTCTTGCCACTGGCCTGACATGATTGGCAAGATCTACAAAAGGTACCGACGTTCTTCTTCATTTGGGGCCAGTAGAAGTGGGTGACAAGCCTTAGGAAGGTCTTGTCTTGCCCAAGATGTCCTGCGAGAGGCACATCATGAGCCAGACCCATTAGGAAGTTCCTGAAGCGCTCGGGTAACACCAGCACACGGGTTGCACCGGGCTCAGCGAACTTAGGCGCACTATACAACAACTCATCTTCCCAGTAAATTAGATGTTCCTTGGACGCTCCACCTGCTGCCTGGTCTGCAGCCTGTTGCCACACACCAATGAGAGAAGGGCACTCCTTCTGCGCCTTGCAGAATTCCTCCCTGGAGGGGCCACCATCTCGCTGCCAATGGGTCAGCTCAGGCCCAGTTGCCCCCACGCTCCTTGCTGCTCCTGTCTGCCTACCTGCTGCCGCTTCCTGCCTGCTGCCGCTTCCTGGTTCTTCGTGCTCGGGCGACCCAGCCGCCGCTGAGCCGCCCGCCCGCACCAGCTTCTTCCCGCCGCTGCCTCCCTGCGGCCCCGCCCCCCGCAAGCCCATTCGCCGCCCCGCTCCCGCCAACCAGCTGTTCCGCCCACCCGGCTCCCTTATTAAGCTGCCCTCACGCACGCACAGCGGTCACGCGCAGCGGGTGTGCCGATTGTGCGCCGAAGGCGCACCAAAGGCAAGCCCGTCTGCGCCCGTCCGCGCCTGGACCGCACCCAGCGCCATGACCCCTGGTCCCCACCGCCGATGCAAGACTTCAAGACAGACCTACGACGCCGCCACTCTCAACGCACTCAATGCCCGCCGGACCCCTGCCTGCTACCGAGCCACCCCAAGACGCACCCACGACCCTTCGCCTGCAAAGCCTGCCGCTTCACCTGCTACCGGACCTGCACCGCTCCCGCCGAGTCCAACACAAACAGCAACCACCTGAAGTGCATCCTGCTGAACACAGGCACGCCGTGGAACTCTGGGACCTGCTCGAAGCGACAGCACCGGACGTCGCCTTCCTCACCGAAACCTGGATGAACGCCTCCTCAGCGCCCGACATCGCCACAGCCATCCCGGGCGGATACAAGATCACCCGGAAGGACCGCGTCAACCAGACGGGAGGAGGCATCGCCATCGTACACAAGAACGCCATCCGCATCTCGACCAACTCCGACGAAACCTTCTCCGCCACCGAGCACATGCACTTCCAGATACACACCGACCCCAAGACCACCCTCCGAGGCACCCTCGTCTACAGACCACCGGGACCACGCACACAGTTCAGCGAAGACATCGCAGACTTCATCAGCCCGCACGCCCTCCCCTCCGCCGACTACATCCTCCTAGGGGACCTCAACTTCCACCTGGAGAACAACAACGACAGACACACCACCGCCCTGCTGGACAACCTCGCCAACCTGGGACTCAAGCAACTGGTGAACTCCCCCACCCACTATGCCGGACACTCGCTTGACCCCGTCTTCTCTTCCAGCAAGCACGTCTCCTTCAGCCACGCCACCGGACTCCACTGGACAGATCACAGCTGCGTCCACTTCAGCTTCAATAGGACTACGACCCACCACCAACCGCAACGGGTCCCCCGCCGCAGCTGGAGCAAGTTCACCGCCGAGCAGCTCACCTCCTCCCTCAGCCAGAACACTCCCACCAGCACAACGGACCCCAACGAAGCAGCCAGCAACCTCACCAAGTGGCTGACCACCTGCGCCGATGACCTCGCTCCACTAAAGAACCCTCCCAGCAGACCCGGCAGCAAGAAAACCCCCTGGTTCACCGATGAACTCAAGGAATCCAAGAAGAACTGCCGCACCCTCGAGAAAGCCTGGCGGCTCGACCACACCACAGACAACTGGACTGCCCTCAAACACGCCACCCGCAAACACCATCAGCTGATCCGTGCCACCAAGAAGACGGCACTCAAAGAACGACTGGACAACAACTCCCACGACAGCAAGGAACTCTTCAGCATCGTCAAAGAGTTCTCCAACCCCAGCGCCGGAATCAACGACATCACCCCCTCGCAAAGCCTCTGCGACTCACTCGCCTCGTTCTTCCACCGCAAGATCGCCGACATACACAACAGCTTCGACGCACAGACCACGCACCCTACCACCGAACCAACGCCGCCACCACCACCCTCTGCAACTGGACCCCGATCACCACCGAAGACACCACCCGCACGATGAACTCCATCCACTCAGGATCACCAACCGACCCGTGTCCACACCACATCTTCAACAAAGCCGACGCCACCATCGCACCCCATCTCCGAGACACCATCAACTCCTCCTTCCACACCGCCACCTTCCCGGAGAGCTGGAAGCATGCCGAGCTGACCGCCCTTCTGAAGAAACCAACGGCGGACCCCACCGACCTCAAGAACTACCGGCCCATCTCGCTCCTTCCGTTTCCGGCCAAAGTCATCGAGAAGACTGTCAACAAACAGCTTGCCACCTTCCTCGAGACGAACGGATCCCTCGACCCCTCGCAGTCCGGTTTTCGGGCCAACCACAGCACCGAAACCGCCCTGATCGCAGCCACAGACGACATCAGAACCCTGATCGACAACGGGGAAACAGCGGCCCTCATCCTCCTGGACCTCTCCGCAGCGTTCGACACGGTCTGCCACCGAACCCTAGTGAAGCGCCTCAGCAACATCGGAATCCGAGAGAAAGCGCTGGAATGGATCATCTCGTTCCTCACCGGAAGAACCCAGAGTGTCCGCCTCCCTCCGTTCATATCCGAGGCCACCGAAGTCATCTGCGGCGTTCCACAAGGATCTTCTCTCAGCCCGACCCTCTTCAACGTCTACATGAACCCCTCGCAGCCATCGCACACCAACACAACCTCAACATCATCTCCTACGCTGACGACACCCAGCTGATCCTCTCCCTCACTAACGACCCCACCACCGCCAAAGCCAACCTACACGAAGGGATGAAAGACGTCGCCGACTGGATGAGGAACAGCCGCCTTAAACTGAACTCAGACAAGACAGAAGTCCTCATCCTGGGATCATCACCCTCTGCCTGGGACGACTCCTGGTGGCCCCCGGCCCTGGGCACCGCTCCCAAACCAACGGACCACGCACGCAACCTGGGCTTCATCCTGGACTCCTCCCTGTCAATGACCAGACAAGTCAACGCCGTTTCTTCCTCGTGCTTCAACACCCTGCGCATGCTCCGCAAGATCTTCAGATGGATCCCCACTGAAACCAGGAAGACGGTCACCCAGGCACTCGTCACCAGCCGACTGGACTACGGGAACGCCCTCTACGCCGGAACCACAGCCAAACTCCAGAGAAGACTCCAACGCATCCAGAACGCCTCCGCACGACTCATCCTGGACATCCCCCGACACAGCCACATCACTGGACACCTGAGAGACCTGTACTGGCTCCCCGTCAGCAAGAGGATCACGTTCCGACTCCTCACCCACGCACACAAGGCCCTCCACGACCTGGGCCCCAAGTACCTCAACGACCGCATGACCCTCTACACGCCCACCCGCCAGCTACGATCTACCAGCCTCGCACTCGCCACCGTACCACACATCCGCAAAGCCACCGCCGGAGGAAGATCCTTCTCCTACCTGGCAGCCAAGACTTGGAACTCCCTCCCCACCCACCTGCGGCGAACCCAAGACCATCTCTCCTTCAGGAAGCAACTCAAGACCTGGCTGTTCGAGCAGTAACATACGCCTCTCCCCCAGCGCCTTGAGACCCTCCCGGGTGAGTAGCGCGCTGTATAAATGCCATGATTGATTGATTGATAGGTTCCCCAGTTCGGCCACTTTTTCCCCGGTAGGCTCCAGGGCATCCCCCTCAGGTTCTGCTCCTTCCTGGGCCGTGGGAACAGCGGGGGTGGGTTTCCCACACCCCCTGCCCTTTCTTTTTTAGGCAGTCTCCTGGGCCACTGTTTCAGGCTCAAGGTCTGCTGAATCACCCCTACTGGCTGCGTGGTCAACCGATCCACGCAGGCACACCCAACATCTCCAGATGAGCCTGGTGTTCCACCTCCTTCCAGGGGGAACTCTCCAGGTCATTACCTAGCAGACAGTCTACAGGCAAGGCTTGACTCACAACAACCTCCAAGAGACCTGAGACCACTGTTCCCTCTAGGGCGCGCTCGCGCACCTCCCCTGACGTCAGCGTGCACCACCTCGCGTGGAGCACGCACACAGGACGTCGCTAGAGAGAGTCGCGCCGCCGGCCGCTTTAAAGAGGCGAGCGGCGCAAACATGAGGCGCTTTTCCTGGCAGTGGCGGCGGAGCGGGCGTGAGGAGTGCAGGTAAGGAGGCGGGGGGCTAGTGGCGCTTGCGGCGCTTGCGGCGCTTGCGGCTCTTGCGGCGCTTGCGGCACTTGTGGCTATGTGGGACCGCGGGGCAGACTGTGGCCTTTTGTTTAAGTATTGCTGTTAATCAGAGCCCCTTCACGGGTTCCGATTAACAGCAATACTTAAACAAAAGGCCACAGTCTGCCCCGCGCTTTAATAACAAAAGCGTAGAGACAGTTTCCAAACACAGCGTGTACTTTAGGCACGTTGTGTTTGGAAACTGTCTCTACGCTTTTGTTAGTAAAGCGCGGGGCAGACTGTGGCCTTTTGTTTAAGTATTGCTGTTAATCGGAGCCCATAAAGGGTCTCTGATTAACAGCAATACTTAAACAAAAGTCCACAGCGGCTGGGGAAACGAGCGGAACAGAAGGCAAAAGGGGCAAAAAAACAAGGAAATAAAAGAGCGGCACAGAGGGCAGAAAGGCACTAAAAACGAGTGGCACAGAGGGCAGAAAGGCACAAAAAACAAGTGGGACAGAGGGCAGAAGGGCACAAAAAACGAGGGAAAAACGAGTGGGACAGAGGGCAGAAAGGCACAAAAAATGAGTGGGAGAGAGGGCAGAAAGGCACAAAAAACGAGTGGGACAGAGGGCAGAAAGGCACAAAAAAGGAGTGGGACAGAGGGCAGAAGGGCACAAAAAACGAGGGAAAAACGAGTGGAACAGAGGGCAGAAAGGCACCACAAACGAGTGAAACAGAGGGCAGAAGGGCACAAAAAACGAGGGGAAAACGAAGTGGAACAGAGGGCAGAAAGGCACAAAAACGAGTGGAACAGAGGGCAGAAAGGCACAGAAACGAGTGCAACAGAGGGCAGAAGGGCACAAAAAACGAGGGAAAAACGAGTGGAACAGAGGGCAGAAAGGCACAAAAAACGAATGGGTCAGAGGGCAGAAAGGCACAAAAAACGAGTGGAATAGAGGGCAGAAGGGCACAAAAAACAAGGGAAAAACAAGTGGAACAGAGGGCACAAAAGCACAACAAACGAGTGGAACAGAGGGCAGAAAGGCTGCCTGTACGTGGTCCGTGCCCCTTTTTCTTCCCTCTGTTCCCCTTGCTGTCCCCGTGCTCTCTCTGCCCGGTCTTTCCTTCTGTACCCCTCGCTGCCCGTATCTCTGCCCAGGTTTCCCTTCTGTTCCCCTGACTGCCCCGAGCTTGTGGAATGCTGATCGATACCGTCTGACTAACGCCTTGACTACAGTGCTAAACCCTCTTCCCTCAGCCACGCAGAGTCCAGCCCAGGTTTTGCGGAGAGCGGAGAGCGGAGAGAGTCTGAGCGCGCGAAAGGAAAAAGAACCAGCAGCAGGACAGTAGCGGACGGCGGAGCTCACGCCACGGACCGCGAGGAAAAAAGGGGAGACCTGCAACCACTAGCAGAACTACGAGCTGAACTCCGAATTTAATTCCTCCGTAGTGATCTGCAGGAGGTCCGCAGAAGCCGCAGGCCGCAGCGGAGGGGAGCCGAGAGAAAAGCGGAGAGCCCATAAGGACTCACAGAGAAGAAAGAAGTGTGCGGTGAGCAAAGAGAGCGGGTGGGGCCGCTGGGGGGGGGCGATTAAAACTAGCCAGTTTTGCTGCCGTTCCCTGTGTGCCCACTCGCGCCCCCCCCCTCCCGCCTCACACTTTCCCTGCTCCGCTCTGATGTATGCTCTGCCCTGATGTATGCTCTGCCCAACCTGGGCACCATCCCGGCAGCCATACAGATTGTCACACAAACCAGGATTTAGGCACCAGAACAGAGTGCAGATCAGAGAGCAGCGAATAGCGTACAGCAAGCTGCAAGTAGTGAGCTGAGGTTCCAAGGACAGCTCAAACATCAGCGGCACTCCTCAGGCATTGAGACACAAGCTGTGCAGTGGTACTTCTGTCAAGGACTGTGGCTCTAGGCACAAAACCATCTAGTGACAAAAGCGGAAAGTGTAAGAGGAGGATAGAGCCAGACCCCAGCCAGAACCTGGGAAGTGGGAAATGGGAAAATGACTAAGGGAATTTTGATTAAACCAAGGAGGCTGGGCCCTGATGAAGACACACCCAAAAATTATACAACAAGGGTTACAAGAAGTGCAGCCCAGCACTCTAGACAAGAATCTCACTCAGTGAGCCCCCCTCCGCAACCCCCCCACCAAGGGCTCATTACTCACTACTTCCAGACGCCGGGCAATTCACCACTGCCACTGCCAGGAATGCCAGTGGGGGGAGGGGCAGTAGAGTACCCTGAGACCACGGAGCGCAATCCTCGGTCACCGCGGCACGATCGAGAGACAATCGAGCTCCCCGTCTGCAAAAATCCCTCATCTGGAGGAGGAAGTCATTTGAGGCCTGAAGAAGGAGATCAGGATCGGGTGCAAGTGCAGGAACCAGGGGTTCAGGGAGGCCCCCCAAGCGGGCGCAATGTGGGGCACAGCAAAACACAAAATGAATGGAACAGCGACATCTACTCAATGAGGGATACTGCAGACAAACTAGAGCAGGACATAGCAGCGGCAGGGATCTCAAGGAGGCCCGCTGAAGAGACACAAAGCCCACTTTCAACGAAAGCCCTGATCCACTGGCACCAGGAGGAGGAAACACCTGTCAAGCCAGAAGTCATCGAGGACAAATATGCGCACTGCACCAGCCAGAAATCCTTTCTAGGAACAAACACAACAGCCACTGCAAAGGAGCTTCAGAAATTTGAGTCGCCAGAGACAGGAGATCTCACCGACTCGTTCCTAGAAAAACTAGAGCGAACAATTGAAAGAACCTTGGACCTCACCCCCAATCTCATCGGCAGAGGGGCTGCGGTAGACAACCATGCCACAGATCGATCAGGAATACTCTCACCATCAGGCCAGAAGGACCCAGTTGAACAAGAAGACACCCCCCAATTGATAACCATCAGAGAAGCGCAAAAGTCAATCGCCAAGGCCCTGATATGGCAGGCAACCAAAATGGAGGTCCAAGTTGATCTACTTCAAACAATAGCCCAATGCTTGGGGAATCAGGGCCGCAAGCTGGAAGAACTGGAGGCAACCATCAAGCATAATCAGGCCATCACAGCTCGCACAAGCACATGTGCCGAGGAGGCCCGCTGAAGAGACACAAAGCCCACTTTCAACGAAAGCCCTGATCCACTGGCACCAGGAGGAGGAAACACCTGTCAAGCCAGAAGTCATCGAGGACAAATATGCGCACTGCACCAGCCAGAAATCCTTTCTAGGAACAAGCACAACGGTCACTGCAAAGGAGCTTCAGAAATTTGAGTCGCCAGAGACAGGAGATCTCACCGACTCGTTCCTAGAAAAACTAGAGCGAACAATTGAAAGAACCTTGGACCTCACCCCCAATCTCATCGGCAGAGGGGCTGCGGTAGACAACCATGCCGCAGATCGATCAGGAATACTCTCACCATCAGGCCAGAAGGACCCAGTTGAACAAGAAGACACCCCCCAATTGATAACCATCAGAGAAGCGCAAAAGTCAATTGCCAAGGCCCTGATATGGCAGGCAACCAAAATGGAGGTCCAAGTTGATCTACTTCAAACAATAGCCCAATGCTTGGGGAATCAGGGCCGCAAGCTGGAAGAACTGGAGGCAACCATCAAGCATAATCAGGCCATCACAGCTCGCACAAGCACATGTGCCGAGATAATAGAGAAGTGGGCAGAACTGCCGGTAATACTGGGGGACATATTGGCCCTAACCAAAAGTAGAGGTACATCACCAAAGATCAAAAAAATGAATGAACCAACAGCAGAGGGCAATCATGAGGAGGTGACCAATGGAGCCCGCAGCCAAAAGCGGGAATTGGAAATCAAATCCAGAGAAAATGAATCCAATAACCCGGAGTTTCCGGCCGCCCCAGGAAACATGGAGGCAAAAGAACTCTCAGCAAGTCCAGCCATGAAGGGAATCGAAGGGCCGAAAACGCCCACGGAAGGGGAAACAGGAGCTAAAACAGAAGCCCCTTTAACACGAAGGGAGAAGAAAAAACTTAAGAAACAGCAGAAGAGAGCAAAGCAGAAACGCAGATCCATTTTGCCAATAGCGCAGAATAGTCATAGAGCTAATGAGACAAGAAACTTATTGCCATCCTATCCGATTTTTTATTTCAAACGGAAGCCTAAGAATAAATGCTCATTGATAGAAAAAGAAATGGACAAAGAAAGGGCAAGAGACGGCGCAACAAGACTCTGTTCAAGAGGATCAGGAGAACCAGGCGGTTCAGGAGTCACCACCATACCCAGCAGGGCTAGCATCAACCGCCGCACAGGTGACACCCAACAGGGCTGGAAGGGGCAAGGAGGACGCATCCACACAAATAAGGCCCGATGACCCTTTGGAATAAGAGGCCCACAAGGGCAACACGGAACAAATTACATCATGGCCATTGGAGCAAAAACGCTCAGCGAGTAGGCTGGGAGCCAACAACACGGCAGAAATCGATCAACATTGGCGATCACCGAATAACCCCTCCCACTGCTTGAGAGCATGCAACCAGTGTAACGAGGGGTCCACACAAATGAAAAACCTCGAGGAAACACCCACATTTTATGAGGTCTTGCTAACTCCCAGGTACCACATGGAAGGCACCCATGACATCTTAAACAGAAATAACATTCTACGGCTTTTTGCCCACATCAATTCCTTGTGTCAGATAACATCGGAAAACATAGAGTGGGTAAAGTGCAAAAGATTACCAGGTGACAGTCACGGGGACTCAACGTTACTGGGCTTCAAGGATCAAGCACTCCAACGGGCTGTTCTGGGAGAAGCGCAACAACTCGCATGCTGGGGCATTGATACATCAGAACCTAAACAACCCAACTATCCCTTTGTGCTTAAACCCCAAAATAGGGGCCAGGGAGCCACATCAATTCTGAAAGGCACCAGCAATAATAGAAAACATGGGGAACACATCAATGAACGCCTTATCACTCCCATAAACATTTCTGTCCTTCAAAGCAACAATCTGCGTCGAGTACTAATTGGTCAACCAAAACATGCTGTAAGTGGGGCCAATTGGCTTCAGCAACCCTAGCCAAACTCTAGTACTCAACAATGAAGGAAGGGCAAAGCTGGTGCAGGCAGACCAATACCAAGGGCAAAAACCTAACTCTCCTCAAGAATTAACCCTCATATCATGGAATATAGCAGGGTTAAACAAAAAAGTAGGGAACAAGGAAGTACAGGACTACCTCGCTAAAGGGGATATAATATGTTGCCAAGAAACCTGGTCAATGACATCAACCCCCCTAGAGGTCTTCCACGAACATCGGAAAAATGCAACAAAAAAAAACATCTTTGGACGCCCATCTGGGGGTCTTTCCATCTTCATAAGTCATGCGCACAAACTCAGAACGACGGAAATAAGCGTAAATTCCTCAGACATGCAAGCAATGACGATCACCGGTTTAAGGGAAGGTCACCGACCGCTCAACCTGCTGCTCATAAACTGTTATATCAATCCAGCAATGACAGCCGCCAGCAAAGAATCTTTCACCAACATGCTGGAAGATATAATCCTAAAATATGAACATTTCCATGTAATCGTCGCAGGTGATTTCAACCTGAGAAGTCTGGAAGGAGCTTCCAGCACACCAAAGAAAGGGCACAAGGCGTGTCCACTGCGCTGCCTTCTCAAAAATGTCAAATTCAAATCAACCCACTTCACGATGAAATCACGCTCACCCTCTTGGTGCCCAAAACCATCATTTCGAAACATATCTACCATCGACTACATCTTAACCAACGAGAAATTGGCTGACAAATTGAAAGAATTTCAGGTCGACGAAAGAGGAGAAAGCGATCATAGGCCTTTACGTGCCACATTCGATATAGGAATGGAAACAGCAGAGCTCCAAAAATTGGTGGGAGAAACCATAGGGGAGGAACAATATAGAGCCATCAAAAGAATAAAATGGACAATCAAACTTGAGGGGAAAACGCAGGAGTGGGCAGCAATGCAGGAAGTCAGAGGACCGTGGGAGATTAACCACAACACTCTTGGGCACTGGGAAGCACTTATGGAAGACCTGTGGCAGAAACTGGGTAAAGTGCAAGTCAGAAAAAGACCTCCCTGCAAGGCAAAACAGATACCAAAAAGCATAAGACAACGCAAAGGCACCCTAATGAAGGCACTAAGGAAAAGGAAAAATAAAGGCTCACCGGAAGAGGGGGCCAACATCAGCAAACTGAGAGCTGCCTACAGGAGGGAAGTAGGCGCACACAAGAGGACAGAAATGGAACAAAAATGGCTGACAGTATTTGCCCTGTTAAAGGAAAAGAACAACTTCAAATTATGGAGGTACATAAACCATCTGAGCTCTCAGCCCATAGGCAAGGCGAACAACATTGGAAGCTACGAATGGGAAGAGTATGTAAGGGGCTTATATAATAAAGAAACACCAACCTCAGAGCAAACCCCTCCTAAGAACACCTGGGAAACAAAGATCGACACAGACACTCTCCCCGGGAATATAGACGAAGCAGGATCAATGATACCTTGGAGCAAAGGCTTCACAGAGACTGAAATAACAAGGGAAATAAAGAACATGAGGAATGATGGGGCGCCAGGCCCAAACGGCATACCAGCCCTGGTATTTAAAACAGCTCAATCATTCTTCTCCTCAATTCTCACCCCTCTTTGTAATTCCACATACTCAACAGCATTAATTCCACAAACATGGAAAGGTTCAATCCTTTTTCCAATCCACAAGAAAGGCGACCACTGCAATCCCGCCAATTACAGGTTAGTGGCCCTGCTGGATGTAGAAGCCAAAGCCTATGCTAAACTATTATTGAGGGAATTAGAATACTGGGCCAACAACAACGAAATACTACCATTCTATCAGACCGGCTTCAGGGCTAACAGTGCAACCATTGACAACATCATGACCCTGTCCTACCTTTCGAAACGTGCAGTGAAAGACAGGCATATGCCACTGTTTTGCTGTTTCATCGACTACAGCACAGCTTTTGATAGAGTGGACAGGGGCAAACTCTGGGGAAAACTGTCAGGTTGGGGAGTTCCATCAAAGCTACTGAAAGCCATCATATCCCTCTACGAGGGGACCTGGGTACAAATTAAGCTAAGCCCCACAGCGTTATCTGCAAGAGTGCAAACCAACAACGGTCTGAAGCAGGGCTGTGTTTTAGCCCCTCTACTATTCAATCTTTACACTGCCGACATGGGGGGAGCCCTGAAAGAGGCAAGCCTAGTTCCACCTAAAGTGGGAACGGTAAGACTGGCAATTCTTCAGTATGCAGATGACACCGTAGTGATGGATCACACAAGGGTGGGCCTCCAAAGAGCACTAAAAGAGCTGGGGAAGTACAATAAGGAAAATCATGTAACAGTCAACCAAAGCAAAACAAAGATAATGGTATTCGGCAGATACCCTCACAAAAAGCAGGCGCGCTGGACCTTGGGTGATCTTCAAATTGGCACTACCACAGCCTATAACTATCTTGGGGTTTGGCTGCATGAGTGGGCAACATCGTCAACCCAAGCTAACCATCTAAATGTCAAATCCAAGAGCGTACTCTTATCAATGAGACGCCTCAGTCCAACGTCTAACTAGCCCTACAGCGGAACCCATGCTGAAGGTCCCTAAGGCTAAACTAATCCCGGCCATCAATTACGGGCATCTGGCATTCCCAGGAGACCTTGACAAACTCATATCAGCAGCGCAGGTCAAAGCACACAAAATCGTGCTGCAAACAACAAGGTATGCAAGGAACATTAGATTACGGCTGGAACTAGGGCTCAGCAGACCAGAACTGGCACTACAGGGGGACCTAATTAAGTACTACATTAGAGTCCTGAAAGCACCCCAAGATTCCCTTAAACATCATTTGGAACCAATCTTTAGAGAAAAGGACTCCCCCTGGCACATCAAGCTGGGTATAGCAATAGAGACCCGTAACATTGAACCACAAAGCCTGTGCCTAACAGAAATCCCGCATAAGACCTGGTCAAACATCATGAGACGGCAGGTTCGCTCTATTTCGTTCGAACTGGATCTAAACGCTCTTCGCCAGAATACCCTTACTAAGGCACTGAACAAATCTTATATCATGGGGAAAGCCCAACCATATCTAAATGAAGCACTAGGGACCCAGGCCCGTCGGAAAATTCTTTTCATGAGACTAGTGGCCTTAAGAACAGCGGACCTCAATCCTGAATGGGCACGCGCAGCTGGTGCTTCCTCTTGTCGCCTCTGCAATTACCAAATGGAATCCTGGTTCCACTTACTATGTTGCTGCCCCAAATTAATCAACGAGCGACAAAGGATGCTTCGCCCTATCTTCAGAAACCTTGGCATTAGGACATGCAGGGAGGCATCAGACTGGTGCTTCTCAGAAACAACAACCCACTCCCTCGCCAGAGCAGCAAAATTCATTCATCACATCAGACTGGCCCTAGGTGCGAGTGCCTCACCATAAGTACGAACAATATAGAGCCAGAAACAGGCAAATGATGTGCTTCAGCAATAATGCAAAGTCACTGAGGAGCCAGCCCGATGATCTTCTGCCGAAGCAAAATCAAGCTCCAAGAGCTAAGGCAAAAAGGGACCTGGCAATACAGGTCCGGACTGCCAGAAACAGGGTTTGAAAGGCATGCAGTTCGATGGGGGTGGGAGGCGGCAGGGGAGGGCAAAATATGGGGGGGGTGGGAGCCAACTTTTTTAGCATTTTATTTTATTTTCACTGTAATGATTTTAAATAATTGAACAGTCAACAATAAAAAAACTGAAAAACTGAAACAGACTGCCCCGTGCCTCTCTGCCCATTCTGCCTTCTGTTCTTAGCTGCCCCTATATTTCTGTATTCTGTATATTGCCTCTGTGCCATTAGTTTTTTGTGCCCGTCTGCCCTCTGTGCCACTCGTTTTTGTGCCCCTTTTGCCTTCTGTTCCACTCGTATTTCCCTCGTTTTTTGTGCCTTCCTGCCCTCTGTTCCACTCGTTTTTTGTGCCTTTCTGCCCTCTGCGCCACTCATTTTTCCCCTCGTTTTTTGTGCCCTTCTGCCCTCTGTTCCACTCGTTTTTTGTGCCTTTCCGCCCTCTGTTCCACTTTGTTTTCCCCTCGTTTTATTGTGCCCTTCTGCCCTCTGTTTCACTCGTTTTTTGTGCCTTTCTGCCTGCCCTCTGTTCCACTCGTTTTTTGTGCCTCTCTGCCCTCTGTGCCACTCGTTTTCCCCCTTGTTTTTTGTGCCTTTCTGCCCTCTGTTCTTGGGACACCTAGAGGAGAAGTGGCCCACCTCATTGCAGTGATAGCAGGTAGGGGGCGCCCTGTTGTCCCTGTTGTCCAGCCTGCCCTTAGGGGGCAAGGTTGGCTTAGGTTTGGGGTGTTGGGACTGCTTTCCCTGGGAGCTGTTTTGGGGCCCTTGAGAGAACTCCTTTTGGTTACCCTTGTCCCCCCCACTCTTCCTCTGTGGACCCTGGTATGGTCCAGCGGTCCGCCTCCTTAGCAAGCTCAATGGGGTCTGTCAGCTTGCTGTCTAAAAGATGCTGGCTCAGCTCTGGAACACAAAGACTACTCAAGTGCTCCAAACTAATTAAATGCAACAACCCCTTATAATCAGTTACTTTGCTGCCCTTCATCCAACCTTCCAGTGCACGCGAGTACAGATTCACACACTCCATTCAAGTCTCCGACTTTCTTTCGGGAGTTCCTAAACTGCAGTCTGTACTGCTCTGGAGTAAGTCCATACCTGAGACATAAGGCTTCCTTCATATTGGGATAGGTCATGGTACCTGCTAATTCTAAGGGCTTTAGAGCACTCCTCCCCGAAGCATCAAAATGTTTCCACAGGCCCGCCCCCCAATGCTGTTCAGGCACACCATTCATCCTCAATGCAATCTCATAAGAGGTAAACCAGGCATAGATATCCTCACTCCTATTGTAATTCTGTACCAAATCCTTGGGGATATATACTTTACCACCCTGCACTGGCTGTGCGCTGCCACCATTTGAACAGGAATCCATCTGCTTGGCCTCGATCTCCAGTTCCCTAAGGCTCAACTCATGAGACAAAAGCAATTTCCTTTCTTCCAGGGCACGAGCATTCTTGCTCCCTTCTGCCTCTTTCTCCATTTTCATTTCCAAAAGCTCCAACTCATGATTCCTCACTCTTTGATTCTCCTCTAACTCTTCTGGAGTGAAACCTCTATTGGAATGGTTGCTGCCAGGCCTTGAGCCTGGTCTGCTCACAGGCAGATCTTGGGGCTGAAAACCATTCCTTCTACTTGCATAATTTCCTTCTTGTGCCTCCAGTGGGCCTTCAAGATTCTATGCAGCTCATCCTTCCGGTAGCCGCTCTTGGTGGGGCAATCAAACTTTTTGCAGAATTGTCTGAGCTGCTCAACTTTGTAGGAATACAAATCCTCAATGCAAAACTCCAATTCTGCCTCTACACTTGGTGCCTTCCCATTCAGAGACATAATGCTTTGAAGTGTTACCCAAAAATAGAATCAAAAACCAAAATGTAGTATGCGGTGGCGTAGTGGTCTGCACTCACTAGTGATGTACACCAATCACTTTGGGTCTAGTATAATACAAGTTCAAAATCCCACCACTGACCAACAATGTTAGAACTGGGGGTCTCTAGTTGGCAGAGATAGGTACCACTGTCCAAATAGGGATCCTTGCTTCTAGTCAGGGTAAGGAGGAACCACTCTTTAGATAACCCCTGCTCACCCTCTTGGTAGCTTGGCATGAGCAGTCAGGCTTATCAAAGGCAATGTGCTAAGGATTTGTACCAACACTCACAGTAACACAGTGAAAACACCACAAATGTACTCCACAGCAGTTTAGAAAAATAGAAGTATTTAATCTAAACTAAACAAGACCAAAATGACAAAAATCCAACATACACAGTTCAAGATATGGTTTTAAAGAGTTCTTAGTGGGTGCATCAAAATAATCCACAGTTGCGTTAGAATAGTTCACAGTTGCGTCACGTTTAGCCAACAGTACCTTTAGATGCGACAAAGTTCCAAAACAGAAGCTGGTGCGGTGGTAAACAAGCGATGCGTCACTCCTGAGACCCTGGGGAGGCGATGCGACAGTCCCGCTGGACGCAGCGGGCGTGTTGCGATGAATCCGGTCTGTATGGGGAGGGAGGCGATACCTTATATGGATTCTGGTGCGTAGGTTCCATAGGGAGCGTCTCGCAAAGGCACGATGCGACGATCTTCGGGACCGCGACGATCTCAGGTGCGGCGGCGATGCACAGCGTAGCGTCGATCTTCTCCTCTCATGGGCTCTCGAGGCGATGGCTCTGCGACGATACTCGCAGCGACGTGATGCGGTCCGCAAGCAAGCGGTGCAGCGATCTCACCCAGCGATGACAGGCTCTGTGAAGGATGTGTCGGTTCTTGCATCGGTGACAGGCGCTGCGACGATCTTGATCTTCGTGGCGGCGGGATTTTCCTCACACTGACGGGGATGCGCTCCGTAAGCAAGCAATGCCTGAACATTTGCAGATAGTCTTGGTTTCTTGTTCTCCAGCTTCCCAAACAGCAGGCCACAACTTCCAGATGCTCCTCAGTCAGATTCAGCACTCAAGAGGGGCAGAACTCTCATAGTAGAGGTCAGTGGAAGCTGGGGGGTGAAGTCCTTTTGTTCCTGGGACTTCTTAACAGGAGGCCAGCTCACAACAGGCCCTTGGAGATCTCTTCAAACAAGGGGTCAAAGCAATAACAAAGTCCTTCCCCTCTTCTTGGCAACAAAGCAACTGCAGGTCAGTCCAGCAAAGCAAGAGCAGGACAGTCTTCCTTCTTCAGTCTTCCAGCTTTCTCCTTGGCAGAGGTTCCTTCTTGATTCCAGGATGATCTAATTTTCTGTAGTCAGGGGTCCTGAACCTATACCCCTAAAAGTCTTTTTTCCCATTGTGCAGGAAGGCTCTGAGCCCGGGCTGAACCTGTTCTGGGTGTTCCTTGAGCAATTTGTTTTCCTGGCTTTTCCTTTCCTTTCAAAGTGAGGGACAGGGTCGTCAGCCACCCAGCAGGAGGTGGAGCCAGCATTGTGGAAGGCAGGCACAGCCCTATTCGGGCCCAGGTGCTAGCCCCTCCCACCACTCTAGATGCAGATGGAGCTATTCAGCCCAGGGATGGCCCACTCAGCCTCTGGGAGCTACCCAGCCCCTGTCACTCACAAACCAGACAGTCAATTCACAAACAGGCCAAGGCACACAGAAAGGTCAGACAAGAGAACAGTCACTTTCTAAAAGTGCTACTCTCAAACACAGGATTTAAAAACAACCTTTCCTAAAAGATGTGTTATTAAATTCTGAGTTTAGGGATACCAGACTTTTATGTCCTATCTTGCTCCTATGGTAAGATATGCTGGTAGCCACTGTAGCCAGCATTCCCCATGATGGCCTATGGGGCAAGATAGCCTTACAATAGTGAAAAACGGAAATGGCTGTAATTCACTACCAGAGCAGGTCACCTGCACTAGTACATGCTCTACCTTTCACATACACTGTACCTTGCCCAAGGGGGTACCTTGGGCCTTCCATAGGGGTGCCCAATGTGCACAGAAAAGTAAGGGTGAAGCCTGGTCAGTGTGGACACTGACCAGGAGGACATGGCAGTTCACAGACTGCACACAGGCACTGCGGTGGCAGGCCTGAGACACCATTTTAGGGCTACTTGTGTGGGTGGCACAATCAGTGCTGCAGGCCCACTAGTAGCATTTGAATCACCAGCCCTGGCACTCTCAGTGCACTTTACTAGGGACTTCTTGGTAATACGAATATGCCAATCATGGATAACCAATCACAATAACAATGTATACAGGGAGCACTTGCACTTTGACACTGATCAGCAGTGGCAAAGTGCCCAAAGCACCTAAACCAGGAAAAACGAAATCCAGCACAGCATCAAAAATGCAGGAGGTAGAGGTAAAAAGATAGGGGGAAACCACACCAAGGATGCCAGGTCTAACAACCACCAATACCAATATCACCACTACCATCACCACCAGTACCACCACCAACACTAATACCACCACCACCACTAATACCACCACCAAGACCACCAATACCACCAGCACCAATACCACCACCACCATCAATAGCACCTCATTACACCACCACCAAAACCACCACCAATACTAAAACCACCAATACCTCCACCACCACCTACACCACCAATACCAATAACACCACCCCCAATACCAATACCACCACCACCACAAATACCACCACCACCAATACCACCACCACCAATACCACCACCAATTCCACCCCCACCAATACAAAAACCACCAATACCACCACCACCACAAATACCACCACCACCAATCCAATACCAATATCACCAATACCATCAGCACCAATACCACCTACAGCAATACCAATACCACCACCACCAACACCAATACCACCACCACCACCACCAATACCACCACAAGTACCACCACCACCAGGAATACCAATACCACCACCACCAATACCACCACATTACACCACCACCAAAACCACCACCACCAATACCACCACCACCAACACCACCACCAATACAACCATTACCACCACCACCAATACCAACACCACCAATACCACCACCACCAATACCACCACCACCACCAATACCAGCACCACCAATCCAATACCACCACCACCAATACCACCACCAATACCAATATCACCAATAACATTACCACCAATACCACCACCACCAATACCACCACCACCATTACCACCACCACCAATACCACCAATACCACCACCAATCCAATACCAACACCACCAATACCACGCCAATACCAATATCACCAATAACAATATCACCAATACCACCACCACCAATACCAATACCACCAATACCAATACCCCACCACCAACACTAGTACCACCACCAAGACCACCAATAACACCACCACCAATACCACCACCATCAATACCACCACATTACACCACCACAAAACCACCACCAATACTAAAACCACCAATACCACCACCACCTACACCACCAATACCAATACCACCCCCCAATACCACCACCAATACCACCACCAATACCACCACCACCAATACCAACACCACCAATACCACCTCCACCACAAATACCACCACCACCGACATCAGCACCACAAATCCAATACCATCACCACCAATAACAATTCCACCACCAATACCAATATCACCAATGCCATCACCACCAAAAAATACCACCACCAGCAATACAAATACCACCACCACCAATACCAAGACCACCACCAGATATACCACCACAATACTACCACCACCACCAATACCATCACAACCACCAATACCACCACCACAAATACCCCACCACCAATACCACCACCACCACCAATACCACCACCACCACCAATACCACCACCACCACCAATAACATACCCACCACCAATACCACTACCACTAATACCGATACCGCCACCAATACCACAACCACCAATACCAGTACCATCAACACCAATACCACCACCAGGAATACCTATACCACCACCACCAATACCACCACCACCAGTGCCACCACCACCAATACCACCACCCCCAATACCAGTACCACCACCACCAACACCAATACCACCACCAGGAATACCTATACCACCACCACCAATACCACCACCACCAGTACCACAACCACCAATACCACCAATCCCACCACCAATCCTACCACCAACAATACCAGCACCACCAATACCACCACCACCACCACCAATACCAACATCAATACCAATACCACTAATACCAATACCATCCCCTCAGCGCCTCTCGCTCACTAGTAATAACAGGGGCACTGTACAAGGCCGGAGCTGAAGCAGAGACCATCCTTCCCTCACTCCATACCTTCCATAAAGCACAGCCTGCCCTACACCAGGAGGTGAAGCTAGGGCCCTACTACAGCTGGAGTGTTTATTATTAGGCCAAAGATAGCAATGTCATTACGCAATGCCACACTGCACACTCAAATCATGGAGAGGGCAGGAAATAGCCCCCCTTCCCGCTCCTCCTCTTGAGCCACAACAGTGTAATCACAGAACAAAAGGTGTTGTAATGCTTTGCTAGTGTTTATAGCTCAGATCATATGTAACTCTCACTTCACACGTTGTGTCTATGTAATTTAAAATACTTACACATCTTCTTCTCTGCACTATTTATCACTACTTGGAAGACTTCGCAGGCTGTTCTCTTCCTCTGATATTTACAATCCAACAAGCAGTCGAGAAGGCCCTTTATTGCAATGAAAGAGGTCTCGCATTTGCGGGAATTTAAGCTATTAGTATTGTAAATGACACCACCTTTTATATATGTTTTAAAACTCAAAACATAAATAAAAGGCATTGCCATTTACAATGGCAATAGCTCAACCTCGTGTGATTGCGAGACCTATTGCATTGCAAATGCTTGTTCTTTCCTGTTTCCTCCCATGGAGCACTGGTATCTTTACGCTTAAGGCTTTATGTGTTCCTTTGGAGACTATTTTTATTTTCATGACTGTCTGTGTTTCACTGTTGGCATTTCCCCAGAGTGCCCAGGCTGCAGCGGAGCTGCAAATCATGTTTTTCTCTCCTTACATTTGCTGTGTACGAGGGTGCTTGTTTATGCCCCCCACCACCACCACGAAAAGAGAATCATTGACCACAATTATATACATTAATTTCCACGTGCTGCTGATATGCTGAGAAAATTGCTAACATTATAATTTGTAATGGCAACTGCACAGAATGTGCAAGGATATAATTAACATCACAAGACATCTGGATTCTGGCCAGTCCTGTTCCTGTATAATTACTCGACATTCAAGCACATTCAGCTTTACTGAGTGACACGCTAAGGGCCCTCTTCATGAGCCATTCTTGACCCTGCCCCCTCTCCTTCCTCCTTCAGTGCCCTTGCCACACTCTCCGCTGTCGCCATGTTGGAATCTGTAGCTTGGTGCTCCACCAGGGCACAAAGAGGCCTGGGCCTGGTGCTCAAGGTCGATCCTGCTGTGACATATGTCCCATAAGTATTAGGTAGGAAACCTTGAGGTGTTCTGTTGTTTTTATTGCCATTCTGTCCATATGGTACAGTGCTGTTAGGGTGGTGAGGGGGAGCATATTTACATAGTGTTTCACTGTGGGCTTATAACCAGAGCACTTGATGTTTTCAGTCGCTCCAGGTGCCTGACGGGCCTTGCCTCAGGGTGTTGGTTCAGCTGAAGAGGATACTCTGAATTTAATCGCCAAGCCTCAGTCCTTGATCCAGCCGTGCCTCGGCTTCCCTTCGCTCGTGCTGAACTCGCGAGCGTTCCGGCTGTAAATCCAATTACTGGTTTATACGCTGTCGGCTTGCATCCAAACCTTTGTCCCTTTCTATAACCTCCTCCCACATTACTGCTTGCCCACAACCACCACTCGTCCAATGTCGCCAGTTGGCTGTCCCAAATGCCCCATTGGTGTTTGAATTATTTTAATGCACTTTGCATTGTTTTTTGTTTGAATCGCTCCACTTCCCCCGAGTGGCACCTTCACCTGTCTCTGTAACCCACTCCCACAACTCTGTTTTTCAACTGTTACTACCACTGCCACTTTTCTCTGTGTGCTGTCCCCTTCACCCTACAGACTATCCTGTACCCCAATCATTAAGTCCATGCAACCTTTGTACGAAAACTGGTGAACCCATGAGCATAAGAACAGAAACAATGTGTAAGACAGACAAGAGGAAAGATGCAGAAAAGTCACCATCCACTTGAGAAAACAGTAAGGGCATCATTAGGATGGCGGGCGGACTTTGTCCGCCCGCCATCCTCACGGTAAAAGGGACCGGCCGCCTTAAGGGTGGGGGTCCCGTGGGGGAAATTAGGATGCGCCCACCACAGTGGCGGGCGCATCCTGCATTCCTGGCATTGTGGCAGGCGGTGCACTCCGCACCGCCCGCCACGATGCCAGGAAGGCATGTTGTGCACTTCCATGCACAACGTGCCTGCCATGTTGTGAATGGAACTGCAGGGGGGTACCATAGGTATCCCCATGGGCTCCCCCCACCCCCTGGAGTCCCTGGGTGCCCGCAACGGGCCCCTGCAGTCTTTTTTTCTGCGTGCCTTTCTGTGGCGGCAACGCCGTCACGGAAAGGCATCTTACCCCACCCATGTTAATATGGTGGGCGGTGTCCGCCGCAGTCCCCCCCCGCCATATTAATATGTCAGGGGGAAATGGGTAGCGGGCGGGCTAGGATGAAGGGCAGATCGCCACCACCATGCGGGCTGTGGCAATCCACCCTACATCCTAATGGGCCCCTAAGTTTTCAAAAGGCATCGAAACAACTGAATAAAAGAGACTGAAAAACAAAACTTCTTTTATAGGTCTATACATGTTATTAAACCTCAAATTAAGTGCCTTTTATAGAAATGTCATCTTAAATATTATCTCGAGTTCGAAGCGGGTTCATTTTCAGAGCAATAGTGCAAGACATGGTAATCAAATGAATATGAATAGGGACACCCTCCTAGATATACTTTAAGGTCAGAGAGTGAAGGGGAAAGACAACTAGAGGCAAAAAAGAACTCCCTCTTGACCTATACCACTTTGTTACTGGGAACAACCTCTAATATCAAAGGCATACATAAACCACATATTCATCTTTTTTTGTTTGTTTTCTTCGTTTTTATTTTTAAAGTCTTTTTATCATTCATTAAATCATTATTTTTCCTTCTTTTTTTTAAAACAGATACTTATTCACTGTGTGCGAGGACAAAAACATATTGTGCGTGGGCAAGTAAACAGCACGTTTCCAATGTTATAATAAGGCATATAGCATGCCCGCTCTGCCCACGCACAATATCTTTTTGTCCTCGCACAATATGTTTTTGGCCTTGGATAACAGTCTCTGATTGACTGTTTCTATTGGGGGAGGGATGCCCAGAGGCAGAACGCCGTGTATAGTTGCCGTAGGTTGTTGGCCTAAGATAACATTTTGGACGTATTGTAGTAGATACGCTTTTCTGTATAGTTGCTCTGGGCATTATGTAAGAAGTGACCTATGTCAGACGTGTGTGATACTTAATAACAAGTGAACACAAGCCCACAATTATAAGTCCACGAGATAAAATCTTCTTCTTTACATCTTTTTCTTTACATCAGTCATATCGTGTCCTCGACCAGTCTAGGCAGATATAAATACGAGCAGTTGTTTGGATTTCGCTTTTGGCGGTTTTACACATGTTTTAAGGATTACCAACAATATAGAGTCAAAATATTATTAGTGGGCATTAGTAGGCACAATGAAGCATGCTGGCTTGATTACATGATCCAATGGTAGATAAAATAGTGGGTATGTTTTTATTTTCCCATCAGATGAATACAATACAAAAGTCTACCAGAGTTATCGCATGTAAAGAAAGGACCAAATAATGATAGACTACATGCGCATTCATAAAAAGTAAGTGGTTCCAGTTATTGTGGAATGAGATCCCTGATTTTTACGACATCTGGGAAAAACTAGAACAGTATGTTTATGCCCCACTACAGATTCGGTATACAGGAATAAAGAAGGACTTTGGGATCTTTGAAAAACATTTATGAAGGTGATTCTGGATGAATGAGTAAGGTAATCTAAGATTAGTTTGTTTGCTTTATTATTTGTCTGGTATGTTGTAAAATAGAACACCTTTAGGGTACACACAATAATATTGTCATCACACTCTTTGCAGTGCACTCTGCCAAAATCCTCCCAAGACGACTTACGAAAGAAGTTGATTACCTCTTTGACTGATTCCTTCTCTGAGATTGTGGAGGTAACTGAGAGTGGAAAGTGTATAGTGTTCATTCTATCTTTGTAGCTATTTGACAATTGAATAGAGTGATTCTTGATATTTTTTGCAGGATGGTGGGTAATACTTTATCCTAGGTTACCAAATTGAAATGGTCCAAACCTCTGGCAGATAGTCGAGGTGTGAAGAAGGCTTGTACTGGCAGGTTGATACAGTACATTTTAACAAAGAGGTAGATACCAATCAAGCTGGTGTTAATTGGGCCCTTTATAAGACTTTTAGGCTAGAAAATCTCTACCCCCTCACACCTTTTTCTTTTCTTTTTGAATCTCTGCTATTTTTGGTCTCAAGAAATCCTGAGTATATTCGTGCATTTAACTTTATGTACTTGGGGTTATAAGGTGGCACAGTGTGTATAGAATGTTAGTCTGATATGTGTGGTCCACTTCACTGTTGTCTCAAAAAGTTTTGTAAATTAAATTTGGGCATACATATGAAATTATTTTACATATATATATTCTTTTACAGACACTAATTCCAGGTTGTGAGACACACTGTTGAAATTGACCCTGGCTGGTCCTGATGAAGGTGGTCTTCATTGCAGTTTTTCCACCGAAACGCGTCGGCCATTCCTTTATTTAGATCCAACCTTTCGGTTGTATAGTAGACAACTGGTGTAAAACAACAGGGTGTCTTTTGGTTGCAGTGGAGTTATGCATGATTAGTGTGTGTGAGTGAGTGATTGGGTTTGTGGTTCTCGACCTGGTGTATAATAACTGTCTTGTTTTTTAAAAGAGATGTGTATTTTTTCATGTAATGGAACTATACAATGTATTTTTGTATATGTATCTGAAGAAAATGATATGAAACACAGTGAATAAGTATCTGTTTTCAAAATAAAAAGGAAAAAAATTATTTAATGAATGATAAAAAGACTTTAAAAATAAAAACGAAGAAAACAAAAGATGAATATGTGGTTTATGTATGCCTTTGATATTAGAGGTTGTTCCCAGTAACAAAGTGGTATAGGTCAAGAGGGAGTTATTTTTTGCCTCTAGTTGTCTTTCCCCTTCACTCTCTGACCTTAAAGTATATCTAGGAGGGGGTCCCTATTCACATTCATTTGATATTGCGGTTCTTCTAACTGTTGGATTCTTTTTTGAGCTATAGCACGCCATATTGAGACAATTGTGTTGGACTTTATGTATGGTGTATGTGTGAGTCACATCGTTTTGCTTTTTTGGATCACGTGCTGTTTGGGGTCTTATTTAGCACTAACAAACTCTTCTCCTCTTTCTGAGCAGGGTTTTCCTGTTTCATTTTTTAAATTTGTTTCTGTGGACTATACTTGTCTAAATGGAAGGAATAAGGACATTTGGGTTCACAGACGAAGATTTTACAGCATTGGTGGGTAGAGCTCTTACTAATGATAATGTGGCTCCATTACAACAAAGTGAAAATGTGGAGTGGAACAATTTGTTGAATATGAGAATGAGACTTAAACGTATGAAGTCACACTCACATTACATGCTTCAGTATCTTAGATCTGGGGTTATTCCATCTGTCCTACGAGTCAGAAATGTCCCGGCATTATTTATTGAAGTCAGAAAGTTCCTGAAGCGGTGGTCGCTTATTGCTAACCGCTGCTCCAGGGACTGGATGATGTTAATTATTGAAACAGCCAGGGACATGATGGAGGCTTTAAATAAGAGATTTTGTCACTAGAAGAAACACTTAATTCCTCCACAGCCCTTGATGAAGCCAAGGCTAGATTGGATCGAATCAATACTGATATGAAGGATTTTGAGGTGTACCTGACAAATAAAAAAACTGAAAAATTGAAAAAGGATAATAGGTGGTACACTCATGAGAAGGCATATCCTTATTTACAAACTAACTTCTATCAGGACAGCAATCACAATCAAGGACAACAGGCGAATTCCAACAGATTCCGTAGACCTGCATTCAACTTTTCAGACACATTTTCTACTGACTCAGATAATGAGATGGGTCAGGAGAATGATGACCAACAATATGATGGACGGCCCTTTCGGGGCAGACCAATGGGACATCAATCATATCGAGGACAATCATCTCCTTTTTTAGCGAGAGGTCAGTATCGTGGGAGGAACAAACGCTGGGAATCAGACAGGAGGGAGCCACAACAGGGGGCCCATCTACATCAGCAGCCATATGTGAAAACAAGACACAATCAATACTGGCGCTGAACACTGATGATTTGACTGCAGTAGGAAGGGAGGATGACTTACCAATATTCAATTTGTCATCCATGCAGCTAAACAAAGAAGAATGTACTCTGCTCAGCAGAGGCTTGTCCTTTGTCCCTAGTACTCGCCCTAATGCATTTAAACTTTATCAGGATTTGTTTGCCTTCTTTAGAAAGGTATGTCTGAAGAAGTTCTTTCAAGAACGTCCAGCCATGACGAATGAGGTGAATCGTTCTGGTTGCAAACCCCCGTCTCAATTCACCCCCACATTAGATATGGTGGGCCCTGAGGTCCATATTTTTTAGCAGTCCGTTCTCAAAGAAGTGACCCGGTTGACAAAAAGTTTACCACCAGTCTAGAATAATCTAACAATCACAGAAAATGAAGCCCTACAAAGCATTAGAACTAACAGAGAGGTGGTTGTAAAGCCTTGTGATCAAGGCGGCGGCATTGCCGTTTTGAATAAATCTGAATATGATGATAAAATCAACAGTATGTTGGCAGTGAAACAGCATTACAAGAAGGCATATCCGAGGGACCTCGTGAAGCTCAAACAAACTATTGACAGGTAGAGCTCTGGAACGAGGTGACATCTGTCAGCAGGAGTTCAATTATTTAAACAAATCCTGCCCGGTTACGCCCACACTCTATGGGCTCCCTAAGACACACAAGTGTGTAACTGACCCACCCATGCGACCTATTATTTTGACGATTGGCTCCAGCACGGAGCCATTATCAAAGTATGTGGATTAATTTCTGTGTCCGCTCACTCAAACGTATGTTTCCTTTATTCGTGACACAGGTGACATAATCTCTAAATTGGAGGGTATGCCTTACAACGCACAGACTGAAATATTGGTAACGCTTGACATTGAGGCGTTGTATACCAACATCCCTCAATGTCAGGCATTACAGGCTGTGGCGGACCTTCTTTCCAGAACTCCAGGTGACAGACCGGATGGATTTGTGCTGGAGTGTCTTGAGTTAGTTCTATTCAACAACTTTTTTAAGTTTAACGGTGCCTTACATCAGCAAATTAAAGGCACGAGCATGTGAGCTTCCTGTGCTCCCAGTGTCGCGAATATCTATATGGGCGAATGGGAGAGGAAAAATATTTTCAATGAAGCGGCTCCATTTTTTGACAATGTCATTACGTGGAGACGCTTCATTGATGATATTTTCTTCATTTGGAGAGGGGACGGTGACTTTCTGAATGAATATGTGCTTTGGTTGAATGCCAGTGACTCCAATCTTGTCTTTACAGCTAACAGCAGTACAAAAATTTAGAATTTTTGGATATCTTAATCTCAGGGACCAATGGAGAGTTGGAAGTGAGTTTGTATCGCAAACCAACAGCAAAGAATACAATCCTCCAATACCAAAGCTATCATCCAAACATCCAAAAGGATTCAATCCCATTTGGTGAGTTTCTTCGGATTCGAAGAAACTGTACCAATATGGTAGACTTTGATCGACATGGCGATGCACTAAAATCGAGGCTTCTGGCCAGAGGCTATCCCAAACGGCTAATCCGCCATGCCTACAAGAGGGCGAAATATTATAACAGAGACGCCCTATTGGAGGGCAAAAATCGCACTGTTAAAGAACAGGTTGTTTGCGTTGTTAATCACTCTCCGTATAATTTCCAGCTGAAGAACATCATCCAGAACAATTGGAAAATAGTTAATTTAGGCGAAGAGGATTTGAATTTGGAATAGCCTCTGGTGGCTTTCCGTAGGAATCGCAATTCACGTGATATCCTGGTGCATACCCGTCCCAGACTTGTAGACAGAGCAGGACAAACAACCATTACTGGGTTGCCTTTAGTGCTAGGCAATCACAAATGTGGTTGCTGCCATGTGTGTGAAACAGCTGTAGTTACTGACCTTTTTGTGCATCAGAATAAGCAAATCAAACTTAGAGATCTCACCAACTGCCGCAGCAAGAATACTATTTATTGTATTACTTGCCCATGCAATATGGTGTATGTTGGTGAAACGTCCCGAGAGTTCAGAGTTCGTTTTAGCAAACACAAATCTGCAATCCGTAATGGTAGGATGGAAGCTCCGCTTGTCAGTCATTTTCATGACAAGAATCACTCTGAGAAAGATGCCCGGTGGTGCATCTTGGAAAAGGTGAAAGGCATGAATGGTATAACTATGGACATCGCTCGTAAAAGGCGGGAGTGTTTCTGGATCTTTTTTCTAGATTCGGTCAAGCAGGGATTAAATGAGGAAATCCAATGGATGATCACAAATCCTTGGTAATTGTTTTGATCTGTAAGATACTGTGTCAACAATGAATCTGTAAAGTATTGTTCTGACAATAGATCAATTAGGAGGAGAGATGGCAGCAGATACTTCCAGGTATTGAGAAGCTATATGCATTATTATTGTGCAAAGTTCTGTTTTTTGTTTGAAAAACTGGGGACTGCGTGTGTTTGCTAGTGAGGTTTTGACAATGAGATGGACCATTTAAACACATTCAGACAAAACGTAGTAAAGGTCCCACTAAATTGTTCTATGTTGGAAAGGAAAAGCGATTGGTATCTTGTCAAACGATTTGTATTTTGTCAAACAAAGAATGGATTAACTGACAGGATTACAGCGGTGTATTAAGCCAACAACATCGTTAGTCCGCTCTCTATACCCTTGGCAGGCGTGTGATTAGCAGGCTGGTAACTCTATTGATTCTGAAGAATGTCCACCCCTAACATGGCGGCGACTGAGTCCGTCGTTTAGTTTGTTGGCGAAACCCGGATGTAGCAGTGCCGTGAATACGCGAGAGTCCGACAGCTAATGGTCATCCAGGTGTGGGTGACTGAAGGTAGGAAGTCGCCAGTATTTAAAAACGGTGTTTTATCGCAGAAGCTTTACTGCGGTTCACGATTTAGCCGGTATGCTGGCGGAGCTCTGAGACGTACATGGATCGTCGTTACTCGGTAAGCCCCGGAGTGCAGGGTGTTTCTGCATAGCCATTTATAACAGGTTCCTGGACAGAGGGTACAGGCTTCATGTTTTGAAGCCTGTAAGAGCAGTTTGCCTTTGCGTATCTGGACAGAGCGGGCATGCTATGTGCCTTTTTTATAACATTGGAAACGTGCTGTTTACTTGCCCTCGCACAATATGTTTTTGTCCTCGCACAATATGTTTTGGCCTTGGATAACAGTCTCTGATTGACTGTTTCTATTGGGGGAAGGATGCTCAGAGGCAGAACGCCGTGTATAGTTGCCGTAGGTTGTTGGCCTAAGATAACATTGTGGACGTATTGTAGTTGATACGCTTTTCTGTATAATTGCTCTGGGCACTATGTAAGAAGTGACCTATGTCAGACGTGTGTGATACTTAATAACAAGTGAACACAAGCCCGCAATTATAAGTCCACGAGATAAAATCTTCTTCTTTACATCTTCTTCTTTACATCAGTCATATCGTGTCCTCGACCAGTCTAGGCAGATATAAATACGAGCAGTTGTTTGGATTTCGCTTTTGGCGGTTCTTACACATGCTTTAAGGATTACCAACAATATAGAGTCAAAATATTATTAGTGGGCATTAGTAGGCACAATGAAGCATGCTGGCTTGATTACATGATCCAATGGTAGTTAAAATAGTGGGTATGTTTTTATTTTCCCATCAGATGAATACAATACAAAAGTCTACCAGAGTAATCGCGTGTAAAGAAGAGGACCAAATAATTATAGGATCCATGCAGATTAATAAAAAGTAAGTGGTTCCAGTTATTGTGGAATGAGATCCCTGATTTTTACGACATCTGGGAAAAACTAGAACAGTATGTTTATGCCCCACTACAGATTCGGTATACAGGAATAAAGAAGGACTTTGGGATCTTTTGAAAAGCATTTTTGAAGGTGATTCTGGATGAATGAGTAAGGTAATCTAAGATTAGTTTGTTAGGCTTGTACTGGCAGGTTGATACAGTACATTTTAACAAAGAGGTAGATACCAATCAAACTGGTGTTAATTGGGCCCTTTATAAGGCTTTTAGGCTAGAAAATCTCTACCCCCTCACACCTTTTTCTTTTCTTTTTGAATCTCTGCTATTTTTGGTCTCAAGAAATCCTGAGTATATTCGTGCATTTTACTTTATGTACTTGGGGTTATAAGGTGGCACAGTGTGTATAGAATGTTAGTCTGATATGTGTGGTCCACTTCACTGTTGTCTCAAAAAGTTTTGTAAGTTAAATTTGGGCATACATATGAAATTATTTTACATATATATATTCTTTTACAGACACTAAATCCAGGTTGTGAGACACACTGTTGAAATTGCCCCTGGCTGGTCCTGATGAAGGTGGTCTTCATTGCAGTTTTTCCACCGAAACACGTCGGTCATTCCTTTATTTAGATCCAACCTTTTGGTTGTATAGTAGACAACTGGTGTCAAACAACAGGATGTCTTTTGGTTGCAGTGGAGTTATGCATGATTAGTGTGTGTGAGTGAGTGATTGGGTTTGTGGTTCTCGACCTGGTGTATAATAACTGTCTTATTTTTTAAAAGAGATGTGTATTTTTTCATGTAATGGAACTATAAAATGTATTTTTGTATATGTATCTAAGGAAAATGATATGAAACACAGTGAATAAGTATCTGTTTTCAAAAAAAAGAAGGAAAAAATGATTTAATGAATGATAAAAAGACTTTAAAAATAAAAACGAAGAAAACAAACAAAAAAAGATGAATATGTGGTTTATGTATGCCTTTGATATTAGAGGTTGTTCCCAGTAACAAAGTGGTATAGGTCAAGAGGGAGTTCTTTTTTGCCTCTAGACATGGTAATCAATGCACAATCCAGTGTGAAGTAAACATCCATATCTGTGCAGCATTTTAATGAATAGTTTACATTTACTTTTGTTTTGTCTTTTGTATTACATCTCACATATTAGTTCACACATATGCAGCTAAAGGGCAAAGAACGTAAATGTTAATGTGGTTAGGGGCTGAGGTAAAACGTTTTATTCCCTTGCTTCAGCCTCAAGAGCCTTCAGTCTTTATAATCACAAGCTGGCATCCTTTAATGATATTCCTGCAGACATGCCACTGCATGTATTCCCCATGAATAAAACCAAAAATGATTGGCTAATGCTTTAAAGCTTTCTTATAGTACACATGACTCCTACAAATAACCACTGAGAACTATTGGTTGGTCATCATGTTTGAGTGGGGAACCTTGGCTTTTTTAACCTATCAGATCATGTGCAACTTACTAAAGAATGATACTGATGACAAACCACACCAGAGGGGGATGTGTATCAAGTTACAGATTTGGGGCAAAGAATAAACTACTCACTGCTCAGAATTATATCTATTTATTCAAATGGCATTTATTAGAGAAGTGTTTTATTTTCAACGACTATAAAAAGTCCAGGTGCTTAAACCTTAATTTTACAGTCCAAGCTCTGCTGAAAGTTAATATTAGGAAACAAGGAGACAGACAAGCTGGCAGATTATTTTTAGGGAAAGGCAACAACAGCAAAACAGACTGTCAGTCTTTACAAAGGGCAATGTACACCATTCCCACATAATTACACTCCTTAACAGAATCCAACTTCACATAATACTAGTACACTCAATACCACATAATTTCTATCCACATATTTCCACTGCACACCATGCCACAGAATTCATTACAAAAGTGCACTCCAACCCACACAATTCAACTTCACACAATTCCACAACTAACAATTCCAATGCAACCCACATAATTCCACTACACACCACATACATACACTCCATAACTCATGGGTAAAACACATTCCGGCATATGCATCAACGTTCGGTAATACCTGTCGGTAATACCGAAAAATAACGACTCGCTATTATGAACATGCAAACCGCGATGCATCAAAGTAATCGGTAAAAATTACCGAGTCGTTAATAATCGCTAATAAATAACGATTATACGCCAGCGAGAGTAACAAAAACCGATTTCGGTAATACCGAGTCGGTATTACCGGGTCCGGTATTAGCGGATTCGTTAATAACGAAAACGGGAAAAATACGCGACGCTTCGGAAGCAGGCCGATGACATCACAACCAGGAAGTAGGACACCCACGCTGCATTCAGTGTTCGGAGTTGCACAGAGGAGGAGGCAGAGCACAGGAGCTGAGGACCCTGACAGAACCAGTACCAACCAGGAAAAAGCAAGCAGGACAAGATGGAGAAGGAGGCCCCCCAGCATGGAAAGGACACACCCCGAAAGCGAAAACTGAAGTTTTCAGATAAGGAGCTGGAAATCTTAATAGAGAGTGTGACCAGCAACCATGACCGACTATTTGGAAAGTTGTCGCTGAAGGTGCCAGAGGCAGAAAAAAGGAAGATGTGGCTGCGCATCAAGGACAAGGTGAATGCCTGCGGAGTCACCCACCGCAGCATCGACGACCTAAAAAAATGCTGGTACGACCTGCGGAAGAGGGCCAAGGAGAAGATAGCGCAGAGGGTCAGGGATGCTGCTGGCACAGGAGGGGGCACATCCAATGTGACGCCTAACACTGACCTGGAGGATCTAGTGGAGGCCACCATAGAACGGGAAGCTGTTGTGGGGGTCACAAGTCTGGACACCTCAGGTGCTGCGGAAGGAGGACAAGGTAAGAAGCATGGCAGCGTAACGATGCAGCGTGTACTAAGTCCCTGCCCAATCCCCCATGCCAGACCCAGTGCACATGTAGCGTTGCCCTAGACACACACCCTCACCACTGTGTTGCACCATGGGAGATGTAGCCAATACATGAATGGGTGCATGCCTGAGCCCAGAGATGAATACAGCAGCCAAGGGTCAAATGTCAGTCACAAAAAGTAATTTATTGTGAGATGCCACAGCTATTGTCACATACTATACCATGATAATAACTATGCACTGTTTCACACACAGATGCATCCCCCATCGATTCAGACGACAGTGGCCGCCTTGTCATCTCGGAGACGCCAGTGTTGTCAGAAGCGGAGTGCTCACAGGGAGCTGAAGTCATGTCCTCCCCTTCACCACCACGGCGGACAACACCTCCACCGTCCTCGCGGTCCAAGCCAGCACCACCACCACCACCATCCTCGCGGTCCAAGCAACCACCACCACCACCACAACCATCCTCGCGGTCCAAGACACCACCACCACCAGTGCGGCCCACTCCGCAGAGCCACAGAGCAGATGTTGCCGCCCTGTCCGTGATGGAGTCAGATCAATGTTCATCACACCCAAATGTTCCACGCCAGGCTGTCGTCACTCCAACCAGCCAAACTGCAGGCCGACAGCGCATCAGGCAGAGGGTTGTGCCCCCGGGTCGGGCTGCTGCAAGACCGGTCGATCTGTCCGGAGGGTACGGAGTTGTGGAGACCCGGATGCTGCGTGTCCAGCGCCTGCAGGGGAGACACATGGGTGCCGTGAAACTCACCATGACAAAACTTTGCAACAAACTTGGCAACATGACTGACGCAGTGCGTGAGCACACCACTGCCATATCTGCCGGCAACAAAGACATCAAGCTTTGCCTGCAAGAACTGACACGTGCCATAGTCGCAGGCCAACAGAGTGAGCGCCGGCGTCACAGGCAGATCATGCTGGCAGTGAATACTACTAACAAGGCCATCAATAAGCTGTGCAACAGCATGGCTGTGCTGTCCCGCAGGTCCGTGTCCCTGCAAGTGGAGCTAGGTCATTATTGTGGGGATGTGGCAAAGGGCCTTGAGAGGGTGACCACTGCAGTGGAGCAACTGCAGCCAGGGTCAGCCAGTGTCAGCAGTCTGGGGGCGGAAGAGGGGAGTGAGGCAGCCTCCAGTGTCAGCAGCGTCTCCCTGCCGGACACCAGCGTGAGGAGGCGCAGTGGCCGCAGTGCAACTGCCACTGACTCCCATCGTGTAGAACCCGAGGAGTCACAGGACAAGAGACTGGGGGTACGCAGCAAACGGAAGTGAACATGTGGCAAAGTCACACTGTCCTTGGTGAGGTAACCATGGCCAGACCAAAGTGCCGCACGCGTCACCTGTTCTGAGAAGGGACATTCATAGTTTTAATTTAACTGCAGCAGCAGCTTGTTTGTGTTACATATTTCTGCACCAGTCAGGTGTCCATGCCCATTAAACCCTTGCAAATCTGTTCCTGTTGTCAAGTCACTCTCTTACCTGTCTCAGAAATGATTCCGTGTGATGTATGTCCGCCTCCTTTGCCCTTCAGCTGTGTTGGGCACATGTGCCTGTTGGTGTTGTGGGGGGGGGGTTGCTGGGCACGCAGTTCATCCTCTCCCTCCACCTCTATGTGTATCCCCCTGCGCGTGGCGATGTTGTGCAGGATGGCACACACAGCAATGATCTGGCAGCAGGTCACTGGGTCGTACTGCAAGGCACCTCCAGTCTTGTGCAGTATTCGGAAGCGGCTCTTGAGGATGCCGAATGTTCGCTCAACCACATTCCTAGTGCTGATGTGTGCCCTGTTGTAGAGCTGCTCTTGCGGGGTAGCTGGGTTGAGATAGGGCGTGCGTATGCGCTGTCACCTGCAGGATGGGGAGAGAATGGAAATCAGCATTAATTAAATTATACATGTGGGGATGGAGTGGATGGGGAGTACGATGATGCAGCTATATGTACCTAGTAGGTGTCCCTCTCCGAATTCACCGTTGATCAGGCGCCTGTGGAGGCCACAGTGACGGAAAATGTAGGCGTCGTGTGTGCTCCCGGGGAATTGGGCTACAAGGTCCGTAATGATGAACTTGGCATTGCACACCACCTGCACATTTATGGAATGATATGATTTCCGGTTGCGGAAAATGTATTCGGTGGCTGATGGAGGACAGATGGGGACATGCGTGCAGTCAACACACCCTATGACATGGGGGAATTGTGCCACCTGGTAGAATTCCCGTTTGGTGCGGGTAAGCTGCTGGGGGGTTCTGGGGAAGCTGATGTGGCGATTGATAAATGTCAGCATGGCCTCTAGGAACCGGTGGAAAAAGCGTGATAATGCACTTTGCGACACGCCTCCTGTCTCAGCTATTACCCCCTGGAAGCTTCCAGATGCAAGCAGGTGCAGGCAGCATAGGACCTGCACATGGGCTGGTATGGCGTTGGTCCGACGGGTCTCGTGCTGCAGTAATGGTGCCAGGTCTGCTATTAGGTACATTATTATGGCACGGTTGAGTCTGTACTTGGCGTACACCTGTTCCTCGGTCTGCCCCAGCAAAGTGATGCGCACCATGAAGATCCTGTCCTGTATCATCCTCCTGCGCTGGGCCTGGGCGTTGATCCTCCACCTCCTAGCAAGCACGTAGAGGGCAGCCATTTTGGTGTACATGTGGGGTTTCCCAGGGCATTTATGAAGGGTTACTGATTGCCGGCACCTGCTGATGGGGTTAGTTTTTTTTTCTGTCCTTCTGTTAACTTTACCTCCTGATTGTGATTCCCCTTATTTTGCTCATGCTAAATAGCGATTTTGGGGATTTCCGGTATTAGCGACTGTTCATGCATACCATTTCGATTCGTTATTGCCTAATCGGTATTTCCGAAGTAAGCTTTGGGGTTCGGTATTTCCGAATGTCTGTTTAACGATTCGGTAATTTACCGCTGGGGATTTTTGCGGTTCGTTATTTTTTTCCGATTTTTTGTTTGATGCATTGCATTTTATGGTTTTGCGTTCGGTATCGGCCTGTTTTTCTGATTCGCTGTTTTACCGGGAGGTATTTTCGTTGATGCATATGCCCGAATGTCATTTACAACGCCTATAGCTCTAGCTCAAGTGTAGAAAAGTCAGCCCATAACGCTCCTGATGCCCAGGCTGCTGGCGCAAGACGCCTCTTAGTTCCCATCTTGAATAATTACCAAATAAAGAGACGGGCGCTGAAAGCAGGAAAACAAGAACAGAGTTTTATTTCTCATGAGGAGAGCCTGTAATTTCGGACACTCGCATAGTGTCTTCAGGAGGTGCTCTACCTAGCCTCTCTGAGGCCTGGTCTTTTATACACTGGTTTAAGACATGTGAACGCTCTTTATTACAATAAAGACATTGTGAAGTATGAAGATGACATCCCCGGTACCCCCCCAGTTCCGGCCCATTCCAACACGTGGCTACAGTAGAGGCCCTTACCCCCCCCCATACAATAGGAGGGGGCTATCACGCAGCTGAGTGTTCTGCAGATTCCTTTGGAATGTGTGCGCCTGATCGAATCTCAGGGGGTGGGGAGGTCATGATCAATAGTGGCTCTTTTCAAGAGAGGCGAGTGCATACAGTAGTGGGCAATAAACTGTACCCTCAAGCTAAGGGATGACCAGCGGTTCGTACAGGCAATCGGGCTCAGAGGAAGGGGTCATCAAAGGAGGGGTATTCATGGACGGAAAGGATCGGTGTGGACAATCGAGCGTAGAGGAAGGGTTTATCAAAAGAGGGGTATTCATGGAAGAAAAGGAGGTGTTGGTCAGGCGCGGGGTGTGATTCCCAGAGACAGAGTCATGCGGGAGGGGAGGGTTCATGACTTGTGCATGTGAGAGCGGGGGCGGTCAGGGTGCATGGGGGATGCTTGCAGGGTCAGGGGAGGGCGCTGATGATCGATCGCGAACAGAGAGACCATGGTACCTAAAATGGCTGTTGTATATATGTGTGCATGGGTCTATGCTGGCGGGATAACACAGTCAGTGTTTTGCAATATCCATTCTGCTTACGACAAGAGGTACAGTGAACACAAATGAACGCCGCTTATGTGTATATACATTGCCAATTTCAACAGTCGCCGCTTTTTAACATACGCTAGTTCATTTGTGTTTACCCCAACTGATGGAGTGTACATATAGTCATGTGTGGCCAATGAAATAGCTTTCGTCAAATGCTAGCAAATTGCGTGTAACCATATGCAGTCGATACAATTGGCGGAATGCGGTACATATGAATTTACATTCGTTGGGTTATTCATACAAATCTAGAGATCGGCATAATACTTAGTCGGGGTCAACCAAGGAATCAGGTTCTGACTTTCTCTCCGATGACATCAACATACAGTAAAAAGTGCTCTGATACTTTCGGGTCTTGTCAGTGCTATATGGGACTTTTTGGAAGACTAAATACATGAGTGACCGATGACAAAAATTGCTGAGGGAGGAATTCAGCTTGATACAAGCAATTAGTCAAGGGGTGGGTAGAAAGTTCAGGAAGGGGGGGGTCTTTGTCGCAATGTCTTTTTAACAGCGAGCCATCATTGGTAGGCTCTGGTAGTCCGTCTTCTTTTGTTGGCGCTGTTGAGCACCGGCGGTAGAGCTATAAGTCCAGCTCGGATCCATCCTTACGCGTTGCAGGGTGCGATCAGTCCTCTGCTGTTAGATCACAGTCCTGTTTCCTAACTGATCTTCTTAGGGGTGCCTCATGCTGGGCACCTGCGTGTCTTTCTTCTTCCGTGGCAAAACCTTATTCTGTCTGAATGCTGTTCTTATTTTCTGAGTCAAAACTTATGTGACAAAGGGTGAGTTTGTTGAATAATCGAGGGAAGAGAGGGCGGAGTGGGGCCAGATCTTTGAACACACCAAGGGACCAAGGGAGCAAAGGACAACGAGCAGGCAGGCCCATCAGTCGGACTCAAAAGGGGACGGGGACTTCAGGCACGAGTGGGTCAGCAGGTCGAGGGCTTCAAGGCAGCCCTTCATTCCTTCATCTGCTGAGTTTGAGAGTTGTGCCTCGTCCCGCGTCTCGTTGCTCTGCGGCTCCACCTTTGGTTGCGGTCACATGTACTTCATGATCTGTGGCCAGGCTGTGCGTCACGTCCAGCTCCTCTCCTCCGGTGATTGTATCTTTGAATGGGTACAAAACAAGTTTTTAGAAAAACTGGCAGGAGAAGACATTTATACATCTCAATTCCGTCCCCAACCCTAAGTAGGTAGGGAATAAGTTCATCGGTCACAGACAGAAGTCACCACTTATGGAGTATGTAGGAGGACATTTCTACTGAATTCGTACTTTCTATCTGGCGTTCATTCATGACGTACGCGGAGAGAAGTCGGATTCCCATCGACAGTGTATTCTATCAAACTCAAAATCGAGTCCTTAACCCAAGTACCAACGATCTTACATCTCCCTTCGGGGTCGGCTAACTCTCGCAAGCAGGAGGTGTTATCATCATGTGGGGGGGGGCAAAGACCAAACATGCTTTTCTTGGGGAGTGACAGTTAATCAAGGTTATTAATTGTGCTTTGGGGATAGCTGATATGGAGCCGGGGTCAATCGGGAGAAGCGAGGACGCTTTGGGCATCCGCACTTAGGTGCAGAGGGGTGGGACAATCTGGGCATTGGGGATCGTATTTCTAACGAACTGAAAAACAAAAGACCATTGACGTTATAGTCCCCCTATAAAAAGGCCAGATTAGGGGACATCAGTCGTCTTACCTGTCCTTTCTTTCATTACCAACTCGGGTTCTATCGTTTTGCAGAAAGGAGAGGTAGTAATATGGCAAGTTACAATCGTTTTAGTTCTTGTCAATTTTACCGAACACCTTCGTGTTCGAAGAAGCCCAATTAGGTTCGTGCCGGTGGGGCACAACGTTCTTGCACAAGGGAGGGGGGAACAGGGGGTCCCTCAGAGAGAGAGAGTCGCCCGCACTCTAAACGAACCATTTGGTACACGTATGACGTGGAGAGAGAGAGAGAGAGAGAGAGAGAGAGAGAGAGAGAGAGAGAGAGAGAGAAACGTGTACAATAATGGTCCATTCAGTGCGCACACAACACAGAACAGCGGGGGTTGAGCAATACGGAAACACAGGCAGAGGGATGACGTAGATCTATACATCACGTACACAAACTCAGACAGGGGAGACAGTACATGTATTATATACAAAAATCCAAGACAGAACATAGAACAGTTATTGGCACCTAAATGATCTCTTCCTGTACGCTGCGCATTCTCAGCATCCTAAGCTCTCTTTACTTTCTTTTTTATCGTCGCTGCCTTCACTGGAGGTTGTGGTTGCACACACTTACACCTCTGCCAATTGGTCAAGAACTAACCTGGTCGGGCTAATGCTCACGGTGGGATTTTCGAGTCATTTTAGCAAATGTGTTTCCAGGCTGAGACAACAGTTGGTGTCAGTTGGAGAACAATGGGGCAGCTTTGAGTTACATGTCTATGAGGAGGCGAAAAAGGAGGTAGTAGGTTTTTAAATATTGGCAATATTCCTAGTCCTCCCGGCGGAGGATACTTGTGTAAACCTTACCTCGGAATATTCCTTAAACTTTCCCTATTTAGTTAAACGTAGGAATGTATTCATTATTGTACGTCATTTTAGTTGTACTATTCGGGGTGCCAAGCGAAATTATATTTTGTAGTTTCCGCTTCAGGCTGTCCTCCCAAGCGCTAAGTTCAGGGAGAAAAAATAGTCATGGTTTGCTTGTCGTGGTTAGGTACCATAATCAAACCCCTCTTTCCCGTCTCTTCGTCCGCTAGATCACCATTTTCGTACATTAATTGACATTCCGATGTGACCTGCAGAGAGAGGGAAAAAGAAGGGGGCAGGGGCTACATTGATAGACACATTAGCGCGCATAAACCCAGAAAGGCTTTTACTTACTGCATACTCGGCCTATCTCCACGGGATGCCGTCCCTGCCAACTGGGCGTTCAAGCCCGGGTGGACCGATAGTGTGACTTTTCTTATACAGGTAGCATATAAAGTATAGGCTAAATACCAGGATCTTTAGCGGTTGCTTTTGGCTGTACAAAAAGGGAAAAATACACAACTAAAACTTGGACCCCTCATATCCGCAATATCTATATATATTATACCTTTTAACCCTTAACTAATCGAGCTGAGTCATTTCACCTGCATTTTAGTTATATCGGAAATAGTGATCATTTATTTGAAACTTATCAATCTACGCGTGACAACTACGTTTGCTTTTTCCAAAAATCTTTAATAAGAATGTCGGTGCACAAATACGGGCCTACAACCCCGTGGGCCGGCCACGGAGCAGGCTGGAACTGTACATGTGGGGATACTTAGTAGTGGAAAACCTAATGGAGTCGGGAGTTGTTTATTTTATAATAAAAAGTGCGACAAGAGCAATAAAATCATGTCGAGAATTCAGTGTGAGCGAGTATCATAAGTGTTGAAATTCGAACTTGCAATAATCATGAGGCGCCAAAACTTAACAACAATTCATTGTCCGAATGTTCAATCAGTACCCACCTGATGTCAATTCACTGTCTGAACACCTAATCAGTACCCATCCTATATCAATTCATTGTCCGAACATATAACCAGTACCCATCCCATATCAATTCATTGTCCGAATTGACAGTACACATCCCATATCAATTTACTGTCCGAACATATAATCAGTACACGTCCTATATCAATCCATGTGTTTTTTTTAAAAACTTGCATACATATCTCATGACACCAGGGCTGAACAATCGGGGTACAACAAGGAGTTGAAAGTTTCATTTGCATCGGCGCCATTTTGGGTGCAGTCAGGCAGATCCAGGCATAGTCTAAATCTCCACTAACTCGTGGTTGGCCCAGAGCTTTTTTCGGCAGTCCAAAAGTTCAGTTAAAGGGCAAAAGAGAAAGGATCGGTGGTCTGAACCATCAGTCAAAAAAGAGGGGGGGGGCAACAATTTTCCTACCGGGTCATACTGGGTTTTCACCGGAACTGATCCGAACTGTAGTCTGCAGGATTCTAATTGAGGCTGGCGTTAGCATGGGAGCGCCGACGTCTCGCGGCTACGTTTTCATCGTTCCGTGGGCAATCATGGCAGTCATTCCCCATCGGGGGTGTCTGCGGGGGTCGGGGACTCCCGCGGCTCCTATAGAATCTTCAAGGTCGAGGAGAACTTTTATGATGGTGGGACTCGTTTCTTAATCAACAAGCAGCCGGGCCATCTCTTCACCCCGGGCCCGCTCCAGCAGGATCGTCCGCCATTTTACGAGTGGGCGAACCCATGTCGGGTGAGTGGAGCGTTGGGGTGCCGCTGGGGGGCCTCCACCTGGGGAGGTGGGAGAGGCTCGTTCGCGCCGCCTCTCCCTCCCAGCGCACCCCGCGCCGTCTTCCTCGGCGCTAATATACATGATGGCCGGACCAGGCGATGAGAGAGGGGGGGGTCGGAGGCATAGGCAAGACATCCCCCCCCAGGTTGTCGCAGCCATTATTGAAGAAGGGGCGCCCAGTACGTTTCGGGCCGGGCCTCCGGTTGATGGCGGCCGGACGCTCTTCGCCACGGCCCCAGGAACGGGTCCCTTGGTTCATCCTGGGGACAGACCTTGGCGCGTGGTGCCTCCTCCGGGCTATTCGCGTAGTGGTCTCTCCAGGCCCCTTATGGAAGCCGGACCAGGCGATTAAGAGGGGGGGGGGTCGGAGGCATGCGCAAGACATCCCCCCCCAGTGTTGTCGCAGCCATTATAGAAGAAGTGGGGACGGGCGGACCCCGTCGGCCTCGGCTCTTCTTCGGGCCCACCTTACTCGATGACCTCCGGCCGACGGCTGGCAGCAGGACCCGCCCTACACGTGTTGAAGATCTCGTCTTCCGGATGGGCGTAGCCGCGAACCAGTTGCATTTCGGGAGTTTTCAGAATGGGGGTAGGTATCTGTTGACTTGTATCTATCTCATGTTACCGTTATTGGGGCGTGGCGGGTGGTGGGACAGGCATGTTTGGAGCAGTGAGGGGTGGCGAAGCCTAATTGCCTCGTGGCCGTCGTGATGACAAGCTTGGCTTCTCTCACCATTTTCATGTTTCTTATTACGGGCTTATTCCTAACGTTTCTCATTTCTAGCGAAATCATGTATTTTATCGTGAGCTATTTCTAACGTTTTCTTATTTGTTGCGAAAATCAAAAACTCATCAGTGGCCTACTGACTTTACTTGATTCCTTTTGTTTTCCCTAACGATTTTTATATATATATATATATATATATTTTTTTTTTTATCTGCTAGCACGATACAGCGGCTAATCCGCATTTTTCTTTATATTTGTCCTTTTTATTAGGGGTGTCTTCCGGGCTGAGCCGGATGACCTACCTCTAATAAATGGTCCGGGTGGAACTAGTTTACCAATCAGTGGGGAGTAGATAGGCATGAAAGATTACAACGGGGGACAAAAAGGTCCACATTACCTACCCCTCACTATTTGCAAAGACTAGACGGAATATTTCTATTCCACGTTATTTGCAAACAGAGAATACCTCCAAAGAGAACCAATTCCAAACAATCAATGTTCGGACAAACAATCAATCAATGAAGAATGAAATAGGCACGACGGGTTACAACGGGGGCAAAAGCCTGCGTTACCTACCCTTCACTATCTGCAAAGGGAGAGAGAATATTCCTATTCTTCCCCGTTTGTAGGCAGAGAAGATCCTTAAGAGAGCCAACTTCGAACAATTCAATGCTCGATCAAACAATCAATCAGTGGGGAGAAAAATAGGTATGACGGATTACAATAGGGGACAAAAGTCCGCATTACCTATCCTTCACTATTTGCAAAGAGAGAGAGGAACGTTCCTATTCGTCGCTGTTTGCAAACAGAGAATGTCTCAAAGAGAACCAATACTTCAAGTAGCAACCAAGGCTAAATGAACCAATCAATGAACAATACCAGTATTTGAATACCGATTCCAATACAAACAATCAATCAATCAATCAGATGGATAAAGCCATCCTATCAATCAGACGTAAAGACGTCCTACTTAACCTTACCCGGACCGGACCGTGTGGACAGTTCTTCGCCTTCCTTTTTCCAGCGCCCGATCGTTCTCTTTCTCCATGTTTTTACCGCAGCATTCCTGTGGGATTCCAGTCAGGACAGTAGGTCACTTGAGAGAGGTCCGTTCGGAATCAGTGAAGTTCATTCAATTGGCAGCCGGACGAGGGCCCTCTCAAGGCAGGTATACTCCAATCGTTTAGATGTTCACCCCATCGTCTGGACCTCTCTTACCGGACCTTATGTCGCTGATGGACCCCGCGTTGGGACGCCAATTGTAGAAAAGTCAGCCCATAATGCTCCTGATGCACAGGCTGCTGGCGCAAGACGCCTCTTAGTTCCCATCTTGAATAATTACCAAATAAAGAGACGGGCGCTGAAAGCAGGAAAACAAGAACAGAGTTTTATTTCTCATGAGGAGAGCCTGTCATTTCGGACACTCGCATAGTGTCTTCAGGAGGTGCTCTACCTAGCCTCTCTGAGGCCTGGTCTTTTATACACTGGTTTAAGACATGTGAACGCTCTTTATTACAATAAAGACATTGTGAAGTATGAAGATGACATCCCCGGTACCCCCCCAGTTCCGGCCCATTCCAACACGTGGCTACAGTAGAGGCCCTTACCCCCCCCATACAATAGGAGGGGGCTATCACGCAGCTGAGTGTTCTGCCGATTCCTTTGGGATGTGTGCGCCTGATCAAATCTCAGGGGGTGGGGAGGTCATGATCAATAGTGGCTCTTTTCAAGAGAGGCGAGTGCATACAGTGGTGGGCAATAAACTGTACCCTCAAGCTAAGGGATGACCAGCGGTTCGTACAGGCAATCGGGCTCAGAGGAAGGGGTCATCAAAGGAGGGGTTGACAGAGGGGATGATTAATTGAGGGTAGGAGGGGCCAGGGGACTCAGTGCAGCAGCTCAGAAGCCGCGCTGGGGAGACCGTGAAAGGGAACTAAGGGAAATAGGACAGCTTAATTTGTACCGGGGAAGTCCTGGACCTCTTGCTCTAAAAACAGGAAAAAACATACATATGAGCTTTTTGGAGACTGAAGCTTGAGAGTTGTACAATTTATTAGAAGACACAGCTTCTAGGAATAATCAATGATAGCACAAAAACCACGTAGTACTTGGCCCTGTACCCAGCATTCTCTTGAAAGTCACATGGACCAGTTTGAGTTTTACAAAGTACAGTTTACAGCTGCTATGAGAGAGGCTTTGCTTTAAGTACACTTTTGAGCTGAGGCAGATTGCATAGAAAAGGTTAAGCACATATTATTGGGCACACTCACTCACCACTGCATGTATGATATCCTGAAAGTACAAGTTTAAACACCCTAAACGCTATGGGCATAAAACAATGTCAGAGAAAACATAACATTTCAATTAGCGAAATATAACTTTAAATGTAAAGAGGAAAAAGCATTTCACAACAGCAGAATATACAATGGAGGAGCAGAATCTAAGTACATGAAATCTAAGTACATAAAACAAGGGCTATCTCAAATAACCCCTGGGAAAAACTCTTGTCCGCCACCCATGTGCTGACGGGGAGTAGTTCAACGATAATCTGGCGGACCAGCCTTTTATATTGTTCAGGGGTGAGGGGCCTATGGTCACGCTATATCACGTCACCTCGAACCACATATCCTTCTGTCGCCTCTCACGCCCCTGTCTGGTGACTTTCCCATCATTGGTGTAAATGTGACTACCTTCTCGTAATTGTGTGGCACGTACGTTAGCCTAGACTGAGTTCCTGCCATTCTGACTGGAAGTTTGTCATTAATCAGATATGTGTTATTATTGCTTCGAAGGGTTCTATTCATGTGTCAATCAGGCAGTCCGCGATAATATTTCGCCACATGTATCCTTAGTTTATCGGATATCTTGCTTGACGTAGTTGTGGTGGGAGCTTCCCTTATTCTATTCATGGCTTAGGTGGGGGACGTGGGGCATGTTGCAAGATTTATTGAGGAACTTGACTTCTACAGCTTGTGAGAAATATACAATGAGGTGGGGCCTGGTAGGGGTGCGGGTCCTTGCAGACAAGAGCAGCTGGGTGAAGCTTGGGTCAGACCTGCTTTCTGCTTCTGCTTAAGCTAAGAGAAAATGGCAGTGCTCAGGGCAACGTAACTGAGGCCTGTAACTTCTAGACAGCAGGGCCTACACAGGGGTCATGTCGTGCAGGTGATAGGTGTGTCCTTGGATAGCTATGCAGGTAAAAATTCACCCTCCAACATTCCCCCCTCTGGTTCATATTATTGAACCAATCAACATCATCGAACTGCATACTTAGCTGGAGATGGGGGTGGCCAGGGCGAGTTATGAAGAATTTGTTCCTAAGTCCTCATCTGGTCCCTCTAATCTCTTACACATTGTCTCATAGGGAAGTTCTGACTTTCAGAGGGGACCTGCGATAAGTGAACGTCAGAGATGGTACGCTCTATGTTCAACACTGCTATTTCTACATCTTCCCCTTGTCCCCTGTGTGTACCTGTGTAATTCATCTCATCTTTTAAATCTTAATCTTCTAACATAATGCAACATAGCCCGTTTTCCGAAATACACAACTACAAGCACACATAATATAGTCATCATAAAATTTAGTACTGCAGATAGCCATGAAGGCATCCAGTCCAAGTTGGACCAATTACTTAAAACATCTGCTTTTGCACTTCCATCCTCAGGTATCTGTCTCCCCAAATTGTCCAAGTCCTCATTGGCCCTTGTAAGTGTTCCGTCATCAGCATCATCGGCCAAAATGAAGACACAGCAGGACTATTTTCCCATTCTGGCGCATCCACCACTATTCATCGCAATTAACTGGTCCAAAACATAGTGTTGTTTCAGAACCATGAGTCTCAAAGGCCGTAGTTCTTCTTCCACGGCGTTGAACCCATCACGGGTGTTGCTAACAAGCTGCATCAGTTCATATCTCGTTACTTGGAGCCATCGGGCATTGGCTTTGGTCTGGAACATGGGGATAACTCCCCCAAAGTAAAGTTCAGCATCGTTGAAATCTTCCGTAATCTCATGGAATGTGTCATCTGAGGAGTACTTTTTGACTTCTCTTTTTCGGTGGTGGGGCAGGGTGACATCACCTGCCATTGGGTGTGTATGGTTGTGGGAAAAGTTCGTTGCTGGGACGACGAGATGCCATTCATGCATCGTCACGATAGAACAAAGTCCTTGCCATTGGGGAGGCAACTGCAGATACATATTTTCTCCGCACATCCGTAGATACCAATGAGGATGGAAGAGCCGTACTTCAGGTTCGAATTAAATCTAGTGCTCTTGCAATTGGCATTCCTGCCCACAGGTACCGTCCCATTACCTAGGAAGCAAAGGAGAGGAGACTTTTAGCTTGTATGCTCTTTTCTGTGTGGATGGTGTACCTTCACTGGATGTGTATCCTCTAGTTTCCCTACCCCATATCTCAGCACACCCCCTCTCTATCTCCTCATTTAAATTATATTCGTGCTCTCGTCCTACAGTTGTGCTACCTAAGGAGGTTGCCTTACATATCAAGTCATGTGGACCATTCCATTTGATATTGAAATAAATGTTGGCCTTCAGGTGTAGAATAGGTCTCCACTGACAAGGGCATGTGTCATGGGTGTGGTTACATTGGTGATGTTCAGGTGAGTGGCATTTGGATGTGGGTGTTGGGAAGGTGAAGTACCCTAGTTTCTTATAGTGATGTTCCCAAATCTGCATTATGTCGGTACGTACTTTCATATCACGGTAAACCTCCTTTCAATTTCCAATGTATTAGTGATGACCCTAAATGTTACATACTTGTCATCCCATTCTGTGGTATTTACAAATGCATCATCCACTTTGGCTGAGTGGAGCTGTATCTGACCATGTATGCGGCAAAGAAACAGGTGTAGGAGACATTTGGCTGTGGGTGGTGGGACTTCTTTAGGAAAGAGCAATCTATCTGCTCCTACAGCGTGTGGAATGTGTGAACATACAAAGCAGGACTCATTTGTGACCTTTCTTCCAACCTCCCTCATGTGTCTCTACCACATGTTATCTAATAGAACGTTGTGAATCTCATTACCCTCTGCTCTATCACTAGGGCGCTGGGAGTGGGAATCAGGCATAGAGTGCTGGTCGAAGGTGTAAACAACTGTCTTTTGGAAAATACTGATCCAGTCTGGAATTTGCAAAGCCTGTTCTTCCTTAGGTTGGGTACACGATGTATATCTAACTGGCACTATCTCGCGACTCATTCTATATCTAACACGTCTTTTCTTTTGGCGGGGACGTTCAGGTGTAATTGTCATAGGGGAATTCAGGGTGAGTTCAGGTACCAAGTCCCTATCTGTGGCTCAGATCGCACTGCTAACCAGCGGAATGTTGCTACTGAAACTACAAACATAACAAATAACATCATTACAATTGTACATATCTTTTTCATTGACAGCTTGACGTGGAGTGTTGCCGCGTCTTATTCCGTAGGCCATCATACGATCTCCACTTCCTTGATCTTGGATCGTTAACTGGCACATGATGTCTTCTTTGCTGTCAATGCTCAGATCTTGGACGGTGACGGGTGGAACCTCAAAAAGTTCATTTGCAAGTGTTCATTGAATTGAAGTTTCTCCACTTCCGAACTGCTTCATAAAAAGATGTGTGTCCCAAAGCAGATAGGCACTAGTTCGTCAGAAATCGGACCCCTGTTCTTTGTCTTTGACATCTGAATGGAAAGGAACTTTGGAGCACACATTAGTGCATATAAATGAACAACAATTTGTCTCTTTACAATATAAGAAGAGGGCCCAGTGACTTTTTTTTAAGTCTGGTGGAGAGAACAACCACATACATTGATCTGTTAGTGACAAGCCGGTGAGATGTGATGTGATGATCAGAGCTGGGAGTGTTCCTTAGTGTAAACAGAGCAACGGAAAAGCAATGTAGCCATTACCTTCCAATTGGGTACTATGACCGCCACTGTCACTGCGAGTCACTTGCGAATGGCATCCAGTAATCCTCAGTGACATATGACCTCACAAAGCAGGAATGTAGTTGCGGCCTTTGTGTCACAATGGACACAAGGTCCGGCTACCACTACCATGACGTGTCTGTATTTCTGGCATTTGTCAAGCATGTCAACATAGTCAATGGGACCTTGGGCTCTGGTATTGTTGATGCTACTTTTTCTATAGCTGAATTAGGGAAATACTGTCGCTACCATGAGGCATTAATGAACCAAGAGTTGTATATGCTCATGTGCATTGGGGATGGACCACTCTGTCTGCAAAGTAGTGGACATGATATCACGAGGGACATGTGTAGGAAGGTGTAACTGAGTGAGTGCTATTCGTAAAAAGCCTTCCTGTCCTTGTGTGTCTGAAAATAAAACAAATAAAATCTTATTCCTGTGTACTCCCCTCTTCTTCCACAGCTCTTTTCCTTCAGGTGGGGCACTTCCCTGTATTTCTCTAAGGTGCAGCTGTGCAATGAAATCATAGTGCTGTGTATTATCAATGGTGTACAGGCATTAATTTGTCTGCATTTTATAATATATGAAAACATTTGTTGTCTCTATTTGCAATATGCAAAATATACGTGTTGTATTATAAAATAAAGATGGCTTATTTGTAATGCACATGTTCACTCAAAATGGTGTATTGGTAATAAACAGCAGATCCTTATTGTATTCCAACTCAAGGTATTCTTTGAATCCACCTTAGAAGGATGAAATGCTCTAGCAGCACATGATCTCGTAACTCGTGATATTTATTTATCTGAAAAGAAATGTGATGCAACTAGTGTGCATTCCATTCCATCGCTTTATCTCTGGCTTGTGCCTGTGTCAGCTGCTGCTGAATTTTCGGAGGAAAGTCAAATCATTCTATTCAGTTGCTCAGTCTTGCAATATTTGGTGAAGTTTACAGTGTGAATTATAACTCTCTATTTCTGAATGAAAATGCGAAATAAAATGCTCGTCGACAGCGTGCAATGAGACACTGAAGAGGGCAGTCTTCAGGGCAACGATCAAACAATACGACATAACTTGAGGAATTTTTGTTTGACAGACATTATTCTAGTTGGTGGTGTATCAGGAATGGAGAACGTCATTGTGTCGTTCTTACTGAAATATATTCTCATGTTTATTTTGGCCATCAGACGTCCCAAGAAGTTTACTGGGGACTGTGGTGTGTAAAGTAGACGCTGTTGAGAATACTCTTACCTCCTATTTCTATTTGTACTGGCTCTGTGAAAGGGACCCTTAATATCGCCCCAGAGAAATCTTGTGTGTTTGCGCTCTGGTTGGAGATGGGCAGTGCCCCCTCCTTGATACAGGAGAATGTGGCACCTGTGTCAATCAAAAAACTACACGTGTTGTTGTTAATCATGACATTCACAATTGGGTCCTCTCTAATGGTTGTGAGACATGACAAGGGACACACTAGAGTTATCTGTGGGCTTTCCTAACTTGCTTGGTCCTGCTGGGTGGTGCCCTGTGAAACCGGATTGATGGGGGGCAGTACTGTAGCTCCCTGTGATACAGGAGCTTGAGTCTGGGGCACCATTTGGTACTCAGGCATGTGTTGCTGAGGTAGCTGTTGTTGTATGTGATCTTTTGTTACCTGTGCGTTACCTCCTAGCACTTTTAAGGCACCTTGTGAAGAATCAGTGACAGTAGTCACTTGACTCACTGGTGTAGCTAGCCTAACTGCATCAAGAGCTTTTGTTTTCTTTAACTTTTGCTGTTCTAGTTTAGCAGCTGCGTTCTTAATAGCTAATTGCCTTGTTTGTGACATTAGAGATCCTATGTCTGAGACATCGGGAAACTTCCGGCGCAGTTCGTTCCATAGCGCTGATCTTATCTTATTGAAAGGATCACCATTCAATTCTGAATTAGTGGTGGATAGCCTTGCGTCGATGCGTGAAAACATATCCTCTGCATCCTTCCCAATCAGGGATGTGAGCAGGCTTTTCATGTCCCAAATAGCCAATGACACACCTGTAGTGTCATTTTCAAAGGCTTGTATCCATTTTCCCGCACCCTCTGTGAGGGGTGGGAGTTCTTTCTTCATTTTATCTTTGTCCGTTAGGGACCAAGTGACTGAGATAGGGAGGTCATTGACCTCTTCGGACGGCAGGGGCAGCTGGTGTGTTACCCCTGTCGGTCTTGTGTTCTCATACCTGCTTGCGTATTTCTTCCAGACCCTTGGGCCTTGGCGCATGTAGGTGTAGTTCCAATCATCATCTCCTGCTTCCTGCAAGATACATTCTTCTGCAGTGGCCATTTGCTCTGGCTCAAAAGATCCTTCTCGGGGCCAGACATTCTCTTGAAATGCATTAGCCTTTGTCCAGTCTGCCAAGTTATCTGAGAATGGAATGACATAAAGGTCACTCCCTTCTCCAAGTATTACTATCTCATTTGGCGTCAGGCCATTGGTCAATGACTGTCTTGGCCTGTAAAGGGCAATGTTGTTCAGTTCTCTAGATCTTGCTGTACGCAGGCGTGTCGTACCTGATACATCATATTCCTGTGGGATGTTCTCAGGTCGCCCTTCGTTACCTAACATAGTAACACATTCTATCTCTCTTCTTCTCTGCCTTCTCCTCTTTTCTGCCTGTTCGAACAATTTTGGCAGATCCAAATAGTCTTGCTCTAGCTGTGGTGTCATTGGTCTATGTGGTGTAACTACTAGAGGTGATGCCTGAGGTATAGGCGTATGTTGTCGTGTCACCTGAGTGTTATAATTAATCATTGTAGACTGAGCATGGGGTACACTTAAGTTGGCTGCGAGAGAGACTGCCGTGTTGATCTGTGGTGGGGCTGCACTTTGTGCTACCTGATGCAAGTCTACCCATGGCCCTTGCTGTGGCATGATAGTTGGGACCCCACCACTGTGTGGCCCTACCTCCTCCGCACCACTAGCTAATTCATTTGGTGCTAGTTTTTTCTTTTTACTAGATTGGCCCAAGTCACCCATCAGCTCAGTCATGCCATCCCCTATACTGGCTAGGTGTAACAACAGTTGCTGGAGTGTTGCTGTATTACCTGTAGGGCTTCTTGAGTTCTGTTTGTGTGACATGTCCCCTGCTTCTCTATCCATTCTTTGGCATAGGTCACTTTCTGTCCTCCTCTTGCTAATGTCTCCCTCAGTTACTACCTCAGAGGGATACTGTTCGCTGTCTCTCTTTACACCATTGAACTGTAGCAGGTGCTTTTCCTCTCTATTAGGACCTGTGTTAAGGGGCTGCCACTCATTCCAATAATGCTGATGACTAGGGGATCGGAATGGGCCATAATGTCTTGTTCTTGTTCTCGGGGTATTATGGTCCTCAGTGAGGGATGTGGGTGCTGGGCGGTCAAGTCTGGGGAGTGGCATGTGGGAGCTGTGCTGCGAACCACCCGAGGCCTCATGGCTCTCTTTGTTTTCTTCCTGCTGGGGGCTGCAGAGTTGGATACGTCTCATTTTTATTATCAATAGTGTGTCAATTTGACCTGGCATTCCTGATGCTGCATCCTGCAGTACTGGGCTTTGGGAGCTTAGGGATAGCTGACCCGATGTACTCTCTGGTGTACTATCTCGTGAATTGTCTGGGATGTCTGGGGCTAAGGCATCGTCATGGGCTACGGCTGCCTGGACATCTGATAAGAGTTCTATGTCAGTCTTTATACCCCGTCCTAAATTAATGTCATCTGCGTCATAGGCTGGTGGATATGCTGTGGGTGTTGACATTATCCTTCTGTGTTGTGTGTAGGCTGGCGTAAGTGTGCAATGCCACCGGGTATTATTGTCAGCCTTACCTGCTGCAAGTATGTTATGTCAATTCCTAGGGCTGAGATTAGTGTCAAAATGACTGTACATGTCAGGGGTGAGACAGACTATGGGGATGTTGCTGTATCCTCAGAAAGGGCAACAACACAGCCGTTCACTATGTGTACCGTAACCTGTAGTCTTGGATCTTGTGTAGGCTGTCTGCTCATCTCCTAGAGTCGAGTTATCTTTGAGGTGGGCTATCTGTGGCAGTGAATGGGGCGAAACTAATCTCCTTTTAAAATGCTGTTTTGTGAATATGCCCACATTTCTGGATAATGCGTCGTGGAAGGGTGTCTTTGTAACAGTCCTGTGAGTCTTGGTGATGGCTGCTGCTGCAGCTGGTCATGTAACTCGTGGGCGTGATGCTCACAGCCTAGTAGAGTGAGGGTATCCTGTGAATCTCCCTGCCCCTCCGGGCAGCTGGTGCTTGGAGAAGGCGGTGTGAGTGAACACTGGTGAGCAGTATCAGGGCTCTCGCTACTTACTACACTACCTACTGACTGAAGTGTGAGTTGTGTGTCATCAGTGGGGGATGTATACGTTGGCACTGGGAGGCACAGTTTCACTAGATGCAATGTAGATGCCCTTATCTCAGTACCCTGTGTGAGTGGTATTCCCAATAAGTCCCACGCTCTAGATATTAGGGAAATTGCGCTTCTGTTATATTTTCTATGAGTTTGTTCGCTCACGTTCTGCACTGATACAATTTTATTGTCTAATATGTGTAGAACTACCTCAACTATTTGTTGTCCACTATAGCTCATGTATGTACCGGACATCTGGCTGACCTCCTGTAATAAAATGCCTCTCTAATTTCATACGAGGCCACAATGAAGTCACAATAACTGGTATCTCTAATCCCGGTATTGTCATAAAACCTGCCCGTGTATGGCGTGTGTCGTTTTGTATGTCCTATAATCATGTATCCTATTCATTTGGGTGGAATGCAGTTAAAAAAGAAAAATGTCATGCTATACCAAATGACACCCAGTCATCCAGAAAGTGCAGAGTACTTCTCTGTGTCCTCCCTTGTGGAGCCTGCAGTGCTCATGGAGGGAAGGGGAAATCCTGTATGCCAGGTGTGCACACAGGGGAGCAACAGCAAAAAAGAAAAACAATATATCTGTATGACAACCGTGGTGCTTGAAATGCTGTAGCGTATAGACTCTCTTCAGCTAGCCAGTGGCAGATCAACATACATGGGATACACAAAAATGCAATTACATTCTCCCTAGTTATCGAATCTCGCTAAGAAACCAGTCTTCAAATGTTGGTCACAAATATATTAGCAGCAGCTTCTACTTAGCGGGCCCCTTCCCTAAATAATAATATTGGTATGGGGCCAGACATCACAGTGTTACACAGAAATGCGATGTTCACAGTTTATAATCAGTCAAGAAAAGATGAACGATCACAATGCACTTAGATATCGATAGTATAGTCTCGCTAAGGCCAGCCTCTGTGCCAGCCAGTGATTCCTAACAAAAGAGACCATGAAAACAGTAAGGATCACACACAAGAGTTTGTTCTATAAACTTAAAGATACATTCACCATTAAACACTTCAACAATTATTTTACATAAATCACGCTCTATGGCCACTAGAGTGTGTTAGAGTGTTCCCTATACATGTGGGGAGCACCAACAATAATTAACAAACCACGTTCAGCTTGGCGAAAATATAATGCCTACAATATGAGTAAATAACTTCCAAGTCCCGCACAGAACTCTTCCCTGGACATACAGCAGGGGATATCACTGCTAAATTAAGGAAAGATCAAAGGTCACGGTAGCTAATCGGACCTTCTGAAATTCCTTGAAAATTATCCCCAGTGAAATTATCCGTTTCATGGACGGAAAGGATCGGTGTGGACAATCGAGCGTAGAGGAAGGGTTTATCAAAAGAGGGGTATTCATGGAAGAAAAGGAGGTGTTGGTCAGGCGCGGGGTGTGATTCCCAGAGACAGAGTCATGCGGGAGGGGAGGGTTCATGACTTGTTCATGTGAGAGCGGGGGCGGTCAGGGTGCATGGGGGATGCTTGCAGGGTCAGGGGAGGGCGCTGATGATCGATCGCGAACAGAGAGACCATGGTACCTAAAATGGCTGTTGTATATATGTGTGCATGGGTCTATGCTGGCGGGATAACACAGTCAGTGTTTTGCAATATTCATTCTGCTTACGACAAGAGGTACAGTGAACACAAATGAACGCCGCTTATGTGTATATACATTGCCAATTTCAACACAAGCACATGCTAGAAATACTGCATTCCTAAAGCTTGTTTCCCTGAGTGCCGCTTACGGGAAAGCCGGCCCATGGTGTTTACGTTGTCTGCCTTTGACTCAGAATGTGAGACATAGTGGTGCCAGTGACCCATCCACAGCTCATTTTCCATAGCGCAGAATCCCCTGACTGACTTTGTTATACAGATCACAATTAGTCTCCAGACTAAGATTTTTAAATCTTTCATTTGAATGGCCTAAAAAGGTAAAAAAGAATATATATATATATATATATATATATATATATATATATATATATATATCACCAGACACCCTCCAAACGAAAGGACAGAGGCCACCACGGGGATCAATCACGAAGGCATCTTTATTTCAGAATTGACAGCATGACGGGCGTATGCATTTCGGCTGCGTGTAGCCTCCTCAGCGCCCAGCGTGGTAAGTGATGAAAAGTCAAAGTGCCACTGATTGACCTGAATGTTCAGCTGTTGAAATGTTCGCAGAAACGCTCCGCCCTCCTTAGTGGCCAATGAGCAGCGTCCCTGTCCTGAGATGCACTGCATGTCCCAGCATCCAACAGTTTACCGGGAATGGGCGGCCAAATGGATTCGTGTTCTGCGAACGTAGCTATTGACCCCATCTCCTCTTTTTGCCGCGTGTCCAGAAACAATAGCCTTCTCCAGTCCCCAACTGCACAACCTTGGCACGCAGGACGCATCTCCACGGGGGTGAGTTCGCAATGCGTCTCTCCCAAGGCAGAGTTAATAACTCTGACACCGCTCTGTTATGTCCTGTTTGCCGAAGGTGGGTCTGATCGATTTCAATAACTTGAAAGAAGAAGAGGCTTGTCGCCGAGGCAGCAAGCAAATGCCAGTATACGATCAGTCCAAAGCTTGCGTGCAGGAGCCTCTGTAACATGCCGCTGGCAGGCATGATTAATATCACCAGACACCCTCCAAACGAAAGGACAGAGGCCACCACGGGGATCAATCACGAAGGCATCTTTATTTCAGAATTGACAGCATGACGGGCGTATGCATTTCGGCTGCGTGTAGCCTCCTCAGCGCCCAGCGTGGTAAGTGATGAAAAGTCAAAGTGCCACTGATTGACCTGAATGTTCAGCTGTTGAAATGTTCGCAGAAACGCTCCGCCCTCCTTAGTGGCCAATGAGCAGCGTCCCTGTCCTGAGATGCACTGCATGTCCCAGCATCCAACAGTTTACCGGGAATGGGCGGCCAAATGGATTCGTGTTCTGCGAACGTAGCTATTGACCCCATCTCCTCTTTTTGCCGCATGTCCAGAAACAATAGCCTTCTCCAGTCCCCAACTGCACAACCTTGGCACGCAGGACGCATCTCCACGGGGGTGAGTTCGCAATGCGTCTCTCCCAAGGCAGAGTTAATAACTCTGACACCGCTCTGTTATGTCCTGTTTGCCGAAGGTGGGTCTGATCGATTTCAATAACTTGAAAGAAGAAGAGGCTTGTCGCCGAGGCAGCAAGCAAATGCCAGTATACGATCAGTCCAAAGCTTGCGTGCAGGAGCCTCTGTAACATGCCGCTGGCAGGCATGATTAATATCACCAGACACCCTCCAAACGAAAGGACAGAGGCCACCACGGGGATCAATCACGAAGGCATCTTTATTTCAGAATTGACAGCATGACGGGCGTATGCATTTCGGCTGCGTGTAGCCTCCTCAGCGCCCAGCGTGGTAAGTGATGAAAAGTCAAAGTGCCACTGATTGACCTGAATGTTCAGCTGTTGAAATGTTCGCAGAAACGCTCCGCCCTCCTTAGTGGCCAATGAGCAGCGTCCCTGTCCTGAGATGCACTGCATGTCCCAGCATCCAACAGTTTACCGGGAATGGGCGGCCAAATGGATTCGTGTTCTGCGAACGTAGCTATTGACCCCATCTCCTCTTTTTGCCGCGTGTCCAGAAACAATAGCCTTCTCCAGTCCCCAACTGCACAACCTTGGCACGCAGGACGCATCTCCACGGGGGTGAGTTCGCAATGCGTCTCTCCCAAGGCAGAGTTAATAACTCTGACACCGCTCTGTTATGTCCTGTTTGCCGAAGGTGGGTCTGATCGATTTCAATAACTTGAAAGAAGAAGAGGCTTGTCGCCGAGGCAGCAAGCAAATGCCAGTATACGATCAGTCCAAAGCTTGCGTGCAGGAGCCTCTGTAACATGCCGCTGGCAGGCATGATTAATATCACCAGACACCCTCCAAACGAAAGGACAGAGGCCACCACGGGGATCAATCACGAAGGCATCTTTATTTCAGAATTGACAGCATGACGGGCGTATGCATTTCGGCTGCGTGTAGCCTCCTCAGCGCCCAGCGTGGTAAGTGATGAAAAGTCAAAGTGCCACTGATTGACCTGAATGTTCAGCTGTTGAAATGTTCGCAGAAACGCTCCGCCCTCCTTAGTGGCCAATGAGCAGCGTCCCTGTCCTGAGATGCACTGCATGTCCCAGCATCCAACAGTTTACCGGGAATGGGCGGCCAAATGGATTCGTGTTCTGCGAACGTAGCTATTGACCCCATCTCCTCTTTTTGCCGCGTGTCCAGAAACAATAGCCTTCTCCAGTCCCCAACTGCACAACCTTGGCACGCAGGACGCATCTCCACGGGGGTGAGTTCGCAATGCGTCTCTCCCAAGGCAGAGTTAATAACTCTGACACCGCTCTGTTATGTCCTGTTTGCCGAAGGTGGGTCTGATCGATTTCAATAACTTGAAAGAAGAAGAGGCTTGTCGCCGAGGCAGCAAGCAAATGCCAGTATACGATCAGTCCAAAGCTTGCGTGCAGGAGCCTCTGTAACATGCCGCTGGCAGGCATGATTAATATCACCAGACACCCTCCAAACGAAAGGACAGAGGCCACCACGGGGATCAATCACGAAGGCATCTTTATTTCAGAATTGACAGCATGACGGGCGTATGCATTTCGGCTGCGTGTAGCCTCCTCAGCGCCCAGCGTGGTAAGTGATGAAAAGTCAAAGTGCCACTGATTGACCTGAATGTTCAGCTGTTGAAATGTTCGCAGAAACGCTCCGCCCTCCTTAGTGGCCAATGAGCAGCGTCCCTGTCCTGAGATGCACTGCATGTCCCAGCATCCAACAGTTTACCGGGAATGGGCGGCCAAATGGATTCGTGTTCTGCGAACGTAGCTATTGACCCCATCTCCTCTTTTTGCCGCGTGTCCAGAAACAATAGCCTTCTCCAGTCCCCAACTGCACAACCTTGGCACGCAGGACGCATCTCCACGGGGGTGAGTTTGCAATGCGTCTCTCCCAAGGCAGAGTTAATAACTCTGACACCGCTCTGTTATGTCCTGTTTGCCGAAGGTGGGTCTGATCGATTTCAATAACTTGAAAGAAGAAGAGGCTTGTCGCCGAGGCAGCAAGCAAATGCCAGTATACGATCAGTCCAAAGCTTGCGTGCAGGAGCCTCTGTAACATGCCGCTGGCAGGCATGATTAATATCACCAGACACCCTCCAAACGAAAGGACAGAGGCCACCACGGGGATCAATCACGAAGGCATCTTTATTTCAGAATTGACAGCATGACGGGCGTATGCATTTCGGCTGCGTGTAGCCTCCTCAGCGCCCAGCGTGGTAAGTGATGAAAAGTCAAAGTGCCACTGATTGACCTGAATGTTCAGCTGTTGAAATGTTCGCAGAAACGCTCCGCCCTCCTTAGTGGCCAATGAGCAGCGTCCCTGTCCTGAGATGCACTGCATGTCCCAGCATCCAACAGTTTACCGGGAATGGGCGGCCAAATGGATTCGTGTTCTGCGAACGTAGCTATTGACCCCATCTCCTCTTTTTGCCGCGTGTCCAGAAACAATAGCCTTCTCCAGTCCCCAACTGCACAACCTTGGCACGCAGGACGCATCTCCACGGGGGTGAGTTCGCAATGCGTCTCTCCCAAGGCAGAGTTAATAACTCTGACACCGCTCTGTTATGTCCTGTTTGCCGAAGGTGGGTCTGATCGATTTCAATAACTTGAAAGAAGAAGAGGCTTGTCAGTGATGTCATCAGTGATGTCACTGACCATGTCATGAATGATGTAATATGTGACATGATCAGCAGTAGATTGCGGGTGCGCGATATATAGTTAGTACAACTAACTATATATGGAATTTCATTGGTTTTGTGTGAGTAAAATAAGGTTTTTTAAATGCTAATTCCTAACTATATATGGTCTATAACCTATGGTTTTTTCAGTGAATTTTCAAGGTTTTGTAAATGCTAATTCCTAACTATATATGGTCTATAACCTATGGTTTTTTCAATGAATTTCATTGGTTTTTTAAAAGCTAATATCTATAGCTGTAAAATTTATTCTTCTTTAAATCCAAAAATATATTTTATATGTTTATTAATAATTTTTTTTAAATATTTTTTTTGTTTCGCTCCCGGTCCGCGAACCGGGAAGCTTCCCGTTAGCTCAATTTGATTCCGCGATCCGGTCCGCGAACCGGTAAGAAATCAACATAGTGACGGTATCGCGTTGCCGCGTAATGCGTCTTATGACGTACTGCGTTAGCGCACCCGGAAGTGCCCCGGGGCGCGGACCGAGGCGCAAAACGCAGCTCCCCGGAAGCGATCCGCGGCGCGAAAGCGCGACGTATCGCGTTGCCGCGAAATGCGTCTTGTGACGTATCGCGTTAGCGCACCCGGAAGTGTCCCGGGGCGCGGACCGGGGCGCGAAGCTTAGCGACCCGGAAGCTAACCGGGGCGCGTTCCGCAGCGCGTAACATGAGCGTGAGAGGTCATGTGACTTGTTAATAAAACTTTTCATTGGTTCATTTCACTTTTAGTTTCATAATTATGGAAGGCTAGGTCAGGTGACCTAAAAATAACACTTTTCATTGGTTGAGAAGTATTGTTTTTTCCAAATGATGAAAACCCCTCCTTCTTTCCTCACTCTGACTTTCATCATTGTGAGAGGAAGACCTATTTTGCTTGTTGGAAGACCTATTTTGCTTGTGTGAAAATGGCTTCATTGGTTGCTTCAGCTGGTGGACCCCCACCACCACCTCCACCTCCTCATGGGAAGAGAGGACCACCTCCCCAGGTGATTACCAACACTGAGGAGGAAGATGAAGAAATGGATGAGGAGGGAGAAGAACCACAATTCCTGGAAGAGTTGCCCCGGGTTTCCAGAAAGAAAGCCAGTTTCATCTGGCAGTTTTTTTCGATGCCTCGTGGACAAAAAAAAGTCAACGCGAGGTATGTCACCTGCCTCATATGCAAGGAACAATTGTCCAGAGGGACGGACAAAAAATACAGTTATGGTAATCACACCATGCATAGGCACATGACGAGGAAACATCCCCTAAATTACAGCTGGGCGGAATTAAGGGATATGCTGGACAATCCTAGACCAACTCCTGTGGCCAGACCAACAATACCGGTTTCTTTAACACCAGAGGAGGCACGGGAAACTGTGCCAAATATCCAAGAAAATTTTGGGCATATGATACATTTATGTATGCACTGTCGTGCATTATTAGCTTGTGGCAACATGAGCATCAATGCACTCAACCTTTCATATGAACACCATGATTGCCCTAACCGACCCCAGTAATTTTTTTTTGCTCCTGTTGAGCCCTTTTCAACGCCTGTTTTTTGTTGTTTCCCCCCCCCCAAAAAAACCAAAAAAAATATAAAATCGTTCAAAAAATACAAAAAAAACAAAAAAAATTCAAAAAAAAAAAAATATATATAAAACAACAAAAATATTAAAAAAAAAGTTCTTTTCAGAACTACCTTCCCTTTCAAAAAAAATTGCTACAATGTTTAGCACTCTGACAAGCTCTATTTCTTTTGGTTCGCTCCCGGGTTAGCTTCCCGGTACGCGGACCGGGATCTAACCCAAAAAAATAAAAAAATAAAAAAAAGTGTAAGTATAAGGAAAGTAAACAGAGAGTGATGTTAAAAGAAAGACAGCTATAGGGAGTAAAGAAGAGATACTGTTTAATAGATCTATTTACCGAAGAAAAGACAGAAGAGGGTATAATTGTGAAAAACAAAATAGATAACGAAGTGAAAGAAAAAAAAAGAGAGTATAACATTAACAAAGAAGAGTTTCTTGGAGAATGTGAGTGAATGTTCAAAATAAGATTAAAATATGGGGAATAACAGAGAGAAAAAATAGAAAACAGAAAACAAAAAATAACAGAAAAAGATTAATTGAAACAGCAAAGAAATGTAAGTAACATAGACCCATATCATCAACATAGGCAATAAAAGTTTTGCAGCTTTTATTGGCAGAAATGTGTCGCTAAAGCCGCTTTTGCGGCAGAAAACTGCCAGTTTTCTGCCAATAAAAAGAGCAATAATTTTATTGGCTGTGTTCATAATATTCCCCTTAGTGTGCTTCAACTACACAGAGAAAGCATTATGAACAAGTAGTGATAGAGTGATCAGTCAAAGACACTAAGAGTAATAGAGACGGAGTGAGTGAACAAGAGTGAGGAACTATGAGAAGAGAGGGACTGAGAAAAAGAGTGGAAGGAGTTGAGTAAGTAGATAATAGAGAAAGGAATGAGGGAAGTAGCAAAGGCAGGAAACTGAGGGTTAAAGAAATGAAGCAGTGGAACTAATAGAAGTTCAATGTGATAGAAATGTAACGAAAAATATTTACCTTATAATTGTCGTTAAATTACTCACTTTTTGTTTTTATACTTTCAATCTGTGAAAGAGAGAACAAACATTTGAAAAATATTAAAACATGTATTTAAAAATTACAAAAGACAAGGGCAAAGATTGAAGGACAAACAGTTTTTCAACAACTTTGACACTTACAGAAGCTTCTGCTTCTCCAGGCCCCCTACACAGTCCTAAAGATATACATTTTAAACTAACAGTATCTTGATGCAGATGAAGTGAGGCCTATCTTAAAACATGGTGCATATTTTGCATTGCTGTTGTTTCAGAAAAGTGTCGCAAGACACTAAAATTTTAAATAATTGCTTCAGGATGCCAATAAGATGTCTACTATCCAGAGTTTTGTTTCAGGTGAGGCCTACTCAGGGTTGCAGATGAAATTTCGAGTTGTTGAAGAGAATAGAGGACATAATACATGTGAAGGTCTACCAATGAAGTGAGTCATGTCCACTGCACTCTTCAACAAAGTCCAAACCTCCTATGTTTCCCTGGACAGACCTAAACTTGATCTGCACAATGTGATTCGTAATGATAGGAAACACAGGTGATCTAATTGAAATACATGCAATTTATTTTGCTCATTTCTCAATCACATCACTTGCGTTTCCTTTGCTTAGGTATCTCATTGTGCAGATGTAGTCTAGCATATGAAAGAATACGCAGAAGTGCAGCACTGCATGCAACAACTTTGACACTTACAGAAGCCTCACCTTCTCCATGCCTCCTACACAGTTCTACATATACATCATAAATGCAAACAGTACAGAATTAATTATACATGTTAAATGGTTTATTTTTGCTGTTCTCAGAATGTATCAAAATTCACTAAAAACAGTGACTTGAAGGTATTCATCATGTAACAGCGGGGAAAAAAAACACAATCAAAATGATTGTGTTTAAAAAACCCATACAACATCAGAAATCAAAATTCAGAACTCCTTAAAGTTAACTTACTTTCCATGACGTCCAAGGATGTCCTATGAACAGCTTACACTCTTTTGTGCTGTTATTACTTTCAGCCCGCCACTTTCTGAAAGAAAATCTCCATCGTTTTTAAAAACACGTTACATGCAATAAATGACTTCTTGCTCTCTACCACAATTTTCCACAAGGCCAAATCTTGTCAGAGCCATTTATAACTCTTGGATTTCTTGTAAGCCAATCCCGTCATTTGGCATTTCCGCAACTTTCAGAATTAAAATGTTGAAGATCATTTTCACAATCCTGGAATAGTAATATCTTCCCCTTCTTGCTCAGTCATGTTCTACTTTTCCTATGACACTGATACAAGCAGACTTACACTACCTCTATGACTACTACAATTATTTAATTCTCTACATCACTTTTAATCACAAAGCAATGTAAAACAGTAGACAGCATTGCAGACTTACATTCCCTCTACTCCATGTTTTGATTGGCTGCTTCAATTAGTTTATAAAAAGATACAGTTTTTCTGAACTCATTCAAAGTGCACGTATTTCTCCATAATGTCCAGTCCTATGGTTAGAAGTTATGTCTCTGAACTACACTTATCCTCAAGGCCAAATTGTGTAGGAGCCATTAGAACTTCTTGAAATTCCACAGAGCACATCCCGAGATTATTTCCCTAAAATTTTGGTTTTAAAAACACCAGGTAAGAGTTTTTAAGGTCATACGGCAATTTTTTTTTGAAAATTAAAACAGAATCATTGCAGAATGACCAGCCATTTCTAGACTTTAAATAAGCTGTGTAATGTCCTGATGTTATTGAAGGGCCGTCATGATATATAATTGCTGCAGTTACAAAAGTCCTTCCTGATATTGACAACTGCGAAGCTACAAAATTTTTAATTAAAGTTGTCAATTTTGTTCCATCAGGCCTACATCGTTGGAACATTAAAATGACATACTGGCCATATGTTCGTATAAATAATGTGGACATCATTTCAGATTTACATTGGCTACACTCCATGTTGTGATCAGCTGCTTTTACTAGCTTATTAAAGGAGACTGATTTACTGTCTGGCAAAGTTAAATATATAAATCTTTCTGAGTCTACACTAGTAGTACTTGATACCATACAGTTCTCGCAGTCATGCTGCCATTGATAAGAAAGCCCAAACAGCTGATCTACATCTACACCTTCAGCATGTAATACATCAAGCATATACATTAAAAACTCCTGACAATCTTGCTGAATATTTTGAGAGAATTGTGTTTGGCCTGAACATCTGTCTAACAGATTTCGAATTTCAGACACACTTTCTATGTTTCTTCTATCAGTGGTACATTTCTCTAACACAGAATTTAACAAACTGCAAAATCTTTGATCAGAATTGACCACAATCTCTTCTTTTACATTTTTTAGAGAAAATAAAACATTAACCACTACATTAGCATAGCAGTTGACACCAGAACTGTTTTCAAACTGAAAACCAACAACATCTTCAACAGAATCCTTTTTGTTTCTGCTTGTAATTTTAGGTTCATTGACTTTTTGTCTTTTTGCTACAACCTCCCCAGTATTGTTCTCATTTCTTCGTTTCCGGCCTACCACACGTTTCTCAAACAAAGGATACTGAGGCAAATGTGGCGCATACTCTCTTCTTAACCTATTGTATTCCTTAACACAATCTAGATCCGCACAAATGTTTGTGACATCACACTCAATCAAGTACAATCCCGATAAAGTTCTAACTCGTGACAATGCCACATATGCCATACCCTCCTTGAACACAGAACTGCCAATATTCACCAATGCACTGTCTACACTTAAACCTTGCGATTTATGAATTGTCACCGCATATGCCAAGCAAACAGGAAACTGCTTACGGCGAACATATAAGTCTTTTACAAGCAAAAATCTAGCAGAACAACGAGCAATTAGCTGTACTTCCTCAATGCCATCAAATTTAATTTTTAAAAATTCAATTCCATCTCTATTTCTGTATTTCACAAAATCAACAACATTACCCATTGATCCATTTACCAGACCTCTTTCAACATGTAAATTCCTTCTTAAAATTATACGGCAGTTCAAGCACACATTCAGAGTCTTTTCAAAACCTGCAGTTTTAGATATACTCTTCTCTAATGAATCCAATTTTGTTTTCAGATTCTCAGACAAAATAATTGTTGATCCCATATGCTCTACTCTATCAATAGCTTCCAGTTTCACAATCTCTTGCTTTTCTAAATGCAACATTTTGTTGTTAAATTTGGCACATTCTGCAAGAGTTGGCATCAAACATATTCCAGATTTCTTCTCAGTAATTTTCTGAAAAATATTCTCAGGCACAACATCTTGTTCTGGATATAAATTTGACAGTAATCGTGCATGTAAAGCTTCTTTCCCATGCTCGGTCACTTTTCCAATTCTAACATCTTGTAGAATAGTCTTGTAAACTTCATCCTTCGCCTGACGCATATTTTCATGCAGTTCAGCATAATTGAAGTTTAACCATATATTGACGTTGCCAATGCTGCCTAGGCACTTCCTGGTATCTTCATGCGTGAGCATTTTGAACACAGGTTGCCCTTTCACTGGTGTCAGCTGCAGAAGATCTCCGAAAACAATGATGTGTTTGCCACCAAATAACACATCATACTCTGTTTTGAGAACTTCTTGCATCCTCAAATGCACAAAGGCAAGCATGACATTGGAAACCATGCTTACTTCGTCAATGATAAGAAGTTTCATTTTCCTCAAGATTCTTGAAACTTCAAAACAAGCATCTCCAGATAGCTTGTGATATTGTAATTTGTTGTCATGCTCCACTGACAGCATCAGTAAACGATGTAAAGTAATCCCTTTAATGTTATGTGCTGCCAGTCCAGTTGGAGCGGTGACAACACAAGACAGCGATGACTCTGTCCTTTCCTGCAAATAGCATGAAATTGCTTTAATGAGGAAACTTTTTCCAGTTCCCGCTTCTCCACTCACGTACAGTCGGACAGGCTTCAACGACGTACATGAGCACTCTTTCTTGTCATGACTTAATCCATGATCAATTTGCATGGTAACTTCGTCATATATTTTCCTCTGCTCAACGTTGAGTTGTCTTTCCAACTCTTCTAAGTTAACCGCATCCTCCTGAGCATGTGCCATGGCTCTTTCCACTTCATTCATAGCAGTGGCAGCTTCATTTTCAATAACAGGTCCTCCTAGTGGATCCTGACTCAATGAAGCAGAACTCTGACTGTCCTGAGAACTGTCTCTGGCAATCTCGGCTGCAATCGTTGCTTCCTGCTCAATTTCCGCATTCAACATTTCTACATATTTGGGAAAAGCAGGACATTCTATGGTCTCCTTGGCGGCATTGAAAGAGTCTTCGTAACAGAGGAAATCTCCAAGCAGTTCCTCTTCTGCACGCCAAGGCTTGAAAAGTTGCAAAAGTGCTAAATAGAAAAACTCATTTTTTTCAGGAGATTCACCACTCAATTTTCGATGGTTTACCAAGTGGCATTTTCTTTGCTTGACCAGACATCCCTCACTTCCTATTAAAGCATACACTCCTTTCTCAGTATCTTCTTTGATGTTCCTCTTGAATATGTAATTTTGCAGAACCTCATACAGACAAACATTCTCGAGGTGACTGCTTCGATTTGGATAATATGTATCCAACATGTTTGTCTTCAAAATGTTGGTACTGTTTGGCTCCTTTTCCGCCAAATACTCAATTTCCCGCACAGGTTTGAGAACTCGATTACGCGTTGCTGCAAGACCAAGACTCGCCCAAACGATACTCCTGGACTTGGCATAGAGACTTGCTGAAGACAACCGGTCAGAACATTCGTACGCTCCGATTTCTCGATGCGACAACATCTTCAGACTGAAACTGTACAACTTCTTGCTGAGGCTCTTTTCATGGGAAATGTCCTCCCACATATCCTTCAATTCTGTCTTCTCTTTTTTGATGATGTAAGACGTCACATACCGAGCCACAGCCATACAGTTATCAGCCACAAACTGTATATCCATGTTAGCATTCCACATGGACAAAATCACCGGGTTGTAGTCGTTGATGTATTTGGACTCTTCGTTCCTCTTCAAATTGTAAGTGTTTTTAGGTGATTTCTTCATGACATTGTGTCGCAGCGAAGACATCAAACTGTTTACTCTTCCTTTAGAAATCACCGGTCGTGGAAAGCCGAAACGACATTTGGTGTAGAACTTGTCTTTGTTTCGGAATTTACTACGGCAGTACTTTCCACATCGATGGCTTTGGAAACGCAGAACTTTTTCTCTTAGGTTTTTCTTCTCCTTTGCGTTTGGAACAGCACACGTAGAATACTGTTGGATGAAACTCATCACTGAGTCTTCTGGATCCGTTCCAAATTTAGGTGCATCCTTGATCCACAGCAACATATGTATATGAGGAGCACCTCTTGCTTGGTACTCTTTTCTCCAGAAGAAATCCAACACCTCTCCAAGAGGTGGATTCTTCTTATTCATGATGAAAGACATCATAGCTTCAAATCTATGATTGAAGTACCTACATACATTGACTGGATCCAAAGAGCACAGTTCTCCGGGTGTCTTGAATTCGATGTTATCTACGTTAGCATTTGCCTCTCGTAGAAATTCAAGTAAGTCTTCCCAGCCATACTCGGCACAGCTCAGAGTGAGGAACCATGTGGGAGTACCTAAGTTCCTCAGCATACATTTTAAATCACCATGACGACGGTACCAGTACTCATTAGTACCACGCTGACACGCCATGAGATTAATCAGGTGAGAATCCAAAATACTATCTTGGACATTGACTTTATCCATAAAGTCACTTGCCGAGATGTTTTGCATGTGTATACCACTTTTCAAGATGTGGTTCACTGCATATGACAGTCCAGACAGATCGCTTTCAAACAGGAGATGAAACAAATAAGGAATGCATTGTCGAAACCTAGCATCTCCTGCATACAATCGCAAAGTCCGGTATTCAGAAGCAGGAATTTGATGAGGTCGCTCATCATATCTTCCTCCCTGACCTGTTGGAAAAAGCTGTGGGAAACACCGAGCTTCCAAACTTTCCTCCCAAACACTAATGGGACTCCCTTTGGCTTGTTTCATTTGAAACAACTCAATAGCATTCCCCATGACTTCCTTGGAATGCAAAGGATGAACACTATAATGTTCATATATTTCTTCACTAGTAGAGGGTTCTACTTTCTCAATTTGACCAGCACACAAATCGCTATCCTCTTCCTCACTTACTTCCTCTTCTGCAACATATACATTCTTATAGTATTTATTATTTTTTTTCAAATACAATGTTGCCTTTTTAACTTTCCTAACATCTACTAAATCTTGCCATATTTTCTTATTCTTTGTCGGAACCCCATTAACTAAGATAACCAGAGGTTCCTCTTCCACTTTTTCTACTCCAATTGTGTTAATGTTTTTCTTCAAATCTAGAGGCAAATAAACAACTCTTCCCTTTAATCCTCTCTGTAAATCTGATGGAGGCAATTTCCCTGTCTTTGGCTCCATTCTTACAATAGCCTGAAAGGGATGGATACTTTGAATCAAAATAGATTCATAAGTATTTAAATCCTTCAATTCAGAAGGAATCTCAACCAATTCCAGATTATTATGAACTGCTCTAGCAGGCATCTGGTTTTGATTTAATTTGCAAGAACAATAAGTACACACACGTTGATCCAATCCCAAATCAAAACAATTTTCTACCATCAAGTATGTTGCAAAATCCTTCCATTCACTATTATTTTCCCTTTCACTTTTTGCATATAAATCCACTAACTTAGTCTGATTCTTATAATAAGTGCGTCGACAACACACACAAGTGAAATTCGGCCTCTCACTTGATTTCACCTCAAACGTCGCAATTTCCCTCTGGAAATTATCTGTACTGGAAACCTGTACACTATCTTCCACAAGACCCTCTTCTTCTTGCTCAATTTCAACATTCTCCTCTTTACTTCCAAAGTAACAAAACTCAATTTCTTCACATATATTCTTCACATCTATTTCAGAACCATGCAAAAGAGCAGCGCATAATTGTTTAAGCATAATTGCTGGACTCTTAGCATAATACAACATTCTAACTAATTTCCTCACTTTGTTATGATGCACTGCTAGCATCCTGAAATGATGAAAAACACTCTGGCATACTCTCCTGGAAAGACAAGCCAGTGAATGTCCATGCAAACCTGTCACTTCTCTTACTCTGCAAGGATCTAATTCTTGCAACAACATCATTTTCTGCTTCAAACTTTTCTTATTAAATGACCGTACAAAATCACAAAGCAAATTGATGGAATCCTGTCGCACACTGCAAATACTACTACACTTCCAGGTGTACACAGGACCCTTAGCACGTCTTCCTAAAACCTCATTACCTAACACCTCTTCTGCCTCTGTTGTCACAAGTTTTTCTTTTTCAACTGGACAACCATCTTTCACTTCATAGGCACGACCACTGGTGTCAACTGCATGCACCAAATCATTATCCTGGAAATAACTCTCCTCATTAAAAAATGCCTCACAGCTTGAACTATGCATCCATTCTCCAGAAAAAACTTCACAAAAATTACTACGATTAACTATTCTCTTCCATCTACTATTTCTTTTGAAATCAAAAATTGCCTTGTTTAGCTTCCTAATTCTATTGATTATCAAAATAAATAACTTACGTTTAATTTCAAATGCCTGATCAATAACTTTCTCAACTTTTTTTTTTGTCTTATAAAAAACTAGTTTATGTTGACCTTTCTTAATATTTTTTAACAAATTGCCAATTATCCTGTTCCGGAACATTCGTTTACGAATCTCCCTAAACTGTTGTTTCCTTCTACTATCATGCACAGAGTTATCTCTTGCTCTAGCAGTAACATTTTTCATTGGCCTTTCTTTTCCATTTGATTTCCTTCTCGTTTTATGGACTGAAACATTTTCTGTAGTAATATTTTTTTTATTACACATATTTCTTATAAAGTGTTTTGTGCTCTTACCCGGTGCTTTCTTCGTGACTTGACAAATCTTTTTGTTAGAGGACTGCTGCGTATTATTTTTCACCTGCTGTCTTTGACGTTTTGCAGCCTTTCTCTGTCTTTCTATTGTAGGCATGGTGAAATCTTGAAATGATCTGCAGTTGAATCTGTGGAAAAATATAATAAATAATGTTATTAACCATTATTACCAAACAGTAAATCAGTAACAGTGATAAAAAACTTAACACACTACTTGACATTTTAATTAGAAGATTTTTTAGTCGTTGGCAAATTTACAATACAGAAATACCAGAAAAGAAATGACATTTATATTTATGTTACCTATGCTATTTTATATGTGAATCTGATCTAATTTTATGAGCATATTTTAATATTTTATTGAAGACACTACACATAACCTGCTTTTGAAGGTGTCTTTATTTTTAAATTAAACGGTTTACCTTTTTACTTTTTATTAATTATAAATTTTAAAAATAAATGTTTATAGTTCCAAAGGCTCAAGCAGGTCAGCTTCCCATCCTATATCATATAATTCGGACAAATCTGCATCCTCATCACGCTCTTCTTCATCCTCAGGATTTAAATCATCCAATGGATCAACATCCACTGATGTTTCAATTACAAGTTCAATGATGAGGTCAAAATCAACTGATTGCAGATTGTCGCTCATGTTGAGGTTGTCTTTATCTTTAAAGAAAGATAACAACAATGAGATGTTGCAGAGTAAGAGACAAATCTCACAGATTATAATAGTAAAATTGTTTAACAAGAGTAACATTTTGCAGCTATTATTTAGCCATGTCCAGCGATGCTGAGCAGGTGAAGCCTATGTCTAATTTTTCACTGAACAGGACTCATCTGTTCTTAACCTTGGATAAGCCTCACCGACTCTGTGTCCCCTGCACATACTTAAATGTAAAGGGGCAGATTTATGTTAAATGGCACATCCCCAGGCATGCACCAGTTAACGTGCACCACTGCTCTGCCACCCATGGTGTGCCGCATTTACAATCAGATAGGAGAAACCTGTGTCAAAACCCTGCACCTGCTTGAAGCAGGCATAGGTCTTGACGCAACATTGTGGAGATGGTGCACCCCTGAGCCTTGCTGGAGCTGCATCGCACTTGCGATACAACTCCAGCAATGCGCCACCTTAACGGCACAGATGCGTCAAGCATCTGTGCCGTTTTTGCCCCATGCTGCGCCGCATTGTAAATGCAGCACACCATGGGTGGCGGAACAGCGGCGCAAGATGACTGGCACATCCCTGGTGATGCACCAGTCATCATAAATCTATCCCTAAGCTTCTTATCTTGTTAGAGATGAACTGCCATATGTATCATCAAAATATTTTGCATTTCCTAAATAGCGAATTTTAAGGAATAAATAGCGATTCTTTACCATTCCTAATTTGCGATGAGCAAATTGCTAATTGCAAGTTACCCATTCATTTCCATGGGCTAGGAGGCTCATAGGAATGAAGGTTTAATTTGCGATTAGCAATTTGCTCATCACAAATTAGGAATTTTTCCAAGGGTGCAGGGGTGTCTCAAGAACACCCTGCTGCACCCCTGAAAAAGAAATTTGGGGGCATATGGCACACATACATGCCCTAAGGGCATGTGTTGGCGTCATATGGGACCTTTTGTTTTTTTAAAAAAAAGCTTTTTGAAAAGAATTCACAAATTACCACCAATTTACCACAATAGTTTCCAAATCCTTAATGTCATTTTTTACATATTTTTTGTTTGATACATTGCATTTAAGTAGTCACAAAATTTGCAAATCCTTCAGTGCAATTGCAAAATAAGGAATAGCAAATTTTGCTACTCCTTATTTTGCATCAAACTTGTTTGATACATACCATTTGTCTAATTAACATTCGCAAAGGCCAAAATTCGTAGAATTTTGATCTTTGCGAATGCTAATTAGCTTGATACATATGGCCCCAAGTGAGGCCTGTCTTACGACATGGTGCATCTTTTGCATCACTGCTGCATCGGTTTCATGTGGTACGTTTTTTTTACACCATGACATATCTGCCTAAATGCATCAATTTGTAATGTTGTCGCCTCATAGCAAATCTTTTGCACCACCGCTGCATCATAAAAGTGACGCACAGTGGCACAAAAGAGGCATACACCTATCATAAATCTGTCCCTAGCATTTTAAATGATTAATCCAGGATGACGATAAAGTGTGGCCTATCCAGAGGTTTGTTTAAGGTGAGGCCTACTCAGGATTGCAGATTAAAGTTACGCTTGATGAAGAATACAGAGGAGATAATACATGTAAAGGCCTACCAATGAAGTAAGTAATGTGCACTTTATTGCGCCAGTCATCATAAATGTATCCCTAAGCTTCTTATCTTGTTACAGATCAACCACCATATCTACCATCAAACTATTTTGCATTTCCTAAATAGCAAATTTTAAGGAATAAATAGCAATTCTTTACCATTCATAATTTGCAATGAGCAAATTGCTAATTGCAAATTAGCACCGCCGTTGCATCATAAAAGTGACGCACAGTGGCACAAAAGAGGCATACACCTATCATAAATCTGTCCCTACCATTTTAAATGATTAATCCAGGATGACAATAAGGTGTGGCCTATCCAAAAGTTTGTTTAAGTTGAGGCCTACTCAGGATTGCAGATTAAAGTTACGCTTGATGAAGAATACAGAGGAGATAATACATGTAAAGGCCTACCAATGAAGTAAGTAATGTCCACTTTATTGCGCCAGTCATCATAAATGTATCCCTAAGCTTCTTATCTTGTTACAGATGAACCACCATATGTACCATCAAACTATTTTGCATTTCCTAAATAGCAAATTTTAAGGAATAAATAGCAATTCTTTACTATTCCTAATTTGCAATGAGCAAATTGCTAATTGCAAATTACCCATTCATTTCCATGGGCTAGGAGGCTCATAGGAATGAAGGTTGCAATTTGCGATTAGCAATTAGCTCATCACAAAATAGGAATTTTTTCAAGCGTGCAGGGGTATCTCAAGAACACCCTGCTGCACCCCTGAAAAAGAAATTTGGGGGCATATGGCACACCTACATGCCCTAAGGGCATGTATGGGCGTCATATGGGACCTTTTGTTTTTTGGAAAAAAATGCTTTTTGAAAAGAATTCGCAAATTACCACAAACTAGAAGTTGGTGGTAGTTTCCAAATCCTTAATATCATTTTTTACATATTTTTTGTTTGATACATTGCATTTAAGGAATCGCACATTTTGAATTAAGGACATTTTAAGTCATTTCCACATGTGCAGTGTTTTCAAATTATGATTTGAAAATCGTTTTTGGGGAAAAGTAATGGTTTGCAAATTTATGACAAGGACATAATGGTGTATGCTTCTCTATAAGGCATTTCAGTGTCTCTGATGTCATTTTTCCCATATTACATTATAAGACCTTTCCCCATGGAGCACATTCCTTGTAAATATGCTCCCACCTGTGCATGGCGAATTTAGATTTTGACTGTTTGAGTCACATAGCCATGTTAAAAGTGACGCAAAACAATTGCAAACGTTTTAAAAAAACACATTCATGTGTCTTAAGGACATTTTAAGTCATTTCCCCATGGACAATGTTTTCTAAGTGGCGCAAAAGAGGCATACACCTATCATAAATCTGTCCCTAGCATTTTAAATGATTAAATCAAGATAACAATAAGATGTGGCCTATCCAGAGGTTTGTTTAAAGTGAGGCCTACTCAGGATTGCAGATTAAAGTTACGCTTGATGAAGAATACAGAGGAGATAATACATGTAAAGCTCTACCAATGAAGTAAGTGATTTCTACTTCATTGCGCCAGTCATCATAAATGTATGCCTAAGCTTCTTATCTTGTTAGACATCAACCGCCATATGTATCATATAACTATATTGCATTTCCAAAAAAGCGAATTTTAAGGAATAAATAGCGATTCTTTACCATTCCAAATTTGCGATGAGAAAATTGCTAATTGCAAATTACCCATTCATTTCCATGGGCTAGGAGGCTCATATAAATGAAGGTGCAATTTGCGATTAACAATGTGCTCATCACAAATTAGGAATTTTTCAAAAGCTGCAGGGGTGTCTCAATAACACCCTGCTGCACCCCTGAAAAAGAAATTTGGGGGCATATGGCGCACATAAATTTTAACAACATTCCTTTACCTCAAAAACGATTTTCAAATCATAATTTCAAAACACTACACATGGGAAAATGACTTAAAATGTCCTTAAGACACATAAAAGCGTTTTTTGATTGCCTTTCCTGCATGGTTGGGTCACTTTTAACATGTATATGTAACACAAACATTCAAAATCTAAATTTTCCATGCACATGTGGGAGCATATTTACAAGCAATTTGCGCCACAGAGAAAGGTCTTACACTAAAATGAGAAAAATAACATCAGGGACAGTCAATTGCCTTATAAAGAAGCATACACCATTATGTCCTTGTCATGAATTTAAAAACAATTCCTTTACCCCAAAAACGATTTTCAAATCATAATTTCAAAACACTGCACATGGGAAAATGACTTAAAATGTCATTAAGACACATGAAAGCGTTTTTTGATTGCCTTTCCAGCATGGTTGGGTCACTTTTAACATGGCTATGTAACACAAACATTTAAAATTTAAATTTACCATGCACAGGTGGGAGCATATTTACAAGCAATTTGCGCCACAGAGAAAAGTCTTACATTAAAATGGGAAAAATAACATCAGGGACAGTCAATTGCCTTATAAAGAAGCATACACCATTATGTCCTTGTCATAAATTTAAAAACAATTCCTTTACCTCAAAAACGATTTTCAAATCATAATTTCAAAACACTGCACATGGGAAAATTACTTAAAATGTCCTTAAGACACATAAAAGCGTTTTTTGATTGCCTTTCCTGCATGGTTGGGTCACTTTTAACATGGCTATGTAACACAAACATTCAAAATCTAAATTTTCCATGCACAGGTGGGAGCATATTTACAAGCAATTTGCGCCACATAATTCATAATTTTCTCCTTAAAGCACACTATTCTCTATCTAAATTAAAGAAATATTTTCTCACCTTAGCAAATACTTTGAGTTTGAAAACAGTCTCAGAAACACACCAATTTGTCTTCAGCAGAGCAAAAGGTATGCACTCCAGAGTCTGCAGCTATCAAAAGCACAGAAATGCTGTAATTCTTCACACATATTTCTCATGTCACCCAATCAAAACTCTTCCCTCACTTTTTTTCAAATGAAAACCCTTCCCCCCTCTGCCCTTTCTGTCTTTTCTGCATGGCAACCACCTCTTGGAAGACTTCTGGTGTTTGCAAGTTCACACAACTTTGTTGCAATTGAACTCTGAACTCTCAGTGCACCTGCATATCCAGTGCATTCTTTCATTTAATGATTTTTTTTTGACCATTCAAAATACATCTTTCAAAGAACACATCCGTGCACCCTAACTTTCTGTTTTCAGCAATCAAAATCCACCAATCACTGTTACTGCTTCATGAACACAGAAACTCCACAGTTTTTTTCATTTTAAACTCTCATTTTTTCAACTGCCATTTCATTGCCACACTTCATCTGACTGCAGGAGAACCTTCTCTCACCATGTTTTCTGTCTGGATTGTTGGACATAGTTATATTCACTGGGCTCAAAGGTACGTTGAAAACAGGAAATTACCTAACCTCAATTTACAAGATGTGGAAATTAAGTGGTTTGGCCACAGAGGATTAAAATGTCACCAATTGATACCATTGGTGAAAACCTTTATGCATTTGCCCAAACCTGACCTGTTAATTGTGCACTGTGGAGGTAATGACTTGGGCACTTTGACTGGTGTAGGTCTGGAAATGCTTTTAAAGGACACCTTTGAGCAATTAATGGCACTTTTTCCTCAGACTGCCTTGGTATATTCAAATATATGCCAAAGACAGAAATGGAGGTGGTCAAACCAATTTTGTCCACAAATTGAGAAGTCGAGGAAGCATGTAAACAAATCTGTTTCAGCTTACATGAGAGACCATGGAATGGGCTCCCTGTACAACAATAACTTGCGTTACTACATGCAAGATATCTACAGAGGAGATGGAGTTCACTTCTCAGATGAGGGCAACAGAGTTTTCACTCTGAATTTAAGAATGTGCATTGGTACCTACTTATAAGTACCTAAATGTACCATAAACCCAAAAGCTCTTCTCAGAGCTACCCTACATCTGATCACTCACAATTATTATTTTACTCTAACATTTTTCACTAATTTCCAACAAAATACGCTCCCTGGGGCGCTACCCGGTACGCGAACCGGGAGCTAATCTCGCGAAATTTTTTTTAAAAATGGGTTTTTTCCGCACATATAAGCCTCCTCAGCCACCCTCACAAAACCTAGGGTGTCAAGATAAGTCTACCGTGCCCCCTTCTACCCATTCTGAACATTATTTGCCCTCCATCTTGTATCTTAATTCGACCAAAACACAAAATGGTGGACTCCCGTTACGCTTAAGGTTCGCGAACCGGGGCGCTCAACGGTTCGCGTACCGGGTCGCTCCCTGGGAAGCGCACCATCAAAAAAGGTGGGAAAGTAGTTCACAGAAAAGCCACTGGAGACAATTTCACCAAATATAGATTAGCTCATACTACATACCAATCCCTACCATTTTCACAAATTTGATTGGAATTCCATTTAGTCATTTAGCCTGTAGACCTCTCTAAATACCCTGAGGTAAATTACTTCACAAAACACATCTGAAGTGTTGGAATTGACAACCAATGAAAATGTTACTTTCATTTTCTATTTTTTTTACCTGACATTTCATTGGTTATATACCTGAATATATATAAAGGAAGAGAAGTAAACACAGCCATTTTGACTACTACTTCTTGCTGTACATTTCAATAGTATTTTCACTAATTCCTTCAACTTCTTTCTAAAGGTAAGTTTTTATTTTTAAAACTGAAGTATATTGTGCACTATAAGTTAATATGGTAAACTTTTTCTGATAGATATATACTATCCCTCTGTAGTAGTTATAGATTTAGAGAGACTTCTCTGTTATAGTTATGGATGGAGTTAGGCTTCTCTTGTATAATTATGAATTTACTTACGTTAAATCACATACACATTTTTATATTCCTACTTCCACTCTGATACTATACACTGCCCAAAGATAAATTCACTGATAAAAAATGCCTATCTAAAATTATTCCCAACATTGCCCTATCTCTACTAATATATATTTTTTTAATTCAAATTTCAGGCAAAATGGAAGGCGAAAACCAAGTTTCTTTTGAAATGGACCTGCAAGAGAGCAGCCAAGAATTGATTGATACAATTGATCAAATTGACATTGAATTTTTCGATGAAACTTGGGACAATGAACTACTGCAATGTGTACAAGCAGTAGATAACCTCCTTGCAAATGAGGACATTTTACACCCTCAGAGACTACAATGTATATTCCATGATAATTATGAAATTTCTGACAATGAAATGTTAGAAAGTTTAATAAATTATGAAACCCAATCACATTAAAAAAAATGCTTAAAAAATAAAGAAAATAAAAAAGAATCAACAAAAACAACAATCAATTAACATACAGCATTTGAAAAGTCTATCATTCATTTTTCATTGCAGTACGCTGCCCAGAACGCTTCCCGGTTCGCGGACCGGGCGCTCCCCACGCAAAAAAAAATAAAAAATTTTTTTTGTTTTTTTTGCCCCGCGGGGCCCTTTTAAAACCTCCACATTAAACCTAGGGGGTCAGGGAGGATCTAGTATGCCCCCTTATGGTCATTTTCGCCTTTGTTTTGGCCTCCTCTTGTCTCTCAATCCTACCGAGAGACAAGATGGCGGCCGCTCCGGACTGTTTAGAATGTTGACAGACACCGGAGAGCCAATCAGCTTAGCTACGCGAAGTTCCGGTACGCTTAAGGTCCGCGGACCGGAGCGCTGCCCGGAGCGCGCTTACAGATATATATCTTTTTTTAAACGTTAATTTCTCAAAATCCACTGGAGCACATATATTGAGACCTAGAAAAGGCACATCGGGCTACCAGTCCCTACAATTTTGCCAAGTTTCATGGAAATCCATTCAGCCGTTCGGGCTAAAAGTGAGGCCAACCGCCCTATGGAAAACTCAATGTTAAAAACACGTTTTGGGACCCCCCTTTTTTCTCGGCCCCCCCTTGACGAAACCCCCCCAAATTTCCAAGGGCTGCTCAGAAACAAAATGTTCCATTTTCCAGGAAATTTCAGCCAATTCTGTCCACAAACGCCAAAGTTATTAGACATAGAATTTTCAAAAATCCCATAGGGAAAAAATCCTAACTATATATACCTACTGGCGACCGCCAGTAGGTAATATAATTATACATATATATATATATATATATATATATATATATATATATATATATATATATATATATATATATATTCACAGAAAAAACCATAGGTTATAGACCATATATAGTTAGGAATTAGCATTTACAAAACCTTGAAAATTCACTGAAAAAACCATAGGTTATAGACCATATATAGTTAGGAATTAGCATTTAAAAAACCTTATTTTACTCACACAAAACCATTGAAATTCCATATATAGTTAGTTGCACTAACTATATATCGCGCACCCGTAATCCACTGCTGATGATGTCACATATTACATCATTCATGACATGGTCAGTGACATCACTGATGACATCACTGATGACATCTCAAATGACATCACTGATGACAACATCCAGTGATTATGTGTTTCTGTAAAGTTTAAATATGTTTTACATATTGAAGAATGAGTGGATGTATAAGTGTCTCAATGAAGGTTTTAGTAGGTGCGTGATTGACTGTATGAGTGAGTGATTAAATGCGTCTTACTAAATGCACGGGTTAGTGACTAAACTGTCTGAAAGTGTGCATCAGCATGTCTGTTGTTGTGCAAGCTGCTGCATGTGTTGATCAGTAGCTATATAAGTAGCTATATGGGTTATTGATTGGTTGCACAAGTATTTGTATGGGAGACTGAGTGTGTGTATGACTGGCTGGGAGGTGTGTGACTCTGTGCAGATCAATGTGTACTTGTATCAGTGATTCTATAAGAGAGTAAGTATGTGTTAGTATATGTTTTAAAATGTAAGGTACTCTATGTTTAACTGTGTAGATTAGAAAATGGAACTGTGATTGATTCTTTACAGGACTGACTAGGTGTGTGAGTAACTCCATGGATGAGTGGCAGAGTGTGAGTGTCTGTATAGGTGTATGAGTGCATATGATAGTGTTGTAAAGATGAGTGATTGTATGTATGAATGATTGTATGGGTGAATGAGTGAATGTGTGTGTAGACGTAGGAATCAGTGAGTGGGTATGTAGTAACTAGTATTGGTGTGTCAATGGTTTCAAAAATTATACTCTGTATTTAACACTGGGTGTAACAGAGGTTATATTAAAGTGTGAGGAGATGCATTGTATTGTCACATTAATGATATCATCATTGATGTGACCATTGATGTCAAATGAGATATCATCAGTGATGTCATTTGAGATGTCATCAGTGATGTCATCAGTGATGTCACTGACCATGTCATGAATGATGTAATATGTGACATCATCAGCAGTGGATTACGGGTGCGCGATATATAGTTAGTGCAACTAACTATATATGGAATTTCAATGGTTTTGTGTGAGTAAAATAAGGTTTTTTAAATGCTAATTCCTAACTATATATGGTCTATAACCTATGGTTTTTTCAGTGAATTTTCAAGGTTTTGTAAATGCTAATTCCTAACTATATATGGTCTATAACCTATGGTTTTTTCTGTGAATTTCATTGGTTTTTTAACAGCTAATATCTGTAGCTGTAAAATGTATTCTTCTTTAAATCCAAAAATATATTTTATATGTTTATGAATAAAAATTTTTTTTAAATATTTTTTTTTCTTCGTTCCCGCTTCGCGAATCGGGAAGCTTCCCGTTAGCTGACCTTGATGCCGCGAAATAGACCGCGAGCCGGTAAACGTTTCTTTACCGCAACTGCCGCGTTAGAAAACAACATCGTGACGCCTCCCGTCCGCATGACGTTTCGCGTTGTCGCGTGATACGTCATATGACGTGCTACGTTAGCGAACTCGTACGCTTACCGAGTCGCAAAGCACAGGTTTCTGGAAGCAAACCGGGAGGCCCTGCAAAGCGCGTAACGTAAACACAGCAGGTCATGTGACTTGGTAATAACACTTTTCATTGGTTCATTTCACTTTCGGTTTCCTAATGATGTAAGACTAGGTCATATGATCTAAAATGAACACTTTTCATTGGTTGAGAACTATTTTTTTTCCCAAATGGTGAAAATCCCTCCTTCTTTCCTCACTCTGACTTTCATCATTGTGAGAGAAAGACCCTTTGTTACCAGTGAGCAATGGCTTCTTTACTAGCTTCAGCTGGTGCTTCCCCACCACCTCCACCACATCCAAGGAAGAGTGGACCACCTGCTAAAGTTATAATTCAGCAAGAAGAGGAAGAAGAGGAACAGGACGACCTAGATAATCTCCCTATTATGGCCAGAAGATCTGTTGTACCGGAAGTAACGGGACCAGAGGGCAGGGAGATGGTGCCAAATATACAAACGAGATTTCGTGAAGTAAAACAAGTCTGCGTACATTGCAGTGGAATCATTTGCTACGCAGAAAGTAGCATCACTCTGATCAACAGAGCTATTAACAATCATGCTCATGTTTGTCCGAAACTCCCCAAACAATAAATTCTTTTTTTTGTTTTCTTCCTCCTGTTGAGCCCTTTACAATGAATCGTTTTCGTTGCCCCCTCCGAAAAAAAAACAAAAAAAATATAAAACTGTTCAGAAAAATTCAAAAAAAGTAAAAAAAATGTTCAGAAAAATAATAAAAAAAATATAAAACAACAAAAACAATTTAAAAAAAAGTTCTTTTCAGAACTACCTCCCCGTTATAAAAAAATTGGTACAATATTTGCAACTGTGCCAACCTCTATTTCTCTTAGTTCGCTTCCCAGTTCGCTCCCCGGTACGCGAACCGGAAGCGAACCCAAAAAATTTTTTTATAAAAAAGAACAGTAAGTATAAGGGAAGGAAACAGACAGTTATGTTAAAAGAAAGACAGCTATAGGGGAGTAAACTAGAGATACTATTACCCGTAATCCACTGCTGATGATGTCACATATTACATCATTCATGACATGCTCAGTGACATCATCAGCAGAGGATTGCGGGTAACAGTATCCCTAGTTTATTCCCTATAGCTGTGTTTCTTTTAACATAACTGTCTGTTTCCTTCCCTTATACTTACTGTTCTTTTAAAAAAATTTTTTTTAGATCTGTCAGAAACAGTGAAAGTAATGAAATATAAAAGACTACGTAGAATATGAGCACTGTATGCAACAACTTTGACACTGACAGAAGCCTCACCTTCTCCATGCCTCCTACACAGTTCTACATGTACATCATAAATGCAAACAGAACAGAATTAATTATACATGTTAAATGGTTTATTTTTGCTGTTCTCAGAATGTATCAAATTTCACTAAAACAGTGACTTGAAGGTATTCATCATATAACAGCGGGGAAAAAAAAACACAATCAAAATGATTGTGTTTAAAAAACCCATACATTACAAATCAGAATTCAGAACTCCTTAAAGTTAACTTACTTTCCATGACGGCCAAGGATGTCCTATGAACAGCTTACACTCTGTTGTGCTGTTATTACTTTCAACCCGCCACTTTCTGAAAGAAAACTTCCATCGTTTTCAAAAACATGTTACATACAATAAATGACTTCTCGCTCTCTACCACACGATTCCACAAGGCCAAATCGTGTCAGAGCCATGTATAACTCTTGGATTTCTTGTAAGCCAATCCCGTCTTTTCGCATTTCCGCAACTTTCAGAATTAAAATGTTGAAGATCATTTACACAATCCTGGACTAGTAATATCTTCCCCTTCTTGCTCAATCATGTTCTACATTTCCTATCACACTGATACTGCTTACTATGAAGCAGACTTACACTACCTTTATGACTAGTACAATTATTTAATTCTCTACATCACTTTTAATCACAAAGCAATGTAAAACAGTAGACAGCATTGCAGACTTACATTCCCTCTACTCCATGTTTTGATTCGCTGCTTCAATTAGCTTATAAAAAGAAATAGTTTTTCTGAACTCATTCAAAGTGCAGTTATTTTTCCATGACGTCCAGTCTTATGGTTAGAAGTTATGTCTCTGTACTACACTTATCCTCAAGGCCAAATAGTGTAGGAGCCATAAGAACTTCTTGAAATTCCTCAGAGCACATCCCGAGATTCTTTCCCTAAAATTTTGGTTTTAAAAACACCAGGTAAGAGTTTTTAAGGTCATATGGCAATTTTTTTTTGAAAATTAAAACAGAATCATTGCAGAATGACCAGCCATTTCTACACTTTAAATAAGCTGTATAATGTCCTGATGTTATTGAAGGACCATCATGATATATAATTGCTACAGTTACAAAAGTCCTTCCTGATATTGACAACTGTGAAGCCACAAAATTTTTAATTAAAGTTGTCAATTTTGTTCCATCAGGCCTACATCGTTGGAACATTAAAATGACATACTGGCCATATGTTCGTATAAATAAAGTGGACATCATTTCAGATTTACATTGGCTACACTCCATGTTGTGATCAGCTGCTTTTACTAGCTTATTAAAAGAGACTGATTTACTGTCTGGCAAAGTTAAATATATAAATCTTTCTGAGTCTACACTAGTAGTAGCTGATACCCTACAGTTCTCGCAGTCATGCTGCCATTGATAAGAAAGCCCAAACAGGTGATCTACATCTACACCTTCATCATGCAATACATCAAGCATATACATTAAAAACTCCTGACAATCTTGCTGACTATTTTGAGAGAATTGTGTTTGGCCTGAACATCTGTCTAACAGATTTCGAATTTCAGACACACTTTCTATGTTTGTTCTATCAGTGCTACATTTCTCTAACACAGAATTTAACAAACTGCAAAATCTTTGATCCGAATTGACCACAATCTGTTCTTTTAAAGTTTCTAGAGAAAAGACAACATTAACCACTACATTAGCATAGCAGTTGACACCAGAACTGTTTTCAAATTGAAAACCAACAACATCTTCAACAGAATCCTTTTTGTTTCTGCTTATAATTTCAGGTTCATCAACTTTTCGTCTTTTTGCTACAACCTCCCCAGTATTGGTCACATTTCTTCGTTTCCGGCCTACCACACGTTTCTCAAACAAAGGATACTGAGGCAAATGTGGCGCATACTCTCTTCTCAACCTATTGTATTCCTTAACACAATCTAGATCCGCACAAATGTTTGTGACATCACACTCAATCAAGTACAATCCCGATAAAGTCCTAACTCGTGACAATGCCACATATGCCATACCCTCCTTGAACACAGAACTGCCAATATTCACCAATGCACAGTCTACACTTAAACCTTGCGATTTATGGATTGTCACCGCATATGCCAAGCAAACAGGAAACTGCTTACGACGAACATATAAGTCTTTTACAAGCAAAAATCTAGCAGAACAACGAGCAATTAGCTGTACTTCCTCAATGCCATCAAATTTAATTTTTAAAAATTCAATTCCATCTCTATTTCTGTATTTCACAAAATCAACAACATTACCCATTGATCCATTTACCAGACCTCTTTCAACATGTAAATTCCTTCTTAAAATTATACGGCAGTTCAAGCACACATTCAGAGTCTTTTCAAAACCCGCAGTTTTAGATATACTCTTCTCTAATGAATCCAATTTTGTTTTCAGATTCTCAGACAAAATAATTGTTGATCCCATATGCTCTACTCTGTCAATAGCTTCCAATTTCACAATCTCTTGCTTTTCTAAATGCAACATTTTGTTGTTGAATTTGGCACATTCTGCAAGAGTTGGCATCAAACATATTCCAGATTTTTTCTCAGTAACTTTCTGAAAAATATTCTCAGGCACAACATCTTCGTCTGGATATAAATTTGTCAGTAATCGTGCATGTAAAGCTTCTTTCCCATGCTCGGTCACTTTTCCAATTCTAACATCTTGTAGAATAGTCTTGTAAACTTCATCCTTTGCCTGACGCATATTTTCATGCAGTTCAGCATAATTGAAGTTTAACCATATATTGACGTTGCCAATACTCCCTAAGCACTTCCTGGTATCTTCATGCGTGAGCATTTTGAACACAGGTTGCCCTTTCACTGGTGTCAGCTGCAGAAGATCTCCAAAAACAATGATGTGTTTGCCACCAAATAACACATCATACTCTGTTTTGAGAACTTCTTGCATTCTCAAATGCACAAAGGCAAGCATAACATTGGAAACCATGCTTACTTCGTCAATGATAAGAAGTTTCATTTTCCTCAAGACTCTTGAAACTTCAAAACAAGCATCTCCAGATAGCTTGTGATATTCTAATTTGTTGTCATGCTCCACTGGCAGCATCAGTAAACGATGTAAAGTAATCCCTTTAATGTTATGTGCTGCCAGTCCAGTTGGAGCGGTGACAACACAAGACAGCGATGACTCTGTCCTTTCCTGCAAATAACATGAAATTGCTTTAATAAGGAAACTTTTTCCAGTTCCCGCTTCTCCACTCACGTACAGTCGGACAGGCTTCAACGACGTACATGAGCACTCTTTCTTATCATGACTTAATCCATGATCAATTTGCATGGTAAGTTCGTCATATATTTTCCTCTGCTCAACGTTGAGTTGTCTTTCCAACTCTTCTAAGTTAACCGCATCCTCCTGAGCATGTGCCATGGCTCTTTCCACTTCATTCATAGCAGTGGCAGCTTCATTTTCGATAAGAGGTCCTCCTAGTGGATCCTGACTCAATGAAGCAGAACTCTGACTGTCCTGAGAACTGTCTCTGGCAATCTCGGCTGCAATCGTTGCTTCCTGCTCAATTTCCACATTCAACATTTCTACATATTTGAGAAAAGCAGGACATTCTATGGTCTCCTTGGCAGCATTGAAAGAGTCTTCGTAACAGAGGAAATCTCCAAGCAGTTCCTCTTCTGCACGCCAAGGCTTAAAAAGTTGCAAAAGTGCTAAATAGAAAAACTCCTTTTTTTCAGGAGATTCGCCACTCAATTTTCGATGGTTTATCAAGTGGCATTTTCTTTGCTTGACCAGACATCCCTCACTTCCTATTACAGCATACACTCCTTTCTCAGTATCTTCTTTGATGTTCCTCTTGAATATGTAATTTTGCAGAACCTCATACAGACAAACATTCTCGAGGTGACTGCTTCGATTTGGATAATATGTATCCAACATGTTGCTCTTCAAAATGTCGGTACTGTTTGGCTCCTTTTCCGCCAAATACTCAATTTCCCGCACAGGTTTCAGAACTCGATTACGCGTTGCAGCAAGACCAACACTCGCCCAAACGATACTCCTGGACTTGGCATAGAGACTTGCTGAAGACAACCGGTCAGAACATTCGTAAGCTCCGATTTCTCGATGCGACAACATCTTCAGACTGAAACTGTACAACTTCTTGCTGAGGCTCTTTTCATGGGAAATGTCCTCCCACATATCCTTCAATTCTGTCTTCTCTTTTTTGGTGATGTAAGATGTCACATACCTAGCCACAGCCATACAGTTATCAGCCACAAACTGTATATCCATGTTAGCATTCCACATGGACAAAATCACCGGGTTGTAGTCGTTGATGTACTTAGACTCTTCGTTCCTCTTCAAATTGTATGTGTTTTTAGGTGATTTCTTCATCACATTATGTCGCAGCGAAGACATCAAACTGTTCACTCTTCCTTTAGAAATCACCGATCGTGGAAAGCCGAAACGACATTTGGTGTAGAACTTGTCTTTGTTCCGGAATTTACGACGACAGTACTTTCCACATCGATGGCTTTGGAAACGTAGAACTTTTTCTCTTAGGCTTTTTTTCTCCTTTGCGTTTGGAACAGCACACGTAGAATACTGTTCTATGAAACTCATCACTGAGTCGTCTGCATCCGTTCCAAATTTAGGTGCATCCTTGATCCACAGCAACATATGTATATGAGGAGCACCTCTTGCTTGGTACTCCTTCCTCCAGAAGAAATCCAACACCTCTCCAAGAGGTGGATTCTTCTTATTCATGATGAAAGACATCATACCTTCAAATCTATGATTGAAGTACCTACATACATTGACTGGATCCAAAGAGCACAGTTCTCCGGGTGTCTTGAATTCGATGTTTTCTACGTTAGCATTTGCCTCTCGTAGAAATTCAAGTAAGTCTTCCCAGCCATACTCAGCACAGCTCAAAGTGAGGAACCATGTGGGAGTTCCTAAGTTCCTCAGCATACATTTTAAATCACCATGACGACGGTACCAGTACTCATTAGTACCACGCTGACACGCCATGAGATTAATCAGGTGAGAATCCAAAATACTGTCTTGGACATTGACTTTATCCATAAAGTCACTTGCCGAGATGTTTTGCATGTGTATACCACTTTTCAAGATGTGGTTCACTGCATATGACAGTCCAGACAGATCGCTTTCAAACAGGAGATGAAACAAATAAGGAATGCATTGTCGAAACCTAGGATCTCCTGCATACAATCGCAAAGTCCGGTATTCAGAAGCAGGAATTTGATGAGGTCGCTCATCATATCTTCCTCCCTGACCTGTTGGAAAAAGCTGTGGGAAACACCGAGCTTCCAAACTTTCCTCCCAAACACTAATGGGACTCCCTTTCGCTTGTTTCATTTGAAACAACTCAATAGCATTCCCCATGACTTCCTTGGAATGCAAAGGATGAACACTATAATGTTCATATATTTCTTCACTAGTACAGGGTTCTACTTTCTCAATTTGACCAGCACACAAATCGCTATCCTCTTCCTCACTTACTTCCTCTTCTGCAACATATACATTTTTATAGTATTTATTATATTTTTTCAAATACAATGTTGCCCTTTTGACTTTCCTAACATCTACTAAATCTTGCCATATTTTCTTATTCTTTGTCGGAACCCCATTAACTAAGATAACCAGAGGTTCCTCTTCCACTTTTTCTACTCCAATTGTGTTAATGTTTTTCTTCAAATCTAGAGGCAAATAAACAACTCTTCCCTTTAATCCTCTCTGTAAATCTGATGGAGGCAATTTCCCTGTCTTTGGCTCCATTCTTACAATAGCCTGAAAGGGATGGATACTTTGAATCAAAATAGATTCATAAGTATTTAAATCCTTCAATTCAGAAGGAATTTCAACCAATTCCAGATTATTATGAACTGCTCTAGCAGGCATCTGGTTTTGATTTAATTTGTTACAACAATAAGTACACACACGTTGATCCAATCCCAAATCAAAACAATTTTCTACCATCAAGTATGTTGTAAAATCCTTCCATTCACTATTATTTTCCCTTTCACTTTTTCCATATAAATCCACTAACTTAGTTTGATTCTTATAATAAGTGCGTCGACAACACACACAAGTGAAATTTGGCCTCTCACTTGATTTCACCTCAAACGTCGCAATTTCCCTCTGGAAATTATCTGTACTGGAAACCTGTACACTATCTTCCACATTACTCTCTTCTTCTTGGTCAATTTCAACATTCTCCTCTTTACTTCCAAAGTAACAAAACTCAATTTCTTCACATATATTTTTCACATCTATTTCAGAACCATGCAAAAGAGCAGCGCATAATTGTTTTAGCATAATTGCTGGACTCTTAGCATAATACAACATTCTAACTAATTTCCTCACTTTATTATGATGCACTGCTAGCATCCTGAAATGATGAAAAACACTCTGGCATACTCTCCTGGAAAGACAAGCCAGTGAATGACCATGCAAACCTATCACTTCTCTCACTCTGCAAGGATCTAATTCTTGCAACAACTTCATTTTCTGCTTCAAACTTTTCTTACTAAATGACCGTATAAAATCACAAAGCAAATTGATGGAATCCTGTCGTACACTGCAAATACTACTACACTTCCAGGTGTACACAGGACCCTTAGGACGTCTCCCTAAAACCTCATTACCTAACACCTCTTCTATCTCTGTTCTCACAAGTTTTTCTTTTTCAACTGGACAACCATCTTTCACTTCATAAGCTCGACCACTGGTGTCAACTGCATGCACCAAATCATTATCCTGGAAATAACTCTCCTCATTAAAAAATGCCTCAGAGCTTGAACTATGCATCCATTCTCCAGAAAAAACTTCACAAAAATTACTACGATTAACTATTCTCTTCCATCTACTATTTCTTTTGAAATCATAAATTACCTTGTTTAGCTTCCTAATTCTATTGATTGTCAAAATAAATAACTTACGTTTAATTTCAAAGGCCTGATCAATAACTTTCTCAACTATTTTTTTTCTCTTATAAAAAACCACTTTCTGCTGACCTTTCTTAATATTTTTTAACAAATTCCCAATTATCCTGTTGCGGAACATTCGTTTACGAATATCCCTAAACTGTTGTTTCCTTCTACTTTCATGCATAGAGTTATCTCTTACTCTAGCAGTAACATTTCTCATTGGCCTTTCCTTACCATTTGAATTCGGTCTCCTTTTCTGGAGTGAAACATTTTCTGTAGTAATATTTTTTTTACTAGACATATTTCTTATGACTGTTTTTCGACTCTTACCCGGTGCTTTCTTGGTGACTTGACAAATCTTTTTGTTAGAGGACTGCTGCAATATTCCATGCTCCTGCTGTCTTTGACGTTTTCCAGCCTTTCTTACTCTTTCTTTGCTAGGCATCCTAAAATCTTGAAATAATGTGCAGTTGAATCTGTGGTAAAATATAATAAAAAATGTTATTAACCACTATTACCCAACAGTAAATTAATAACAGTCATCAAAAACTTAACACACTACTTAAGTATATAATATACTGAAGCCTATCTTCAATTTTTCACTGAACAGGACTCATCTCTTCTTAACCTTGGATAAACCTCACCTACTCTGTGTCCCCTGCACATAATTAAATGTAAAGGGGCAGATTTATATTAACTAGCACATCCCCAGGGATGCACCAGTTAACGTGCACCGCTGCTCTGCCACCCACGGTGTGCCGCATTTACAATCAGATAGGACAAAGCTACATCAAAACCCTGCGCCTGCTTGAAGCAGGCATAGATCTTGACGCAGGTAGGCTGAAAGCTAAAGCAACAACTAAGTGTCGTGTGCAGAACTTACAAAAAAGGAAAAATGGCGTTTAAACCAGTAATGAGACCATGCTAACGTAATACAGAGTAAAAATATCCAGGATCTACATCAGTTTGGGGTTCACGAACCTGGCAGGTACAAGGCACTGAGGCTTTCCACCGTGCATGTCTCATCCCAAAACATATGTTGTTTGTGAATGAAACAATTTCCCAGACCAAATGCTTTGGATTGGCTACTTCTAAAAAATTAAACACCCCTACTATCCCGGAGTTAGAGGAATACGATGGTTGGAGTAATTTTACTCGTTGTCTATTAAAGATTTACAGGCCCTACTCCGTAATTCTTCCTTTAACATTTCCAGTATAAATCCAAAAGGTTGACTGCTTTGGCAACGTGCCTTATCCACGGTTTAATAACGCTGCCTTTTGCTTTATATAAGTTTTCAAATTGTATGAAATATATACCAATAGGTCGTTATTAACCTTTAGGTAGTGGTTTTCTTCATCAAGTCTGGTCGCTTCCATACACATACAGATTTTCAAAGATGATCAAGAACTTTATCTGAATGGAGAGGAATGCACTGAGACGCCAGATCATTCACTAATGTGTAGGCACAGACAGTTACACGGTTCATGCAACAAACACCGACCAAATATGGCTTGCGTGTTGCAAGGCACGCCAGTTCCTGCTATCATCCCCACGTTCAAGTTCTTGGAAAATGGTAGTTATTTGATGCTCAATAATGAAGATTGTTCTGGGTTAATTAAAAGTATTCATTTTATCGTAACAGTAAATGAACGGGTTATTTGCTGCAGAAATGTTCTATTTCCTCCCACACATGAACATAGGGAGTTTTCAATCTGGCCACAAATACCAACCTTGGGAGCACATTTCAACAGCATGGCAAGAATAAGAGCTCTTTTGTCTCAGAGAGAGGTGGCCTTGAGTTCGGCCCGTGAAACTTTCGTGCTTCACATAGCGAACACCCGTACAGAGGTGCAGACCCTTTTAAATACAGATTCGACTTTGCATTTCAGCAAGATTACCCATTCATTTCCATGCAGCAGGAGGCCCATAGGAATGAAGGTGCAATTTGCGATTAGCAATTACCTCATCGCAAATTACGAATTTTTCCGACGGTGCAGGGGTATCTCAAGAACACCCTGCTGCACCCCTGAAAAAAAAATTTGGGGTCATATGGCGCACATAAATTTTGAAAACATTCCTTTACCTCAAAAACGATTTTCAACTCATAATTTGAAAACACTGCACATGGGGAAATGACTTAAAATGTCCTTAAGACACATAAAAGCATTTTTTGATTGCCTTTGCAGCATGTTTCAGTCACCTTTAACATGCCTATGTAACGGAAACATTCAAAATTTAAATTTGCCATGCACAGGTGGGAGCATATTTACAAGCAATTTGCTCCACAGACAAACTTCTTACATTGAAATGGGAAAGACTCTCAATTACCTTATAAAGAAGCAGACACCATTATGTCCTTCTCATCAATATTAAAACCATTGCTTTTTCTCAAAAACGATTTACAAGTCATAATTTGAAAACACTCCACAGCTCCTATGCACATAAAAGCCCTGTCAGTACTAATACTTCACATTTTCTCCAATTACAATTTCTCAAACAAACAAAATCTATTTGTGAAACACTTGAGACAAAGCAACATTTGAAAAACACAACTTTCTTCATAATTTTCTCCTTAAAGCACACTATTTTCTATATAAATTAAAGAAATTTTTTCTCACCTTAGCAAGTACTTTGAGTTTCAAAACAGTCTCAGAAACACACCAATTTGTCTTCAGCAGAGCAAAAGGTATGCACTCCAGAGTCTGCAGCTATCAAAAGCACAGAAATGCTGTAATTCCTCACACAGATATCTCATGTCACCCAATCAAAACTCTTCCCTCACTTTTTTTCAAAGCAAAACCCTTCCCCCCTCTGCCCCCTCTCTGCTTTTTCTGCATAGCAACCACCTCTTGCAAGACCTCTCACACAACAATGTTGCAATTGAACTCTGAACTCTCAGTGCACCTGCATATCCAAAGCATTCTTTCATTTAATGATTTTTTCTTCGCCACTCAAAATACATCTTTCAACGAACTCATCCATGCACACTAACTTTCTGTTTTCAGCAATCAAAATCCACCAATCACTCTTACTGCTTCATTAACACAGAAACTCCTCAGTTTTTTTCATTTTACACTCTCATTTTTTCAACTGCCATTTCATTGCCACACTTCATCTGACTGCAGGAGAACCTTCTCTCGCCATGTTTTCTGTCTGGATTGTTGGACATAGCTACATCTATTGGGCTCAAAGGTACGCTGAAAACAGGAATTTACCTAACCTCAATTTACAAGATGTGGAAATTAAGTGGTTTGGCCACAGAGGATTAAAATGTCACCAATTGATACCATTGGTGAAAACCTTTATGCATTTGCCAAAACCTGACCTGTTAATTGTGCACTGTGGAGGTAATGATTTGGGCACTTTGACTGGGGTAGGTCTGGAAATGCTTTTAAAGGACACCTTTGAGCAATTGATGGCACTTTTTCCTCAGACTGCCTTGGTATATTCAAATATATGCCAAAGACAGAAATGGAGGTGGTCGAACCAATTTTGTCCACAAATTGAGAAATCGAGGAAGCATGTAAACAAATCTGTTTCAGCTTACATGAGAGACCATGGAATGGGCTCCCTGTACAACAATAACTTGCGTTACTACATGCAAGATATCTACAGAGGAGATGGAGTTCACTTCTCAGATGAGGGCAACAGAGTTTTCACTCTGAATTTAAGAATGTGCATTGGTACCTACTTATAAGTACCTAAATGTACCATAAACCCAAAAGCTCTTCTCAGAGCTACCCTACATCTGATCACTCACAATTATTATTGTACTCTAACTTTTTTCACTAATTTTCAAGAAAGTACGCTCCCCAGAACGCTTCCCGGTTCGCGAACCGAGCGCACTCCACGCAAAAAAACTAAAAAAACGGTATATATTTTTTTGCCCTGCGAGAACCTTTCAAAGCCTCCACATCAAACCTAGGGGGTCAGGGACGATCTACTATGCCCCCTTATGGTCATTTGCCCCTTCGCTTTGGCCTCCTCTTGTCTCTCGATCCTACCGAGAGACAAGATGGCGGCCGCTACGGACTGTTTGGAATGTTTACAGACGCCGAAAAACCAATCAGCTTCGCAAACCTCCGTAACGCGAAAAGTACGCGAAGCGGAGCGCTGTTACAGATATATATCTTTTTTTGAACGTTAATTTCTCAAAATCCACTGGAGCACATATATTGAGACCTAGCAAAGGCACATCGGGCTACCAGTCCCTAATATTTTGCCAAGTTTCGTGCAAATCCATTCAGCCGTTCGATTATTATTATTATTTTTTTTTTTGCCCCGCGGGGCCCTTTTAAAACCTCCACATCAAACCTAGGGGGTCAGCGAGGATCTACTATTCCCCCTTATGGTCATTTGCCCCTTCGCTTTCGCCTCCTCTTGTCTCTCGATCCTACCGAGAGACAAGATGGCGGCCGCTACGGACTGTTTGGAATGTTGACAGACGCCGGAGAACCAATCAGCTTCGCTTCACAAAGCTCCGTTGCGCGAAAAGTCCGCGAACCAGACCGCTGCCTGGTCCGCGCTTACAGATATATATCTTTTTTTAAACGTTAATTTCTCAAAATCCACTGGAGCACATATATTGAGACCTACAAAAGGCACATCGGGCTACCAGTCCCTACAATTTTGCCAAGTTTCGTGCAAATCCATTCAGCCGTTCGGGCTAAAAGTGAGGCCAACCGCCCTATGGAAATTAACATGGGAAAAACGCGTTTTGGGACCCCCCTTTTTTCTCGGCCCCCCCTTGACGAACCCCCCCCAAATTTTCAAAGGCTGCTCAGAAACAAAATGTGCCATTTTCCTGAAAATTTCAGCCAATTCCGTCCACAAACGGCAAAGTTATTAGACATAGAATTTTCAAAAAACCCATAGAGAAAAAATCCTAACTATATATACCTACTGGCGACCGCCAGTAGGTAATATATATATATATATATATATACATTACCTACTGGCGATAGCCAGTAGGTATATATAGTTAGGACCTAGCTACCATAGGAAATCCGCAACATTCTATTGGGAATAACTTTGGCGCCGGTTGAGGAATTTGCGTGTAATTTTCCAACATTTTGGCCAGCTCCGCTGCGCTCCTTCCCTGAAAGTTTTGGGGGGATTCGTGAAGTGGGGGCTGAGAAAAAAGGGGGGTCCCAAAACGTGTTTTCCCTATGTTAATTTCCATAGGATGTTCTGACAAGGCTACAGCCCGAACTGCTGAACGGAATTACACCAAACTTGGCAAAATTGTAGGGACTGGTACGCAGAAGTGCCTTTGCTATATTTGGTGAAAATCGCTCCAGTGGTTTTTATGAAAATTAACTTCAAAAACACATATATATCTGGGCGGAGCCTAGCCACACATCTCATCGTGAGATCTGATTGGCTGTCAGCACTTCATCCAAGAAGTGTTGGCAGCCATCTTGGGACCAATATACATGATAGCACCTCATTAAAAAGCATTGTAGTTAATAGAGGGTTTTAGGACTTTAGTTACATTATAAATCATTTGTTGATGGTACCATACTCAATATAGGAATTGTTTATTTTACCATGTGAAAAAGGTGAAAAAGCCTTCTGCTGGGATATCATGAATCATGTTTGAAAGAAAACTATTATCTCATGCTTTTCCCACAGTGGTTTGGAAGGGGATCTATAAGCTAAACTGAAAACATATTTTCTGTAAATTCACATTATCTTTCTCAGTCATGTGAGCATGAAGTCTGACATTCTCAGTAAAACATGTACATCCAACAAGGACAGAGACTGTCAGTTGATTCCTTTGTGTTCTACTGCAGCCTCCTAGAGTGTTCTAAAGAACAACTAGAGCGCTAACAGTCCTACTTATTACAAAGGTATGGCACACCTGAAGCCATCTTGATTGGAATAAAGTGGTAACTCTTAAAACATTTAATTTAAAAAGGAACAAAATGAGGGGGTATATTTTGCCATAGAAAGTATGATTAGTGCTGAAGAAAGAAAAATTAGGGCACATTTTGAGTGACTTCCCAAATCCTCTTCTATTTCATTAAAAAATTCTGACATGCAGTCTCCCAAGATGGCCACCGGAGACAAAAGAGCCCAAATGTAGCCCAAATATCACCCAGATGTAGCCCAAGTATAGCCCAATGACAGAATGTCCCAGAGTGTTCTAAAGAACAACTAGAGCGCTAACAGTCTTACTTATGACAAAAGTATGGCACACCAGAAGTCATCTTGATTGGAATGAAGTGGTAAGTCTGAAAACATTTAATTTAAAAAGGAACAAAATGAGGGGGTTCATTTTGCCATAGAAAGTATGATTAGCAGCAGACTTCTCTGGTGAGCAGTAGCTTTACTACATTGATCTAATGAGCAACTAGAGTGCTAACATTCAGAATTTATGGCAAATGTGCGACACATCTGAATGCCTTCTTGATGAAACCAAAGTAAACAAGCATTGAAAATGCAATAGATCTCACCCTCGTTTAAGTTAAAGCCATTCTGTTTGTAATGAGGTGGCTTTTTAGCTTTGCTTTTATTAGTATTTTTAAAACTTTCATGTAAATAACATGCATATGTATGCATATATGTATATGTATGCATGCATTTATATTTGTATTTATATAGATATGCAGATTATATAGGTTTATATATGTATGTATATATATATATATATATATATATACACATACATAAATGCATATGCATATATATGCATATATATATGTGTATATGTGTGCATGTAGAGAGAGGTAGAGAGGTAGAGGTGTAGAGGTAGAGAGGTAGAGGTAGAGAGGTATAGACTAGTAGAGAGAGAAGTAGAGAGAGGTAGAGAGGTAGAGAGAAGAGAGTGAGTAATAGAGTAGAGAGTGAGTAGTAGAGAATAGTAGAGAGCAGTAGAGAGAGTAGCAGAGAGTGAGTAGTAGAGAGTAGTAGAGTGAATAGTAGAGTGAGTAGTAGAGAGTAGTAGAGAGTGAGTAGTAGAGAGTGAGTAGTAGAGAGTAGTAGAGAGTAAGTAGTAGAGTGAGTAGTAGAGAGCAGGAGAAGGTGAGTAGTAGAGGGTAGTAAAGAGTGAGTAGTAGAGAGTAGTAGAGAGTGAGTAGCAGAGAGAGAGAATAGTAGAGAGTAGTAGAGAGTGAGTAGTAGAGTGAGTAGTATAGAGTAGTAGAGAGAGTAGTAGAGAGTGAGTAGTAGAGAGTAGTAGAGAGTGAGTAGTAGAGAGTAGTGAAGAGAGAGTAGTAGAGAGTGAGTAGTAGAGAGTGAGAAGTAGAGAGTGAGTAGTAGAGAGTAGTAGATAGTGAGTAGTAAAGAGTGAGTAGTAGAGAATGAGTAGTAGAGAGTAGTAGAGAGTGAGTAGTAGAGAGTAGTAGATAGTGAGTAGTAGGGAGTGAGTAGTAGAGAGAGAGTAGTAGAGAGTAGTAGAGTAGTAGAGAATGAGTAGTAGAGAGTGAGTATTAGAGAGTAGTGGAGTAGTAGAGAGTAAGTAGTAGAGAGTAGTGGAGAATATTTCAAAGTTTGGCACAGCACCACTTGCACAATAAGTCCAATCAAATCATATCACTTAGAGTCCTTATTGAAGCGCTGAATCTTGGTGTATATTCAAATGCTTTTATTTTCCTTAAGTTTATGTTCCACAGCCAGCTGACGCGTTTCGTTCTGTACAACAGAACTTCTTCAGGGTGTTCTTATTTCCTTCAAGTTATGTCGGTATCCTGTTGTCATATAACTAGATATTTCTTCCAAATGTTAGACGAGACGTAAGTACATTCTTATTCAAAGTGACTAGGTATCAATTTTACCCAAACAATTCGGGCAAACTTGAGTAATTTATAGCATCCTCAAAGTCAGTCTTTCAAAAATTCCAAAGTATAGGACATGATAATCCAAATCCAAATGTTTCTCAAGAAAAATCATTTTCAATCGTTCGGAATTTCGGCGTTTGGGCAGATATGACCCAGGGACCCCCAGTATGCAAGGGGAATTAGTCCCCCCTCTGAAATCATGCCAGTGGCCTGAGTTGCAGAGAGGTGTAAAAAGAGGCATAGCCTCAGTACACCTCTGTGCAATGCAGCCCCCTGGCGCATACTGGAGGTTCCAGGTGGGCTAGTTGGCCCCCAGGGACCCCCAGTATGCAAGGGGAATTAGTTCACCCTCTTCAAACATGCACGGGGGCTGCGTTGCAGAGAGGTGTAAAAAAGGGTGTGGCCTCCTTACACCTCTCTGCAATGCAGCCCCCTGGTGCTTACTGGAGGCTCCTGGTGGGCTAGTTGGCCCCCAGGGACCTCCAGTATGCAAGGGGAATTAGTTCCCCCTCTGAAAACGCGCCAGGGGGCTGCGTTGCAGAGAGGTGTAACAAGGGGCATAGCCTCATTACACCTCTGCAATGCAGCCCCCTGGCGCATACTGGAGGTTCAAGGTGGGCTAGTTGGCCCCCAGGGGCCCCCAGTATGCAAGGGGAATTAGTTCCCCCTCTTCAAACATGCATGGGGGCTGCGTTGCAGAGAGGTGTAAAAAGGAACGTGGCTTCATTACACCTCTGTGCAATGCAGTCCACTGGCGCATACTGGAGATTCCTGGTGGGCTTTTAGGTCTTATATAGTTAGGAATTAGCATTAAAAAAAACTTTGAAATTCACTGAAAAAAAACATAGGTTTCAGGCCTTATATAGTTAGGAATTAGCATTTAAAAAGCCTTGCAAATTCACTGAAAAACCATAGGTTTCAGGCCTTATATAGTTAGGAATTAGCATTTAAAAAACCTTTGAAATTCACTGAAAAAACCATAGGTTTCAGGCCTTATATAGTTAGGAATTAGCATTTAAAAAACCTTTAAAATTCACTCAAAAAACTATAAGTTTTAGGGGTGTTATAGTTAGCTGGACATTTCACTCATACAAAACCATTGAAATTGCTCCTATATAGTTAGTTGTACTAACTATATTTCGCGCACCCGCAATCCACTGCTGATGATGTCACATATTACATCATTCATGACATGGTCAGTGACATCACTGATGACATCTCAAATGACATCACTGATGACATCATCCACGTGACAATCACATACACCTTTTTATCATACACTAGTAAAATCTTTCATCACTCTTTGTAAAATAAAGAGTATCATATTTGAATCCATTGTTACAGCAATACAAGTATCTAAAACCCCACTCAGTGATTTTAGATGTGTACACACATCTAATCACTTACCTGTAGATTGACTCATACATGCTGTCAATGAACAATAGAACACTATCAAAAATACTTATACACCTAAATCGACATTACACACCAGCACACATCCTATTCACATATGAAGTCATCCTACTCACTTATGCAAACAATGGATCATACTTACATATTTACTTAGCTACACACTTATACAAACACAACTTCATCTATTCATTTAGATAGTAAGTCATACTTAGTGAATTATAAAATCATTATTACAAGTATAAAGTTATCCATACAGTCACTCACACAATCATTGAGTCTTATGTATACTTATTAATATACAACAACTGACACATACACTGCCTTTTATTTTTCTAGTTTGTTGGACATGTACCATTGAGAAATATATTTGCTCATCACCACACCCATAAAGATATTCACTCACCCAAACAACTGTTAGAACATGTCGTTTTAACTTCATATATCTTGTGAATCAACTATTCACACATCTTTGGGCAGGCACACACCCCCCACCGAACCACACACACATTCACTCTCCCATACAAATACTCAGGTAACTAATCAATAACTAATACAGACTTTCACATAGCTAGTAACCAACTGGAGAACCAGTTTACACAACAACTGACAAAGTGATACAGACATTCAAACAGTTTAGTCACTATCCACTATATTTAGTGAGACACTATAAATTGGTCAAGTAAACAGTCAATTACACTGCTACTAAATCCTCCATCCAAATATTTATTTTTATATATCCACTCATTCTTCAATGCAAATTGCTATATATATAATGCATATTTAAATAACGAAGCAAACCACATTCACTGGATGATGTCATCAGTGATGTCATCAGTGATGTCATTTGAGATGTCATCAGTGATGTCACTGACCATGTCATGAATGATGTAATATGTGACATCATCAGCAGTGGATTACGGGTGCGCGAAATATAGTTAGTACAACTAACTATATAGGAGCAATTTCAATGGTTTTGTATGAGTGAAATGTCCAGCTAACTATAACACCCCTAAAACTTATAGTTTTTTGAGTGAATTTTAAAGTTTTTTTTATTCCTAACTATATAAGGCCTGAAACCTATGGTTTTTTCAGTGAATTTCAAAGGTCTTTTAAATGCTAATTCCTAACTATATAAGGCCTGAAACCTATGGTTTTTTCAGTGAATATATATATAGATATAGATAGATAGATAGATAGATAGATAGATAGATAGATAGATAGATAGATAGATAGATAGATAGATAGATACCAATTAAATATTAATGAAAAGGAATCCAAGCATGCACCGTAATGTGAATTGAGTCCATTAGTAAAATGAAAATAAATGGTCTTTAAAAAAACATATATGATCTTCCAGACATATCAGGAACCTATGCATTATAACTCTAAAAACATGGCTACCAGATCCGAAATATGCTTCTAAACTGCATAACTCAAATGCAATTGATGCACACTGAGATTGTATATTTCATAACAATTTAGAATTAGTTCCTGGCACATATGACGGAGTGGTCACATTTGATTGAGAAATCTTCAGCTAGTTCTAGCTTTTTAGCCAACTTCACTCTGCATTCTGATACTCGTACTTTTGTGTTTAGTGTTTTTTTAACATGGGACTAAAAATCACTGCACAGTTGTTTTGGTTAAAATGCCAGGACTGACTGAAGGTGGGACATGTGACATGTTGCAACTTGGCACCTGTGCACAACCATCCCTTCACACTGCGTTACCTGTTTCGTCACATAGACTTGATCTGCTGCTGTGTTATTCTACCTGTTTGGGTGAGTGATGTTTGCACAGCTGTTGCCCATATTATACTTCTCTTGTGGAGGTCGTTGTCATTGCTCCTTGTTCCATCATGGCGTATCTCTCTTGTGAGGGATGTTTGCAGTACACCTGTTTCTGGTGCTGTATCTGTTTCCTGAGGAAAACTTCTACAGCAGCTGCTCATATTTTTCATGTTTAACTTTAGACGAGAGAAGCTTGCAGAGCTGGTGCTCATGCTGGACCTTTTGTGCTAGAGAGTCTTCCACCGCTGCTCACTTTATATACTGATTTCAATGTGATTTCAATGCTAAAGTCCTTCCTGCACCTTTTCTGTGCAAGGGCAAGGAAAGTTTTTGCTGCTGTGGGTCTGTTCTTTGTGTGAAGGAAGCTTGCACAGCAACTGCCTCTGCAATGCCTGTTTTGCATGAGAGAAGCTTGCACTGCAGCTCTGTGTGTTGTTCCTCTTTTGTGTGAAAAAACGTACACTGGCACTACCTTTCCATCTCTAGGGTGGCAGAGAGAGGTAGGATGTGGCTAACTGAGCGCACTGGATACCTTTTCACTTCACACCTAGCACGGGCTCTGCCATCATCTATGAGGCCAGTAGTTTACCGAAATTGGGTCGGTATTTAGATGCCCACATGTATACCGTACATACAGAGGTCTATATTATTTCTTGTGATTGGGTAGTATAATCATTATAACACTTACTTCCCAAATCACCCCTAGAAAAGGTTTATTGGTCCTGATGAATTGCCCTGATCGATAGTGACAAATAGGAAAGAAACATGTCAACCTTTATATACACTACATTATGAGCTCTTTTGGATAATTACGTCCATTTTCTGCCACCCACTGCTTTTACGCATAGCAAGAGGACCACCATATTGAAAATCTCTTTGGTACCGCTTAGTTATTTTTAATTCTCCTTACACCAATCTACACATACAGCACCTTCACTCACACTTCACAGCAGCTTCTTACTGTAAAAGACCTCCAGCGAAAAGGCCCATTGAGGGGCCTGTTGGGCTTTGCAGCGAGGGCCCAATGAGGAGCTGCCCAATGAGGAAGCAAGACACCCATCTAGGTGTGTGAGGGCCCTTTCGTCTGAGCAATTAGACCCCCCTGATCTGCTTACTCAGCTTCCACCCGACTGACTGCTGTTCTCTTTCCTTTCATCTCAAAAGAAACTGCATACTCCTTGTATTTACACTACCTGTCCATAATCTACATGAGGAGATCTTGCTGTCCTTTACAATGCTGCCAACTGTGTAGTGCCTGCTGTAGTGGTGTGAGTGAAGGTTGTGCTGCTGCTACCTATGAACAGCTTCTTGTGAGTGTGAGACAGTTGAACTGCTCTGCCTGTACCTGTTAGCGAGACTCTTGCGCTAGTGCAGTGCTGCTAAATCTGTTTCTTTAAAGGTCTCATTGGGAGTGCCCTGGTTCTGTATTGGTAACTATGCCCCATCATGAAGTTACTGATACTCGAGGCATCTGTAGTTTCATGGAGCAGAGGTAAAATCCTTGACAATAAGCTCACCATTAAATCAAAGATCAACATGTCTCCTCTGCCTGCTTCCTCACTCTACGAATGCTGCATAAGATCTTTAAGTGGCTACCCCTACACACGAGACACACCATTACACAGGCCCTTATCACCAGCCCACAGAACTACGGCAATGACCTATATGTAGGAATTTCTGCACACCTCCTACAGAGACATCAGACCATAAAGAATGCTACAGTCAGACTCATCCTTGGTCTTCCCTGACAAACCCATATCAGATCCCAACTCAGGCAGCTCCACTGGCTCCCCGTATGGAACAGATGCCAATTCAAGCTCCTGACCCATGCACATAAGGTTCCATACAACCAAGGACACGCCTACATTAACCACCGCCTGAATTTCCAACAACCGTTAAGAAGACTATGCTCCGCCTGTCTCTCACTTGCTCATACTCCCCGCATTTACCGAAGCAGAAGTGGAGGACGCTCCTTCTCCCACATCACAGAAAAGACCTAAAATAGCCTCCCCACACAACTCCAGACCATCACTTCCTTTTGGAATTCTGAATGGCCCTCAAGACCTGGCTGTTCGAATAAGCCTTCGGGACCTGCAAGTGCCTGGATACCCTAACTGGTGATTAGCTGCACTTTTAAATTCTGAATGATTGATTGATCAGGTAATATAAACTGCCACCCAACAGGGCCCCTTAGAAATGAGGAATTACACTGAAATCGGAATTCCGGCCTTAATTCTCCTGGTTCTTCTTTATTTCTCCCCAATTTTTCAGCAGGAGGAGTCTTAGGGTGATGGACACCAAATCGCGGAGGTAACACATTATCTCGTAATTTCAGATGAGACCAGTGCCTCTTGTTTCTGTATCCAATCGTAGGGACATCATTATGAGGTCCTAAATGTGGGAAAAAATAAGGAACTTTTTTCACGTTATTTCACTTTTGAGGTCTAATTACAAGTTTCACAGTAATTGGGAGGTACTTCATCCACTGCATCATTCGACTGCAAGATAAAAACACCAGAATATTGAATAACCTTGTATAGACCCTAGTTTACCAGGTACTCTTCTGCATTATTATCAGCCTATAAAAGGACATTTCTGCACCAAATGTACACCTTCTCTGAGCAGGAGGTGAATGTAGTAGGTGAGCCACTGCAGGTCATGAGGCAGAGGTTGGAAGTGTGTCCGGGCCAAGCTCTCTTGTGGCTGGGTAGAACATTCCAAGCTTCCTCCATGGTGAGGGAAGGGTCGGGTGGTGGTGGGGATCTGCGCCTTACCTCTGAGTAAAATGTGTATTTCATAGGCGTCGCCTCACACCTTGTAGTGTCACCCCCAGTATTTCCACACCTAGTAATTTCAGGTGTGGCAAAAGTGGGCTACTTGGAATAAGCTGGGGCGGTGTCCCCTGAAGATCCACCTCTGGCTGGTTCTTAATCACATCCTGAATGTTACATTCACTATAATAAATACAGTTGTGAAAACATTGCTAATATTTGCGCTCGCGCACTGCGAGTCCCTCGAGTTGCGCACAAGGGGCCTCATTTATGAGGCCGTGCGTCACTTTTACGCCGCCGGTGCATCACTTTTTTGTGACGCACCAGCAGCGTAAAAAATGTGCCTTGTTGCACTATATTTACAAAGTGACGCATCTACGTATATGCGTCACTTTGTAAACCCCTGCGCTACATTATACCTACGCAAGGTATAATGTATGCAGGGGGGGCGTTCTGACGCAAGAAAGGGTCATAGAAGTGACGCAGTGAAATCTATGCGCCACTTGTAAGACGCAAATGCGTCAATTTCTTACGCCTGCCTCACAGCCGGCGTAAGACTGACGCAGGCTCTTTCACATGGGGCTTGCCCCATGTGAAAGGATACATTGCTAGAGTTGCGTCACTTTTGTGAGACACTCCAACAATGCGTCACTTTTGTGCCATGCAGATACGTCAGAAATACTGACCTATCTGTAACTCCTTGCGCAATGATGCGTCATATTGTAAATATGACGCATCATTGGTGTCGCAAGGAGGGCGCAATGAAAAGTGACGCATCGCTGTTTTGACGCAGCGATGCGTCACTTTTCATAAATGAGGCCCAAGGTCATCAGGGTCATGGCATGTCCGGCTGTGACCAGTAGCGCTCTGCGTGGGCTGACGTCATGCGAACAAATGAAAGAGAGAATGGCTCTTTCTAATTTCATTGCAGACTATATAGTCTGCCTATAAACTTTTCAGCACACTTTTGCAAATTAACGTTTTCGGGTACACTGCAACACCACACAATAATTAGAAATTATCCCTCATTAGTAACCTCCGATCTTTGCCGTATAGTTACTTTGCACCTTTGTGCAAACACGTGTTGAGTAAACTTTCTCAAAGCTAGAAATAGGGATAAATCTTTAAGATTCCCCACCCTACCCCGAAGCAGCGTTGTAAAGCAGGTGTAGACAAATAGCAGACGTCTAATAGGAGGAAATGACACATTTGTTTCGTTGGTTCCCTCATAAATCTTAAAAAGCGTCAATATTGACTCCATGAAATGAATGGTCGAAACATTCCAGGGCCGCTCTGACAAGCAGACAAAGGCTTCCATGGTTACATATTGATATGCAGGGGGGTTACGCAGCTTTGTTTGTCTCCTCCCCTTGCCATGGGAGTAGAAAAAGGGACCTCTGGGGGGGCCGCCACACATGGCGCGCACAACCTCAGAGCAATCTGCAGTGCCCTTGCTAGCGAGGCCTTCCTGGTTTGTGCCATCAGCACATACCGAACAGAACCAGAAGGCTAAAGGCGGCCATGACACTTGCTGACGGCTGGTAAACTGCTTATCTGAACTAAGTCACGGTCTCGGTTTTATGCAATGAAACCAGCGGCTGCTTGTGGACTTACATGAACAGGAATAGACCTAACGAGCGCGCTTGGTGGTATACTTTCAGTCAGTTAGCCACACTTTTTAAATAAAAAATAAGTCCCCTTTTCAAAGAATGAATTGTAATTAGCTTAATCCAAAAGTACGTTTGTCCTCGAGGCTGAACTCTTGCGGACGTTCTTGGAATACTCGACTCATAAATATGTTCACAAATATCTCCTTTTACGATATTGAAAACATCAGTGACAACAAGAGATGTAGGGGTCCAGCGTGTCAACCCCACTGACACTCTTCCAAATGGGTCCCTGGAATGCCTGTGACTTTTTTCAATTGTAAAAAGAAAATACTTTATTTAGAGCCTAGAGGATGCTGGGCATCTACCAGAAAGTATCAGAAGTCCCCCCCCGCCCTATTTAGTTTGTGTGGCTTCTGTACAGTCTAAGGAGGGTGGACGGGACAGCCACCATTTTTTGATAGATGCCCCCCATCCACCAAACTCTAGTTTCGTAACTTGCACTGGTAGAGTTTGCATTATATTGATTGTCCCTCAGAGGTTGTGAATATATGGAAAGTGCTAGTAATAATTCTAAGGGACAATCAAAGAACCCATTTTTTTTACTCTTTGCACTGATGGTTCTTTAATGATTTGCATTACTTTATCTACACCACAAACGCATTCAATACACTTAATTATATGTAGACATAAGGAGTTTTACAGTCTCAAGTGCTCTGATTCAGAGTTGGCGACCAGAAACCTGCCTTTGTCGAATGCACAAATCATCGTTTGCTCGAAATACATGAACAATTTGGCAGTTTGTAGTGGTGGGAACTTTTAATATGGCCTATTGTTAACAACCTAAATTGTTCTTAAAAACATTGCTTTTATTTGCATTTTTTTATGCATATACATATATCTTTAAGCATTGCTTTTAGATAGCTTAGTCGACTTACTTCAGATGATTGGGTGTTACGTGGCTGGTTTAGGCCCTGGCAGAAACACTGCCATTTTACATACACACATTACTTAAGTTGCCTTATTTTTTATATGTTGACTTTTGAGACACATTTGCTTTCAGGACTGTGCAGGATATGGTTCCACAATTGCTTACATTTCAACTTCATCAGCACATTCTCACAACACCTTGGATATCTAGTGGAAAGGATAAAGTTAATTGCTCAAATGTTGTTATTTGTTGGTCGTAAAACAAGCAACACAGCAATCATGGCTGAAGTCTTGTGACAGTAGCCTGGATCTGTTTATTATATATACATGAGCACTTCCGTGTTCAGATCAGAGGAGAACTCTGTTGTCACTCCGAAGTCGCTGCTTGTTGGAATTCCAGCCCAGATGGTCCTGTGTGCCTCTGCGAGGAGGGATGTCCAACTTGTGACCAAGAAGGACCCATGAAGACACTTACCTTCAGGTAATGGGGAGTCAGACCATTCAGTAGGGGAGTTTAGCAGATCACCCGCCCTGGGCAACTGGGCTAGGTAGTGCAAAGAAGGAGTACATTATACACAGTATTTATATGCCAGCATATATACACTGCTTTAGCACAATGGTGGAATTGTTTATCCTATTCACTGTTCTCATGATGGTAATAACTCTCATTTTTTTTCTGTCTATTAATCGTTGCAGCACATATATTTTATACAAGAATCACAATGCTTCAATAAATATTGAAATGCCTACTTGTGGACTTCTTGTGTGTCTCTATGGATATGCACGAGTGAATGAGTGAAAGGGTTTTAGATTAGTTATCACTATTCCTCGGGGAGTCAAACGCTTATGTTGTTCAACAAACGCACAGTTCCTACTGAGAAAGTAGAAGCTGTATGACACAGGAGTGTGTTTAAGGAAATAAGTAGTTTCTTCTTCCTAAACTTCACCAAGCTGCTTCAGCTCCCCTTGCAACTGGGACAGAGGCAGCTGGACTACCATGTGTCCTGGGATTAAAGAATTTCTTCCTGCCAGGTCTCCCTATACACATACTCATGAATGGACAGGCCTCACATTTGCCGCTTTCAAGTTTGTGAAGTTCCTGGAACTTCCCTATCTGTCCTGGTAGGGTTAACCTACTGCACTCCTAGCCCATCCTGTCACAAGGAATGCACCCTTATCCTGCTCTAGGAGCAGTTTTTACACCTCAGTAAGGGTAAGCACTGGCAAGTGCAGCTATTGGCAGGCTAATGCAAATTAGCCCCAAGGTGATTCAGGCAGAGGTAAGGTAACTTTCTTAAATCTACTTTTACTAAATATTTATAAATAAAATCTAACTTCAGCATTGAATTGGATTTTTAATAAATATTAAGAATAGTGGTTGAACACTTTTTCTAGCTTGTCCCAAACATGAAATAGCAAAATTTATATATTAATTTTCACTCAAGATTTCCTCTTAGGACAGCAAGAATATTCCATGGTGGAAATAGCTTTTTGGACCTTGTCACGGTATATAGACATGCCAACATTATTTTCCCACTTATAAATGCTAGGCACCTTACCTAGTGTCCTACAAAGTCTACTTAGAGTTGACCGATTAATATTTAAAAGGATGATTGTCCCCTGCCAAAAGGGTAGTTTTGACTGGTGGGACGATAGGTTTGAACTGTAGCAGTAAGGGCACGGTGGTAGGCCTGAAGCTGTGATTTCCTTGTCCCTCTAGTGGAGGGCCAATAAGTGCTGTAGTTAGCAGTTGACATTTAACTTTCAATGCTATGGGTTTAGTTTTGTAAACCATATGCCATGGCCTTCCAAGAGAGTTAAATATGGCAATCAGGGATTAGCTAATTTCTGTATGTTTTAGTGGTCATATCACATACACTGGGCACTGGGCAGCAGCGCCCCTGTGGGCAGAGTTCCGAAATAAGTTAAAAAAATCAGCAAAAAAAAATGGGCTGACCATGCAAAAAGGGGCATTTTCTCACAGTAGGCAATGAAGAAGGAGGAGAAAGGTTGAAGGAATGTGAAGAGTGTACACCAGAAACAAGATTGCAACTTGTATTACGATGTTTTTCAATTGATAGAATAGCTAGTGCTGGGTCCTAATTCCCTGGCTGGGATCATGGTCTGTGAGAGATGCCTGGCACCACTGTTTTCTATTTTTAGCAGCACTGAACATATAATTTGCCACATTTTATATGTGTAACCGTGTGGCATAAAGATATGTTTTGAATTTTTCAAAACACTAGTGTTAGCAACAGGGGTGTAGCTTAGTGAATGACATTCAAGGGTATGAATCTCAAATTTCTCAACTAAAAAAGCAGTGGGCCACAGGGTGAATAGGTGAGATGACTGAGGTTCAGGATAGTCTGAGGAGCATTGTCAGGATTATTTTGCATTAGGTGGACCTCCGGGGCTGATTTAGATTTTAGCGGACAGATACTTCATTGTAACGGTAACAGATTACTCTTTACTCAAGTTCTGGCCACTCGATTTTGAGTCAGGCGCACTGCCAGTTTTATCCTGATGGAGTAAAACTTACTCCATTGGAGTAAAACTTACTCTGACGTTCTAACAGAGTAGTGGCCAATGGAGGCAAGCCATCTGAGTGTCTGCCCTATTTAGAGTGGACCGTCGGATTGCTATTGTTTTACTGTATTTCAGGCTGGGAGTGACAGTAAAAAAACAAAAATAACCCCCGCACCATGGGAGAAATCTCCCTTGGTGTGGGAGATATTAACGTTGATATATTTCAAAAACAAACTCCAGCTTTTAGGAGTTTGCTTTAAAAAAGAAAAAAAAACTTTAGCAAAGTTTGAAGGCTGGCCATCATGTTTGATGGAGCTGTCCATCAAACATTTCCTACATTGATAGGAAACTGCCAAAGTATAGAGATGTCTGCAGGGCAGGCGAACATCTCTAAATTTGGCAGGTGAAATCAAAGCAGGTTGATAAACGTAAAGTCCTCCGCCACCCTATCTGCCTTTACTCAGTTAGCCACACCCTAATTCAGACCCTCTGTCTAGTGTGACACAGTTGGTGAAAAAGTATGGTTTTGAATGCCACCCTGAGCGAATGCCAGTGCTCGAACTATTTGCAAGCATTTGTTCCATCACCTTTTGGGTATTTTATTGCCAGTAGTATACCTGGAAACCAGAGACCGGCTCAGCTTTCCAACCCTTCTACTGCCAATGTTTGTGAATTCCTAAAAGTGGTAAATTTGCATCCATTCAAGGGATTCTTATATGGCGGCAGATTTACTGCATTTTGTTAAACTAGTCACTATATGTATGTAAGTTCCTGATAAAAAAAATTAACACGCTACAACCTTTTAGTAAAAACAAGTCAATAAAAAACCACAACACAGACATAGCAGATTTGACGGTGGCCCCTTCGATTCAACAACCAAGAAAAGAAAGCATATATTGGGGGGTGTAAAAACCCAAACAGCCCCCTTGAATGCGCCACACCCTGGTTAGCACAGAAACTGGCAAACTAGAGCCAGTCTTTCATTATTAAGCTTGCGAATTTATAATTAAAAGACATTTTATACCCAATTATGCGTTTTGGATATATTGGAGCAAGAGAGCCGGAAGTTCTGCAAACCTGTGGCAGGATGAGAGGTCCTGGAAGGAGCTGCAGATTTGAAGCTTGAAACATGCAGTCAATCAACCACCTTTGCACAAAATCTGGAGTGGTGATATGATTACAATGCAATGTTGGTCTTACAAGTCACAGTACCTACCAAGCAACCCACACAAAGCTGAACTTAATTGACACATTGTATATGCTGCTTGATTTTGAGGAACCAAATAACCAAATACTTTTAGGAATTGTCATTCCTTCATGCAAAGAGGTTAAAATATGTAAACATGTACAGAATCATGCGAGAACTATGCAAACCAACCTGTATGTCCCAAACGCTGCATTCCTCAGCAGAGAGCTGTGAAAAGATCAGTAACTTATTCACAGACAAAATAGACAAAATCTATTCGACATTTAACACTAATACCCCAGTAGACCCCACTAACTGGGAAAGAATAGACCCTAATTCCGAAGCCCCCGCGAAACTGGACAGATTTGCCCCGATCACCGAAGAAGAAGTCGTCAGGACTATGGAAGAAGTCAAATCAGGATCTCCCCTTGACCCTAGTCCACAATTTATCTTTAGGCAGATCATACCCACCCTTACTCCATTTATTACGCAGCTTCTCAACAAATCATTAGAAACGTCAAACTTTCCCGAGACATGGAAACAAGCCATAGTAACCACACTATTGAAAAAGGCAGGCGCAGATGTGACGAACCAGGTCAACTACAGACCAATCTCCCAACTCCCGTACCTCTCCAAAGTACCGGAAAAGCTGGCTATTAGACAGCTGTCCAACTACCTGAAGGACAATGACCTACTGGGCCCCTCACAAATGGGATTCAGGGCCACCGACAGCACAGAAGCATTTCTTCTGGCCGTCATGGACAACATAAGAACATGATTGGACCAGTGCAAGGCTGTGGCCCTAATCCTATTAGACCTGTCTGCGTCGTTCAACACGGTCTCTCACCACCTCCTATTAGAAAACCTACACGGGAAAGGGATACACAGAAAGGCCCTTCAATGGCTCAGCTCATTCCATAGCAACAGAACTCAAACCGTGCAACTAGGTATCTTCTCATCCAAACCCAAAAAATTGAACTGTGGTGTCCCGCAGGGAGCATCCCTCAGCCCCAGGTTGTTCAATGCCTATGTGTCACCCCTGGCAAAAATGGGACCAAGTTGGGGTTTTGGTGTTTGCTCCTATGCGGATGACACGCAATTAACAATTGCCATTGGGGAGGGTCACGACTACACCAAAAGAAAACTCAACAGCTGTCTCACCGAAATGGCAAATTGGATGTCGGACCACTGCTTAAAGTTTAAAGCAGACAAATCCGAAATCCTGCTCCTCGGAGAAGCCAAGCACATCTGGGACAAATCCTGGTGGCCCTACTCACTTGGAGGTGTTCCAGCACCCAAGCAGTGTGCCAAAAACCTGGGTGTAACAATCGACGACAAACTATTAATGCATGACCATGTACGAGCGTTGTGTGGAAAAAGCTTTGCAACCCTGAATCTTCTAAAAAGGCTCTTTCCATGGATCCCTTTAGAAAGCAGAAGGACAGTCACACAGGCCCTGCTGGTCAGTAGACTGGACTATGGCAATGCTCTTTTTGTAGGCATGCCAGACTACCTCCTCAAATGCCTACAGGTGGTGCAAAACGCTGCAGCCAAACTGGTGTGTAACAAAGAGAAACATAGGTCAGAGAAGGTCTGCCTAAAACAACTCCACTGGCTGCCCATGCGCCAAAGAGCATGTTTCAAGCTCTTAGGGCATGCCAACAAAACACTCCACCACACGCCCCAAGATCCTTCAGAACAAAATACGATTTTACACTCCCACCAGACCCCTAAGATCACAACACCAAGCACTCGCCGAAGCGAAAAGGATTAAAAAGTATAGGGCAGGAGGCGGCACCTTTTTGCATCTCACTGCTCTGCACTGGAACGAGCTTCCAGTCGAACTCAGGCTTATTAAAGAATACAGCACCTTCAGGAAAAAACTTAAAACATACCTATTCCCTAAAGACTGATGTCATATCCAATAGATTCTCAGTCCCCACTCACCACCAGTCCATTATCTCAGCGCTGTGATATCTCCAGTGATGAATGTCGCGCTTTATAAATAAATAAAAAGAAATAAAACTTTCTTTAGAGTGAAAATAGCACTGCAGGCCCTGTCCCCACCTTTTTGCATACATCAAGAATATCAGTCAAGCAAAGCAAATGTCAGTCTGATAGACACTCTTTATGTTCAGGTCAGGCAACCAGGCACTGTACATGAGCTAAATGTTCAAGTGCCTAGCTGAGTGAGCTGAAATTTGCTGAGCTGATGATTTCACAACCCTGTGGGTGTGAACTTCTCAGCCCGGCAAAGTGCCTTAGGATCCTATCCCTCATGAGGAGGTAGCTCTTCACACAGAGTGGGGGTAGTGCCAACAACTCTCACTGACCCTATTCCACTCTGTGAGGAGTAAGGTACGTCCTCAATCAATCAATAAAAGGAGGCAGTAGTCCCAAACCTCCTGGAACCTCAGAGGCTTCCCTCCCACCACTAGAGATCAGTGCCCAGGCCCGATATGTTTTTCTTTTCTTTAATGTTTGGGTCGAGCTTACTTGTTTGTATGTATAAATGTACTTATATTGGTGCATGCATGCTGTAAATGATTGTGCACGTGTGTATGTGCCTGTGAATGATGGGTGTATCTGTGTGTTTGCTATTGAATCTATGGGTGCGAGTGAGTGTGCATATAGATGGGTGAGTATGTATGTGTGGGGGTGTGTGTGACCCGCCCACCACAAACTCAAATTACCGGCCTCCATTGGGACCAATCTTGATCAGGCCCTAAAACAAACAATATAATTTGAGTAAATACATGATTGCAGAGATTCCATTTATTTAGATACTAAACCATCCAAACAGTGCACCAATTTTTGCACATGTTCACTGGAATTTAGAAATATTCTTCATTTCTACAATAGAGAAATGTCTAGCTTGTTTCTGTGACTTTGCACAGTGAGAACACAAGGTTTTGTTTAAAAAAGTACTTAATTAGTATGTTTTAGAACTACTGATGTGATTGCAAAACTGTAGTGTGCGTTTTTACAAAGTGGTATACTTATGAGACCATTGGCCTGATGCACAAAAACATTTTGCGGGCACAAAGCCTGCGATTCACAAAATCACAGGCTTTGCGAATGCAAAATGACTGTTTTACCAAACCGCAAAATGGGTTTGAAAAATCCATAATGATACACTATTTGGAATGGTCATGTTTAAGGCATCCTTCCAAACAGCGATTTGTAAAGGAATGTATCAATGTTTTGCAACCATAATCCAGTCGCAAAACATTGAATAGTTACAGACTCCCAAGCTAGACCCACTTCCTTTTTAGGTCTCACAGACCTAGCGCTGGAGCGAGCATGCGCTCCTTGCTCTGCGAGGCATACTGTAATCGATAAGATTTCAGAAGGGGACTTAAAGCTCCGCCCATCAATCTTATTGGCTGAGGTCATCATTTATTCTAAACGCTGGCCTCCAAGTGAAATGAGGCTTTTTTGTTACCGCCATGTCTTCTTTTTGGATGGCCCATCCCGACTGGATGTTTTACTTGCGGCGTGACACGATCTCCTTCATTAGTCATGTCGGCACTATGTTTTTCCAGTCGGCTTTGGCAAGTGCGGTCGCGTGTTTATTTTTGCATCGCGCTTTCACTCAAAGTGAAAGCACGATGCAAATTTAAACAAGCGGCTGCCTTTGCGCAATGGCGAAAGCTTTTTTTTTCTTAGCGGCCCATGCTTATTTCTGCATCTCGCTTTCACTTATGCGGAGCGCTTTTACCTTAATAGTGGTCAAATCCCTCCTCCCCCCAGCACTCGCGGGACAATGACGGGCATTATTTGTGCACAGAGCGCGCAATGCGCGCTTTCACTTTAATAGCAGCTGCCAGTAGCGAAGTAATGCTGGGTGATTTTTTTTTAAAACTTTAATTCAAAGCGCTGTGTCCACTTCAAGGGACACAGCACTCTGTTTATTATTAATATTTTTTTTACTTTAAGCATAGCGCTTAGCTGCTGTATGACCCTTCTTACCAGGGTGGGCGGCCTCCTGATCCGGAGTGCAGAGATACCTATTCTGAACTAAGTGACGGGTTGTCTGGGAGAAACCAGCGACCCGTACCCTAAATATCCCAAACCGCCCAGGAGATGCCAGTGGGTCTGCAGAGGTGTGAAGTGAAGCTCTTTGCACCTTGTGCCTCTCCCCTGTTCTACAGTGCAATGCCCCCCTGCAGAGATGAACCACTACGCACCCTACGGACTAATTTGATGTGCTTATTTGAAAGAGGCGACATTTGCATGCTAAATATCACCTTTGTCTTTAAAAAAACATCCAAAATGATCGTACTTTATGGTTGAAGGTTGGCTGGGGGAGGGGACAAACGATTTACGGTGGGTTATTTTACGGGCTACATTTTTAAGTTATTTTTCTCTGCCGGGCGATATCAGTGTGAGGGGGTGGGGAAAGAGATGGAATCGAAATCAAATCAAATGAAAGAAAAAAATAGTGATACCACCTCCTCCACCACCCCCATACAGAGACACACTTGACAGACTGGCACAACCTGTGCTGCCATCTCTTAGCCGCACGGCCATGCGTTGTCTGTGTGTCATGCCCACTCTGACATCGTGCCCACTCTCTGCACCTGTACTCACTCTCAGCACCTAGGCCCACCACTCTCAGCATCCGTGCCCACCACTCTCAGCATCCGTGCTCACTTAAGTGAGAGGGGAGTTCCTTCTACCAACAGGAGGACACGGAAGCGGGTCTGGTCAGTTTCCGGGTGCTTTTGATGCTACATGTATACATTTTAACCAGTCTGAGAGAACTCCTCTAAAGTTCAGGGAGGTCAGGTGCCCGTAGTATGCCGTTAGGTTCTAAATGTGTGCAGGAGAAAATATCAAAAACGACCGAGGGTCCCTGAATTCAATACTAGGAGAAGGAGGCAGGGAATAAGTTGTAAATAATGGTTCTAAATGTGTGCAGACATCATTTGTTGTATGGCGTTTTAGATTCCGAATGGATTTTCCCGATTAATACCCTTATATAGGTACAATTCACGTTGCCATTATATATGCATAGAAATCAAGCCCTTATTTAGGCATAGCCCATGCAACCCAAATACAGGCATGGTTACTTTCATCCGTTCACCAAATGTCACAACGATTTCTTGGAAAACCAGCTTAAGCTGTTAGGACCTATTAATTGAAACTTGAAGAGTTCAACGCTACAGAAGAAAGTGTATATAGATTTTTTTGTTGCGCCCTGACGAAGGAGCTGTGGATAACTGTCCTTTCCGAAACGCGCTTCGGCGCTTTTTGATTGTATATATTTCTGTGTTTTTCTTGTATATTTTTTCTTTCTGTTTCCGTAATATGTAATATTTGTGTAGTGTTGTGTGGGTATATAGTGGAGTGTGGTTCCCTGTAAGCATGATTGGTTGCCTGAGGGTGTTTGGGGGATGTGATATATGTTGAATCTATTGAATTGTATTGTACATTATATATGTTGAATTGTACTGTACATTTTTATGAAAGAGTTATTGTTCATGGATAAAAACATAAAAACGTGATGTTTTTCAAATAAATATTCCTGTGTGGGACAATGTTGATATTTAGAAATTAATGGATTAGTTACCTTTATATTAAGTGCTATCTAGGAGAGGTCTTCAGTTTTTGATGGTTCTAAATGTGTGCAGACATCATTTGTTGTATGGCGTTTTAGATTCCGAATGGATTTTCCAGATTAATACCCGTATATAGGTACAATTCACGTTGCCATTATATAGGCATAGAAATCAAGCCCTTATTTAGGCATAGCCCATGCAACCCAAATACAGGCAGGGTTACTTTCATCCGTTCACCAAATGTCACAACGATTTCTTGGAAAACCAGCTTAAGCTGTTAGGGACTTCCCCTTGCTTGAATATTGATTTCTCCAAGTACTCAGTTAGTTTTACAATGGACATCTATTCCTTAGGAGTTCATTCATGACGTTCATATGCCTGACTACGTCAAACATGGCATTCCTAAACACCTTCAAGGTATAAATATACCTTCACTTGCTATGGCGAAGCACGGTGGTTCGGAGAAGTTCGACGACCTACTTGCCCGATGCAGCTGGCTACAGCAAGTGCCGAAGGAAGCCGACTCTCCAGCTGACGCACTGATCAGGAAGCTGCCCTCCTCTGCTGAGAAATCCAGCTCCAGTGTTTCTGAGTCCCCTTGCGGGGTGTTGGGAAATTGAGTCCCGAGACAGAGATGCCAGACCTCCTTCATTCTAAAGTATGGAGCTGATTAGAACCTAGGGAAACCTTTGGTAGATTCTTGGCAAAAACTAAACCTATGCTAAAGACCATACTTACTTCTTCCCTTGTACTAGACTTAGGTTAGGTACATTGGGGTAGACGTATTTTAGAAGCACCAGTTGAGTACTTTACCCTGTGTTATTTATGTATGTATTTTTATATGGCTTAGAAACGGTACAATGCTATTACAGTATTATTTTATAATACTATTCTCGCTGTACGCATTATACTTTGCATTCTGTCTAATGATTGTAGCAGTTCACCTCTCTTGCATGAGAAAGAAGACTGTTCAATAAACTTTTTATTGAAAACTCCTGTCTCACTATTTCTCTGCAACTCTGTAGAAGCGAAGCATGCACGATTGACTGAGTAAAATAGTTATCTATTGTTTCTAAGACTCTGAAGATATTTTCCAGTCCTAGGGAAACAACGTTGTCAGAAACTAATCTCTTATTGTGAATTCGAGAAAGTTTCTAGTGACCTCTGAGCTAGCTGGCACTCACAATTAAGTTTAGTATATGCGCTAGAGACCTACTGACCTAAGTCCTACGTCATATCTATAGGATATATTATTCCAATGCTCAGAGCCTATTGGGAATATGGGAACTACACTACATGGCGCCCAACCTTTGGTAAGGCACTAATTTAACGCTAGATACTAAAGTAACTCAGTTGGGATTTTCTCAGAGACCCCTTTTTCCGTTAAAACTACAATAGACGTCTGGAGTGGGTAAAGGGATAATATCCGCCATAGCTGAGTAGGACGAACATCCTATGTATTCGTTTTTGGTTTGTTCAACGTTGAAGGATACAGTGTTCCAAAATATTGTGCCACTTATCTTTGTTTCCTTGAAACTTGCTCTGCAAACTTTCAGTCAACAAAAATGTCGAATAACGACAACAACACCGAGAACGGTTGAGCTGCGGCTGATCCAGCAGCTTTTGACAAAACAGGTTTTAATGAAACCGGCGATCATGCTATAAGCATTCCTACAAGTTTAAAGAAATCCTTCATTATAAAACTTATAAAAAATGGCCTAACATTGAGGGGTGGTAGGGTAGTTTTTGTGATAGAGGCACACGAATATCATCAGACAGAGGTATTCTATTCATGGATAATCTTCCCCAAAGCAAATCCAGTAACACATGTGTTTCACTTCTACAAAGAAGATGAACCACCAACGGAATACTTTCCTTTCAGGATATTGAAATTCCACTAACTTACCAGGAGCATGTGCTCTGGTTTAAAGGAGCCCTAAAACATATAAATCACATTACCAGGCTCGGTTCACTAGGTAAACCAGGAGCAACATGGCCGGTTTTAGCCAGCTATACTCCACATCCAGAAATTTACGAAATGACAGATGTGGTTTAAAGGTGCCCTAAAACATATATATCACATTACCAGGCTCGGTTCACTAGGTAGACTAGGAGCAACATGGCCGGTTTTAGCCAGCTATACTCCACATCCTGAAATTAATGAAATGACAGATGTGGAACTACGAGCTCAAGTCAGAGAGCTAATCAAAATCTATAGACAATTGGTTCAATATGTCATGCGGACTCTTACAGTCCAACCAGCAATTATAATTCTACAACATTCCCTCACCAATGGAATACGCTAAAAATAACACCAAAAACTTTACACTCAGTCATTGGTAAGTTACCTTCAAAAAGGGAACAAATTCTATTCTGGATAGCTCAAAAAATTACTCAGATCGAGGCAGTATTTCCTAATACTAGCCCTCATGAGAAACACAGAATTTTAACAATCTGTTTACCAATGGGGATCGCACCACATCTGGCGGACTGCGACACATGGGGTACAGTCTTTGCTGCAATCTACACTAAAACACATGGTTTTCCATCTATGGAGGTAAGACCTGACATCCTGAAACAGATTAAAAATAAATACGAGGCAGAGCCTGCTTTAAATCTAGGTATGAAATTACTGAAAGATTTCAAACAGGTCTCAACAATAATATTAGCTAATATTAAAGGTGAAGCAGCATCCGTGGCGATCCGCCAGAAGTTAAGGGAATTTGATGTAACTGAGCAACCACAAGAACTGGCCAGAATAATAGAAAAATACTATGAAGAATTAGGCAGAGACAGCTTGGGTGGGAAACCAGTTAAACCCAAACTCTCAGAAAGTCCTGAAAAGGTCTTTACTAAAAACACTCCTACTCCTATTAAAAAGAAGTGGGAAAACAGCAAACATACTTCCAAAGAGTAGCGTTCTTAATCCAGAGGTAGGTCTCCTCAAAAAGAGCCCTCTGAAAGGAGGTATAACCTCAGGAATTGGGATAATTTGAGAAAACCTGATAAATATAAACATACTGATACACATTCCTCTCGTACCTTTCAGACTTCATCACAGAAATCCGAAAGAAGAGTATGGTCAGAAAACAAGGACGAACGCGTGAAGTCCAAAGAAGATCAACACGTTCAGAAAAACAAGAAACCTCAATTCACCAAAAAGAAGGTAGCAGGTCTAAAAATGCCGAGGATCTTGAGGACATAACTCAAGAACGGGGAATGGGCTCAGACAATGTTGGACAGCGCAGCAGAAGTCACCATAGCTCGCAAGAACTTGAAGGATCATCTGGAGACAGTGGACTTAACTGCAGATATCAGGGTTAGTTGTCCACATAAGTTATATGAAATAACACTCTGGATGGAGGGGGACATACCAAGAAAAGTGAGAACACTCTTTTGGGAGCGACTTTCTAAGGGTTATGGCATTCTTCTAGCTGAACAAGACTTGCCACCACAATTTGCCAGGGAGTGCCCACATGGTGAGGAAATCATTATACCAGCCTTCTCCAACCACATTCCAATTCATTTAAAATATACTTATGCCAGGAAATGGGCAGTAGCCCAGGCTCCTGCTGTTCTGCATTTGCCATTTTACACGTGCTGAATTACATGTTGACCTTGATTCAATGCAATGCGCTGCAGGGCCTGACTGGGAACCAAGACCGGCCCTGGCAAAGAGCTCTGCCGGGGTGCCCCCCCGCGGGTGTTGGGGGTGCAGCCGAGCTCTTTTCCAGGGCCAGTTTTCGGCCGATTTTGTTACAGGGCCAATTATGCTGCAAAAACGGCCCTGTAACAAAATCATCCCCCAGGGGCCCAAAATCGGCCCCCACCCGTGCGTTGCACCGGGGGATTGCCCGGTGCCCGCTACGGCCATTCCGGGCCTGATGCTCTGATCTTCCATTTTGTTGCATCACACTTCCATTTTGTGCTGCCTTGCCCTGTAGTTACACTTGCGATTCTCCTATTAACATGACCAGAGAATCTGGATTTCATTAAAGACACGGAGGCTAACATTACCTTACAACTTTTAATGCAGACCAAGCAGCCGCATATGTCATAAAGTAAAAGTTCTATACTAGAACATAACAGACTAAACAATAGCAGTAATCACTAGGCAATCAGCCTCTTTTAAATGTGGAGCAAAGGAAGAAAGAAATGTCCAAGGAGCATCCACGAAGTACAACTTGAATGAAGATAGAGAAACCAAAGAACTTCAAAATTCGAACAACAGGAAGCAAATCCAAAGGATGTAGAACAGGAGCCATAAGATAAATTCATGAGAGGTTATCTGAAAAGAAAAAGGTATAAATGAATTCAGAAATATGAACAATAAGACAAAATTTTTTGCAGTAAATCATAGAGCAATCAAAGATAAATCCTGTAATAAAGGATAGAGCAAACATGTGAGTATAACATGAGAATAAAATACAAGTGCAACAGATATGAAATTAAACACAACCACCCAAGGGATGGGTGGGAGGAATAATGTTAGCCTCCGTGTCTTTAATGAAATCCAGATTCTCTGGTCATGTTAATAGGAGAATCGCAATTTCATTACAAGACCGGAGGATACCATTATGCTTGTTGGATGTCATGTAAAACAGCATCAGCCATATGAGTAATACGTTTGCAATAATGATGAGCAAAGGTCCTAGAATTTGACCAATCAGCAGATTTAAGAATGTCTTCTAACTTACCACCACACCAGAAAGACTTACTTGCCATAGCACCTCTAATGGAATGTGGTTTAAAAAGATCCAGATTGACGCCAGCAACGCCCATAACAATTTTAACCCATCTTGCTATAGAACTGGAAGAAATACCTTTATGAGGTTTAACAAAGGAGATAAGTAATTGATCAACACCCTGAGGACGAAGAGAATTCATTCTTAAATCATATTCTTTCATGCAGTGAACAACAAAAAGTTTATTACACATGTTAAAACGTGGGTAAAAAATACTATCAGACATAGTTTTGGTTCTCCTATGTAACTCAAATTTGACCCCAAATATATCATAACACCTATATGAAATGTCAAGAGCCTTAACATCAGAAACTCTTCGACATGAGATTAAGCAAAGAAGAGTTGCCAATTTTAAAGAGAGATTCTTTCTACTCAAAAGAGAGTTCTCAGGCCAGGAACAGAAAAGGTCAAGAACTAATTTAACATCCCAAAGAGATTGATATCTTGGTTTGGGAGGTCTCCTGAACCTTACACTTTTAAGAATTCTACAAATAATAGGATTCTTACCTACCGTCTTATTGTTGACAAGGGAATGACCAGCAGAAATGGCAGACCTATAACAGTTGATAGATCTGTAACTCAGACCTCTATCAAATTGTTCTCCCAGAAAACTAACTATATCAACGATAGGTGCCTCCACGGTATCCAGGTGCCTCTCCAAGCACCAACGTAACCATATCTTTCAGATGTTGTTGTACCGGTAATGTGTACCGGGGGCCCAAGATTCTCCGAGGAGAGCAGAAGCTGTTGACGAAAGTCTTGCGAGATGGTTAGATCTCCTGACACCTTCCAGGCAAGAAGGTTCCAACTCCCTGTCTGAACGAGAGGGTGAGTTCGACCGTCTACGTCTGTAAGGAGGTCTAAGAGTGAAGGAATCAGGAACGGGAGATCGTAAGTTAGTTCCAGAGTAGTGGGAAACCATGCCTGAGACGGCCAAAATGGAGTTATCAGAACTATTGAAGAGCGCTGTTGTCTCACCTTTTGAAGTACTCTCTGGATCATTGCAAACGGAGGGAAGGCATAACCGACGATCCCTTCCCAAGATTGGAGAAAGGCGTTCACCGCTAGAGCACCCGGATCGGGCATCCAGCTGTAATAATTTTCTAGTTGGAAAGTCAGTCTGCTGGCATAAAGGTCTATTTGGAAAGGACCCCAGAAGTGATTGAGGGAATTGAAGACAGAAGTGTTGAGTTTCCAATCGCTGTAATCTATGAGGAACCTCGAATTCCAATCTGCACAGAGGTTGGATTTTCCCGTAAGATATTCTGCTCTGAGAGAGATCTTGTGTTCCAGGCAGAATATCCAAAGTTTCTTGGCCAGGTTTGACAGGTTCTCCGATTTGGTGCCACCCAAGCGGTTTATGTAGGCAACAGCGGACATGTTGTCCATTTTCAGAATGACTGATCTGCCTCGAAGAGAGTGCTTGAAACTCATTAGAGCATAGAGCCCTGCGGTCAATTCCAGATAACTGATGTGTTGAAAGGATTCTTCTTGAGACCAGATCCCACCAGTGTTTTGATCTTGGAGACAAGCACCCCAGCCATGAAGGCTCGCGTCTGATTCCAAAATAAAATCTGGAGCTGAACCAAAGATCGCCCTGCCATTCCATGCGTCCAAATTGTCTAACCACCAAATCAGTTCTGAGACAGCTTCCTGGTTTAGAGAAACGCGGTCTCCGTACCAGAGACCTGATCTGAGAGCCTTTGCCTTTATTCTTTGAACGGCTCGATAATTCAAGGGGTCGGAAAGATAGCCTGAATGGAAGAAGAGAGAAGGCCCAAGAGTCTGGCTAGCTCTCTCAAAGAGATATTTTGTTGTTTCAGGACGTGTTTTATCTCTTTCCTTATTTTTGAAATTTTCTTTGGAGGAAGAAGAAGAAGACAATTCTGTGTGTCTACCGTGAAACCGAGGAATTCCATCGTTTTGGAGGGGGAAAGAATGGATTTTTCCTTGTTTATGATAAAACCCAAGCTTTCTAGAAGGTCTACAACAGTTTTGAGATCTTGAATGATCTGATCGTAATCTTGAGACAGTTTAAGGATGTCGTCTAGATAAATGATGAGACAAATACCTTTTTCTCTTAGAGATGAGGTGACTGCCCTCATCACCTTGGTGAAACACCAAGGGGCTGAGGAGAGGCTGAAAGGAAGGGCCTGGAATTGGTAAAGACGGTTCTTCCAAATGAATTGAAGAAAAGGTTGATGAACCTTGGCCATGGGGATGGTAAAGTAGGCATCTTTCAGATCCAATTTGACTAACCAGTCCCCTTCTAATAAGAGGTCCCTGAGAAGATGGATTCCCTCCATCTTGAAATGTCTGTAAACAAGGTATTTGTTGAGTTCCCTGAGATTTATAACAGGTCTCCAACCTTTGTCCTTCTTTTCTACGAGAAAAAGAGTGCTTGCAAACCTCAGAGATTCCATAGGGACTTCTATAATGGCACCTTTTTGGAGCATTGAGGAAATTTCTTCCTCTATTATTTTTTCTTGATCCAAGGTAAGTGGAATTGCCTTCGGAATTGAGTTCTGAACTGGGGTTTGAAAGAAATCTACATAGAAACCAACTACGGTATTTAGAACCCAAGGATCTTGTGTGATAAGTTTCCAGTTGTGGTAAAAGAACTTCAGTCTGCCTCCCACTCTCGGATTCGAAGAAAGGGGAGGGGAAGGAGTACTCACTTTGAGGGTTGGTGTCGGCAGGAGCTCCTTTCGCTCTGAAACCTCTGGAACGAAAGCCTCTTCCTCTCGGGGGATAGAATGGAGGTTGGCTGGGGGGTTGGTATCCTCTTCCGCCATAACCCCTCGATCTAGAAAAGGGCCGTCGGTTGAAGCGGCCGAAAGATTGGCTCCTTCTTCCGGCCCTTCCAAAAAGGTTATTAGAATTGAATACCTTCTTCATGTTTTGATGGGCCTTATCCAAGGCGGTAAAGGTATTGACATATTTGCCAAGGCTTTTAATCAAATCGTCACCAAAGAGGAGACCTTTGGGATTAAGAGAAGGTTCCTTGTCAGCCAAATCGTTTAGTTTAGGACTAATTCTGGTTAAAACCACTCTTCTCCTCTCAGAGTTGAGCCCTGCATTAGCATTGCCCAACAAGACTAGAGCTCTCTGACTCCAACCACGAATTGAAAGGGTATCAAGAGGGGAGTCGTTGAGGTAGCTTTCCTCTGCTGCGTCAATTATTTTAGTCAAGGGACCCAGGATGTCTAAAACCTTATCTTGGCATATTTTTAGGGATCTTTCCAGTCCTTTACGAGGGTCCCTGCCGAGCTTAAATAGATAAGTAATTAGCTCAGGGTCGAGATTTGGGGTTTGGCAAACTTTACCCTCTATAGAGGATCTGGAGCATTCGGCTCTCAAAAGGTTTCGAGTCTCCCTCTCCAAAGGATTTCTGATCCACTTAGTGATAAACTTACAAATGTGGTCATGGGGGGTCCATTCAGAACTTCTAGGATGTTTAATATTAAGAGGGGAAAACATTTCTTCACCCAAGGGGTCCAAAATACTATCCTTTGAAGATGACGGAACATCACCACCAAAGAGAAGTGAGTCAAAATCTTGGTCATTTTCATCTAGATCAAGGATATATTCATCTTGAATTTCTGAGGCATCATCATTGAGATCATCATTGGTATTATTCTGAGCACTTTGGTAATATGTGTCTCGGGGTACACCCAAAACTTTTGTGCCGCTAAGGACACCTTTCGATTTTGTGCCGCTAGGGACACCTGAGGCACATGAGGTGAAATTACCTCCCGTGAAATTTGAGGTGCTAGGACCTCCCGTGCTCTCTGGGATGAAATCAATATTATTCGTTTTTTTATGCCTCTTACCCCTTATTTCTGCGTTCTCATTCTCAAGGTTGTCGTTATTAAAGTCATCCCTTCCGGGAGGGAATGATCTCTTGGAGGACATGACCTGGGAAAGAGTAGAGAACATGCAAGATCTCATTTCTTTATGTATAAGATTCCTGATAGACTCATCATTAAAATCTGATTCAGCTGCGTTAGCTTGATCTGAGTCGGAATCAGACATGAGTAAATGATAATAAAATATATGATGCCTTGATACCTTAAAGGATAATAATTATAATAATAATTATTATTTTTTTATTTTTTTTAAAAAAATATAGTATTTAAATAATTTATAATTCACTACTCCTTTTTTTTAAATATATCAATATAGCAGGTTTGGGTGGGGAGGGTCCAGTAGGACGAAGAGACTCTTAATTAATAATCAGTATATAAAAAAGGGAAACAAAACAGTTTTAAAACTGTTAAGATGTGAGGATAGGGTTGGATTAATCAATCGTTTTAAATGAAATATAGGTAGAATGGTAAATTTGGTGAGAGCGCTAAGAAAAAACGGTAGTTATGGTCGAAAACAGCTGATCGCGTCAGGAAACTGTCTGTCTCCTTGAGCGCGATCAGTCTGTTGCCTAGAAACACCCATCGAGAGCAAGGGGACCGAGGAAGGTACCTAAGCAAGCATACCACGCAGCGCGTGTGTTGCCAACGGTCCTTCCTCGGGTCCCGGTGGACTCGGAGCCATGGGCGGCGGTGAGGGGAGAAGTCTCTAAATACTTTGAAGGGACGAAGCAAGAAACGCTTCACGGGGAGGTGCATAAGAGTACCTTAGGAGCCTAAATCGGCAAATATGAAACAAATAGGCATGCGCAAATAGTAGTGAAGAGCGGCGAAAAGGGGAGTACGAAATGAGGGGAAGCCGATCTCCGTAAATTGGAGGACGGGTGCCCGAATCAGGGATAGGGTAAGGAACAAGTTATACAAGTAAACTAAAACTCATTGAAAAAGTAAAACGTTTGTTAGATAAAGAGAAGGCAAGTATAAACAATACATTTGGGCCCAGATGTAGGTAATAGCAAATTACCGAATGGTAAATACCGAATTTTACCAATTCGGTATTTACTATTCGGTAATTGCTATGTAGGTAAAAAATTCGGTAAAAATACCGAATCTGTATGATTCGGTAATTACCGATTCGGTAATTACCGAATCAGTATTTGCCATTGATTCCTATGGGCCTTGAAGCCCATAGGATTCCATAGCAAATACCGATTCGGTAATTACCGAATCGGTAAATTTACCGATTTTACAAGGGGGACAGGGTGTCACTTTGACACCCTGTTGCACCCCTGTTTCCGGCTTGCGTGCCATGTGACACACATACATGCCCTTAGGGCATGTTTGTGTGCCACATGGCACGGGTGTACATGCACAGATGTGCATGTACACTGGAATTCGTTATTTACCATGGAATAGTATTCCATGGTAAATAACGATTCGGTAAGGGCCTCTGGCACTGATTACAGTGCCACCTACATATGGATTTACAGAATCGGTAAATTTATCGATTCGGTATTTTACCGATTCTGTAAATGTACCGAATCGGTAAATATACCGATTCTGTAAATATGAGGCCCCCTACATGTCAAATCCCAAATATCGGTCGGTAACAGCCGAAATCGGCCGTTATCGACCGGTATTTGGTGACCTACATCTTGCCCATAGTTTGATAATATATAAGTCACAATAAGTAGATAATCAAATAACAATCAATAAAACTAGTAATGATAAGGAGGATAAGAAAAACATGACTTATCTGCTTGGAGACGCATTTAAAAGAGGCTGATTGCCTAGTGATTACTGCTATTGTTTGGTCTGTTATGTTCTAGTATAGAACCTTTACTTTATGACATATGCGGCTGCTTGGTCTGCATTAAAAGTTGTAAGCATAATGGTAGCCTCCGGTCTTGTAATGAAATTCAGCAGTAACAGAAACATGTTTTTCACGTAAACCAGTACAAGCTGGTGCGAGACATCTCGTGAGGTTATGTTGTGCCTTCAGCTTGTTTTCGTGTATTCTATGCTTATCTCTAGGACAGAGGGAGGATGCGACATGCAAAGCTCGGAGACAGGGAAAGGAATGTTTTTTGCCTCGGCACACCCAAACAGAATCTGGCCAGGTCTGTGTGGGTGAATTTGATGCAGAGACCAGCACCTGTGAATAGATGGGCGAGAGCGCCTGCTAGAGGCTTCTCGAACATGTTGATTTAAACTATAAAAAGCGGTGTCTGTGGGGTGGAGCTCAGGAACTCAGTCTTGGAGTGGACGCACTCGCGGGACAACTTTGGTGCCCGGAAAGATTACTTCCTGTGCCCCGGTCTCTGCAGGGTTCCCGACTTGGTGTTTTCAGTGCTTGGCCAGGGATGTTGAAGTCTCCGGTGCAGACGCATCTGGTGAGGTGCTTTGTACATTAACTGTTTAAATACCTGTATTCACGCGTTATGGTCGGTGTGGTGTTTGGGCTCCAATAAAGAATATTGCACCATCTATGGGTTTGTCTCGTCTTTCTCGACAGATGTTAAGACGTTGTATGCCTAAAGTATCTTCAGGATTGCTTCTCTGAAGTGGCGTAACCCCTCCGCGCTGTGGGCTCGCAGCATGAAGCTGTGATTTCGTTCTGGAATCCATTGTTTTCTCCGAGTCGGGAGTAGCTGCCTGCCCCGGGATAGCGGAAGTTCCCCGAAGGTAACAAGGAAGTGCTGCGGTGAAGTTCCGGGTCATCGGTCTGCCAACTGAGGACAGGACGCAGCTGCGGCTTTCCTATTTTTGCTCTTTGGAGATACCGCCGAGTGTTCCGTGAGGAGTGTGTAGGATCTGAGTTGGGGACATTCTGCATCTGACCAGATTCAATTGTGAGAACCGGTAAGCCCATTTCGTTTACAACACCATGTCGACTGACACGCTGAGGAACCGCGAGGAAGCGGCACTTGATATGTTTGCTGATTCCCCGGCTGGGGATGACGTTGCTACTGTGGTTGGTAGCGGACAACAGGAAGCACAGCCCAAACTTAAGGAGTTATTTAAGAGGTTGGAGAAAGCTAAAAAATCGGAGCAGGCAAAGTGATGGGAGCACCGCTCCCTGACTAGATACTTAGAGGTCGGACGTATCCCGAGAGGTCTCAGAATTATGCTGGCTCCCTCTTATGAGAATCCCGATCCACAGATGTTAACGGACTGGGCGGAGGCCAACTTGGAGAACTCTAGACGATTGGTTGAAATTCTTGTACAATATGCGGAGAGCGACCGTGTGGCTCTTCAAAAAGAAATTGACATTGTCAGTGCGGAGATAGACATACTCCCTACTAGCTCGTTGACAACCAAGTACAGGGATGAGATGGAGTCCCATTTACAGCGTGAAGAGGCCATCATTAAGAAACGAAAAACCTATAAATTCCAGCGTGACAGGCTGGACTACGAGCATGGACAAATATTCACCTTCGCTAAGAAGTATGATAAGATCAAAGTAACTAAGAGCAATGTAACATTGAGTCCTGTGGTTAGCCTAAGTAATGGAGAAAAACCTGGCCCATCTTCAGATGCCAGCTCTAATACTGGCAGTGAGTCCGACAACGAGCAAGTACGGTCAAATCGCTTGGGGTTTCGGAAATTCACACTGGCCCAGGAGCTAGATGCAATTCGGCAGGACAGAAAGCAGAGCCTACGCTCAGGTGCCCGAAATGTCAGTACAAACAAAACAGCAACTGAAAGCGCAGGGCAAGGCGCCGCTGCAACAAGCAACGAAAACAGCGACAACAATCAAGCTCAGAAAAAGAAGAAACAATGGAAGCGCCGTTAGACCCTGGTGACTCTGATTCCAAAACTGTGATTAATTTGACTGATACTCAACTAACCAAGAAAGAAATGGACATCCTGGCCTTAGGTCTTTCTTACAGTCCTCCTAATAATTTTGATTATGCCACCACCAGAGTGGATTTCTTCAAATTCACTAGAAAGCTCAAATTGCGCAAATTTCATGCTATCAATAAACCTGTTAAGAACGTTTTGCCTGCGGTCCAAAATCTGGCAACAGTATCCTCCTCATCAGCATTGGTCAGCTCAGATCTCTCACAAATAGTTGAACAAATCAAGGCAGAGTCGATAGTGCCTGCAGTGTGCACGGACACAAGAGCAAACTCAGTCACGGTTGCAACGCCCTTTAAACCTAAATCCACCTTTTGCACCCTCATGTTAAAGGACAACATTGATCTTTTCCAAGATAAAATCACTCTGGAGTTGAAACAATTGTTTAAATAACAGATCAAAGAAATGAAATGAAATGAAAGTGGGTTTTGTAAAGCGCATTACTACCCGAAGGCCTCGTAGCGCTGTGAATGCATATCTCTGGGAGTCTACTGATTTACTTAGAAAAAAGGAAGGTTTTAAGAGTTTTGCAAAATTTTAGAAGATTAGGCTCGCTACGGAGCGTGGATGGTAAAGAGTTCCAGGTCGTGGCAGCATTCAGGGAGAAGGAGCGTCCGCCCCACCTGGCCCGTTTGATCTTGCGTGTTGTTGCCAGAAAGGCCGTGCTGGAACGCAGTGATCTTTTGGGAAGGTAAGGGGTGGCTAAGGAACAGATCATTGCGGGGGCGTTTTTCCACATGGCCTTATGCATTATGCACATAGCCTTGAACTTTACTCTGGCTTGGATGGGCAGCCAGTGTAAATGTCTCAGGGCAGCAGTGCCCAAATGCCTACGTGACAGGCCTAGTAATAAACGTGCTGCTGCGTTCTGAGTGACTTGCAGCCTTTTAAGTGTGCTGGTCGGTGCACCCAGATATAAAGCATTCCCATAATCGAGACGGGACAGGATGATGGCCTGGACCATTATCCTGCGGGCCTGGAAAGGGAGAAGTGGTAGGATTTTCCGCAACATTCGCATCAGCCCGAAGCAGGTGGCGGAGAGTATTGTGGCTTGCTGGTTAAAGCTTAGAGTATCATCCAGCCACATGCCCAAGCTTTTGATTTGCTTTTTTGGCTCTGGGGGGGGCCCATGCAGGGTGGCCATTGTAGAGCTGGTCTGGGGCCGGCTGTGTTCCCCAGGAACATCAGTTCAGTTTTGTCCCCGTTAAGTTTTAAATGGGAAGAGGCCATCCATTTTGTGACTGCTACTAGGCAGCTATTCAGATTAGAAGGGGTGCGTCCTAGCTGATTCAGGGCCACCACAAGCTGGGTGTCATCAGCGTAGGTCACGATTTCAAAACCAAAAGGGTGAACGACGTCCGCTAATGGCTGCATGTAAATGTTAAAGAGTGTGGGGCTCAGGGAAGAGCCCTGAGGCACACCTTGATTGAGAGGCCAAGTTTTGGAATGAATGTCACCCTCCACCACCTGGAAAGTACGATTTTCCAAAAAAGACTGTAACCATGAGATGGCGGTTCCCGTCACTCCAAGCTGTTTTAATCGGGAGATGAGGATGTTACTGTTTACGGTATCAAAGGCGGCACTTTGCTGTGGTGCCGCCTTGATCCATATGCTTACGGGCTAGTTCTGTGACAGTCAATAATGCTGCCTCTGTCCCCAATTTTGGGCGAAAACCAGCTTGAGAATCATGGAGCAGATGGTTGGCTTCCAGATAGAGCATAACGCTGGTGTTGATATGTTTCTCAAGCAGCTTACCTACCCAAGGAAGGAGTGAAATCGGGCGGTAGTTGGTCATTTTTTCTGGGTCAAGGTTGTTTTTTTTTAACAGAGCCCTAACTTGTGCACATTTCCAGGTTTCTGGTACTCTCCCTGTGGTGATTGACATATTTACAATATTTAAAATCACTGGTCTAATGGTATCCTCGACTTTCAAGAGATGGCGTGGGGGAGCGGGGTCTGAAGGGGAGCCTGATGTAACTTTCAACATAAGAGTATTTAGCGAGTCTTCTTCAAGCAGTGGGAATTCAGCTAGCCGGCAGGCCATGGTTGGAGGGAGGGTATCTGTTCCTACTGGGTATTGGCTGACCGGGTCGAATGATGAGGAAATGGCTTGGATTTTATGATGGAAGTACTCTGCCTGTCTGTCGCAGCGAATCTGGGCTTCGCGGGGGTCCTGCAAAATTGGAGGGGTACTGATCAGGGATTTTGCTATCCGGAATAGTTCCCTCTGGGTATTGGCAGACGTTGTAATTTTTTCCTCGTAAAATAAAGCCTGTGTCAGTGTGATTTCAGCTTTATATTTTTGGATTGCCTCTCGATGGCTGCTTCTGTCCTGTACCTTGAGAGTGCGTCTCCAAGTTCTCTCAAGCTTCCGGCAGTTTTGTTTTAGCTCTTTTAGCTCGGGGGTAAACCAAGGTGATTCTTTGGACTTGGTTTTCACTTTAAGGGGTTTCTGAGGCACAATTGTGTCTAAGGTTGTCTGTAGCCAATTTGCGACAGAAGCAAAAAACACTATCGCGATGCCGCATACCACCAACTGATCAAAAAATTACAGGGTGACACTAACATTATCATCTGTCAATCTGATAAGGATGGGAATGTGATGTTATGGCCCAGAAAATATTACATGAAAGAAGCTTGGGCCCAATTGCAGGACAGAGAGTGTTACAAGAGAGTCAACATGGGGGAAGTCAAATTGGCTTGGAACTTGATCTATGGCAAATTAATGGCGTGGCGGAGTCTTGGCCTGTTGTCTATGGACGAGTACACATTTCTGAGAACTGTGAATCCTGTTATGCCAGTGGCATATTTCATCCCAAAGGTACATAAGGACAGTAAAAAAACCTCCAGGACGCCCCATAATTTAACCACGCAATGGTATCCTGGAAAATGTGAGTAAATACGTTGACTTTTTACTCCAAGAATACGTTAAAAAACTGCCAGGACACTGGAGATTTGCTCAACAAGCTGAGGGATGTACAGTGGCAACCAGGTTACATACTGATCACATTGGATGTTTCCTCCCTTTATACATCTATCCGCCATAGGGATGGACTCAGAGCAGTATTTCACTATCTCAGTAGTAGATCTTTTTGTCTTAAGGAGTACACCACAATGGTGCTGGAAATGATTGAGCTTTGTTTGCATCACAACTATTTTTTGTTCTCCAACCAGGTTTTCCATCAAACAAGGGGGGTGGCTATGGGGGCCTGCTTCTCCCCCAGTTATGCTTGTCTCCATATGGGCTACTGGGAGGAGCTGGTCCTGCTGCCATCCTTTCCCCAAATTCTTGCCACTAAGGTCTTCAAGTGGCTGAGATACATTGACGACCTACTGATAATTTGGAGTGGTAGTGAAGACGAGGCATCTGCATTTGTCAATGATTTGAATAATAACGCTTTGAACTTGGCTTCACCTTACATCTCTCCCCTCTCCAGGCTTGTACCGGGATACTTTTGTATAGAACTCCCGGATCGACGGGACCTTTCTTTGACGAATTGCAAGTTGCTCTTTCAGTTCCTTGTCTCAGGTCTGATCATTGCATTTTTCTTGGAGATCCTAATGTCCATATGGACAAAAACTGTGACCCTGACGTTACTAAACTTATTGATATCACGGCCTCGTTAGTTCTATCTCCGTTTGTGCAAGGACCAACACACAACAAAGGCCATACTTTAGATCAGATATTTTCAACGAGACCTATTTCTGTTTGTTCCATACAGCCAGTACTCTGGTCTGATCATTTTTTAATTTCCTTTTCCTTGCCTGTCACTGCCCTCATTCGGGAGAGAGAAGTAATAGAGGCCACGCGGATCTCACGCCCGTTCCATCTGCTCTCCGGGGATATGTTATCAGAGGCTCTCATCACCTTTCCCTGTCCCCTTCTGGGAAATTTGGAGGAGAATCTTGCCCTCCTCCAAAAATGGCTTATAGCCAGATTTGAGACCTTAATCCCCGAAAAGAAACCTAGATTAGGAGAGCGCAGAGCGTCGGCCCCGTGGTTCTCTCCCCAGTTGAGGATACAAAGACAGGAGTGTAAAAGGGCCGAGAGGGTTTGGAGGCGGGCTTATGATCCGATTGAGAAATTGAAATTTCGAGCAGTAATAAAATCCTACCATCAGTCAATTTGGGATGAAAAAAGGGCCTATTTTGAACGCCGTATTGATGAGGCTGATAATGTCTGCAAAGAAATTTTTAAAGTGGTTCAGGATTTTACTTTTCCTGCCGTTTGTACTCCTAGTCATATTCACACTGACTCTTGGATACAACAATTAGCCACCTTTTTTGTTAGTAAGATCACAGCTATTCAAGCCTCTCTCTCCCTCTATGGCTCTCAACCGGAGTTGAGCCATTTAACGCCACCATCTCTTGTAGAGGGTCATGGCCCTTTCCTCTTCGAATTTCCTCACATGGATCTTAGTACATCGCTGGAGCTTTTGTCAGGTTTGAAATCTGGCTCTCCTTTAGACCCATGTCCGGCCAAATATTTGGGGAAAATGGCATCTGCCATTAACATTCTGGTGAACCCCCTGTTGAATACTTCCTTGTCTACAGGGGAGGTGCCTCAGGCATGGAAGCGCGCCATGATTCTACCACTGCTCAAGAAACCCACCTTGGACCCCCTCATCCATGCCAACTACAGGCCAATCTCCCTTCTCCCTGCTCTGGCGAAAGTGGCCGAGAGATACGTGCACAGGACAATTTCCAGTTTCATCGAAGGAAACGACCTGTTGCACGCCTCGCAATCCGGTTTCCGTGCTAATTTTAGCACTGAGTCGGCCTTACTCAAGGTCACTGATGCCATCAGGGAAGTGCTCGACTCTGGGGGAAAGGCCATGTTAGTCATGCTTGACTTGTCGGCGGCATTCAACACCGTTCCTCACGAAGGCCTCCTTGTAAGACTCTGGGAATGTGGCCTTCGCGGAACGGTGTGGAACTGGCTTAAATCTTTTCTGGCCGACAAACGATCTAGGCGCCTCCTTTTTCCGCTGATATGGCTCCGCTAGAGGTGGGAGTCCCTCATGGCTCCATTCTCAGCCCTATACTTTTTAACATCTTTATGGCCCCTCTGGCAGTAGTCGCGGAATCATTTGGCGCCCAGATCGTGTCATACGCTGATGACACCCAGCTCCTGTTCACATGCGATAGGGGCGGGTCTTTTAATGGCATACAGATCAGGGACTGCCTTGGTGCGGTATTTGAGTGGTTTAGATGTCATGGCTTAAAATGCAACTCAGATAAGTCGGAGCTCCTCTTTTTCGGCTGCGCCCCTGAACCCAATTGGAAATCTTGGTGGCCACAAGATATGTTTTCCCCTGACAATGTGTCTTTTAAGGCCAAGAATGTGGGAGTGATAGTGGATTGTGAACTATCTTTTGGGCCTCACATCTCGTCTCTCTCAGGGAAATGCTTTGGCATTTTGCGGATGTTGAGGAAATTTCTTCCTCTGCTATCACTCAACCATAGGAAAACAGTTGTTCAGGAATTGATCGGTTCACGACTGGACTACGCAAACGCTCTTTTTCTGGGGTTACCGAAATATCTTATGACCCGTTTGCAAGTAGTCCAGAACTCGGCAGCCCGTACCATCTTTGGACTCCCGAGGAGAGCTGGTGCCACTGTTTTATTGAACACCTTACACTGGCTACCTATCTCCAAGCGAATTATTTTCAAATGCCTGACCGTGGCCTTTAAAGCCTTACACGGCATTGGCCCCAAGTATATTGGGAAACGTCTTTCCCGGTATGTACCGAGCAGGACCCTGAGGTCATCGGGTTTGTCCATGATGACAGTCCCCGCAATTTGACGTGCAAGATTGGGAGGTCGGTCTTTCCGCCATTTAACACCAAAGGCCTGGAACGGTTTACCACTGTCCCTGAGACAGGCTCCTTGTCTTCTTGCTTTTAGAAAGGACTTGAAAACATGGCTCTTTACGAAATAGATTTCTTCTCTTTTTCTGCTCTTTGCTGTTGTGTGGCTGCTTTTATGTGCTGATATTCTTCGCCAAAGCGCCGGGATGCTCCTCGGAGTAGCCGTGCGCTATAGAAGAAATAAATTAACATAACATAACATAACTTGGGCTTCACTAGTCAGATGAGTTGTTCCTCCATCTGCTTTTTAGATGTAGAAATCTACATACAAAACTTGGAATTGCGCACTAGACTTTTCAGAAAGCCAACTGCTGGCAGCACTATACTTCACGCATCCAGTCACCGTTCGGCTCCTCTAATACACATCATCCCATATGGTGAGATGCTGCGTATTAGAAGGATCTGCAGCTCAGACTTGGATTGTAGGATGGCCCAGAACGAATGTAAGGCTAGATTCCTCAGGAGAGGCTACCGGTCTGAGGTTGTAGATAATGCTATGCGTCTGTAATCCTGAGTTCCTCGGGATTAGGTAACCCAGACACCTCCCAAACACCCCTGTTTTAACCTCACAAAAGATGTAACAAACGTGTCTTTATGATAGAACAAGCTCTTTATTCTGGCCTGCTCACATCAATGGCAAACATAATCGTAGAAATATAGTTAATTGGCACGGTAGAAGATCAAACCGTCCTCTGCACGGATGCCCGTCCTAGCACCCTCCAACAGAGGACACTGTGCTAATTAATGGCCGACAATGCCACTCGATTTGTAAATAGCCAGATAAGACGTTTAACGCGTTGGAGTCATCCTCCGCATTCGTGTCAGTCCTGACACGGTCCAACGGAGGGCAAACACAACCAACAACGCAAAGAATTGGGGTCTATTCCTCTCGCTCGATAACCCTCGAGCGGGGACTGGCCTCTGTCAAATAAGGGACGAAATCCCAAGCGCTCGATAACCCTCGAGCGGGGACTTGCCAAAGTCTAAGAAGGGACTGCGTCCCTAGCGCTCGATAACCCTCGAGCGGGGACTGGCAAAAGTACCGACAGGACCGGAGTCCTAAGCACTCGATAACCCTCGAGCGGGGACAGGTAATGTTTCAGAAAGGACCGGAGTCCTAAGTGCTCGATAACCCTCGAGCGGGGACGGGTAACTGTTCGGAAGGAAGTGAGTCTTAAGCTCTCGAGAACTCTCGAGCGAGGACAAGCGAAGGTAACAGGGCGGGTCATGAAGCCCTTGAACCACAGTATCGGGTAATGGCTTGACTCCTCACCGGTAAGGCGTACTGCGCCGTCTCCACACCCACTTGTCAAAACGGAGCTCACCTTCCTTGTAGCTGCAGCTTACAGACTCGCGTCTGCTGTTCAAAATATTCGACGCCGACTGCTGGCTTCCGAGTTGTTTATATGGTGACGCCCTCCTTGTGCGATTGCCGCGCAATGCCTTCTGGGATAGGTAGTTCTGACGGACGTGTTCCTGGGTCTTGTAGTCTTCCTTAGCGCTTGTCTCCTACGCGGGGCTCCGATGCGTGTCTTAACAGTACATCCCCCTTCCGTCAGGGGCCACCAGCCGGACCGGGCTTGGTTGGGTGCTTTCTGTGGAACGCGGATACCAACCTTGGCGCACAAATCCCAGCAACAGGCTCCCAGGACTCCTCTTCCTGCCCGTAACCTTTCCACGCAACAAGGTACCACAGCTTACCCCTGCGCCAGCGTGAATCCCTGATGCAGTGGACCTCGTATTCTTTCTCTCCGTCCACCCACACCGGTGGAGGAGCAGGGTGTTTGGGCGCCAAGGAGGGTTTGAGCAGGGAGACATGGAACACTAGGTGAATCCGTAAGTTGTCTGGCAACTCCAACCGTACATTAACTGGGCTGAGGCATTCCTTGATGCGGTAAGGCCCTATGAATCGAGGATGGAAAACGCTGTGTTTACGGAATCTCAGGTTCCTTGAAGACACCCATACGTAATCCCCTGCCTGGTACAGTGGGCCCGGCCTCCTTTGTTTATCCGCCGACGCTTTGTATCTCCTTTTGGCCTCTTCCAAGCACTTCCTTGCGCTCACCGCAGTATCCCTGATGTGGGCCACTCTTCTGGTGGTTTCAGGAACGCCCGACGTCGTCGAGGGGTGCGACAAAGGGAGGAACCGGGGATGGTGCCCGTAGTTGCAGTAAAAAGGCGATACCTTGGTTGAGGCGTGCGTGGCGTTGTTGTACGCGATTTCTGCAAGCCACAACATGTCCACCCACTCCTCCTTTCCCTGGTCAATGAAACAGCGGAGGTATTGCTTCAGCGTTTGGTTGAGGCGTTCCGTCTGGCCGTCGGTTTGCGGATGGTAGCTGGTGGACAACGCGTAGATGACATGTAGCGCCGAACACCATGTCTTCTAGAACCTTGCAGTGAACTGTGATCCCCGGTCCGACACAATGACGCTGGGGAGGCCGTGAGCCCTTACTACCTCCTTAAGAAGCATGACCGTCAACTGTCCGGCCGTGGGTACTCCCTTACATGCAATAAAGCGACCCATCTTGGTTAAGTATTCGATGACCACAAGAATGGCAGCACATCCTTTGTCCACGGGTAACCCCACTACGAAATCCAGGGAGATGCAGTCCCAAGGCCTGGTGGGAGTCGGTAGCGGTTGCAGTAGGCCCTGTAGGCGTCTGTGATCCGATTTCATGGCTGAGCAGATTGCGCATGTGTCGATCCAGTTCCGAACATCCGCCCTCAACGACGGCCACCAAAACTGTTTCAATACGTATTCGACCGTTTTCTCCAGTCCGAAGTGCCCCGCAATGGGCGACTCATGGCACCACACGAAGACCTGTTTCTGTAGACGTGTGGTAGGTACCAACACACAACTGCCCCTCACTGGAATGCCGTCTTGGACCTGCCACTCCTCGTGTCTCCGAAGCCATGTTTTCCATCGAAAGGTGTTGACTCCTTTCTGGATGTTGCGTAGGAACGCCCCCGGCTGGATCGCCCCTACCACCGCACCCGGGCTTATGATGGACTCAAAAGTCGGCTTGGGACGCACAGCCTCGGTGGTTTGCCGAGACAGAGCGTCGGCTTTCCTGTTCTCGGTTCCTGGCCTATAGGTGATGGTGAAGTGAAAGCCGGAGAAGAACAACATCCACCTTAGTTGGCGAGGAGACAATTGCCTAGCGGCAGTCATGAACTGGAGGTTCCGATGGTCAGTGTATACCATCACTACGTGCTTGGCCCCCATCAACAGGTGTCTCCACTCGGCAAAGGCGTCCTTGATGGCCAGGAGCTCCTTTTCGGCGACAGGGTAGTTCCGTTCAGCCAGGTTTAGTTTTCGTGACATGAACGCAACGGGATGTAGCAACCCCGTCACAGGGTTCTTCTGCGACAGTATAGCTCCTACCGCCAGGTCGGAGGCGTCCGCCTCCACCAGATATTGTTGTTCCGGGTCAGGGTGGGCAAGGACTGGAGCAGACACAAAGGCTTGTTTCAATGCACGGAATGCACCCTCCGCCTCGTCCGACCACATGAAAGTCACCGACTTCCTCAACAGCTGCGTGATGGGCGTCACTAGCCCAGAGAACCCCTCTATGAACCGGCGGTAGGAATTGGCAAAGCCAAGAAAGCTCTGCACGTCCTTGATGTTCTTGGGCGCCGGCCAGTCTGCTACCGCTTTCACCTTTCTCTCCGCCATTGTTTGACCTTCGGGGCTTAACATGACCCCTAGGAATTCCACCGTTGTCACGTGGAAGTCGCATTTACTGAGCTTGCAATAAAGCGAATTGTCTCTGAGGATCTGTAGCACCGACGCCACATTTTTCACGTGATCCTCCGTGTTGTCCGAGTAAATCAAAATGTATACGACGACGTATACATCCAGGATGTCTCTTAGTACGTCGTTCAAAAAGAACTGGAACGCTGCAGGGGCGTTACACAGCCCGAATGGCATGAATCTGTACTCATATAGGCCGAACCTCGTCTTGAATGCCGTCTTCCACTCGTCCCCGCGACGCATGCGTACTAGATGGTAAGCCCCTTTCAGATCGAGCTTGGTGTACACATGGGCCTTCTTCACTTGTTCAAGGAGCACGTTGATGAGAGGCAGCGGGTATCGATTCTTAATCGTGATGGCGTTGAGCGCCCTGAAGTCCACACAAGCGCGGAGTTCCCCGTTTGCCTTAGGGATGAAGAACAGTGGTAAGGCCGCAGGTGATCTCGAAGGCCTGATGAACCCTAGTCGTAGCATTGTATCCAACTAGGCACGGAGGTGTAGGTTTTTGGGCTCGGACAAAGCGTACAGCCGACCGCCAGGTATTGTAGCTCCCGGGACTAGGTCAATTTGACAGTCGTATACCCTATGCGGAGGGAGCGTTTCCGCTTGGTTGTCATCGAATACGTCTCTGTATCCTAGGTAGGCATCCGGGAGAATCACCTCTTTTTCAGCTGCTGTGGCCTCCACCCACCCCGGGGTCTCCGAGTTCTCTGGGATACACTTCATCCGCCTGCAGGACCGTGAACAGAAAGGGGAGTCCATTATTAGCTCCTGGGTTTCCCAGTTGATCGAGGGGTTGTGTTTTTTCAGCCACGGTAAGCCCAATATGATCCCGTAGTGCGGAGCACAGATGACGTTGAAGTCCATCACCTCCATGTGTTGAGTCCCGTAGACCACCTCAACATCCCCGGTGTGGTGGCTGATGGGCCCCGAAACCAGCCTGCGCCATCTACAGCAAAGACTTCCTCTGGAACCACGTGCTTCTGTAGCGTTAAACCTATGCGTTGTGCTTCCCTTTCATCCATAAACAGCCCTGTGGCCCCTGAGTCGACCATAGCAGAGACCGAAACCCAATTGTTCCGTACCAGCAACTGTAGAGGGATGTATAAGTGTCGATTGTTCTCTGATGTGTGTAGTTGTGCAGACTCCATTACTCCGAGAATCCCCTTCGTTGTTCTGGGAGCTCGCTAGTTTTCCGCCGGCTTGTCCACAGTCGCTGTTGACATGCGACTGGGGCGAGGACGTCCTGTCTTGGGCTTCACAGGACATTCGCGAACATAGTGTCCCGTTTTGCCGCAGTATAAACAAAGGCCTTGTTTCCTTCGTGACTCTTTCTCGGTGGCCGTGAGGCTAGCTCTGATGGCCCGATGTCCATGGAGTCAGTGCGGGGTGCGGGTGTCGCCTCGGAGACAGCCGTATGACCCGTTGCGGGTGGGGCCTTGTCCTTTTTGTGCACACCCTCACGTCTTTCGCTGAGTCGATGGTCGAGGCAAAGGGCCAGGCTGATCAGGTCTTCGCAGTGCACCGGTTGTGGATCTATCTGCGCTATCACGTCTTTCAAGTCCTCGCTCAGACCCTGGTGAAAAAGTGCCGTTTGTTTGGCAGGGGGCCATTTGGATTCCGCAACCAAGCGCCTAAACGCGTTCAGATATTGGACCAGCCCAGTTGTGCCTTGTTTCAGTTCCAACAGTTCCCTGTCTGCTGTGTACGAATCCGCTCTCCGATCGAACACCTTCACGAACTCTTCCTGGAACTGTTCCCAGTTGTACAGAAGCGGATCGTCCCTGCTCACCAATGGAACCGCCCATTGAGCGGCGTTCCCCGCCAAATAAGATATCATGAAGGATACTCTCGCCTGATTGGTCGGAAACGACTTCGGTTTACAGGAGAAATGTAGCGCCACTTGCGTTATGAACACCTGAACCGTGGTAGGATCCCCGCTATACCTTTCTGGTGTGGCAAGAGGTATGGCTACAGGCATCTCCACAACAACTGCAGCTGGCGTTCCCGTGGTAGGCGCCCCCGCGTTGAATGGATTCCGCTGTTGGTGGTCCACTCTAGCTCTTAAGTCCGCCGTTTCTTGGCGCGAAGCAGCTAGTTCATTTTGGATGTCTACTAACGCTGCCAACACATCCTCCAAGGTGGCCATGGCTGGTTACCCAACCAGGAGGTTGATTGGTGTTGTTTAGGGTTGAATATTGTGTAATCCTGAGTTCCTCTGGATTAGGTAACCCAGACACCTCCCAAACACCCGTTTGAACCTCACAAAAGATGTAACAAACGTGTCTTTATGATAGAACAAGCTCTTTATTCTGGCCTGCTCACATCAATGGCAAACGTAATCGTAGAAATATAGTTAATTGGCACGGTAGAAGATCAAACCGTCCTCTGCACGGATGCCCGTCCTAGCACCCTCCAACAGAGGACACTGTGCTAATTAATGGCCGACAATGCCACTCGATTCGTAAATAGCCAGATAAGACGTTTAACGCGTTGGAGTCGTCCTCCGCATTCGTGTCAGTCCTGACACGCTCCAACGGAGGGCAAACACAACGAACAACGCAAAGAATTGGGGTCTATTCCTCTCGCTCGATAACCCTCGAGCGGGGACTGGCCTCTGTCAAATAAGGGACGAAATCCCAAGCGCTCGATAACCCTCGAGCGGGGACTTGCCAAAGTCTAAGAAGGGACAGCGTCCCTAGCGCTCGATAACCCTCGAGCGGGGACTGGCAAAAGTACCGACAGGACCGGAGTCCTAAGCGCTCGATAACCCTCGAACGGGGACAGGTAATGTTTCAGAAAGGACCGGAGTCCTAAGCGCTCGATAACCCTCGAGCGGGGACGGGTAACTGTTCGGAAGGAAGTGAGTCTTAAGCTCTCGAGAACTCTCGAGCGTGGACAAGCGAACGTAACAGGGCGGGTCGCGAAGCCCTTGAACCACAGTATCGGGTAACGGCTTGACTCCTCACCGGTAAGGCGTACTGCGCCGTCTCCACACCCACTTGTCAAAACGGAGCTCACCTTCCTTGTAGCTGCAGCTTACGGACTCGCGTCTGCTGTTCAAAATATTCGACGCCGACTGCTGGCTTCCGAGTTGTTTATAGGGTGACGCCCTCCTTGTGCGATTGCCGCGCAATGCCTTCTGGGATAGGTAGTTCTGACGGACGTGCTCCGGGGTCTTGTAGTCTTCCTTAGTGCTTGTCTCCTACGCGGGGCTCCGATGTGTGTCTTAACAGCGTCGAGCTAATACGGTGGGAAGAATACAGTTAGTTGCACCGCTAGAGCAGGCGTCCCCTACTGTGCATGTTGAGACCAGATTGATCCTGACATATAGCAGACAACATCAGGCTATCCGGAGGATTGTACGCAGCAATTGGTCGCTAATTGCTTGTGATCAAGTCCTAGGAGACCAACTGCGTACCCCCCTAACATCACATTCAGGAAGGCCAAATCCATGCGTGATAGCCTGGTGTCCAGCAGTCCGGAGATTAGATCATCTGGAGATTGGCTATTAGGAAGCAAGGGATTTCTCAAGTGCTCTGTGTGCAAAGCATGCAAGAATGGCACGAGTAAGAGCGAGTATTTGATTCCCTTTAGCAACCATCCTGTGCGCATCCAAGCCAAGTTAACTCGCAAAACGGAGTACGCGGTGTATGTGCTGGAGTGTCCGTGCGGCCTACGTTATGTGGGCAGTACCAAGTTACCAGCACATAAAAGGATACTCCAGCACCTAAGAGCCATTACCAACAGCGACACCGCGTACCCGGTTGCAAGACATTTTGAGGAGGTTCACAACAAGAATCCTGAAGTGTTGAAATATTTTCTAATCGATACAGTTCCTCCTTTAAGGAGAGGGGGCGACCGTGAGGCCCTCCTGCGTAAATTAGAAACAGAACATATAATACTGTTCGATTGTAAGATCCCAAATGGCATGAACTTTAGTGAAGACATGTATACCCACCTATGAATTCAACCTGTTGTCATGAATAATCTATGTAACCATTAACCACATTATGTATATATGCTGCTCTTCGTATCAATTGATTGAATCTTTTTTAATATCTTTTATTGCATGTATTTAAATTTAAGTGTGACACTTTGTTCAAGTATTTTAACACTGGGTTTGATCTAGCGTGGTAAGGTTTTATGAATTGTGCAACATTTGTTAATTAGCATATCTATTTTGCTATTTTGCACAAGGAATACGGCCCACTTGGGCTCTATTGCTCCCCGATTGTACAATTGTTTTGCAAAGACAAATAAGACACGCTATACACAAGAGGGCGGTGATATAAAATGGTTTGATTTGATTACCAGGTCGAACTACGCTCTCTGACGTTAAGTGTCCGCACTATAGGTTAGCGCATTATGGATACAACTTTGGTAAAACAAATAGTGGGACAAAACATGAGAACATATAGACATGTAATGAACTGAATCTTAGTTTTCACATGTTGTTATAGTTTTTACATGTTTTTATTCCATCTTACAGGTTCAAACATTTAACCTTTTTACCTATGTGTGCGTTTTTTTAACAACTGGTATTTATTGTATTTAACAGTCAGTATATGTTTGCATATCAAGATGTACATAACGGGGGTGTTTTGTATTATGGAGGAATTGACATGAGTCTATCTTCTATGTCTACCTAAGTTTACAGGCACGCTAGCACTTTAAAAGGGTCACCTCACCTGTTCAGCGTTTGTCATGTGATCAAGGCCCTTCGCGGGCTGAAACGCGTTATGGTCGGTGTGGTGTTTGGGCTCCAATAAAGAATATTGCACCATCTATGGGTTCGTCTCGTCTTTCTCGACAAATGTTAAGACGTTATATGTCATATATATCTATATATCTATATATATATATATATAGAGCGTGGTGTATTCACTGTTTATTACCTTTCACTCGGTGCCTAAAAATTTACTAGCTTCAGTGACTTATTGGCTTTGCCTACGATATTAATAAAGCAAATTTTTTACCTCCAGAGGAGTGTTGGAGTTTCTGTGTGAGTAAGTGGTGTGGTAAATTCAGATTACGCAAGTGGGCAAAGCAATACATTTTGGCGTAGTCGGCAGGATTAGAAAATTACGCGAGGAGGAACATGTTTGAAAAGACGAAAAGTGGTTTTGGTTCTTTGGCACTGAGTGAAATCCCTTTAGCCCCCATGCAAATTCCTGGATGGGAGGCGACGCCGTACTCCGCGCTGGCGCGTGAGTATTCTAAAAGCTCAGGATTAAGTGAGAGCTGGTTTGACTGTCTGGACGAAGCAACGCCAGAAGATGTTTTAAATTGTTTATGGAATGTTCCTGTGGAGAAAGGCAAAGAATTATGTACAGTGGGTCGCAGAGGTTGGGCTCTCTTGCATGCCTACCGTCAAGTTTTTGACAAATGTTTATCTCTGCAGCTGGAACAGTTGAGCTTAGAAAAACAACTTATTGAAGCTAAGAATATTTCTACGATGCTTTCCTGTCAGAATAAGTTATTACAAGATAAGTTAGAAACATATCAAACGATAGCAGAAAGTGCTGCAGTCCCTGTCGCTAAATATAGATACAAGAAAAGGAGGGGGCGAGTGAGCAAGAGGAAAGTACATTTATCGATTGCCAAAGCAGGCTTAGATTTTGATCCATAGACTTGGGACTCCAACATCTGGGAATCGTCAGAGTTCTCCTCAGAAGGAGAGCAGCCCTTACAGGGGGAGAGACAGGACGAGGAGGGAAAAAATGCTAAGAGAGTGGAAGCGCATCCCATTCTAAGACGGAAACTTCAAATCGCTCCAGGGAACCCAGATGGAGTAATGCTAAATAGACTGGAAGATTTTACTCAGCAGCAAATCAGTGATCTATTAGTGAGATTTAGACAGAAGCCTGGCGAGACGCTATTAGCTTGGATGGTGCGTGTCAGGTTCTCACCTTCTTTTCTGCGGAAGCGCCAAGGAACTGAAGAAAGGTTCACAACTTCACCCAACTATCTATTGGATTTGGCAACCACCAAACAACAATGGTAATCCGGGGAAGAAGGGAAACAAAACAAGGCAAGGAAGGGAAGGATTCCCTCGACATAACTCGGCCACCACAAGATTCTTCTTTGCAAACAAAAGGCTGGAAAAAATGGGTACAATGGGTTAGGAGAGAATGTAATACCTCTATGAACAAGGGTATAAGTCTCTCTGTACCTTTACCTTAATTGTCCCTTCTTCTGTGTGGAAATAAAAATGTAAAAGAAGTTATGTAGATCAAGTGTCAGTCTGTGTAAAGAGAAATTAAGTTGCGATCATTCAACAACGACTGCTTTTCTAACAATTAAATCCACTACTGAGAACCACTGCCCACCTGTACTAGCTATACAATGCAGAGAATTAAAGTCCTGTGGAAGTCTCACTTGAGTGCCTCTGACAACATCATAAATTTGCCTTTGAGCATAAATCATCATTCAAGGAGAAACCCTATTAGCCTATAGGGTATCTAAGGCATGCAAGTACAACAACTTAAAAGTAATGTGAAAATAAAAAGGGGTGGCGCTGTTACCGTGTTCCCAGTAAGTAGGGGTGATCTCTCTGTTATTCAGCCACAGAGAGAAACATTAGCTCAAGGATGCCCAGTGGTGTGTGAAGTCCTGAGAGCCAGTGGGAGCAAAAGCCCCTAAGACCAGCAAGAGAGCGGAGCAAGCAGCCTAGAAGTCCGGCTGGCTGACGGAACCATATACCATTAAGTCCGGCCAGCCAGTGGAACGCCAAACCATGGAGCACGGCTCACCAGCGGTACCCAGGGCCGAGAGGTCCGACCAGCCGACGGGACACAACCTCCAATGAGACTTGTGGCTTGAATCCAAATGCCGAGTCGGGAGATCCAGAGCCGCGTTGGGCCTCAAAGCTGCATCAAAGCGAAACAAGGAAGTGAAAAGCGGGAGCCACAGCGCAACAAGGTCCAAAACAAACGGGAGTCCAAAAGCCACAAGCAATGAGGAGGACCGACCGAGGGAGTGGCTAACGCGTCGCAACCGGAAGTGAACATGGGAATGAAAAACCATGGTTCACCCTAAGAGATGCATCACAGAGAATTAAGGAGGAGAGGATGAAGCTGGCTGTTTTTGTAGGTGAGGCTCATAATTTGATGGGTCAGCTAATGACTGTGTCAATGCGGAACAAAATCATTCGTTTGGCGCCCCCTGCATACAAAGCGGTGATAATGACTTTGTTAATTAATCAAACTGGTAATACCATAGGAGAAGTAGTCGAGGCGGTGCGCGAGCTGGGAGAGCTTGGGTAATGGGCCAAGCTCGACAGGGCTTTGCGCTCAGAGTCCCGCTCTGATAACAACCGAGTGACCCGATGTGATATGTTTTTGGCACTGCTAAAGGATGGGGTGTCAAGGAGTGAGATTGATGGTATTGAGACCAAAAGCATTTGGGAAATGTACCGTAAGTGAGGACTGGATAGGAAGGAGGGGAGTAGGCATGTGAATAGAAAAGATAACAAGAAAGTGAATCGCCGGGAAATGGAGCCAGAGGAGTAGTCCGAAAAAGCAGGTCAGGAGAGAGAGAGAGAGAGAGAATCTCATGTGAGAGTGACAAAAGAGAAAGGTTGGGACCGAGATTGCACAGATTCAGATGGGGACCTGGAAGAGGAGGAGTTGTTCCCTGAGGGTTACCGAACATCGTATTCAGATCTGCGCCGGGACCTGCACCGGGCAGATGCAGAGCTGAGCAGGCGAAAATTAGATTAGGAAATGGGCCAAGCCCCGGTGCAGGGATGGGCTCGCAAAGATAATAGACCACATGTGAGGGTTGAGATCTATTGGAAAAATAGAAATGTTCAGGAGGTGCGGGCTTTGGTAGACACCGGAGCGGAGGCCACATTGATACATGGGAATCCATGAAAATTTAAAGGACAGTATTTTACTATCACAGGTTTGGGAGGACAGGAAACGCCAGCAGTGCAAACGGTAATTCAAATGAAAATAGGCAGACTTCCCAAGAGAGCATACACTGTTTTGATTGTGCCTATTCCCGAGTACATCAATGGCATTGACATTCTGAAAGGTATGACCCTATATTTAGATGATGGATGCTATCAGTTTGGGTCAAAGCAGTACTTCTCGGTGGCTGCTGTGACGGTGGGGCGCTTGAAGATTCCCCCAGTGAAGGTGCCCCAAGCAACAAAAGTAGTTCACATAATGCAGTACAGGATTCCAGGGAGACATGCTGAGAAAACCGTAACCATACGGGACTTGGAGGAGGCGGGGGTGGTGAGACCAATTACCATGGCGTGGTATAACCCTGTGTGGCCGTTGCGCAAACCGGACGGAAGCTGGGGCATGACAGTTGATTACCGCAAGCTTAATAACCATACGCCCCCGTTGACAGCCGCTGTCCCAGACACCATCACTTTGATTGAGAAAATTCAGAAACACAATGGGACATGGTATGCGGCACTTGATATTGCCAATGCTTTTTTCACGATTCCAATTGCCCCCGAATCCCAGGAGCAATTATCGTTCTCAAGGACTGGTAGGCAGTTCACATTTACATTCCTGCCTATGGGGTATTTACATAGAACCCACGATCTGTCACCGGCTGATGGCAGAGCATTTAGACGAGGTGTCAGTCATTCCTGGAGTACAACTTTGCCATTACATCGATGATGTATTGATTCAAGGAGAGACCCAAGAACAGGTGCAGGCTCAACTAGACAGAGTTGTAGAGCACTTGCAAAGCAAAGGGGGGGTGATTAACCCCGAGAAGGTGCAGGGACCCTCCCAGAGTGTGAAGTTTTTAGGCATTCAGTGGCATCAGGGACACAGGGAAGTGCTGCGACAAGTGATACAAAAGGTGATGATGGACGGAGCGTTTGAGCAAATCAAACACTCACCCACAGTCAACTGATCTGGGTTTAATCCATCACCATTCTTTAGCTCACTTCGCCACCCCAGTTTAGACGGATGTATGTCATCACAACGCATGCTTTTACTACGCATGCCTTTACCACGCAGGTTTTACAACGCAAGTCGTTACAACGACTTGCGTTGGGGGGCGCTGGATAGTGGAATAGTTTAATTTACTATTCCAACTCCAGTCCCCGTGGATAGTAGGGAAGGTTTTGGATAGTAAATTAAACTTTTCCCTATCCTACAGCGCCCTCCAGCGCAAGTCGTTGTAATGACTTGCGTTGTAAATCCTGCGTTGTAATGGTAGTGCGTCGTAAAAGTTGCGTTGTGATGGATGTTTCCCGTTTAGACATGGCCACATGCAAATCAGTCTGACCCAGTGACTCATGGGAACAGTCCAGCCCGAACTGCCAAGCCATGTCTTCCCTGGACCGGAAACAAGCATCCTGGGACCGGTTTTGGGTTCATAACACTCATCAGCCAGGCTATCTTGAATCCAGTGGCAAAGTAAGCAAGGGACTCACGTCTGAGAATACCCTGCCAACTTAAGGTGAACAAAGCGATACAAAAGGGGATGATGGACGGAGCATTTGAGCAAATCAAACACTCACCCCCCAGTCAACTGATCTGGGTTTAAACCATCACCATTCTTTAGCTCACTTCGCCACCCCAGTTCAGACATGGCCAGATGTAAATCAGCCTGACCCTGTGCCTCATGGGAACAGTCCAGCCCGAACTGCCAAGCCATGTCTTCCCTGGACCGGAAACAAGCATTCTGGGACCGGTTTCGGGTTCATAACCCTCATCAGCCAGGCTATCTTGAATCCAGTGGCAAAGTGAGCAAGGGACTCACGTCTGAGCATACACTGCCAACTTAAGGCGAACAAAGTGATACAAAAGGGGATGATGGACGGAGCGTTTTAGCAAATCAAACACTCACCCCCAGTCAACTGATCTGGGTTTAATCCATCACCATTCTTTAGCTCACTTCGCCACCCCAGTTCAGACATGGCCATATGCAAATCAGTCTGACCCTGTGCCTCATGGGAACAGTCCAGCCCGAACTGCCAAGCCATGTCTTCCCTGGACCGGAAACAAGCATCCTGGGACCGGTTTCGGGTTCATAACCCTCATCAGCCAGGCTATCTTGAATTGAGTGGCAAAGTGAGCAAGGGACTCACGTCTGAGCATTCCCTGCCAACTTAGGGCGAACAAAGCGATACAAAAGGGGATGATGGACGGAGCGTTTGAGCAAATCAAACACTCACCCCCAGTCAACTGATCTGGGTTTAATCCATCACCATTCTTTAGCTCACTTCGCCACCTCAGTTCAGACATGGCCATATGCAAATTAGTCTGACCCTGTGCCTCATGGGAACAGTCCAGTCCGAACTGCCAAGCCGCGTCTTCCCTGGACCGGAAACAAGCATCCTGGGACTGGTTTCCGGTTCATAACCCTCATCAGCCAGGCTATCTTGAATCCAGTGGCAAAGTGAGCAAGGGACCCACGTCCGAGCATACCCTGCTAACTTAGGGCGAACAAATCGATACAAAAAGGGATGATGGACGGAGCATTTGAGCAAATCAAACACTCACTCCCTGTCAACTATCTGGGTTTAATCCATCACCATTCTTTAGCTCACTTCGTCACCCCAGTTCAGACATGGCCATATGCAAATCAGTCTGACGCTGTGCCTCATGGGAACAGTCCAGCCCGAACTGCCAAGCCATGTCTTCCCAGGACCGGAAACAAGCATCCTGGGACCGGTTTCGGGTTCATAACCCTCATCAGCCAGGCTATCTTGAATCCAGTGGCAAAGTGAGCAAGGGACTCACGTCTGAGCATACCCTGCCAACTTAGGGCGAACAAAGCAATACAAAAGGGGATGATGGACGGAGCGTTTGAGCAAATCAAACACTCACCCCCCAGTCAACTGATCTGGGTTTAGTCCTTCACCATTCTTTAGCTCACTTCGCCACCCCAGTTCAGACATGGCCATATGCAAATCAGCCTGACCCCGTGCCTCATGGGAACAGTCCAGCCTGAACTACCAAGCCATGTCTTCCCTGGACCGGAAACAAGCATTCTGGGACCGGTTTTGGGTTCATTACCCTCATCAGCAAGGCTATCTTGAATCCAGTGGCAAAGTGAGCAAGGGACTCACGTCTGAGCATACACTGCCAACTTAAGGCGAACAAAGCGATACAAAAGGGGATGATGGACGGAGCGTTTGAGCAAATCAAACACTCACCCCTAGTCAACTGATCTGGGTTTAATCCATCACCATTCTTTAGCTCACTTTGCCATCCCAGTTCAGACATGGCCATATGCTAATCAGTCTGACGCTGTGCCTCATGGGAACAGTCCAGCCCAAACTGCCAAGCCATGTCTTCCCTGGACCGGAAACAAGCATCCTGGGACCGGTTTCGGGTTCATAACCAACATCAGCCAGGCTATCTTGAATCCAGTGGCAAAGTGAGTAAGGGACTCACGTCTGAGCATACCCCGCCAACGTAGGGCGAACAAAGCGATACAAAGGGGGATGATGGACGGAGCGTTTGAGCAAATCAAACACTCACCCCCAGTCAGCTGATCTGGGTTTAATCCATCACCATTCTTTAGCTCACTTCGTCACCCCAGTTCAGACATGGCCATATGCAAATCAGTCTGACGCTGTGCCTCATGGGAACAGTCCAGCCCGAACTGCCAAGCCATGTCTTCCCAGGACCGGAAACAAGCATCCTGGGACCGGTTTCGGGTTCATAACCCTCATCAGCCAGGCTATCTTGAATCCAGTGGCAAAGTGAGCAAGGGACTCACGTCTGAGCATACCCTGCCAACTTAGGGCGAACAAAGCAATACAAAAGGGGATGATGGACGGAGCGTTTGAGGAAATCAAACACTCACCCCCCAGTCAACTGATCTGGGTTTAGTCCTTCACCATTCTTTAGCTCACTTCGCCACCCCAGTTCAGACATGGCCATATGCAAATCAGCCTGACCCCGTGCCTCATGGGAACAGTCCAGCCTGAACTACCAAGCCATGTCTTCCCTGGACCGGAAACAAGCATTCTGGGACCGGTTTTGGGTTCATTACCCTCATCAGCAAGGCTATCTTGAATCCAGTGGCAAAGTGAGCAAGGGACTCACGTCTGAGCATACACTGCCAACTTAAGGCGAACAAAGCGATACAAAAGGGGATGATGGACGGAGCGTTTGAGCAAATCAAACACTCACCCCTAGTCAACTGATCTGGGTTTAATCCATCACCATTCTTTAGCTCACTTCGCCATCCCAGTTCAGACATGGCCATATGCTAATCAGTCTGACGCTGTGCCTCATGGGAACAGTCCAGCCCGAACTGCCAAGCCATGTCTTCCCTGGACCGGAAACAAGCATCCTGGGACCGGTTTCGGGTTCATAACCCTCATCAGCCAGGCTATCTTGAATCCAGTGGCAAAGTGAGCAAGGGACTCACGTCTGAGCATACCCAGCCAACCTAGGGCAAACAAAGCGATACAAAAGGGGATGATAGATGGAGCGTTTGAGCAAATCAAACACTCACCCCCAGTCAACTGATCTGGGTTTAATCCATTACCATTCTTTAGCTCACTTCGCCACTCCAGTTCAGACATGGCCATATGCAAATCAGTCTGAACCTGTGCCTCATGGTAACAGTCCTGCCCGAACTGCCAAGCCATGTCTTCCCTGGACCGGAAACAAGCATCCTGGGACCGGTTTCGGGTTCATAACCAACATCAGCCAGGCTATCTTGAATCCAGTGGCAAAGTGAGTAAGGGACTCACGTCTGAGCATACCCCGCCAACGTAGGGCGAACAAAGCGATACAAAGGGGGATGATGGACGGAGCGTTTGAGCAAATCAAACACTCACCCCCAGTCAGCTGATCTGGGTTTAATCCATCACCATTCTTTAGCTCACTTAGCTCAAGGGAGAGGTGTGGCGCCACGGCCAGGGTGACTGACTCCGGAATCTGGGGATCACGGTTCGATCCCCGGGGCCGGCGGCAGATTAGCCCAGCACCATGTAACTCTGGGCAATAGCTTGCTTAATCTTCCCGACGGCCCCCAGCGCCTAGAGAAGGGTGATGGTTCGCGCTTTACAAATGTGGATTATTATTATTATTACTTCACCACCCCAGTTCAGACATGGCCATATGCAAATCAGTCTGACCCTGTGCCTTATGGGAACAGTCCAGCCCCCACTGCCAAGCCATGTCTTCCCTGGACCGGAAACACGCATCCTGGGACCGGTTTTGGGTTCATAACCCTCATCAGCCAGGCTATCTTGAATCCAGTGGCAAAGTGAGCAAGGGACTCACGTCTGAGCATACCCTGCCAAGGGAGGGTGAACAAACCAATACAAAAGGGGATAATGGACGGAGCGTTTGAGAAAATCAAACAAGGGACTCACGTCTGAGCATGAATGTTTTGCCATTGTGCAACATTCCGTCCATCATCTTGTTTGTTTTGCTGTTCACCCTATGTGGGAAGGGTATGCCCAGACGTGGGTACCTTGCTCACTACGCCACTGGAGTCAAGCTATCCTGGATGAAGACGACTGATAGCCAGAAACCGGTCCTAGGATGCTTGATTCCGGTCCAGGAAAGTCATGGCTTGGCAGTTCGGGCTGCACTGTTCCCATGAGGCACAGGGCCAAGACTGATTTGCATATGGCCATGTCTGAACTGGGGTGGCCTGGTGAGCAAAATAGCTATGGATTAAACCCAGATCTCTGACTGGGGGTGAATGTTTTGCCATTGTGCAACATTCCGTCCATCATCTTGTTTGTTTTGCTGTTCACCCTATGTGGGAAGGGTATGCCCAGACATGGGTCCCTTGCTCCCAACGCCACTGGAGTCAAGCTATCGTGGCTGAATACGGCTGATAGCCAGAAACCAGTCCTAGGATGCTTGATTCCGGTCCAGGAAAGACATGGCTTGGCAGTTCGGGCTGCACTGTTCCCATGAGGCACAGGGCCAAGACTGATTTGCATATGGCCATGTCTGAACTGGGGTGGCCTGGTGAGCAAAATAACAATGGATTAAACCCAGATCTCTGACTGGGGGTGAATGTTTTGCCATTGTGCAACATTCCGTCCATCATCTTGTTTGTTTTGCTGTTCACCCTATGTGGGAAGGGTATGCCCAGACGTGGGTCCCTTGCTCCCTACGCCACTGGAGTCAAGCTATCCTGGCTGAATACGGCTGATAGCCAGAAACCGGTCCTAGGATGCTTGATTCCGGTCCAGGAAAGACATGGCTTGGTAGTTCGGGCTTCACTGTTCCCATGAGGCACAGGGCCAAGACTGATTTGCATATGGCCATGTCTGAACTGGGGTGACTTGGTGAGCAAAATAAAGATGGATTAAACCCAGATCTGTGCCTGGGGGTGAATGTTTTGCCATTGTGCAACATTCCGTCTATCATCTTGTTTGTTTTGCCACAAGTGAGGCAAAAGATCAAAGAGTTTGCAGTGCCAAAAAACAGGAAGGAGGCCCAGCGTTTTATTGGATTGTTTGGTTTTTGGAGGAAGCACATTCCCCATTTGAGTCAGATTTAGGCTCCTCTGTACAAGGTTACTCGGAAGAAGCATGAGTTTGAGTGGGGGGAGGCCCAGCAACAGGCATTTGAGTCAGCGAAGGAGGCTATACAGTGTGCCTTGGATTTATGGCCCATAAGAGAGGGAAGCATTGATTTAAATGCAACTGTGCAGGATCAATATGCAACCTGGAACCTGTGGCAAAAGCAGGGCAGACAGAAAATGCCCCTAGGGTTTTGGACAAAGAAATTACCTGATGATGGAGAGCGGTACACTCCTTTTAAGAAGCAGTTGTTGACATGTTATTGGGCCCTGGTGGATACCGAGCAGTTGACCCTAGGGCACAATGTGTTTTTGAGACCAGAGATGCCTATCATGCAATGGGTGATGAGCTCACCCAAGACACACAGGATTGGGCATGCACAGGTGGTTAGCGTCATAAAGTGGAAGTGGTACATACAAGACAGAGCACAAGTCTGTCCTAAAGGTACCACAGGGCTGCATGAGCAAGTGGCGCAGACTCCCGTAGCAGATGCAGGAATGCTGCAAGATGTACCCAAAGTGCGAGAGTCCCCGGTGAAATGGGGTGGGCCTTTTTCAGAGTTGTCCGCAGAGGACCAAAAGCATGTGTGGTTTACAGATCGCTCAGCCAGATATGTGGGGACCAAGAGACATTGGAAGGCAGTGTCATATAACCCGGTGACCAAAAAGTTGTTGTCAACTACTGGAGAGGGAAGAAGTAGTCAGTTTACAGAATTGCATGCTGTTTTCTAGGCGTTAAAGCAAGAGCTCCCTGGTACATGTCACATTTACACTGATTCATGGTCTACAGCCAATGTGTTAGCCACTTGGCTTCCCACATGGTATGCTCACAATTGGATGATTCACAATAGGGAGGTTTGGGGAAAGGAGTTGGGGCAGGAGATTTGGGACTTGTTGTCCCAGAGTACAGTCACAGTTTATCATGTCAATGCTCATTGCCTGACTGACTCACTAGAGTGTTGGTGCAATTCCTTTGCAGACCAAGAAGCGAAGATTCGTGAAGCTGAGGTGGAGACACAGGGCTCTGACTTGGTGGGCATGGCTAAATAGGCGCATCAGAAAAGTGGACATTTGGGCGAGCGAGCCACTAGCAGGTGGGCTTAAAGTAGAGGGATGTATATTCCCCTAGATTTGATTAAGACTGCAATCATTCACTGTCCTGTTTGTCAGCATACTCAGCACAGACCAGTTCCACAGGTAGTAAGAGGCCAGTTAGGCAGAGGGAAGTTGCCAGGACAAATATGGCAAATTGATTTCATCGGGCCGATGCCAATGAGTCGAAGATGTCTGTATGCATGCACGGTGGTGGATACCTATTCTGGCTATCTCATTGCCTTTCCATGCAAGAGAGTAACCCAGTCTAACACTCCGAAAACGTTGAATGTGTTGATCTTGTATCACGGAATTCCATTGCAGGTCCAAAGTGACAATGGGTCACACTTTAAAGGAAAGATAATGCAATATGTTTGTGTGCAGCATAACATTGAGTGGATCTATCACATACCCTATTACCCACAGGCAGCGGGTTTGATTGAGAGAATGAATGGTTTGCTGAAAGAGCAGTTAAGAAAATTGCCTGATGGGTCATTGAAGGGGTGTAGGGATCACTTGTCTGATGCATTGCAGATTTTGAACAACCGACCCCTTGCTGATGCAGAGACTCCTTTGATGTGCATGTTAACCCTAGCTTTGCAGATTAAGCCCCATGTGGCCACGATTCTGTATTGGGAGACAGCTCCCGGAGCGTTGGCTCCATATCGTGCCACACCAGAGGCTGCCGGTCTTGATTTACATGCCTTAAAACTCTATCGATTACAACCACGAGACATTACCTTGATTGAGACAGGAATTGGAGTTCAAATTCCCCCAGAGCATTTCGGGCTGATTGCTCCTCGATCTGGGCTTGCCCTTAAAGGCATCCAGGTTTTAGGAGGGTGGTCGATGCCGATTACCAGGGGGAGATCAAGGTTATCCTATTGAACAGTGGAAACAATGATCTGATTGTGAAACTCGGTGACCATGTTGCCCAAATGGTCATCATGCCGGTTTATGGAGGAAATGTCATGAAGGGGACGGCCCCAGCCCTTCTAACTGTGCGAGGAAAGGGCGGGTTTGGATCTACTGACAAGAACCCAGGGGCAAAATTGTGGGTGGAGTCCCCAAACAAACCTCCTGAACTCGAGAATTGATCGCTAAGGGCAAAGATAATATCCAAGTCATCATGAAACCCGGACAGGAAAAGTGGGAAAATGTACCTGCTGAAAAATTTTATTTGCGAGAGTGATTATACCAGTTTGTTTTCTGTTTCTAGATCACAGTATGGCTTACCGCTGCGATGCTTGCACTGTGTGGTCGGTGTTTGGGCGTTTCCAGAGGGGAACGGGAGGGCCCGGGGATGCCGAAGGGGATGAACCGCCGGAGTCGGATGACAGCATTGTTGCAGCAACCGGATAACATCTGGACCTACTTGGCCGGGAATGTGCTGAACACTTTCCACTTCTGTATGAGAAATCTTCAGAGTACAGCAGATATAATATCCACTTGTCTTGTTGCCGTACCTACCCCTGCACATGTGCTTCTGCACATTTTCAACCAAAATAACTTTGATTGGGTAGTGGAAGAAATTGATGTTCGAACACATCTGAGTCTTTATGAGTACTGTCGCTTTTGCCCGGATGTTACAGATAGCCTCTGGAGGAACATGACGAGTATTGTTACCTACAATATCTCTACTGGAGACGTTTGCTATCAACTAAATTGCGACCCTGCCAACATTGGCAAGTGTGGCCAATTGAAACTAGAGAAAAGCAAACAATTGACCCCTGATCAGCAAACATTGTGTCAGTCACGACATGACAGTTTTTGTAGTAATGTTACCAACTGTATAGTTTGTAATCACACAGTATAAGCCGCTAGCCATGTTAACCATGGGAAATTACCTAAGGGATGGTTGTTCTCGTGTGGCAATATTTCATACACTTCATTTCATTTCATTTCAAATCTTTATTTCGGCTTCACGCCATAAAAGAACAGTACATACATTACAGTTCAATGGATAAAATAAACATTCAATTAAAATATTAAACTCATTCTTTGAAACTGTGCAATGCATGCTGGAAGACACTCGGAGCATGACAATAAAATCATATAAACACTGGAGGACACCACAATATTTCTAAGAGCAAATTGAACTCAATAATACTATCAAAAAACAAATTCGAGCCCATGGAATGGTAAAAACTCAGTTACAGCTGATGCCCCATTTTTTTCCTCTGGTAGAAAATAGAAAGTAAAAATCTGCTAACACTAAATGTTATCTGTTGCGATGTATTTGTAGTTAAGATTCTCAGAGCCTGAAAGCAGGACCTCAAGCCTAACAATAGGCATATTGGTTTAATCCATCTTTTTCTTGCTTGACCATACAAGGGGCAGAAAAAAAGGATATGCTGCTCATTCTCTATCTGATTGTTTTCACATAATGAGCAAACTTCGTCCAATACTAGAGAAGATGGATCACGGTTCCTGGCCCAATGAGCCAAAGTTGATTTTATTAAAAGATTACCATATCTAAATTTTAAAAATAATGTTTTGGCAAGCGGGGGCTCTATTTCATCCATAAAGATCTCATAGAGTGGTTCATCCTTAAAGTTTAAAAATTTTGAAACTAATGAGCCACTAGTAGTGGTGTTTACAGTCATATTTGCTACGAAGGACCAAAAGGCCCTTTTTAGGACTAATTTGGGGTTGGGTGGTAACAGCTCGGGGTTCTCCCAGAATTGTTTCAGACCTATGTTATTGAACCAAGTCCTAACATGTCTAAGCCATGGAATAGTTTTCTGGCTGTCCAACGCCATGATCTCTTTCAGCCCATCTCTGTAAGCTTGAAGTTCAGGAACATGCCACAATCTAACCCATAGCATTAGCGGTCTAATAAGAACTTGATGGTCAGTTCTTTTAAAGTTAAGGTCCAATTGCAGGGGTACTAATGGGGTGCCTCTCGGAACCCTTACCAAGCTTCGCATAAAATTGTTATCTAGGACGCTAAAGGTCTCCTTGGACCCAGACCCCCATAATTCTGCACCATAGAGAACTGATGATTGAACTTTGAATTTGAATAGTTCCATTACTGGAGACACCGCTTTACTAGTGCTTAGGCTTTGCTCCCTGAGTATTGGTTTGACATTCTGAGCAAATATCAGTTTGCTTTTTTCCAATTGGGCTTTCCAGGTAAAGTTGGAATCTAGTGTCACCCCTAGATATGAAAAATGTGGCACTGATTCCAGCTTTATTCCTTTTAAAGTTAGGCGACCCTTATCTGGTTTGGTTGGATTTAGGGCCATATATTTAGTTTTTTTCCCGTTTATCTCCAACCCCTTTTGACTGCAATAATCATTGAAAGTGTTCAATAATGTCTGCAAGCCATTTTTTGTTTGAGAAATCAAGATGGTGTCGTCAGCAAATAATAGAGATGCTACCCTTTCGCCGTTAAGTTTGGGAGAGTCATTTTTACATCTCTCTAAATATGAGGGAATATCATTCACGAAGATGGAGAAAAGCGTGGGGGCCAGGACGCATCCTTGGCGAACTCCACGTTCGATTGGAATTTTTTGTGTTAGTTCGCCATTTGGACCCCATCTAATTCTCGCAAAATTCCCTTCATGTAATTTTTTAATCTGAACTACTAAATTATTAGGCATACCTGCTGCACTCAAGGTTTTCCACAGAAGATCACGTGGCACTAAATCAAATGCTGCCCTTAAATCAACAAAAGCAACATATAAATGGGCCTTTTTAATCTTTACGTACTTCCAGTAGAGGCAGCAGAATCTAAAGATCTGATCTATAGTGCTGACTTTTGATCTAAACCCAGCTTGAAATGTGGTTAAAATTGAATTTTCCTCCAACCAATTACTCACACGTAATAAAATATGACGTGAGTAGATTTTCTGAAGGATGTCCATTAAGCTAATTGGCCGATAGTTGCAGGGGTCCTTCCTATCTCCTTTTTTATATATTAAAACAATTTCGGCTCCCTTCCAACTTTCAGGAAATTCTAAACTATATGATAATTTATTGCACAGATAATTGATATAAGGTGCCCATATTTTTGAGTCATGCTTGTAAAGGTCCCCAGGAATTTTATCTAAACCTGGGGCTTTCCCAGATTTTATTTGGCTTATTGCCAACTCTGTTTCCCCTAGACTAAAAACAAGAGAATCCGCTGGGATTTCGTAACTTACTGTATTCGATGCCATATGGGAATCATCATATTTTTTATATAAATTTGTAAAATGAGTTACCCAAGTTTGCTCGTCTAAAAAAGTATCCTTGACCACCCTACCTACATGGTTCCCATTTGCTACTAGCCTCCAAAAAGCTACATTATCGCGTAATCTTGCGGCTAACAGCAATTTGGCCCATTTATCTTACTCCCACGCTATTTTCGAGGCCCTTTGGACGGACTTGTAATTATTTCGTGCTTTTTGTACATCCAATTGAGACTTGGACTTAATCGCAAATAATAATTCCCTCTTTGACTCTCTGCAGGATCTGTCATACCAAGGCTTACTATGGGACAGATTCTGAGTCTTTTGCTGGTTTTTTTTAGGCATTTTGGTTACCAATAATTTTAGTTTGAGAAAGAACTCCTGATGTATTGTCAAAAAGGGGGTTTTAGCTTCCTCCTCAGGAGTTAAACCTAAATAGAATGCAAAGGTCCCAGCAAAGGGTGAGTATATTTCACTAAGAATGTCACTATGATCCAATATAAATGGCCATTTAAGCGATCTCCTATTATTACTAATATGGATCTCGATATTATCGCCACCACCTTCCTCAAATGGGAGTGGTCGAGATGGATCATTAAATAGTGCAGCATCTAAAGTCAATTTTAAGGGAAAATGGTCGCTTTCGACCCTCTCCATTATTTCAAGATCTACAAGATGCGACCAAAGGGGGATGGAAACGATCACAAAATCCAAATTACTTTTGTAAGTGTTCCTACTAAAGGTTGGTTTCTTTAAGGTGTCGGAGGGTAACCGACCGTTGCAGGCCCTAAGGGAATGCTCTGTACATAATTTAATCAGCTGGAGAGCCAAAGTGGAACATTTAACCGATTTAATATTCTCGAGGAAAGGGATTTTGTTCGCCTGGTCTTCCTCCTCAAAGATCTCGCTTAGACCCAAAACAGGCTCGTAGTTGCAATTTAGATCGCCAGCCAAAATAACAAAGTCCTCCTTGGGATCCAGCCCACTCAATAAACAATCTAATTTAGAAACGGTTGGTGATTCTTTTGAGGATGATGCCGGCCTATTGTAGATATTTATTAGGAATAATTTATTCCCATTACAGGTTGTAATTTTTAGTACTAGAATATCTACAGAATTTACGTCTATCACCTCGATATTAACCTTTAGATTTATTTTTACCCAAATCAAAAGTCCCCCCGACGACCTTCCACTTCTGGAGTTGCCCCAATTCCATAAGTCTTGTAACCTACCCTGTGGGGAGTATCAACTGCCCATGTTTCCTGGAGTAAGCAAAAATCGAAAGATTCTATGAAATTAGCCCACTCTAGATCCCTCAGGTTTTTTACGACTCCGGCTATATTCCAGCAAACCAATTTTACCGGCACCGCAAATACGGATGGCATGGCAGTAATGACCCTTGGTGTCTCTTCACTAGTGGTTGCCACCAATTGAGTTGCCAAGGGTATTCCCTCGGAAGGCAAGTGACTCAAAATGCGTACTGGTACTACCAATTCTTCAGGAGTATTTGTGTCATGAGTTACATTTTTAACCAGAGACAGGGGCACAAGAGTTGCCAATGCATCATGCTCATTTACAGCACCCACAACAGCAGGGTTCCTTGTATCTCTTCCCTCATCCCCCCCATTCAAGAAACATCAATCACAATTATCAAGGTCGCTAAAAATATCAAATCTATTTGACGTTTCAAGAGGTGTGAAGGGTTTTAGATGATCCATCCCTCTGTTCTGAAAATGTTGTGTTCTAGCTGGAACATAGTTCCATCCCATGGGATCTGGGGCTGTCACAGGGCAAGGGGCATAATACGCACTTCTTGTACCCTGTTGAGTCGGAGGATACAGAGCATATTGATTACTCCCAGCATGCTGTACAATAGGGTAATTGGGTGGCTGGGTTTGGGTTATATAGTGTGGAGGGGGATACTGAGATGGAAACACCACTGACCTTGGATAAAAATACGTTAAGGGTCTTGGAATTATAGTATTGTTGGAGCTACCTGTCTGCCAGTTCAATATAAATTGTACCACATTGGGGTCCCTAAAATTCACCACCACCACATCACCATCAATGTCTTTAGATCTACCCCCCAACCATTCGAGACGACGAACATGGACAATTTCCCCGTTGATATGATTTGCAGTAGGCCTATGCATTCTCAGCCAATGCATTATCTTATTTTTTAATTGGAAAAAACCCTCCCTCTTATTTTGTTCAAGCGCAGGCACACCTGTTAGGACTACCACATAGGGTACTGCCTCTGGTGGAAGTTCGGGCAACGGAACCCTTCTGGGTTTCCCCCAGGTGTGTCTGATTTCCCCCACCTCCCTTGTTGGTTTCCCCAAAAGTAAGTTGGATGTGTTACCAATGGTTTTGTTTGTAACATTAGCCAACAATTAGTCAGCGATTTTTTGTTGGGGGGGTTTGGGGGATGAATGGTGATGGACAATAGCTGACACTGTATTCCCCATAGGTTTGGAGGTAGATGCAGTTGAGGAAGGGATAGAAACAATAGAGGGGGAAATGGTTGAAAGTGGTTGGACTGTAGATGACATAATTTGTGGTGCATTGTTAGTTGCTAAACTAGAGACATTGTTAGTACCTGTATAAGTTACAGAGTCCTTTTTGACCAATGCATCCTCAATTTTAGACAGTCTACACTCCACTTCCATCAGCCTCTCTAAAATAGATGCAGAGTAAGATTTAATCAAATTCTCAATATCAAGTAAGGACACAGGACCCTTATTCTCAGTAGGTACGTTAACAATCACACTAGTGTCCATACTGTCCTCCTTATCTATAGGTGAATTTGTCAAGACTGAAGATGTATATATTGTATGAATCCCCACTATATCTGATTGTAAAACACAGGGATTCTTGACAGTTTTGGCCGCCTTTTTACCAAAATCAGAGCAACTCAACTTAGGTTGTAGCGGATCCCATCTTTTCCGCCGTTTTTTTGTCGGTGGCGGGCCATAATTTTTTTGCGTGAGTGGCAGTTGTTTGGCCTTATTACGGACTATTTGTAATTGTGGTAAAACATCTCCCTTCGATGTAGTTGAACTACTTGCATGTGATATTGATGGTAAGCCAATCTTGTCCGTCCTAGGTAAAGTATCTGGTGAGTGCACAACCATGTCCACTTCTAGGAGTTGGCTATCCAGTATGTTAACCGACTCATTGGCTATTATGCCAGTAACAGTGTCAGTAGATCCAGTAACAGGAGTTAGTGGCAATAAAACAGACCCATTCTTTATGCTTTCCACGGAACGGCGTCGATCCGCCCGCCGCTCCGCCAAAACAATCTCCCTAGCAATATCAGGTGCAGATTTTGGAAAGTAATTATCCAAAGTTCCATTTAACAGCAATCCCTGTTTATCCTGAGTGGGTTGCTCTGTATTTGTAGTAGCCATCTATGAGCGATAGACTAAAAGGGCAAAGTAATCGGAAGTGGTAATGGGCAATAACAAATACAGTCGGTACCTGAAGGCAAATGGATGTGCCCAGTCCGGTCTCCTCGGTTCTCGGAGGGTCTCAGAGGGTCCGCCCTTAGTCCGGGCTTTGTCCCGGAATTCATCCCGCACACGCGTTCCGCTCACGCGTGGCGGTAACAGATCTTATACCGGAAGGTGGATAAGGGGAGGAGTCCCGGGAAGAGGCGGCAGGTGTGCCAGGTGTTACACGCACAGCCTGGTGGGCCTCGCAGTCCCGTCCTCCTTGCAGCCACACTTTCCCTCAGCGGAGCTTCTCCTCACCGACAGCGCTTCCCAGGGTAACGAGGCAAATCCAACAGCACAAACACTCCTCTGCGAGCGGCCCCCGCGGAGCGGGGGCCGCGAGGAGTAATGAAGGCGGTGATAGAGGGGGAGGAGTCCCGGGAAGAGGCGGCAGGTGTGCCAGGTGTTACACGCACAGCCTGGTGGGCCTCGCAGTCCCGTCCTCCTTGCAGCCACACTTTCCCTCAGCGGAGCTTCTCCTCACCGACAGCGCTTCCCAGGGTAACGAGGCAAATCCGACAGCACAAACACTCCTCTGCGAGCGGCTCCCGCGGAGCGGGGGCCGCGAGGAGTAATGAAGGCGGTGATAGAGGGGGAGGAGTCCCGGGAAGAGGCGGCAGGTGTGCCAGGTGTTACACGCACAGCCTGGTGGGCCTCGCAGTCCCGTCCTCCTTGCAGCCACACTTTCCCTCAGCGGAGCTTCTCCTCACCGACAGCGCTTCCCAGGGTAACAAGGCAAATCCAACAGCACAAACACTCCTCTGCGAGCGGCACCCCATACACTTACATACCACCTAACATAACTGGAGGACCTTGTGCCTTATCATGATTAAGTCTTATGCTTTTTCCCATGCATTCTGTCACACGTATTCGCTCTTCTAGAGCTGCTGTTCAATTACCTGAGGATTGTGACTCCAATATTGACTGTCTGTTTATAATGCAAGAACTATTGCTAAGCTTGCCTGTTTAATTGTGAAGAATCTCAATCATACTTCTGCCGCTATAGCTGAATTATTATTAGATGTTCAAGGAACAAGAAAAGCTGTTTTGCAGAATAGGGTAGCTGTGGACTATTTGTTGTTAAAACACAACCACGGTTGCAAGGATTTTGGGCGACTCTGTTGTTTCAATTTATCTGATCATTCTACATCTATCCATGCACATATTAATGCCTTAAAAGAGTTAGTAAAAGGGGTTACCCAAGACATTGATCGAGGATGGCAGGATTGGTTGTTTGGGTAGCTACCTAATTTTGGACAGCTTCGTTATATCTTGGGTATTATTTTAGTGATGATTTGCGTTTTTATCTCATTATGTTGTTGCATTCAATGCATTCCTAATCTTCTCTCTCTTCTTCGTCCCAGATCCATGCTATTTAGGCCAATGGGGTATGATGGGTGAATCGAAGGTCAAGGGGTGGAATGTACTGCATTTGCCATTTTACACGTGCTAAATTACATGTTGACCTCGATTCCATGTAATGCTCTGATCTTCCATTTTGTTTCATCGCACTTCTATTTTGTGCTGCCTTGCCCTGTAATTACACTTCAGCAGTAATATAAACATGTTTTTCATGTAAACCAGTACAAGCTGGTGCGAGGCATCTCGAGAGGTTATGTTGTGCCTTCAGCTTGTTTTCGTGCATTCTATGCTTATGTCTAGGACAGAGGGAGGATGCGCCGTGCAAAGCTCGCCAAGGCCGGAGACAGGGAAAGGAATGTCTTTTGCCTCGGCACACCCAAACATAATCTGGCCAGGTCTGTGTGGGTGAATCTGTTGCATGGATGGGGCCAGCACCTGTGAATAGATGGGCGAGAGCACCTACTAGAGGCTTCTCTAACATGTTGATTTAAACTATAAAAAGTGGTGTCTGTGGGGTGGAGCTCAGGAACTCAGTCTTGGAGTGGACGCACTCGCGGGACAACTTTGGTGCCCGGAGAGATTACTTCCTGTTCCCCGGTCTCTGCAGGGTTCCCGACTTGGGGATTTCAGTGCTTGGCCAGGGATGTTGAAGTCTCCGGTACAGACACATCTGGTGAGGTGCTTTGTACTTTAACTGTTTATATACCTTTATTCACAGTTTCAGATATATATATATATATATAGTGTGGTGTATTCACTGTTTATTGCCTTTCACTCGGTGCCTAAGAATTTCCTAGCTTCAGTGACTTATTACCTTTGCCTACGATATTAATAAAGCAAATGTTTTACCTCTAGAGGAGTGTTGGAGTTTCTCTGTGAGTAAGTGGTGTGCGTAAGTTCAGATTACACAAGTGGGCAAAGCAATACACCTGCATTATATAAAAATCATGTAGGATTCGATGAAGATTCTCCTCATCATAAAATCCAGTTAAAAATCAACCAACCACACAAAGGCAGTACCCAGGTAAGCAAGAAGCTAAAAACAGGTCAGGGAGATATTTGATCAACTTGAATACCAGGGGGTGATTGAAACATGCACCTCGTCAATGAACAATCCTTTGTTTCCTGTTTCCAAACCAGACAATACATATCATCTAGTATTGGATTACAGACATTTATGCTCTTGTTGCAAAACATTTGCAGTACAAAATGCACACGTTGCAGCATTAATGAATAACATTGTGCGTAAAAAGTATAAAACAACATTAGATATTTCTAACGGTTTCTTCTGTCAAAACATTGCACCAGAAAGTAGGTGTTTGACCGCTTTCTCAATTATGGGGACACAGCGTCACTTCTGTCATCTCCCATAGGGATTCAAGAATAGTCCGGGGTTTTTTCAGCGAGAGCAGCAGAGTTACTACAAACGTATGATGACGAATCCTTATCATATGTGGATGACATTTATGTAACAGACGATGACTTGGATAGGCACTTGAATAGGGTGAATGCAATTATATTGGGATTCGTCTTCGAAGGGTACAAATTCAATTTCATAAAATCTAGAATTGCCCATTTAAACGTCCTCTTTCTAGGATATGAGTTATCAAGTGAAGGCAAAAGCCTGACAGCAAACTTTCTAGAGAAATGTGGCCTGCTCCAACCTCCAAAAACACTGAAAAACTTACAGTTGATTCTTGGTTTCCTAAATTTCGAAAGAACTTACATTCTAAACTACGCAGAAAGGGTTAAACCTCTCTACGAATTACTCAAACCTGATTTTAAACCAGTTAGTTGGACACAAAAACACACAGAAATTTTGCGTTCATTGCAAACAGACATGTTAGCAACAAAACATTTACAAACATGTGTAAACGTACGCAGCTAAGTGATCCGAATCATTCCAGGACAATGTGGATTCACGTACTTAACTTTAAATGAAGGTGAGAAAGGACCCATGGATTACTAATCACATTTGTACACACAAGCAGAAATGAAATTCACTTCAACAGAAAAATTTCTGAAAGCGTTTCAAACTGCTGCAGCAAAAGCGAGAGCCCTCGCACAGGGTAAATGCATTATTGAAAACACAAGCATTTCTACAATACGAACAAGAATGTCCTCTGCCTACTGAAATTCTGCCTCTAGAGCAGTATGAATGTATAATTTATACTGCCGGATCAGCTCAATCCACTGCGAGGGGTAAACAAGCCTATAGTGCGCCGTGCACGATCAGTAAAGGTCTTTGGTGCGATGGCAATTTCCGACCAATGGTCAATAAAACGCAATCTCTAGGAGATTGTACAGTTCAGCGAGCTGAACTACAAGCATTCATGATGGCATTTGGAAGTACAGATCGCGAATTCCCCACACTCGTAGTGTGCGATTCGTATTATTGTGTTCAATCTTACAATGAATACTTGCAGAACTGGATTCAAAACGGTTACAAAGATGCAAAAGGTGACACAATCAAGCATAAAAGGGCTTTGGGAACAAGTAGTTCAGTTACGACAGGGACTACAAAACACTCACTTGATACATACCCTGAGTCATCAACGTGATGGCGTTCACGTTGCAGGGAATTCATTGGCTAATGAAGCCGCAAAGGCAGCTGTGCAAACGGCTTCCCTAGCTGCAATCACTTGTTCAAAAACGAAAATAGACAGCGAAATAATGCAAGCTGTCAATGCTTCAAGCAAAGACAGTGGTAAAACATTACCGAAAGGCTTTCCACTCAAATACTCGTATACAACTGATGCGAACAATGTTCCGTTTGCTTAAATCCCTGGAGTGGGGGATAGAGTAATTCCCAACATGGAACATAGATTAGGACTGATCTTAGCAGCACATGAAGGGCTTGCCTCCGCACATGCAGGTGTTTCCACCACAGTATCATTATTAAAACAGAGATACCGGTGGCCGCGTATGAGAAAACAGACCAGAAACTATGTTTTGGAATGTGAAATCTGTCAAAAGATGAAAATCTCTACAGTGAAATGTCTTGCGCAGATGCCCCTGTTAATTTCAGATAAACCGTTAGCTTTCATTTACCTGGACCACTGCGTTCCCTTACAGAGGGATGGTAACTGTAAATATATCATGGTCGCAGTGGATGTATGTTCAAGATTCATTTGGATGTGGCCTCAGCGCTCAGCTGACGCTTGAACTGTTATAAAAGATTTGCGAGTCTTTATCGGCACATACGCAGTCGGCACTCTACTTTCTGACCAGGGTCCTGCGTTTAGCTCTCAAGCTTACAAGGAGGCCATGGCCAAATTGAGCGTTGCATTGCGGTACTCTAGTTTATTCCATGCTGAGGGAAATTCGGTAGTGGAGAGAAAAAAACCTGGACATAAACCACTAAATACCAGCTGGGGTATTAGGCTTGCGCGACGGGTGGGTCAAACATCTAATAAGTGTCCAACGTAGTCTTAACAATCTGCCAAGAAGTTCTCTAGGGGGTATCACTCCATATGAAGTCCTTTTTGGGACCGGAATGTTAGTATCGGACCTCGATTGTCAGACTTCAGTGGTAGACCAAAAAACCTTTGAAATCAAAGACCGTTTGGCTGTTTTACAGGACTTAAATGAAATAAGAACGAAACAAAGTAACGTGTTCCTGAAGCCAACTACCACTGAAGAGAAACCGACCGTCCCAGCAAGGCCTGCCTGGATTCCTAAGTTTGGGAATCTAGTCAGAGAGAAGATCGCGGACAAGAAGGAATTTGGGCCTTCTTACAGACAACCAGTACCTGTCCTAGCAATCCACGGATCAAGAACAGTATTACTGCCGCCCCTTGCTGGTAAAAAGGAGAACATGTTCATGTCAATCGACCCGGTCAACCACATCATGTGGCCGATCATAAGCAGTAGGCCAAGTGGACTCCGACCAAGTAGCAGACGCCCTAATCTGGCTACTATCCAAGAGGTTCAAACAGAGAGACTCATCACCTTTGAAGAATCTGCAGTGCGAAAAGAAGGACTATGAACAAAACTATGGAACTTGTACCTCTTGAGACCCAAATAATAGTTTGTCAAGAAACACCTGTATACAACAAAGTAGCATCAGACTACACGACTGTATCAAAAGCTCAAGTGGTTCCAGCGATTTCAACGATTCCTGATGCAATCCCTACAATTGACAGACTGCCTCTGGCTATTTCATTAACTTTGATACGTTTTCTGAGGATCCCAGCAAGCCTGAAATGACGCTAGCTAAAAGAACTTTCAAAGAACAAGCAACAGACCTTTTTCAACACCTAGAAAATACTTATCTGGTTTCACCATGGATTGAACTTTGGATTGTGTTGGATGTGCTTTTTCTTCTACTTTGGTTGACACTGGTAATAACTTTGGGAATGCTGATAAATAGAAGATTTGTTAAAAAGTACACATCAAGTAAGAACATCAACTTACTACTCAAGCCACACAAATCATCTCATTGTGAACAAAGAGACTTGTCATCAGTGAACATCCCAGCCGTTCCTGTACCAGGGGGTATAGCTTGGGACAGAATTGATTATGACATTTTTGGCCCGTCGGAGCTGTTGAAGTTTCCACACCAGTTAAAGATTTCCTTAAATGACTTTGTCTCAGCTAGTACCTTTTCTGATCAATGGGACTTCGAGACTATTAATAATATGATGTCAGGCTTAGAAATGTCTGCTGTATTTACAAATCATGAATTCTTAGAAGGTTCATCAGATTATGAACAAATGTATTGTTATAATCACCGTAGTCATCATTTCTTGCACAAACCTGCAAACCCTAGAAGTGTATTGATGTAAAACCAATGGGAACATTGTCCTACGCCACCAAAGGGCAGCTCAAAAACATTTTTTTTTAACATTTCGATACTTTTCAGGTTTTAATATTTCCAATCCAGAATCATTTTACTTCACTTGTTAATAAGACAGGAGTGAAAATGATGTTGACAAATACCAAGCAAATTTATTCTGCAGCCTTTTATGCTCAGCTGTCTTCACTAGGTTTTGACTTTTGGAAAGACAATATTGAGACAAAAACTGTCTGGGGCACAACATATTGGCAAGTGCAGGGGATAGAAGCTTTATTTAGAGCCTGCATCATCCCAGAGCAAATTATGTTTTTGCATGACACTGTCCAACAGATATCTTGTCTTGGGTTAGCCAAGATAAAAGACCTAAACAATCGGTCCATACCTACACCCACACCTCTTAGTGATAACACTTCAGAGGGGGAGGTCGACGTATATACTATTATTTTGCATCACAACAGAACAGATTGGAATAAATGGTTAATCTGGCCCACAGACACAATCAACTGTCAAGATAGATTTCTGAATAAAACAAGGGGGTTCACATTCACTAGGCCAGATCCAAGATATGTTCAGAGACAGCATCCAGGAATAATAACAACATACAGTGTAGGGAAACTGTGCCTTGAATGGTTACATAGATCTACACTCAAGAATGTAAAGGAACACTTATCTTTACTTAAAGATGGCGCAGATCTTAGGGATTTCTTGCTAGGACCAAGAACACCGCGTCATAAACGTTTTATATATGCCGGTATCTATGCTGCTTATTATGAAGCATGGAAGATTATGCAAGCAGAGAGTGCAGAAAGAATACGAGAAATTGATCGTATTAATTTAGAGAAAACTCTCTCTGTAGTTGACAATGGGTTAACGACTCTGTCGTCCAGGATATATACTTTGGACAGCATAGTATCTTCTGCCATAGACATCATGGAACAGGACTGGGTCATGTTGCAACATGGTCAGTCGCAATTACGCAAATACTCCTAACGATATGAGATGGACAGTGATTGAGCAAATCCAGCCAGGGCCTAATGCACAAGCCTGTCTGTTTGAAAAGGAGCAGCGATGGATCTATCGACTTTCTTCTCATAAAATTGGGCTCAACGACAATATTCCGTGGAACTCAGTGTTAAAATGAGATGCCATCACCCCATGTCCACCTGACCAGTGATAATGAGCAACCTACCCCGAACGCAAAGCTGCAAATAAATGCCTTCAGTGTTTGTCCACGCTTTGCCCCTTTGGGCCGATGACACTATGTGCTCCACCCTGGACCATGACTAGTACACCGCCACATGCGCGGTCTAATCGCTCACCTCCCTGCATAACATGCATGTGCCAACTGGCTCGCACACCATCGGTGTGTCATGCCCTCAAACGACCCAATACCGGTCAAAAACCTGTGTCTGCCCCAATTATATGTAAGAATATGTACTCTAATATGTTCGCTTAATGCGTGAACACCTGCCTTTAACGTGGCGCCCTTTGAGCGAGATCCTTGAAAACTAGCCACGCTGCGCCCTCACTGTCTACGAATGACTGCGCACCCCACTTGCCATGTGCTCACATCCTGTGTGACATGCCCCCTAATGACCCACATTGGTCCTTCTCACTGATGTGCAAACATACACATCTCTACATGTTCCCCCTATGCAAGAGTCCTTTCCTCTAACATAGCGACCTGTGAGTGTTATTCCTGACGACTAGCTACGCTGTTCCCTCTCCGTTAAACTGCAGTGCTTTAGACATCAACTACAGTGCTTTATCCAGCACGCATCCACTTGTTAAATAGTACAGATGCCACCCAGGACGATCATTGAGTTAAGGCAATCTAACTAGCCTGTACAATTCCACCCTCTCAATGTCGTTTTGCTTCCAATCCCACTATATGAGTATTTAATCGAGCCACGCTGTTCACTAACAGCAATGTGGCTCCACCTAACCTGTCCTGTGTTGACACGCAACCTAACCTGCTATCTGTTTACACACGGTAGCCTAGCTACCGACAGCACGCCATTGCGCGTTGCTAGCCCCGCCCCCTATACCAGCCCAGGCCGCGCCCCAACCCGGAAACGGCCGTCTCCTCATTACTACGACCTGCTGCCGGCGGAACCCATAGCCGAGCAGAGGACGTTAGGAGTAGGTCTGATCTGATCCTTCCCGCCAGTAACTGTAAGTAAACCATCCCCGTTAGCGCCCTGGTACACAAACATGTACCGGGTCAGCGAGGGAGCCGTCCTCCATTTTCAGGGCACAGTGAGAAGCACCGAGATTTACAACGCCCGCGCTTTCTTTATTCTTACAGAATATGTTACTCCTTTGGCATTGAACCTACGCCCTGCCCGTTGAAGCCCTGAGAGCCCATAATCGAGTAAGCCCTCACTCATGCCGCTAGAGCTTCAGTTTGTTCCTCAGTGTTACATGTGTGTTCGTTATGTATGTTTATTAATCGTTATTCACTCACATAAATGAGTCAGATGCTGTCAAATGAATATAGCACTACCGAGATACCGCTATGCCTTAGATCACCCCACTATATATTCACCCACCATGGAAAAGCAACCGCCCAGATAATTTCTATCCTACTAGGAGCACAGGCACCACGTGATAATTACAATTTAGTCAGTGCCATCCTTAGCCTAAGTCGATATGCATTTTTCAATACCGGCACTTGTAACAAGGAATGATCTGACTCACAAGTGCTTTGCTCACATCGCATGCAACCCGCACACACTATTTATTGGCATAGATGTTGACTAGTATCTCACTCCATCACTATGGTATCAATTTATTTGGAGATTAAAACCCTTTGGCACTATATTTCAAACCACTGAGACACTGCACGACGTTACAGGAGAGTAAGTCAATATTAAACCTGATTATATTTACCCCCTTTTTTCTCTCCCTACAGGTCTCTTTTTCACTCTTTCACCTGCTCACTTATTTTACTGAGCAGTCTATACCGCTGGCCGTTTTGCCAGTAGGCACACAGGGGATCAAGGTACGGGTGTGCTTTTTAGGGAGCACACACCCCCTGTCCACCTGTTTTTCTGGTCCTGATGAATACCGGGCAATCGCCCTTATGGTAGAAACATGTTGACCACTCAACACATATAGAGATCCCTTGGTCGTAACTTCCCTACCAGGATCTCGCCCTCTTATTTTTTAACATTGTTCAGTTGCTCTATAATGAAAATTATATTTTTGAGTACAACCAGGACAATTTTTAACATGTAATTTTTTTTTCACACCCACATTCACAACCCGCTCCACTGTAGTACAGGTGTCGCAGCACACCCTGGTGTCGCTAGGACGCCAGGGTGGACCCCGATGATGAAGCATGTCACCACTAGGTTGGTGAATGAGGGGTTTTAAACAAAAGGATGAATACTCTCCTTCTTGCCAAAAAACCTGCCCTCCAGATACGTCTGTCCTTTAACTTCATAGGGGATACTCCTCTCTTTGTTTTGACATACATGCCCTCTTAACTACACATTGCCCTATACATTTCTCAGAAATGTTAAGTCGTATCTTAAACATGTCTGATCCGAGTGGTATTGTACATGTATTTAAGACAGTATTTTCTGGACTGTTAGCACCTTTTGAAGCAGTCCTAGGAATATTTCCAAACTTTGTACACTCTGTGTTTGGTGGATTGCCTCTCATTTTGGCACTCGCTGCAGGGATACAATTTTAGCTCCTTCTGCTGCGATAGGGCAAGTCAATCCACAAGCGACACCCAGTTCTCCATGGAGACAACTCTACTGGCGATGAAGTGTTGTGTGCGCATCTTCCAAATTTTGGGATCAACTGGTTTAAGAGAATTAAATACTATATGGTTTCTGTCATTCAGACCAATTTGGCAATATTGCATCTTACCTGTTCTACGCTGCCTGCTATGTGGAGAAGAATGCGTGCTAGACATATGTCTGACACTTCCATTAGTCACGCCAGCGGATGTTGATACTTTGCTTGTACCAGTAACAGCCCATGCACTGTGTTGTCCCAAGCGACTACCAATTCTGATGACGGCATTCATTGAGATCTCACAGACACAAAATGCTGACGGTGAGGAACGAGAGGAAACAGTCACACAGCTATAATCCACTACGAACATTGCTAATGCGACCAATGCTGACGGCGATGCTTCTCATCTATGTGCGGTTGATCTTCTTAACGAGGTAATCCAACTTTCACATACAATGGTAGACAACTTTTTTACAGACTTAGAAGATTTGATGTTTTCTCCAAACAATGACACTGACTTTTGGTTTGGCACACAGTGTTCTGAGATACTCTGAAGAACTCAGTTAGTTTTAGAATAAACATCTATTCCTTAGGGGTTCATTCATGAAACGTCAAACATTCCTAAACACCTTCAAGGTATAAATAGACCTTCACTTGCTATAGCAAAGCACAGTGGTTTGGAGCAATTCGACGACCTACTTGCCCAACGCAGCTTGCTACAGCAAGTGCCAAAGGAAGCCGACTCACCAGTTGATGCACTGATCAGGAAGCTGCCCTCCTCTGCTGAGAAATCCAGTTCCAGTGTTTCTGACTCCCCTGCGGGGTGTTGTCAGATTGAGTCCCGAGTCAGAGATACCAGACCTCCTTCATTCTAAGGTATGGAGCTGATTAGAACCTAGGGAAACCTTTGGTAGATTCTTGACAAAAACAAAACCTATGCTAAAGACCATACTTACTTTTTCCCTCGTACTAGACCTAGGTTAGGTACATTGGGGGTAGGCGTATTTTAGAAGCACCAGTTGAGTATTTTAGCCTGTGTTATTTGTGTATGCATTTTTATATGGCTTAGAAACCATACAATCCTATTACAGTATTATTTTATAATACTTTTCTCGCTGTACGCATTATCCTTTGCATTCTGTCTAACAATTGTAGCAGTTCACCTCTCTTGCATGAGAAAGAAGACTGTTCAATAAACTTTTTATTGAAAACGCCCGTCTCACTATTTCTCTGCAACTCTGTAGAAACTAAGCATGCACAATTGACTGAGTAAAATAGTTATCTATTGTTTCTATGACTCTGAAGATATTTTCCAGTCCTAGGGAAACAAAGTTGTCATGTTTATGCGGTTGTTAGAAACTAATCCCTTCTTGTGAATTCGAGAAAGTTTCTAGTGACCTCTGAGCTAGCTGGCACTCACAATTACTTTTAGTATATTCGATAGAGACCTACTGACCTAAGTCGTACATTATATCTATAGGATACATTATTCCAATGCGCAGAGCCTAATGGGAATATAGGAACTACACTACACATCAATCGCATGCCTTCAATGCATTTCCGGTGTAGTGTACAAACCTTTTTAATCAATGTCGCCGCAATGCAAGTTGCATAAAAGACATCTCTGTTGCCTCATTAGGGGAGGTAAACCTAGGTAGAGTTCTGGTTCCTTTAAAGGCATGGGTCACAGCTCAACAAAAACACAGCATGTTAGAAATATGGGGATGTCTGGTTTTCAAGAGAGAAGAGAGAATAACTCTGTGCAGAGAATGGAGCATAAACTGCAAGTGCTGGCGGGGCTCACTAGTCTTTCATCCTTCTGAATTCGCTGCAGTGAGCTACAGTGTGCGGGATAATAGCGACACCCTTTATTTCAGATGCAAAGTCATTTAGTTTGGGCTGTGTGCCACATTAATAACCAGTATATCCATTTCTATATTAATATACGAGCAATAACATTTTCCCTTTCATGATATTATCCAAAATTAGAACTATAAAATGCCGAAAAAAATGAGCAGGTGCTAAAATCACAGAAGGACAAGCGTACAAGCTCTTATAAAGGAACTCAATCCAGTCAGAATTCATCTCTCTCAGTATCCGGATGGGAAAGCGCTCAGAAATATACGAACATAGAAAAAAATGTTTGCCCCCTCATGTCCTTGATATTATTTGCAGAGTTAAATTCATGATTTATCATTCAATGAGAACACGCTGTACTTTAAAATGCATTTTATTTTTTTATCTAAATGAACGGGCATTTATAATGCTTTTGATTTTGGTAACTCTGTATATTTTGTAAATTTATCACTGTACTTCCACAATGTTATTATTGTCCCGATGTATTAATGGTGTAACGTTTTTTAATTAACTTGGCTCATTAGAAATAAACCTGACCTTGAGGACTTGAGCACGCGCCGTCCAGCTGGAGTAACACAGATTGGAGCACAGGGCTGCAACCGTCACAGCCTCATCAGTTCACATCAGAGCAGATGTAATTAAGGGTGTGGCTTAAAAACACTTATGCTAAAAATCTGTGTTTAGCATAGAGTACCACCCGACTGGTATTTTGCTGCTTCTGTCATTACGTCCAGATATAAAATACAACAAGTAACTTTACACCTACAACAAGCCAGAACTATTGGCTTTATCAATGGATGTTAGTTGCATAATATAAACAAGCATTTGCAATGCAATAAGTCTCGCATTTACGCGAGTTTAAGCTATTGACACTGCAAATGACAATGCCTTTTATTTTTGTTTTTAAAACATAAATAAAAAAGGCATTGTCATTTACAATGCCAATAGCTTAAACTCGCCTAAATGCGAGACCGATTGCATTGCAAATGCTTGTTGTATATGTAAGAAAACACGTTTTTTGAGGAGTAGACAGTGGTGGAATAGACCATTGTCAAGTCCCAACCAAGTCTTAGAAAACATAATACACCTTTCTTTTAAATCCAGCCCCCTTCTTTTTAAGGAAAGGGGCTGTATTTCAAAAAATATGTTTTCTTTTTTTAAATGTGATCATAGACATTGCGGTCTGCTTTGCCTAACAAGCCCCATCCCTGTAATGGCATCTAATTGTAGTAAGTTGAAATTCACAACCTACCTCATGAATATATGATGTCGTAATTTTGGATTTCCCACCCACTATGATTCGTAATCTTCTGAATTTACCTACTACATCGTTGTTTTTAACAAAATTGCTTTCCATTTGCCAAAGTTAGTGTGTAATTTGCGACCACTTTTTGCAAATGGAAATTTTACACATCAGGCCCTTCATTTTGAAAACAAGCATTGCAAAGTGTTTTTAAACTAAATATATGCCTTTGATTTTCAACCATGTATATTTTGTTATACCTTTTAAAGGGCGGCATATTTGTTTTTCATGTTTTTCATGATCTGCATTGTATTAGACAATACATACTGCTAAGTGGAAATAGTCTTTTTTCCATAGATAAATAACTGCATTTTGTGAAGTGGCTAATTTTAAAGTAGTGCCATGCCAAGATTAGTTGTTACATGTTCTGTATTGTCAGATTTAGCAACCTGTTATGTCACATTTTAAATAACTGAACGTGCATTACGGATCATAAAGACCTGTATGAGGCCTTTTTTGGGAATGGAAGCGAATAAGAATACATTTTTATTTTATTTATGCAAATGTGGGTTGCCTATTATTGTGAATTAACTATATCTGTACCATCAGAACCCTTTGCCATGGTGTCGGTCTTCCTTGGGGCCTTTGTGTCAGGGAAGGCAGTCCTGCCCTATTGAGGATGAAGTGATAGTTACAGGATAAGACTGCCACTTCTGGGCAGAGAAAGCAAATAATGGCTCTGACTCGCAAGGAAAAAACGTCCTGAATTTCAGGGACATTAATTATTTGTTTTACTGAAATAAACTCCTGCTTTGCGGATTTGTTTCAATATAGCAGAAACGTTTGATGAGAGGGGTGCCCACTTGGCAAACTGCTCTACCTCAATGCATCCTGGTACATGCTGATGCTAAGAAAGTGGAAAGATCCGCGCCGGGCAGGCAGGGTTCTTTAATTATATCAGGCGGTCCTCCCGCCTGCCAACCGCGCAATACAGTTGAAATTACCCCATGAAAATATAAGCACATGCAGCTGCTACAGAAGAGGTAGCAGTTTTTAGAAAGGAAATCTGTTGGCTCAGAGAGGAGGTGTTCCAGTGGCAGGAACGTTTATTTAGTGATTTTGGCTATCAGTTGGGAAGGAGTAGCTTAGGAATGGAAAAAGTGAAAGCCAAAATCCTGCTATGACCCCACCAGGTGAAAGGGATGTTCTTATCAATCTTGATTTCCACATTTTCCAGAATGCTAAGAGGCATATTTACAAATCTGGCAGAGCCTCGGTACGACATTTCCAAAATGCAGGGATGCACCATATTTACAATACAGGGCACCCCTGTGTTTTCCCTAGCGCTAACATTAGCTGCCTAGCGCCAATGCAGGCACCCTTGCACTATAGTGCAAGGGTGCCTACGTTGCAGGGAACGATTGTTTATGTGCAGGAAAGTGTTACTTCCTGCACATAAACAATCCATGATAGCGGACTGTTACTTCTATGTGTTCTGCATTCTGCAGCTCACATAGAAGTGCCAAACCATCATTATTTAATGATTGTTTATGTGCAGGAAGGAACACCTTTCTGCACATGAAAAATCATTAATGGTGTTTCTCTCTTTCTTTATGTGCTACAAAAAGCATTACACATAGAAAAGGCAAAAACGAGGAGTTCTTCTCATTGTGCCCTTCTCACGCCTGCTATATGGCTTTAGTTTTCGGAGCTGGCTCAGATTTATACATCCTTGTAAATCTGGGACAGGGTCAAAATGCAATCTGTTTTGCAGTAGAAAGCCCACAGCAACACCCATTGCATGCCCCTTTCACGCAAAGTGATGAATGTAAAGGGGCCGTGTTTTCAAGGTGGCATTATGGCACTTAAAGTGACTTAGCGCCGCTTTGTAAATATGGAGAAGAGCATAGCGCCACCAGAATGTCGCAATAAGTGACATTCTGGTGGTGCTATCCCCTTGTAAATATATTCCGTTGTCTCTTATTGTTTGTGGGACAATGAACCAGCTAGATTAATTCCTTATTGAATAAAGAGGTGCCCAAGTAGGAGGCAGGTGGATCACTGTAAACATCAAACCACCAACTAAAATCTCCTTAAACAATAAGCGAGGAAGAAACAATGGATACAGTGTCCACTCATTCAAAGACCTTATTTATACATTCGGCATTTCACCCCAGGAATAGCTAACAAGTCAACAAGTGATTGAATGTTTTGGGAAGATGGCCAAATTAGTGGTGTGAAGGCCGAGACTGGATGCACAGTTCTTTGCACCTGGTTACACACTTTAGCATTATAAGGGAATCCTTCAAATGACTTACAGATTGTAATGTGCAAAACTCGTGGTCTTCTCATTGATGAATTAAAATATGATGTGTTACTAACTGAACAGCTTGATGCAGCCAGTCGCACATGTGCACTTCAACTTTGTCTGCTGTCCAGACTGTCTACGCAATCTACGCTCTGTCAGAATCTGGGTACACAGTTTACTCTTTATCAGAATCTGGGTACACAGATTTCAGGCCTCAGGACTATTATGAAGTGCACTGGTGTAAAATATCAGGTTATTGGTTGGAAGCCCCAATCAGGCAACAACCGCAATCATTCTCAGGTTGAACCACAAAAGTCACTAAATTAACCTGTGCGTAACGCTGTGGTAGGTTGGCACATACCATTCAGGCTTAACTTAGAGGCAATGTGTAAAGTATTTATTCAACACACAAATAGTAATTAAGTGAAAACACAACACAATAAAAATCTCAAACCAATGTAGGAAAATAGAGTACATTTTAATGAATAAAATGATTCCTGAGCAACATAAATTCAATCTGTAGAATCGGAGATATTTGATTTCAAAGTTTTAGGTGGATATAGTGCTTAAAAGCACAAAATGACACTCATGGTCATCTTGTGGTGCTAGACCTGGGAAAGTCACAAGTTCAGGAAAACTGCAATGGAGCGTATTTTGGATACAGAGACCATGTTAGGCCTGCTAAACAAGCTACCTTCCCAACCTTCAACGCTTTTACCTACAAATTTTGCTAATCATTTTCTGTTTGTTTTCACTTTCCCTAGTGCCTGGCTACTTCTGACGTGGTATCGTTTCAACCATGTTATTACTACACCTATTACTACTGGACTACAATGTGTGACTAGACAGGCATGACCCCCACTTCCCATGTTGCTTTATAAAATTCCAAATAGGGTAAGAATCCTCATGTGTTTCTGACACTTCTTCACTAAATACCATGTTTGTTTTAGATTGTGCTTGTCATTGTCTGTCTCCAGTGCACATGTTTGGGGACAACAAACCACGATCTCAATACAAATTGATGTGTGCCCTTCCATAACATGCAGCCACTATTTGCAGTTGTTGAGTTGAGTTGAGTTGAGTACTAAACTTGAGGTTTTTTTTACAGAAAGGGTATGTGTGTGCTATGCTTCATGGATAGTGAATGATTTGCACAACTACTAATGGGAAAATTGCATATATAAAGAGAATGACGTCACGCTTGCTTTCATAATAATTGCTTTTGTTTCTGGAGTAAGAATCAAGATAACTTTGCTTCTACAATTGGGCAAGTAAACCCTAATTATGCATGTAATTTCTGTTGCAGGTTGGCTTGTCCCTTCGAAATAGAGACGAAGACAATAATCCGACTTCTGCGTGCTTTTTTGTCTTCACAAAAGCCCTAGACCCCATGAGGTCACTAGATTGAGGGCTGAATATGTTGACAGATTAAGTGCACTAAAAGGGCTATTATACACCTCCCCCCCCTTAGCCCTACATTGTTTTTTAAACATACCTGTACAACCACTATTAAAGGGATAACTTGATTGTTCAAGGTATTTTTTATTCTAAGACACATGCTGGAATAATTTCTAAAGTGCACCATGGAATATGGCAGAGCCTATCCTGGTTTTGAGAAACCGGGATGAGATCTGATGATGAAGCTTGCCATTAATAGGTGTAGGAGTAATAGGTCTAACAAAGAAAAACATTTGTTACCCATAAAACAAAGTTATACCATGAGACATCAATTGATGATGACATTAATGACATTCCTGGGTAAGGAATACCTTAAAGTTTTATAGTGTTAATTAGAGATGGTGTAACCCCCTTCCATAAAAAAACTCTTTCTTCCCTCTCCCTGGGGACATTCTGGTGGCTGCCCTCCTGGGTAATTGGACTGTGGACCCAATGTGTATACCTGGAGCCTTCCTTTGAATTGGGGGGGGGGGAATTTCCCGTACAAACCCACATCTGGTTATGGAAGTTTCCTCACTCCTGTGTCAAGGCTCCCAAAGATCTGGGCTGACAGAAAACTAATATCAGGTTCTTTTGTGTGTGCAGGAGGAAAAGTTCTTTGAAATATAAGTTACGCTGGGTACAGCCCTGCCCCAACATCCCTGGCAGGATGGTCTATCCTGTCTACATCTAATCTCTTTTGTGTCACTGTCTGGAATAAATACATAAACCTCAACAGCATAGTCACTCACAGTCATGTGACCCAGGATTCTGGCAGAAGACACAAATGGTTAGGGCAAGAAAATGCAGACTTCCTAAAAGTGCCATTTTCAGAATTGTTCCTTAAAATCCGACTTCACAAATAAAAAGGATTTTAAATTACTATTCATTGGAGTGTAAACACCATAACTCCATCAGGTCCCAATCAATAGTTATCCCTTATTAAATGAAATTGGGTAATCCAGTGTTATTCAATGAGCGAGAGGCGTTTTTCACTACCAGGACATATGAAAATTAAGTACACATCTCTTCTCCTTTAAAAAAAAATATAAAATTCACACTACCTTATGGGTTTTTAGGGCCCACCCTAGGGGTGACATATAAGTATTAAAAAGGAAACGTTAGGCCTGGCAAAAGGTTTATTTTGCCAGGTCGAAATGTCAGTTAACAAAAATGGGTTAGACAACTAAAGGCAAAAAGTCTGGTGGAAACCCTGCAAAGAAGTTCAGGTCCACAAACTGGTCAATATGTATACTGGTGTGTGAAATATGCTTATCATTTGTTAAGTTTGCCAAATAAACGTTTTGTAACTTTTTTGGAACATTTTAAAAACCATAGTGATGCCATTTTTCTCCCTTGTAACAGGTAATTAATGATTAGATTGATTCACCAATCACCTTTCCAACAGCCATGTCCATCCTTGAATCCTTTGTCTGTTCTGACTTTAATTGAGAAATTGGGACTCTTCAAACTGAAAAAAAAAAAGTTCGAAAATCCAACCATTGGTTCTCTTCAGACCTTAATGAAGAGAGATGATCTCTCAGAGACTATGGATGCATGTGGAAACAGAAACAGTCACACACAAACCTGGAAACAATGCAGAGCGAGCAGAAAAAATACAAACACTTAATTAAAATCAAAGCATCATTCTTTAGATACGAAATTGATTCAGCCAAAAAATCTCAGAAAAATATTTGAAAGTGTGAAGCAAAATACAACATTCTCAGTCCCAACAAAACCAACCTGTACACGTGAAAAATGTGAAATGGTCTCCAAATTATTTAACGACAAAAGAAAAAACGATCTCTTAATCACCCGAAATGACGCAACTCAAAATGCAATATTTCCAAAATCATCAAGCTCATGGTCATCTCGCTAAGGTATCAGCCAGACTGAATTAATACTACCACTGAGGGTTTTAAACTCTTCACACACTTCCTGGACCTTGTACCTGAATGAAGGATATCAACACTTCTCTTACACCCACTCTGGACCAATACAATCAATGCATCCTTATCTATAGTGGAAGAGCCAGACTGCTCCAAAAAAGTGGTAGAACCACCTCTATTGGAAAAAGAGAAGCAGGCAAGAAAGATCTGAAAGATTTCTCACCAAGACCCAACGTTCTTTTCCTTACCAAAACACTGGAAAGCGTGTAGCACCTCAGCTAAAATAATTTGTTTCAGAACATCACCTTCTTGATGACTTCCAATAAGGAACGGCTGTAGCACGGAATCAGCAATTGTTCAAATAATCGACAGTGCTCTATATATATTTGACTAAGATGATTCCTATTACTTCTTTACCCGTCAGCAAAGTTTGACACAGTCAATCACTACTTTCTACTAGAATATTGAAAGTAGAGTGGAAGTGAAGGGGACAGTCCTCAAATGGCGCATCTCTAATTAAATTAATTATTTTAAGAACAAAAAATATCTGAGTTACTTTCCAAACCATTGTCTTTCATCCACGGGGGTTTTCCAAGGACCAATAGTGTCCACCACTCTCTTTAAACTGTACATGGAACCATAAAGGGCTGTTGTGAAATTCGTAACATCTCCTATCATCTATATGTTGATGATACTCAGCAATAAATGAAAGTGCTTTCTCCTGGAGATATCGCCTGTCCTGCCAAAATTATATGTACAATATTCAGTCTGCGATGTCATTACAATATCTTAAACTGAACCCAGCCAAAAAGAAGTTTATGCGGATTTTCCCTTCAAAAACTTCCATTCTGGTACAAATCTGCCTCAGCAAGTAGGACATAGTAGACTTCATATCTCCTAGCATTTATGTTCCAGATTCTCTTGGATTCAAGCTGGACAATATCTGAGTCTAAACAACCTTATATATCCCTCTGCCAAAGAGACACAATATAAGATCAGACTACTTTGGGGGAATAAACCTTTCATCACCAAGACTAAATTTAAATCAGTGATACATTCCCCAGTGGTCTCTAGTACCTACAACAGGAACACACTATTGATAGGCTTCCCAAAGCTTTTTTCCACCCCACCTTGAAGGCTGGCCTCCTTTCAGCTGGCCAAGGTTATCGTTTGATTCTAGAATGTATGTTCACATAACTCTAATCCTAATCTTCCTCAAAAGGCTCTACATCAAAGGCAAGAGCATATTTCAAGGAGCATGAATAGAACATAAATTCCTTTGAAGGAACACACTCATTTGGGTGGAAAGGCTGCCTCTGTATGGTTCTGATTTATAAGGAACATAAACAAATGTTCACAGGGAGTGAACTAATGCCATTATTTTCAATCTTACCAGCAATCAGAACCAACCCTTACATGAAACTTTAAAAAATTAACCTAAGAAGACCTTTTATTCCAAAAGGATAATGGCCCTCAGTACTCTTTTTGGCCAACCATCAACAATAGCACCCTTCTGATCCTCCTACCAGATTCCCAAGAATGTCTGGGAACTCTGGTGCTTTAACTAGAATGTGGCACAAAGGCATTCTTTCCTTCCGAAGATGCAATGATCCATTAGCCTCCAGTGATGTTCTTACTCACTGTCACTATCTACTTTCAGGTTGTTGTCCTGCCCACAGTGTTTACAGAAGCAAATTGTGCATCTATGGGAAGCACTCTGTTATACCTTTGGGTCCATAATGCTCTATCTAAAACCTAAAAAAAAAATGTAATTAATAATTAAAAGCTATTGCATCTGTGATACCATTAAATTCTGCAAAATATATTGTTTCTGAGAGGTGCACTCTGAGGTACTGGAATATTTGATACGTACCCTTCAGAATTTTCTTTTATGATCAAATCTTTTTATTGAGTTAAGACATAAATCTACAGAATCTCCTGCGGCAATAGTCAATGAGTCATTTATGTTAAAGAAAAACCCATCTGCCTGTGGGAATGCAAAGAAACGCTCCACCACTACCCCCTTTCATTTTTTCTGAATCCTGCCCTCACCCATATCAGTGTAGATCAGTAAGTAGATCTATCAGCCTCTTGGTTTGTTAATACTCTTCCTTATTCAGAGTTGATGTCAGGGGACCCACAGGTATTTGAACCACAAAAATTCTCTAAACTCTGATAAGAAGTGCTTCAAAAAGGGAATCTAATCCTTTTGATGTGTCAGCTCTTCCTTGCAATAGCCACGCACAAATGTCCATCATAAGAAACCCCCCAAGCCTATGGTGCCATTCCCTTACCCCCACAATGCAGTGTTCATCTATTTTGCCACACATAGCGCCAATTAAATCTATTTAACACTAAGAGAGTGAATGCGAAGTGCTTCTTTGTAAGGGAGTCCTAGGAATGGATGTATCAAGAATCTAAGGATAGTGGTTCCAGTTTCCGAACATGGAATCAAAAGAGTCCAAAACAGAGGTCCAAAAGGGGCGGATATTAAGGCATTGCCAAAGAAGATCTTCTAACGTTCCCACTTCCCCACACCTGTGCACCACAACTTTGTTTTTTGAGCATCCCACTTGTGGAGTTTAGATGGGGTGTAGTACAGAAAGAGCACCATTTTAAACTTCCATTCATACTGTATTCCTAGCTCTGGTGAAAGCCTTGGAGAATATTGTAGTGTTCTAATTGCTGTAGAATGTTGGGAGGATTCTTTATTCTTGAGACGACGGTTGTCTGAACCAGTTGTCTCCTCATCGTGGTTGTTAAAGCTGCGTTTGTTGCGGATTAAATCAAAATGTTCCTACCTCTATGTGTGCCGCTTCATCTCTACATTTATTTGGCGACGACCGGGAAGAAGCACTCACCAGTTTGTGTGATCATCATCGGTGCCGCAAGGAAGAGTTGGCAGCTCGTGTTATGCTGGTGCCGCAGCAGATTGCAGCTTGTGTTGCGCTGGTGCCACTGCGGAGTTTCCACTTTGTTGAGACCCTTGTGAGTTCCAGATTGGGAATTTTATTGATTTTTGGAAGGTGATAGTGGCAATTGGTGTTGGATGAGCGCTTGCAGCTCAGTGTGACTCTGCGAGTGTACTGGATTCTGGAGCAAGTGCTGTCCAGTGTGACTCTGTGCGCGTACCGGATTCTAGGTGACCTTGCTGTTACCTCAGCACGTTGGGGCCACGTTTTGGCGGCCATTTGGGATTGGGTGGTCATTTAGGCCTGTAATTCTGTTGTGCACTACCATTCAGTTTTTACAGCGTTTCATTTTGCCGGTGATGTTATGTAGAACAACAACAAAAATTGCCTCCACCACACTTATTTACTAGAAAAACTTGATACAAAGACCAAACTCCAACTAATTAAGTTTGACCTGCTATTTTTATTTATACCTTTCTACTTAAGTATTCTTTCAGGTCTATTTTTCCATGTTTTGAGCAAAAAAAGGAAAAGGACTGTACATTCAAATAATTACATTAATATACAATTCTATTTACAAACATATATTACATTCCCAAAAAATAAATTACATAAACATCATACATCTCAAAAATAATACATCAAACAAACAAACATCATACATTTATGTTTTTATCTTTGTATGAAATGAATCTATATCCAAAAAAAGGGAAAGGACAAACTCATAATGGGAACACAATCGCCAAAACGACGATTACTTCTTGCACTAGCATATGCTAGACTCCACTGTTAATGTATTATTTGCTCCCGTAGGTGTGCCGACGCGTTTCAAATCCGGGAAACAAGTTCCCGGATTCTCATCAGGGCTTTGTCACTTTTCTGTAACAAACTGATTCATGAACCTTCCAGGATTCAAAGGAAGGATCAAATCGACCTGTTATCTGTGTCCTTATTGTCAAGGTCGTGACTCATTGAGTTCAGAAGGATTAATTGTTCCCTCAACTTCACTATACGAGGTCTCTCATGGGAGCAATATTTATTCTGCCATTCGATATTAGGAGGAAGGTTCTCAGCAGTATTGCACTTGGCTGAAAGTTGCTGCTTTCGCCAGCTTAACGATTGTTTTGTAGACCCCGCAGGCCACGAACTGATCGTGACTCTGTACTGGCTCGTCACTCGCCACGTGGATCGACCTTAACTCTCACACTGTACTTTGAACTCGACTTTCCACGGAGACCAAATCGTCAACAAATGGGACTTTGTGAAATCTCTTGTTAATGAAATATAACGCCCTGAACCTTCACTCACCCTCATGCCAAATTCAACCAGTAGGTGTGTGTATAGGAATAGTTAATTTTGAAGTAATATTTGTTTTTATTGATAAACAAACATCAGCATTACAATCACATTTCAGAAGAAGAAGTACATCAGGCTTCATGGGAACAGTAGGTAATACACGTTATACAGAATATGCTTTGGAAGGTCTAGTGAGAAGGGGGATCTCCATTACTGAAGACAAGGGGAGGTTGACAAATATCTCCTCGGTAGGAATTTCACAAACCCCAAACACGGGTCCATTTCTTGGGACATCCATGGGCCACATACGCCGTTTTTTCCCGAAACATTGCCCAATCCAAGTCTTTTTCCCAATCCCCCACCGTGGGAGGAAGCGGCGCTCCCCATTGCTGGGCAATGTTTCTCTTGGCAAGCATTAGCCTCAAAGTGACCCCACTGCATCAAGCAGACATTCAAATCTGTTGGCTCCTAGATATTTAATAAACACCTGCGGGCTTTCACATGGAGATTTGCGGATAAAACAGTATTAATAATATCATGAATGGTACGCCAATATGATTGGATCAGTGTGCATTCCCAAACTATATGGATAAAAGTACCCAACTGGCCACATTCTCGTCTACAATCCCCCCCATCAGCCCTCCCCATCCGCACCAATTGAGGCCCTGTCACATATACCCTATGTAGGAATTTTAGTTGGACAAGTCGGAGTCGAGCTGGTATTGCCACTACTTTGGGCGAAGAGACAGCCTCCTGCGACTCCTCATCGTCCATCTCAAAGCCGTCTCTGGACCACTTCTCACGAAGGGTCCGGAGAGGATCCGACAAGTTGTTAACCAATTTTTTGTATATCAATGTAATGGTGCTGTTGGGGATATGCCCATCCAACACTCTATCCTCCAGCAGGGAGGATTCAGGTGGTGTGGTCCCGGGTTGTAGAGGAGTGCGTAGTGCATGTGTGACCTGAGTATAGCGGAAGTGTTCCGAGTCGGCCAGTTTGAATTGTCGCTGCAATACGGCAAATTACTTAATGTCTGAATTTTCCCACAGGTCACCTGTACGAGAAATGCCTATAAGATCCCATTTGTCGAACCCTTTACTCCTCCACAAATCACCCAGCTGTACAGAGTCCCATAATGGTGTTGCAAGTGTAGGCCTCTGCCACCAGGCACGACCGGTAGTAGGTGTAACTGCAGGGCGGTGACGTAGGGAGGGGGAGGGGCAGGGTGGGGGGTTGTAATGTATGGATTACGGACTATAACAGGTAAGTAAACTTATAAATAAATAAATAAAACGAATTTCGTTGTGTGCACTGCATCACCAAATGCGACGCAGTGCACACAACGAAATTCGTTTTATTTATTTATATGTTTACTTACCTGTTATAGTCCGTAATCCATACATTACAACCCCCCATCCTGCCCCTCCCCCTCCCTACGTCACCGCCCTGCAGTTACACCTACTACCGGCCGTGGCTGTCTGCCACTAACCAAGGCGTTTAGTAGCAGTGTGCCAGACATGTACAGCATGTTTAGTAGGGCCCGTAAGTGTATAGTGTCGGGGCTTAGAGTAGAGGGCTCTGTTGAAGTTCCCCCCAGAAAGGAGCCATCTATGCATACTGTAACTGTAACCCGGGTCTCCTGGTGAAGCGTAAGTGCAGTGATTGACGTAGGACAGGTGGGCTGCCCAGTAGTACAGTTTGATATTAGGAAGGCTGATGCCTCCGTCATACCAGTTAAAAAAAAGCTTACTGAGAGCGATACGTGGCTTGCAATTCCACAGTAGGTCTCGCTGGAGGCCTTCCACTTCTCTAAAACAGGACGCAGGTATCAGGTCTAAAAAGTTCTGCGGGGCATACAGAAACCAGGGTAGAGACATCATTTTTAAAAAGGCCGCCTTCCCCAACAAGGAAAGGGGAAGCGGCCTCCATCTGTCAATATCTTTGCGCAGCCTGAGCAAGGGGGGTGCAGATTATGAGCATAGCGGAGGGAGGGATCTAGGGAGACAAAGATTCCCAGATATGTAAAGCCATCTGTGCATATTTGTATAAGACATCCCCCCGGCGGGATCGGCGGCTCTCCTGCCACTACGAACAAGAGGGACTTGCTCCAGTTTAGGGAGCACCCAGAGTATCTACCAAAGATCGTAAGGATATCTAAGACCACAATCAAGATTCGCCTCAGATAGGTGAAATAAAGGAGGATATTGTCAGCGTAAAGGGAGATGAGGTCCTCCCATCCCGGTGACCTGCGCATGCCCTGAATCATTGGGTCTCTGCGTACCCAAACTGCCAATGGCTCCAATGCCAAGGCAAATAAAAGATGGGAAAGAGGGCATCCCTGCCGGGTCCCCCTTCCCAGCTCAAAGGTGGCCGATATTTTATTGTTGACTACAACCTGGGCCAGGGGTTTGGAGTATAACAGTTGCACCCATTGTATATATTTCGGGCCAAATCCCATTTTCTGCAACACCGCCCACAAACATGGCCATTCAATGGTGTCACATGCCATGGCGGCATCTAAGGAGACTATGATTGCCGGCCCCAGGATAGAGGATGCTCTGCCCAACACACCATGCACCCTGCGTAGGTTAAGTTCAGTGTTGCGATGAGGAATAAAACCGGACTGATCCGGATGAATTAAGGTCTTAACCACTGTTAAAAGCCGGTTGGCCAAGAGTTTAGCCAGAATTTTGGGTTCTGCGTTTAATAGGGAAATCGGTCTATATGATTTGCAATGGGGTTTATGTTTCCCCTCCTTATGGATTGTCAAAATAGTGGCTGTCCTTTGGTCTAGGGGCAGTAGCCCTGTGTCTTCAGAATCCTCATGCATGGCCTTTAAGTATGGGGCCAATCTGTCTGGTTTGAGTTTGTGAAATTCGATCGGCAACCCATTAGGGCCAGAGGCCTTGCCCAATGTAAGGGACCTTATCACTGCTGCTATTTCATCAGTAGACATGGTGCTCTCCATGAAATCATGGTCGTCCACCGACAGTCTGGGAAGTACTATGTCAGCAAGCATTTAGTGGGAATCTTCTTTAGAATAGGGAGCAGCCGAAGAGTAGACCATATCAAAATGGGCAGCAAACAGGTCCACTATGTCTTGCGGGTCCGTTATGGGTTTACCTCCTTGATCGTGGAGCTCCGGCACTAGTCTACTTGCCCAATCTTTTTTATCCAACCATGCTAGTAGTCTCCCAGCCATGTCATCCACCTCATACAACCGCCCCTCCGCTGCTCTCCCCAGGACCTTAGCCTGGTCAGTCGCCAATGCCCGATAGTCCTGCTGTTTGAGTTTGCGAAGGTGGAGTATATCGGGTGTGACATCTATTTCTAGGTCTAATTCTAACTGCCTGACTTCCTCCTCCATGGCCTACATCTCCCTCCAGCGCTCTTTCTTCTTCCCTGAAATCAAAGAGAGGGACTGGCCCCGAATTACCATCTTGAAGGCTTCCCATAGCGTCTGCGGGGATTCCACATTCTCAATGAAGTCATTATCCATAGCTACAAGGAGTTCCCTACAGATGTGAGGATCCCAAAGATACCACGGGTTAATAGGGGCCACCCGTCCCACCTGTTTGTAATTAAAAGCCACATGAAGCCAGACCAGTGAATGATCAGAGATGCCTCTAGCGAGATGTTTAATTTCCCGAACTTGGGCAATTTGAGATGCAGGAATCAAAAAAAAATCAATCTGGGATAGGCTCCCATCTGCCCCGGAGTGGAAGGTGTACTGCAGAGTGTCAGAGTGAAAGGCCTGCCAACCGTCCACCAGCCCCATAGTCTCGAGGAAATCGGGTAGCCAGCCAGATGAGCGAGTAATCTCATGCGGAGGATCTAGTGTGCCGGAGACAACTGAGTTTAAATCACCCCCCAACAGTAACAAACCGTCCGGGACGTTCAATAGTAGTGGTCCCAAGTTCCTAAAAGTGATGGCTTGGAGGCCCGGAGGCACATAATTTATTTATTTATTTATGTTAGTGTGTTATAGAGCGCAAACTTCACCCGTAAAGGTATCAGAGCGCTTTACAGAGTCAAAGTGTCATACAATAGGCAGGATATCACAAGAGTACTGTAAACTGATAAAAATGTAATTGGATGTCCCTCCCAGGTGCCAGAGACCCCAACATATCGACCCCTGTCGTCTGTCCAGGTTTCCTGCACTACAAGGGGGAAGGACTTCTTCATCAGTATGCCTACCCCCGTGGTGAATCCTGCATGGGTCAACATCACATAACCCCCTCTGTGCAGTGCCTTACATGCATTACCAATAAGATGAGTTTCCTGAAATAGGATAACGTCAGGGGCCTGGCGCTTTATGTATTGAAGGACCACACTATGTTTTATCTTGTCCCCCAATCCATTAACATTCCAACTTGACAATTTAATCCCTCCGTCCCAACATGTTGCCATAGTAGGTTATAAAATCTCCATACCTCTTGCGGAACCTGCAGTACATGTGTCTACTTCCCCAACTAAAGTTGCAATAGAAGTCGCTGATGTAATAAATCTACAAAAACATAACAAAACTTTCCCTCCCAACAACCCCCCACCCCGCTGCCCTGCACTCTGGGCCTAGAACTGCCCATCGAAAACTTGCAGAGTGCCTGTCGCCCCAGAAAAGGTTCAAGAAAGAAAATAGAAGAGAGAGGGGGGAAATATTTGTCTTTTCTGTCTTTCTCTGCAAGGGTGTACATTGTCTCTACATTGTCTGTTGATGTGAGCGTTGTAATGTGCTGCGGCGGCAGCTGGTGGCGTGAACGTGTGTGTCAAGTATGAAAGGTGTGTGAATGGCATGTAAAGAGGTTGGTGCCTTGCCATGGCTTTATAGCTCATGACTGTGAGTCATTAATTCAGGTTTTTAACCTTTAAATAATTAACAGTGCATTTCCTTTTTGTGAAATCTCTCGTTAATAAAATATACATTTTGAACCTTTTTACTCACCCTCTTGCCAAATCCAACCAGTATGTGTGTGTACTTGAGGAACAGATGGATAGGCAGCCATATTTGTCTGATCTGCCTTCCTGTGCTAAGGTGTAGTTTGTCTCTAGGGAAAATTTACCAACTTTAGATATTTTTGTAAACCAAAAATGAATGGGGAGTACTGGGTGGTTCATGGATCCCATCAAGTTTTTTTACTCAAAATGCCATGCAAACCTCAAAATGTGACTATAGTCACACATTTTTCTTGAATTACTGTGTCCTAATCTTCTGGTATCAGAAAACCCACAATTTTCCTACCACCCAGCATTCCTCCAGGTCTCCCAATAAAAATGGTACCTCACTTGTGTGGGTGGGCCAAGTACCAGCGACACGCAAGGGCTCAAAACGTCCTGTGGAGAAATCAAAAAGACCTATCAAAAAACAACCTGAGTTTCTGGCCCCGGGCTCGGCGACCATCTAGGGAAACCTACCAAACCCACACATTTCTGAAAACTAGATACCCGGGGGAGTCCAAGGAGGTATGGCTTGCATGAACACCCAACGTTTTCCTACCCAGAATACCCTGCAAACCTCACATGTAGCTGAAAAATTCACATTTTTCTCCATTTCTGTGAGGGAAAGTTGTGGGATCACCATCCTGACACAAATTTCCTACCACCCTGTGTTTCCCTAGGTCTCCCGATAAAAATGGTACCTCACTCGTGTGGGTGGGCCAGGTACACACAACAGGCAAGGGCCCAAAACGTATTGTGGAGACATCAAAATTACTTATCACACAATGACCTGGTTTTACAAGTGGGACACCTGGGTTTTTGGCCTTGCGCTCAGCGGCCTTCTAGGAAAACCTACCAAACCCACCCATTTCTGAAAACTAGACACCCAGGGGAATCTAGAGAGGTATTGCTACCCAGAATCCCCTGCAAACCTCAAATTTAGCTGAACAAATCATATTTTACACATATTTCTGCGTGGGATCATTGTGCCGGCACAAATGTTCTACCACACAGCATTCCCCTCAGTCTCCCGAGTAAAAATATTCCTCACTGGTGTGGGTGTCCAATGCAGAATTGGCTAAAAACGTATATATATTTTATAATGTAGCGCTTAGAATTCGCTGTGCTCTACACTTAATCCCTATGTTTTGGCCCTTCCCAGTCACAGGCCCTTGTCCCACCCACACAAGTGAGGTATCATTATTTGCTTTTGGTAACAACAGAGCAGAACATGGTAACACTTTGGAAAAAGTGTTGAAAACATAATGTGACAATGGTTTAACTGTGAAACACCCAAAAGGCAAATTTGCTGTTGCTTCGGTTACATATGTGGGACATGTACTTTGTGAGGAAGGTATCAAACCCAAACCTGATCTAGTTGAGGCCATTCGTTTAGCACCGTCTCCGAGTTCCAAAGATGATGTGAGATCATTTTGGGGTTTCACTAGGTTTTACTCTAAGTACATACAGAATTTTTCTTGCAGAACTTTCTATATTAGGCAATTATTAAAAAGAAGAATATGTTTGTGTGGGATGCTGAGTGTGAAAAGGAGTTCCAAGATGTGGAGTTAGAAATAGCAAAAGCGGCCTCTTTGAGTGGATTTGATCCCCAGCTTGTTTGTGTTGTCACAACGGATGCCAGCTCCAAAGGAATGGGAGCTGTACTAGCACGGAAACTTGAGAATGGGGGTGAATCCATCATAGCGAATGCCTCAAGGACATTGTCTCCTTCTGAGAAGTATTCTACCATTGAGAGGGAGACTTTGGCTTGAGTTTGGGATTTGGAGCACTTTAGGCCTTTTATTTGGGGCAAACAGTGTGAAATCAGGAGCGATCACAAACAATTGGTACATTTACTTATCACCGAAGAGATGATCAAAGTTTTGGCAGGGATAGCTAGAATGCCTCTGAGGCTGCAGGACTTTATTGATAAAGTAGTATATGTACCAGGCAAGGACAACGTGACAGCTGATTTTTTTGTCCAGACTACCGTGGAGAGGAGCACCATCTGCAGCCGGTTTGGACTGTAAAGCCGGTTGCAGAGGCGGTCGGTCCACAACCTTTCAGGACTGTGTGCACAGCGTCCCCTGCTTTAATGAGGCTGCACCCACAAATGCCACCTACTAAGGTACAATACAGCCCCAAAATTACATTGCACCACTGAACTTACTAAAGACTCTGGCTCATGAAAATATTGCATTGTGGAAAGCAGCCTGCAGCTTCAAACCGAATGGTGGGACGATGTCGTGCGACCTCTCACAGCGCGAAGGCACTTTGGGAAACATAAAACTTACGCGGTGGTCTTACCGCGGAGAGGAGCACCATCTGCAGCCGGTTTGGACTGTAAAGTCGGTTGCAGAGGCGGTCGGTCCAGAACCTTTCAGGACTGTGTGCACAGCGTCCCCTGCTTTAATGAGGCTGCACCCACAATTGCCACCTACTAAGGTACAATACAGCCCCAAAATTACATTGCACCACTGAACTTACTAAAGACTGAGTGAAATCGAGCACTGAACTTCATGTCCCAGAATTCTTGTTATAAGTATACGCCCACTTGGGACGGTATGATAACGAATAAAAACAACGAATTAATACAATGCTCGTTTTTTCAGTGAGGTGATGTGGCAGCCCTTGAAGACGAGACAGGAAGTCTTGAAACGCGTTGGCTCATGAAAATATTGCATTGTGGAAAGCAGCTTGCAGCTTCAAACCGAATGGTGGGACGATGTCGTGTGACCTCTCGCAGCGCAAAGGCACTTTGGGAAACATATATATATATATATATATATATATATATATATATATATATATATATATATATGTATATATATTTCATTTTATTTTTATTAGAGGGGAAGATATGTTGTGTAAATGTATGTATTCTCTGTCCCAGCATGGACTGCTCATAGTGTTCTAGAGTGGTCAAGTCTGTGCCCTGATGACATAAGGGCAGTTACGTGGAGGCTATTGGTGTGAGCAGGCATGTAACCGGTGGTGCCTTATCTACTTGGATTGAAGCTACTTATTACTACTATCCAACTTTTTGTGCCTTCTTAACAGTTTGCAACTGCTAAAAGTTTAGATTGGGTTTGCTCTACTGTGCAAATACTCAATACTAAAGTGACAAGATACCCACTCTGATCATTGTCACCGATAAATGTAGGTTCTTCTGCTTTAGGGTTATTATGCCATGAGGACACCCACTAAAGATGTGAGGTGATATAATAACTCTCAAAATCTGGAACAGTAAGATCGCTCATGCTTATGGGTAGTAGTAGTTTCCGAAGTGCTATTTTTTTTCTAGTGTAATGAGTTCAGTGTTTTAATTATGTGTTTGGGTATTATTGTTGGCCCGTTTGCAAAGAAATATAGGAGTGGAGGCAGAGTAATAATGTTTGAAAGTGCCACCTTGCCTTTGAGGATAAGGTTATTTTGTTCCAAAATTCTTTTGCTGCATTGGCAGGTCTTAAGATTTTCCCTAGGTTGACTTCTACTGTGTCCTCGTCTTCAGGAAATATCTGCATCCCTAAATATACCTAACAAAAGTTTTGAGGGGTGGGGGGTAATCCAGGTAACAGATCGGACAATACTGATGCACTTTTTGAATTGGTCTCCAAGTATTCTGACACACTCTGTTTGATTAAACTAACAATAACTGAAACAACAAAGAATTGAAAGCAATAATGGATCTTTACAATTATTGTGAAGCACAACACCTTAAACTTGAGAGAGTTGAGAGAAGTTTTGTTCAGTGTGTGTGTATATGTAACTGAAAGAACTAGTTGTGAAATGGTTGCATCTGGATATCCTGGATGAAAGCAGGTAGCCAGATTCACAACTTCAGAGCAACCTTGGGGCATATTATCAAGGGGGTTTATCTCTGCTTTTTCGGCTTTAAAAGCCAAGAAAGCGGAAATAAAATTATCTCCCTATTACCTAGCTGTCCCTAACACCAGTTAGCGACAGCTAGTAGGAGATAGCGACCATCTTGGGCTCCACTTTGCATGTCAGTGATATTTATCACTAATGACATGCAAAGTGGGCGTGCCAAGATGTTAGCGACTGGAAACAGTCGCTAACATCGCTATCTCCTATTACCAACTTTTGGAGATATTCGCGCTAAGCGCGAATATCTCCAAAAGCTAACACCTGCCCTGAGCAGTTCTTAGCCATGTTATTCAATGGGAGGTGGATAACATGGCTAAGAGCATTAGCTCGGTAATGCATGAATATCGCTGACTTTTCAGCGATATTCATGCATTGCGGCCGTTTTCTATCGCATTTGCGATAAACCTTGGTAATACCAAGGTTTATCTGCGATAAAAATCGCCGCAGCTCAGCGGTAAATTTTTGTCTCTAACCAAGGAATAGCGATAATTATCGCTATTGCTTGGTAATATGCCCCCTTATTATCTATTTTCTCCCAAAGACTAACAAAGGAGGACACTTTCCTCCTTCCAGAACCATCGTTTTTGGCATAGAGTCAAGTCCACACATAGTATCCGAATATAATGATATCCATCAATCACCACTTGTTTCCATCTTTTTGTTTTATTTAATGAATACCAATGATCTACTCCAACTTACAAAAAATGTTTGCATGCCATTCAATGGGAAGGAATTATATATCTTGCCAGTATGGATGTATGTGAATATTCTCTATACTACTATGAACAAAAAATGGGAATCAATGCCTTGGAAACATTCTTACATAACAGATCAGTGTGTTTTCTCAAACGCTGCAAATTGCTGTTTGAATTCTTGAAATCATATTTTTCACAAGAAGACAACATCTGGGGGCCTATTTATGAACCGCATTTTGTAGTGTGTTAAGAAGGACTAACCTATGTGCTGAGCTCTCGACCTCTCCTATCTTTTTATCTTTTTAGTGCAGAGATCACCCACCCGCTGCAATACTCCCAGAATTTCTATCTTTTCAGGTTACTCTTTAGGGCACTGTTTACAGCATAAATGGAAGTAATAAAAATGACTTTTTCAAATCAGAAGTCTATGTTGCATAAATTGCTTCTGGAAAATTATGGCAGTTGACAAAATATTTTTGCTTCTTGTGGCACACTGTTGAATATGGAACAGAAGGGAGAGACACAAGCGAACCGGCTGCAGATAGCATTGGGAATGGGAAGATAATCAGGGTCCATATCTTGGCTAGTTTGATGTAGATTGAACTAAAAAAGAATAGCATTGCAAACCCATTAAGTTGTGTGCTGATCGCCCGCTTTTTGGCTTTGGTAATTCCTGTTTTGTTATGTCACTCTGTTTGCAAAATGTTTGTGTTGGGGAAGTTGCAGGGTTCTCATAAAACTTAAAAAACATTGGATAACAGCAGAATTACATTTTGCTCTGCTAAAAGCACACCAAAAGGAATTCCTTTTTGTGTGGATATGCTCCTTATGAAAGGACAGCATGCCTTAACTCACAGCGAAGTCTGCCATTGTTTGAGGGAGGCTGACAATTACCCCATTATGCATGCCTGAGTGGGTGGAAGAATAATTTGAATAACACTTCAGTATACTAGTGGACTAGCGGGGGACAGTAGTGATCTGGAGACTGGCTAAACAGAGGTGTCTTCTGGAGGGTGGAAGCTAATGCAGCTGTTCAAGTAAGTCAAACCTTGTTGTGCAGTGCTTTGTATGCTCGTGTGGGTAATTTGAACAGTGCATGTTTGTGTATGGGGAGCCAGTGGGCGTCTCTGAGGTGAGGTATAGGTGAATGGAGGGAGGTTTAGTGTTAGTTTAGCTGCTGCATTCTGAATGACTGGAGCAGCTTGGTGAGTTAAGTGGAGATTCTGACATAAAGTATGTTTCCATAGTCTACCTTGCCAGTTATAAGTGCCCGGGTAACTGTTGGCCGTGTATTGAGAGGAAGCTGCCTGAAGATTTTCCTGAGTTTCTTGAGGGTGTGGAAGCAGGAAGTGGTAATCAAGTTGACTTGGCTGGCATCAATAGTTTATTGTCGACCATTATTTCCAGGTTCCTGGCTTGGCTGAAGCTGGACGGGGTGGGTGCGGGCTTGAGTTCAAATGGCCACCAGGCAGAGGACTAGAGTACTAGGTTCTTCCCTAAGACTACTACCTCCAACTTATACGAGTTAAGTTTATGCAGTTGGATTTCATCTAGAGGGTGACTTCTGACATACACTCAGTGAACTTTGCTTGGGTGCTGGAAGTGTTCTTTGAGAGGGAGAGGATGAGTTGTGTGTTGTCAGCATAGGACTTGGTATTGTTTCCATAAGTTTGCACAATGCTGGAAAGTGGGGCCATGTAGATATTAAACAGCTTAGTGCCTAGCGATAATCTTAATGGACTCCAGAGATTAGCTGTGTGGGCTCAGAGGCGTATGGGTCTAGGGTGACTTTCTTCATGCTTCCTGTGCGGAAGGAACTGATCCACTGAAGAGCTATTACTTGAATTCCTGACTTGCGCAGGCGTTGGATGAGGATCAAATGGGGGACAGTATTGAAAGCCACAGAGAGGTCAGGGAGAACGAAGGTGGCATTGTTACCTCGATGGTCTTGATGTTGTCGGAGGTGACGTCGATGGAGTTTCGGTGCTGGGGTGCGGTTTGAAGCCTTACCACAAGCATAGGATCACAATATTGTGTTAAAGGATATTTTTGAAAGAATATTTTTGTCAACAATACTGTTTACTATGATAATGTGTCAGTGATCTGGAAGCTAGCCACCATCCTACCACTACTGAAGAGACCCAGAGCAGACTCGTCTTCATCAGACTAACTAGAGATCATTCTCTCTGCTACCCTACCTAGAGAAAGTCTTGTTAAACCTCATCAACAAGAGACTAGCATTCCAGCTGAATGACAACCACATCCTGGACCCTTCCCACTCAGGTTTTCACCTATTGATTCAATTTATGTATAGTCTCCAGTGGATATAGTGTTATCGCACACAGAGAATCCACGAGGGAACATTTATTATAACCTATTCTTGCTCATGTGTATAGGTTCATACACATGTAATTTTGAAAAATAATTTGAATACATTAAACTCTTGTAAAAAATGTTTTTAAAGAAAAGGGAGCCCCTTTTTGTTCTTGGTTTACATACCCTGTCCCTTTTTCATATAAAGGGTAATTCTCTTGAGATTGTCATTTCTCTATTCCTATATGAAACATCGCGACTGTAGGGAAAGTGTTGAATTGCAAAGAGGTTAATTTTACTGATCCTTCTGCAGTCTACACTAGAGTAGGGAAAAGTACTTCACTTAAAACACATTATATATATAAGTTACACCATCAATGAAGAAAAAACAATAAACTCTGAATATAATAATGATTAATTAACATAAATATATATAAAATAAAAAATAAACAAACCTTTTTCAATTTACATAATTACTAATCAATAAAAAATTAATTATCTATTCACATATAATTGTTATTCAATTATTCAATAATTAACTTCCCACCCTATACCCCTACAAACCTAGCAGTCTCACGTAAAATATAACTTAAAGAATATGTATTCCATAATTTACATATCTAACACCAATTCAATATTTAATTTATAAATAATTGTTAATTAATTATCAATAAAACTTCCCACCCTATACCCCTATCTTAGCAACCTGCAATTTAAATATCATTAAAATAAATCAGTATTCCAAATTGTACATAATTAAAAACTAATTAAATCATGAACTGAAAATTATTAATACATTTATAATTTGTTTTTACTTAACTTACCAACCTAAACCCCTATGAACCTAACAGCGTGCAAATCATCTCCAAAAAAGATATCAATATTACATAATAAACATATTAAATATCAATCATATAATTATATACATTTTATTATATAATTCATAATTATTATTAACTAATTAACTGCCAGTGTTCGACCTTGGGCTCGAAAAATGAGCATTTGTCCTTATGCATGATTAGTCCACTGGTTGTTACCTTTGGAGGGTGTGTTTGAGGTCTCCAGCAGGGTGGTTGAATAGATGAGAATATCATCACTTATGTTCAGGACTCCTTCCAGCCCCAATAGTGTTTCTCAGATTGTATTCTGAAAACCCTTGGTGGCCAAAGCAATCCCAAAATTCAGTGTCTTGTATTTTCTGAGCCCAAGGTGTGTTGAGAATGTCATAATGTAGTGACTGTCCAGGTGGAGTACCAGTTGGTGATATCCTGCATCCAAATAGAGCTTTGAAAACCACCTTGCCCCGTTCACACCCGCTATGATATCCATTGTTGGGGTGATGTGCCGTTCATGGCAGATTGCACTTTTCGGAAGCCTCATGTCTATACAGAGACGCATTTCCTCCAGTTGCTTGGTTTTCTCGGTTATGACCAGGGGTGACACTCACGGTGTGGGCCATGAGATCTTTTCGATGACGTCTATGAGTTCAAGTTTATTCAGTTCCACTACAACCTGGTCTCGTACGTGGAATGGTATTCTTTGGTGTCTGCGCTCAGTTGCTTGTATTGTCCTATTAATGTAGTTTGGCTGTAGCCCTTTTCTGAGACTCTATTCCTTGGAACAGCTCGGGGAATTAGCCAAGGAGGTGATCCATCTGCAGGTCATGGACTTCCCTGGCGGAGGAGACCAACCCTAGGTCTTCGGCTGTGTTACAGCCAATCAGAGTCCCTTCTCCATCCCTTGTCACATGTAAATGGTTATTTCTTCTCTGTCACCATGTTTGAAGGTGGCATTCATTGCTCCCACTACAGAAAGTGGTTCTTTGCCTTCAAAGGCATAGATTTTAGTGTGGGACAGTCGTAGGGTGGGCTGTGGGCATGGTTGCTGATATTGTTGGTGGGTCATCAAGTTAACGGAGGCCCCCATATCAATGAGGGCCTGTATTGTTGTGTAGGTGATTGTGATTTTGCAAACCAGCTGTGGGCTCCGCCCTCGGGTTCTTGGGGCTGCTTAGGAGGTGAGAAATGCCTTCTCTTCTTCTGGGTCCTCATCTTCAAGTTCCTTTTCTCTCCACCAGTCTCCGCATTAACTGCTGGGCTGTGAGTGGTCGGTACAGCCAGGTGGCAAATGATCTTCGCTGGCGGCCTTCTGCCATGTGCTTGGTAACCCAGTTTGCCGCTCCTTCTGACTCTCGGCAAGTGGTTGGGAATTTTGTACCATGAATATATGTGCCCTGCCACCAGAAATGTTTACAAGGGGTGTGGTCTCATCCCACAGTTTGTGCATAAGGTGTCTGAGTCTTCCCAGAGCTTCCCCTTGTGAGATGGAGATTTGGTGTGAATCTTGTCCACTGTTTCTGTTTTGATGGCTGACATTTTGGTGCTGGAGGATGGTCGTTCCCGTTGGTTTAGTGCCATTTCTATTTCCTCAGCCTTTCCACTGGGTTAGGCATACATATGGGCAAGAATGAGCAGGTTTGATGCAAGGATAAGTCTTCTTAGGTTGGCTGACCTGCAACCCTGTATGAGCTGTGCCGTGACCTCTTTTTGTTGGTTGTGGTCTGTACAGGTGCTCACCGGAGCCTGAAGGCAGGAGTAAAAATTGTCCATGGACTCTCCCTCTCGGACTAGCCGCAATTTGAAATGTTCAAAATCGGGGTTTTGTCGTATTACAAAAATAATCTATGGAGCTATATCTACCAATAGCCCCCACTTATCGTCTTACCAAATAATCAATCAGTTGGCAGTGAAGAAAAGACAATCGTTTATTAGACAACCAATACTCTATAGAGGAGCCCCTCCGACGTCACCCAGCCAGTGCGTGGAGAAGACTGCCGATTCACACTCAATACATGGCATATATACTTCCATTACGTTACATGAGATCGCCGTACATGGAAAAGTATTGGTAGGCACAGTAGCCCAAAGGAAAGACCATATATGGCACACAAAGCTCATTTAGAAGTCTGCTTCTACTATTATTGGGGAGGGTCAGGAGGGGTGACTCCCTTTTGTCTCGGTTCCTGGGAGCACGGGTACGGCGCCTCCAGGAATGCGCTTATCACCTCTGAAACCAGATGCGACCTTGGGACTCAGAACAAGACAGAACAGTATGAATTCAGCTGTCTGTATAACTCAACTAACAGGGCTTACTCGGATGCTGAAGGGTGGCACGTGACCACCGTCTGAGTCTAATACATATACAACAAAATGGAGTATGTCCAGTTCTTGGTCCGCGTACAAAGAAACATAATGCACGAGCAGAAAAAGAGTGCCTGTATTGACATAACTAATTAATCTAAACTATGATAGTATGAATATAGATACATATGAATATAGATACATCATGCTAACACAGAAGATTGCGATAAATGTAGAATATCGATTTTATCCCTCGGAACCACCCTTTTAGCATGATGTAGCTAATCTAGAGAATCAGTCCTCGAAAATACCCAGGTCAATCTGCATCAGCTCTCGTATTTCTTGTTGGACCATTTGGGCTTTGACTTTAGTTGGGGATGGTTCTATCACAGAGGAGGTTAATTTGGATGTACAATAAGAACAACAGGCAGGTCCACAGTGTACGCAAAGACAGCAGGTAAGGATGACAACTGCTACGCCAGCTAATACCATCAGAATCTTCCAACCCCAGGTAGACAATAAACTCCAAAACCATCCAGAAAGGGACCAGGCGCCAGTGTCTACGTGTATTTCAGACGCTAAGCGATGCAACTTTTGAATAGCCAAATGGACAGAAGGGGAGGAGTCAGGGATATACACACAACAGGAGCTGCCAATCATGCGGCAGGCTCCTCCTCGATCTGCTAAGATAACGTCTAGCACCATACGGTTTGAAGAGAGACAAGTCTCTTAGCCTGAAGCTCTACTGTCAGATTTGTTAGTATACCTGCTGTGGTATTTATAACCCTCTCGACTACCCTAGATAGGCGCCTTACTTCTTTACTAGTGATGACGGGCCCCCAAATAGGAAATACTCCCTTGACGATATCGATAAAGGGCTGTTCAGGGGTGTCAGTTTGATCTATCTCAGGTGTATCTAATTCCCGTTTATCTCGTATTACAGGCAAACTTTGTCCATCTAACCAATGATCCTTATGATAATTGGAGGGTGCTATATAAACAGGTGGATACAGGAAAGACAAGTAATAGCAACCTGCCCATCCCCGGGGGAGCCATGTGTAGGCATTCTCGCTACATACAAAATAAACATTTGGAGGGGTTAACAATGGAGGGCTACTAAAGGTTCGTAGTCGATAAGTATAATTACAACGACTGTCTCCTACTGAAATGTGCCCAGTTCCCTGTACACAGAATGCAGAGGTACTATTTAATATAGGCACCGGGATAGCTTTATCATCAGTAACGTTTCGATCCTGAAATTGCTGAAAATACTGAGTAAAATCAAATTCTGCAAAGTCAAGTATTTCGCTTTTCAACCAGGTAAAACATTTTCATATTCGGTATATAAATTCATGCAGGCGTTTGGGTCCAGCGATCCTTCTCCGTTGTTACCCTGTGGGTCAAAACCATGATGCACCTCTATATAGGCCAGGATCATGTCATAATCGCGTTCAGAATATCGAGATGAATCTACCGTATAATGCAGGTACATCATCGACAACAATTTAAACCAGGCCTCACAACTTCCCAAATAAGATAAGGGCAATGAAATAAAAAGATCATGCCTGTGCATAACTGAGGGCAGCAGACCACAAACCCAGCAATTGGTCGTATTAGTAGCACTATGCGTTTGATGCAACATTTCTACAAATACATTCTTAACATAAGTCTGGCGATGCCTTTCCTTATGAGGGGCCAATGTAAGAAAGTAATGCTCAGTCGGTGGAGTGGAAGTTCCTAACACAGTATGCACAGGATGATGAAATTCTAAGTATAAGAATACACTCATTATTATAATAAAAAAATGCTGCAATGGTGATCACAAAAGCGACTTTTACACGTGTTGTCCAAGAAGAAAACATGGGTACATTAGTAGACATATATGGAGGAGCGAGGGGACGTTCCTCCTCAGGAATAAAATGACCAAAGGAATACATTCTAGCTAAAAGTCCAAACTACACTAAAGAACACAGTCCAACCGGCCAAAGGGTACTTCTTTCCTGTGTCAGTCTATAGCCTCACAGGCAGGCTCCTATCGTTCATCAAAGAGAAAACAGATCCTTGCAATGATTTTATATACAGTTGCAACCTGGGCCCCTCTTGGGCTTCTTAGTCTTTCTTTCTGAACAGAGAAATACGATAGTCCAGCTCTCAACGTGTTCAGTCCAGTGTCTCGCTCAGCACCCCCGAGCTGATCTAGCAATACCCTAGTACTCAAGTCTCTCCCTATCTCCTGCTATGTTCACCGGGGGTACTGTGTTGTTTCCTGGGCCGCAGGTTGTAGCGAACATGACCAGGTGACTCCTGGTCAGCAAACAAAACAGATTAAGTGGCATTTTTAATGCCTGATTGGTCATGAACTCCTTGTGCAACAACAGGGGCAACAGATTCCGGGGTCAATCCCACTGTCCATGATGAGACCCCTTCCGTACCCGATGCTCCTTCCTCTTGCCTTTCGATTCCCTCTGCGTCAGAAAAAGGAACAACACAAGGAACTCTTTCACTCTCCTGGGTCAAAACTCCTTCTGGGTTCTGCTGATCAAAAGGAAGTGGGAAAGGTACCTTCTTCAGGTGGGAAACGTGTATCCAGTGTTTCCGAACGTTCACCTTCACCGCAGTCCGAGTAGCCAGAAGGATTTGAACTGGCTCGGTCCACCTAGGCTCCAGACTGGATTTCCGTTGATAATTCCTCATCATCACCCACTGGCCGGGTTCCGAACGATGTCTGGGACCCTCTGGCAAGGGCTGCAGCATATCTGAAACCTTTGATGGATAGAACGAAGATCTTTAGTCAAAGTATACAAGTAGTCTGTCATTATTGGATAATCAATTTCTCGGAAGTTTCTTGGTCGTGGAACACCCCAAACATTAGCTGGCCACCCAAAAATGACCTCGTATGGTGACAGTCCTGATCGGGAATGGGGGGGTAACACGCAAGGACATTAAAGCTAAAGGCAAGGCGTCGGGCCACTTCAACCCGGTGCTTTCCTGTATTTTGGCCACTTTCAATTTCAAACTTCCATTATATTTTTCAACCCACCCTGCAGACTGGGGATGCCGAGCAGCATGAAATTTCTGTTAGATGTGTAATCCATTACAGATATGCTTTATAAGATCTGCATTAAAGTGCCCCCCGTTATCTGACCAAATCACTCTAGGTAATCCGTATCTAGGGCAAAACTCCTTAATCAAGGCTTTGGCTGTCGCCAGGGCAGTGTTTTCCTTGGTGGGGTAGGCTTCTACCCATTTACTGAAAGCGTAAACAACCACCAGAACGTATTTCAAATTATTCACTCTTTCGAACTGAATATAATCCATCTGAAGGACTTCAAAAGGTAAGGACGGGGGCGCAAAGTTTCCACCAAGAACAGATTTCTACCCTCCTGGATTATGTCGTAAACAAACCATGCAATGCTGAACTAAATGAGTTGCAGTTTTGGCAATATTAGGGTTATTCCAAACTGGATCTAACAAAGCACAAATGCCCTTTGCTCCGACATGCGCTGTTCCATGAGCCATAATTACTACAGCATTAACAAATGAATTGGGAAGCATCCATCTTTGTTTCTCACTTAGGTCAATCCAACAACCATTATCATCCAGCCTCCCCACATCATTTTCCCAATGGGACAATTCAGCAGGGGTAGCTTCTTTCTGTATTTCTCGGACTCTTCCCATGGTGTTATCAAACATATCGGACTCCTCAACCCATCTAGCCGAACTTACATACATGGGAGACATTTTAGATCTATATCTCCTTCACTTTTTGATCAGCAAAAGCATTCCCCTCTCCCTCTGCATCCACGATTGCCTTGTGTGCACTACATTTCACGATCGTTACCTTTCGGGGCAGAGTCAAGGCTGCTAACAACCATAAGATCAAAGAGCCATGTTGTATTCGTTGTCCATGTGAGGTGAGAAACCCCCTTTCTGCCCACAATTTTCCGAAACTATGAGCCACGCCAAAGGCGTACTGGCTATCAGTGTAAATGTTTACCCTCAATCCCCCAGTTAACTTACAGGCTCGCAACAGTGCTATTAACTCAGCTGCTTGCGCGGAATGATAGGGAACTCGAGAAGCCACAACTACATTGCGAAGAGTGGTGATTGCATAAGCAGCTGTCGTTGTACCATCTGGTAACTTGAAACAGGAGCCATTCACATACAAATCCCCTTGGGAGTCAGATAGGGGCGTGTCTGTGAGGTCCACCCGTCTCTTCCTTTCTTCCTCAATCTGAAATATACAGTCATGTATGTCAATGTTTGGCTCATCCGAAGGGAGGGGTTGTAACGTGGCTGGATTCAGAGAGGCACACCTTTTGATAGTGATATGGGGAGCGAATAAAGTAAATTCATATCCAGTAAGACGAGCACTCGTAAGGTGCTGAGTCTTGGTTTTATTCAGAGTGTATCCACAGCGTGCGGTACCATCACTGTGAGGTCGGAATTTAAAACGAGTCCTTCCGACTGTTGGATGGCCACCGCCACGGCGGCAGTAGCCCTCAAACAGCTAGGAAGTGCTCTGGCAACATAATCCAATACTGCCGAAAAATAAGCACAAGGACTTTGCTTACCACCAAATCCTTGTGTTAACACAGAAAGCGAACAACCGCCCATCTCGTGTACATAAAGCACAAAAGGCTTTTGGTAGTCAGGAGTTCCTAAGACAGGAACCGAACAAAGAGCAGTTTCCAAAGAATCGAAAACCTTCTGACACTCATCAGTCCAAGGTAAAGGTTCATGCACATCCTTAGTGGTTAAGTACAAAAGAGGTTCAGTAAGAAGGGAAAAGTTAGGAATCCACTGGCGACAGTAAGAGGTAATACCCAGAAATGCACAAACATCACGTTGAGTACGAGGAACAGGCATCTTTAAAATAGTAGACACACGTTCAGGAGTTAGTTTCCTCCCCTCTTTCGACAGTAGATGACTGAGATAGGTCACCTCCTGTCAACAATATTGAAACTTAGAAAGAGACACTTTATTACCGTTGGCTGCTAAATGCGACAATATTTTAACCGTGGCTTCCTTACAGCCTTCCTCAGTGTCCGATGCCATTAATAATTTGTCCACATATTGGAGGGGATCATTCCCTGGGGGCAAAGTCTATTCATCTAAAAGTACTTTCAAAGCTTGACTATAAATACTAGGACTCTCCGTATAGCCCTGAGGAGCGCGACAAAATCTAAAGCTGCGCCCAGATAACGAGAAGCCGAAAATATGACGGCTATCAGGGTGTATAGGAATGCTGAAGAAAGCATTCTTCAGGTCTATAACGGAGAAAAACTTAGCTGTTGGGGGAATCATAGTAAGAATTGTTGTGATATCTGAAACCACTGGATATTGAGGTACTACTACTTTATTAATTTCGCGCAGGTCAATTACAAAACGATAAGTATCAGCATAATCAGGGCCACTTCCTGTAGGGGGCTTTTTCAAAATTGGTAATATAGGGCTATAACAAGTATTAGAAACCGTTTCTTCCACTGCGCCTTTGTCGATTAAATCCTGTATGATTGTTAATAATGCTTTCTCACCAGCCGGTGAGGTCTTGTACTGTGGAATACGAGGCAAACGAGCCTTCTGTTTTAAAGTGATAGAGACTGGAGGAATATTTAAAAGGCCAACATCCGTATCACCAGTCGCCCACAATGTAGATGGAATGACAGCCAACTCAGGAGGAAGGGGTTCATTTTTCGCAAAACTCTGCCGAGTGTACTGACCAGGCGATTGAATAGTTAAATACACTCCATCAGGAGAACAATAAATCTTTGCATGCAATTTCTTCAGCAGGTCAAATCCCAATAAATGTACCCCACAATGTGACATCAAAAAAAATGGGGAATCCACCTTGACTGGACCTATGGTAAGCGGGAGAGGCTTAGAATTGGGGCTTACTACCGGAATTCCAGAAAACTAGACTGAAATATTATTTTGCCCGGACAGAGCAGCCCCTGGGACCAGTGAACGAGCAATCAAACTATTCATTGCACCCGTGTCTACTAGAAAATCCTCAACAGTCCCCATTAATTACCCTTTAACATAAGGCCCTCTCTGGTCGACGGGTTCTGCCACTTGGCCCCTACTCTGTCTGTGGCTGTCCTATGCATAGCAATACCTATCTGGCCCGTCAGTTCCATAATCTTCATTATAGTACTGCCTTCCCTTTGGATTATCAAAACAATTTCCCCCGCCTCACCTCGTGTCACATCGTCTCTTCTCATGTCACTTCGATCAACTCCTCCTTGTCCTCTCCCTCTGCCTCTCACAGCTCCGTTCTGTGCTAAGAGGAAAGGACACCGAGCTCGCCAATGCCCTTCCTGTTTACAATAAGCACATTGGTTTGCTCCCAAAGTAACAGCTGGACCTCCTCCTCGTCCTGTTACCACCCGTCTTGGAACAAACCCTCTTTCCCCTCTGTCTCTACCCCGTCCTCTAGCTACTTGCTGTAATAACACTGGGGTTTTAAGATCCTTTATCTTTTTGTCGGACTTATCTTTGCTCTCGTTTTCCCTATGTTCATAATATTGGGCCATGCTCAAAATAACAGAAGGAGTAGAGGTGGTCCAAGTGCTTTCAGCTGCCTGGAGCCGGGCAGATATTTTGGGCAACTGATTAGTTACAAAACGATTAACGAATAATCTTATCTCACCTTCCACTGACAAATCTTGCCCACTAAAATCAATGAACACCCCCTCAAATCGAGTAAAGAAATCAGACACACTCTCATCCTTATTCTGTTTGCAAGCAGTTAGTTTATCCCAATCCACCTTCCGGGGTGGAATTAAAGAATGCATGTATGTGATAATCCGACCCGGCAAAGCTAAAATTTCCGGTCTTGGTTTATCTCTGGGTGTCTGATCCTTGTCCCAGTCTTTAATTTGATTCCAAGTTCCTCCCAACTCGTTGACGTGAAGATGATCATGCACCTGTCGCCATACGTCGACAGGGACCAGTAACCCGAAAAATAATTCTATATCAGCTAAGGTCATCACAGCCGACGAAGCGGCCTCAGTTAGTTGGATGTATGACGTTACAACGCATGCTTTTACCACACATGCTGTTACAACGCAGTTTTTACAACGCAAACCTTTACAACGCATAGCGCTTTGGGGTGCTGGATAGTGAATAGTTTAATTTACTATTCCAACTCCAGTCCCCGTGGACACTAGGGAAGGTGTTGGATAGTAAATTAAATCTATTCCCTATCCTAGAGCGCCCCCCAGCGCAATGCATTGTAATGGTTTTCGTTGTAAAACCTGCGTTGTAAAAGCACTGCGTTGTAAAAGTTTCTTTGTAAAGGATGTTACCCCAGTTAGTTCCTTATAATAAGCAGTGGGATTTTTCCGAGGTTCGGGTAACTGGGACTTCAGGGAAAGAACCTCGCTACTTTTCAAAGGGGTATAATCCCATTGTTCTTTGAATCGGGCTTCCACGCAAGCTCGAATGATTTGATTACCATTGTCCCTGACCTCAGGGATTTCGGGGTGATAGATCGGATGAACTTCCCGCATGGGATGTTGAGTATCGCAACTCGGGCTTTTAGTGAACAACCTTTCCCGATACTTCATTATGGTCACCAGATTCCCATATACATCTTCTAATCCTAATTCAAATTTGTGTGCCCGGTCCACAAGGTCATATAGGACCTGTGGGGGCTCTTCCATCTGTGAAACATTGCTCCCATAGGGAAATTAAACGATTGGCCATAGTTTCTAGAGCATATTGCTGCATAACTGGTTCATAATCCTTCATGGTCCCCTATATATCTGTAATCGTATAGATGGCGTTCCGCACCCGTTGGGATGCTTGATCTATTACCATCTGTTTCTCCCTCGAGCCCACCGTATTGCGGGTATACAGCCGCCGGGCGCCCAAAGTCCCGGAGGCATGGGAGGGGGTCGAATCAATCATTGCGGGAGTCGACGTGGCCGACAGAGAAGGCCAGGCCGAGGCCCGTCAAGCTAATGTTACAGAGGACATAATGGGAGGAGATGGGCCACTAGTCCATAATGTAGCCGTGGCTGGTACTAGGGAAGCAAGAGCAAAAGTTGGCCGCATAGGCGTAGAGGCTGCAGTAACGGCCGGGGGCATGGCTTGTGGGACGGATGAGGCGGGGGCCATTACAAGTGGTATTGCGGGGTATACTCGTTGCGGGGCATAAGGAGGCGGGGACGCACATCAATAGGTCCTCAATTTCATCTTCCGGCTCAGGTCGAGCTGTGTAACTTTTATCCGCCTGTAACCTAAACTGCCTATCTATACATCCAACATTTTTCTCAGTTTGTTCCCTATCATATGCTACAGCCTTCTGAGTTATGGCCATGTTTTACATACATTTGGGCTGCCCTCTGGCGGAGCAGGCTGGCTTTCATCCAATTGTCCGCTCTTACGGCGGCAACAACATCAAAAACATATTTTACTAAAACTCTGCATTTTTGTTTATCCACAAAACACCCGCTCACAAGCTCTCAGACATGGCCATGTGCACTCATGCTCAATTTCTCCTCTAAACAGGGTCTGACACATAAAAAGAACAAACAAAACATACAACATTTTACGTTGACATGTCTTTTCCCAAAACCAAACAACCAAAGAACGGAGCCCGTCGACTCTCGTTCTTGAAGAACTCGTAGATTTCAACCACCAGACCAACAGATACCAGAAACAGGCAGTCCCGAGACTACCAAGAGGCCATCAGGCAGGAGTTAACCACAGACCGGCCTACAGACCATCCCGCGATCTCCCTGGTTCACCTTCAGGACTATTCTGACTGAGCCCGCTACCTTAGCGCCGCTTCAGATGTGTCCAAAAGGCTACCTAGTTGCAACCACGGGCCTTTCCGAGAACAGTCCGGCCGGGTGCGCACCACACGTGCCACACCGGTTGTATGTCAATACAACACGGTGTTTACACTGCACTGCCATTACAACGCTGGTTTTACAACGCAAGGCGTTACCACGACTTGCGCTGTAGGGTGCTGGACTTAGGAATAGTAAGATTTACTATTCCAACACCAGCCTACGTACAGTAGGGAAGGTGTTGGAATAGTAAATCTACTATCCCTAAGCCTAGAGCGCCCTCCAGCGCAAGTCGTGGTAACGACTTGCATTGTAAAACCAGCATTGTAATGGTAGTGCGGTGTAAACACCGCGTCGTAATGGATGTTCCCCGCCACACCAAGGCGTCTGATCGAAAACCTCTACTATTCACAAAACAAGTCTGTGGAGCATCTGCCCATGCAGCCTCGATACCACCCCGTCATACCTCCAAAGGTCTCCGCAGTACGCCGACCACCAGTGAAATACAGTTAACTGTTTCCAAGACGCCGCTCAACAGCGTAATCCAAAGACACCAAATCAATACACTCACCTGGTGCACACAGGTATGATTGCGTGTTCTCCACTGCCCACTCCTGAAGACCAACACAGTCAGCACCTGGGTTACGCCCGTAGGACTCCGGCGAGAGGTCACTAGCAGCTGGGGCTCTCTGATCGTGAGAGCGGAGTTCAGCCAGAATCGTTAGTCAGTCCACCCCCTCGACCAGAGTACCCCTTCAATTGTCTTTTTTCACCTCGTGTTACAGGAGGACGACCCCAAACGCGGAGTCCCATCAGAGTCGCCAACTGTCGTATTACAAAAATATTCTTGTAGTGTAGTTCCTATCTTCCCAATAGGCTCTGCGCATTGGAATAATGCCTACAGCAGTAAAGGCCTAGGCCAGACGTTAACTAGGTCTACTACTGTCGATACTAGACTTAAGTTTTGGGTTTGCCAGCGTAGCTCAGAGTTCGCTAGAAACTTTCTCGAATGTTCAGGAAAGAATTAACTCCCCTGATTAGACAAGAAGGGATTTAGTTTCTGACAACCATAGAACATGACAACTTTGCTCTCCCCTAATCAAGAGTGTATCTCCAGAGTCGTGTGAGCACAAGGCAATTATTTTACTCAGTCAGTACGTGCATTCTTAGTCTCATCAGAATGTAGAGAAAAGGAAGAGACGGGCGTGTTCAATAAAAAGGTGTTATTTATTGATCAGTCTCTTTTCTCATACAAGAGAAATGGATCGATATTATTGCAATACTTATAGTTAAGTAAAGTGCATACATTAAAAGCAATAGTATAAAATAATACTGTAGAAACATTGATATGGTTTCTGAGCCATATGATGTTTAAAATGATTAAAATATATTTACATATACATATACATTTGACTAAACGTACTCAACTGGTGTTTCTAAATACGCCTACCCCGTGTACCTGACCTAAGTCTAATGCGTGGGCGGGAATAGAAAGTTACAGTTTAAGTTAAGTTTGTTTTGCCAAGTGAATAACTAAAAGAATTCTCTGTGAGGGGTTATTCAGTTCTGTGCCTGGAATTTAGGATGAATGAGGAATGGTATCTCTTTCTCTGCTCTCGATATTCCAGGCTGCCTGCGAGGGCTGCCCGAAAGCGCCGGTGCTGGGTCTCTCGGCAGGAGATAGCAGCGCGTCTCTCAGCGCGTCAGGAAGGCGGGGCTGCTGCCAGCGGGGTCTGCTCTGCTCTTGGCTTCGGCAAGTGTGGCTGCTCCGTCTCGTCACCACGCGTGTGTTTGCATAGGGCAAGATCGGCAATATTTATACCTTAAAGGTGCCGAGATTGACGTAAGGATGGACATAGATACGTCAATAAAGATGTCATACGACTTGCTCGTTAGCACATTCTTTTACTGAAATTCTCTGTGAAATCAAAACAATGGCCGCACGGATTTTCCAGGTTGTCATAGGTTTGATTTGTTATGAGAACGTCGTATGCCTTATCAGGGGCTGGAGGAATGTCGCTTGTCTAATTAGATCTCAAGCGTTATGACCTAATCAGATAACACGTTCCTGTGCCGTAGTGTGACCGCGTCAGATAACGGTATCTGCATCATGGGGGCTTGTCTTGCCTCATGGGCTGACTGTTAGTTAACTTGATAGTTAGTTTAACCAGAATAGGGTCAGGAATAGGGGGATCAATTCAGAACCTATAGGAATACATGACACCCACTCCACGCTAACTATGGTCATATTTACTAATCTATGCATAGTACAACATACTATAGAGTATAGTGTATACCTTACCACCCCAAAATACATAAATGCACTGTGAAACTTTCAAATATACTGAAAAATTGCAGTCATATATATTGTATGCACTCAAGCTATGAATTAAATGCCAAAGTAAACACGCATTTGTATACATTATTGCTTATTTGGTATATGAGAAATACACATGAAATGGCTCTTAATATGGCTATACAGAAAGAAAGTTCGAGACCATTTCATCACATTATAAAATGTTTGTGAACATATCAGCGGGCAACTAAAGTTTATAAAGTATCTAAAAGTAGAAATCTTAGTTCTCTAGGAATAGTTCCTTACTTTAAGCAGAAGACAAGTGTCCCGAAAATTATGTAAAAAATAATTTGGGGCTGCTAAAAAATTGCTGTCCGTGAACTGGTGGGAAAAATTGTTCATGTGACTTTATTTTTAAAGTTGAAGGCCGAATTCAGGGAACGCCGTGTGCGAGCTTGCTCAAAAGTCTCTATTTCTGTTCTGGAGAGAACATCATATCATTAAGGCTTTCGAAAAAACTGTCAACAGCTTCCTGGGAAAGTTCCACTAACTCAGAAATAGGTGTAATCATGCATTCTTGCGCATGATTGTCTCCATTGACATTCTGATTTGCATTACTGACAGCAGGTCGTACCTGTTCGATGCTGCTTTCATCTTGAACTTCACTACTCTTCAATCATAGTGGTGAAGATTCCACGAATGCCGTCATCAGGATTGGCAGCCTTTGAGGGCAGCACAAAGCGTGAACCTTGGTAGGAACCAACAATGTATCTGCATCCACTGGCGCATCCGATTGTAGCGTCAGACAGGTGTCTAACACGCATTCTTCTCCGCATAGCAGACACCTCAATACAGGTAAAACATACCTTTGCCACATTGGTCGAAATGATAGAAACCAAGTCATGTTCAGGTCTCTAAGCCGGGAGAGTCCCAGGATTTTTGATATCCGGTCCCGGTATCCAATGGCTAGGATTGTTTCTTCCCTTGTCGCAAGAGTTTTGTCTGTGACATGGGTTGCCATAACGAAAAATAAGGACTAAGAATAGGATTCCTGCAATTAGTCCCAGGATCAGGGGAAGTCCGCCAAAAATCGAATGGACGAAATCTGGAAAAATACCCAGTATGGCTTTGAATGGTGTTAATGCCATCGAAAATACTGTCTTAAATACCTTTGAGACCCCATTGATATCAGAAATATTTAAGATTTCATTCAGGATTTCCGCGAAATGTACGGGGGAATTAGTTGATAATAATGTATGTATCTCTGCAGTCGTCCTTGCGACTTGTAGATCATACGTTTCTTTTGATGACGAGAGCCTGGTAGGCGTCTGAAGAAGGACTGTTTTCATTCTGCTTAAAGTATCTATTCGAATAGAAGTAATTTTCAAATCGGGCCATGCCCTTGCCTCCCTGTCTGGAAAGGAGCTGGGGAACAAAGAACGTCCACAGCACTTGACCTTCGCAGTCGTAGTGACTAGATAAGGAGTCCCGGGCATAAGACTACAACATCTGCGGTCTACAATAAGAATGTAACTCCCATTATAGAGTCTTTGAAAGAATGGTTCTATTTCAGTTGCAGGTGCGCCTTGCTGGTGACATGAAAGGTTGTATGAATTCCCTTCACAGGCTCCATGCAAACTAATTCCGTTACACAGAAGCGTGCCGCTTAGTGACATAGCACAATTGTTGCCACTAAGAAACACTTTCTGTCCTTTATTACTGACACATGCATGTGAATAGGGCAGGTTCCAAGTTGTTTTAAGGTACCCCTTTCCCAATTTCTCGTACATGCCAGCCTGTATATATTTTTGGCAGTATTGAAACCTGAAGGTTGAGATTGGAATAATTATGATTCCGTGGATTATCCATTCACTGACAGGTCGTTCTGACATTGTCATTGGTAATCTTTCTAGTTTTTCAATGCTCAAGATTGTATAATCAGCACCCTTTTGCGCCATACCGATTTGTCTATCAGTAAGGTTAAAGATTTGGAATAGTGACGTTGTGTTGATTAAACGCCAAGGCACATAGCCTGAACGCAGATTTTGTAACGTCCAGCCAAGCTGTACAATAGAACGCAATTGTGACTGACCATGTTGTAATAACAGTAAGTCTTGCGATAATATATCGATTGCTGAAGACACAATGCTGTCCAATGAAAAAATTCTGGAGGACAGAGTCATTAACCCATTGTCCACTACAGAAAGTGATTTTTCCAAATTAATACGGTCAATTTCCCGTATTCTCTCTGCTGTTTCAATTTGATTAACCTTCCAGGCCTCATTGTATGCTGCATATACAGAGGCTGCTATGAAACGCTTCTGACGCTGTTTGCGTGGTCCCAAAATGAAATCACGCAAGTCAGCACCATCAGTAAGTAAAGTTAGGTGTTGCTTAATTTCAGGCAGTGTGGAAGTTTGTAGCCATTGAAGGCATAATTTGCCCACACTGTAGGTTGTTATTATCCCTGGGTGATGTCTTTGGGGATATCTAGGGTCTGGCCTGGTCATTTTGAAACCCTGTGTTTTATTCAGGAATCTGTCTTGACAGTTATTTGTATCTGTGGGCCAGATCAACCATTGTTTCCAATCAGGATGTGTTCTGTTTTGGTATAATATATGGTTTACGTCTATCTCTTCATCCGTATCAGAGCTATGGCTAAACATTGTTGGCTTTGGAATAGACGGTTTATTTTAATCTCTGATTTTGGCTAGGCCAAGACAGGTGGTTTGTTGAACAGTGTCATTTAAAAATATCATTTGGTCTGGGATCATGCAAGCTCTAAACAAAGCTTCTAAACCCTGTACTTGCCATTCTTTTGTACCCCAAACACTTTTCAAATCAACATTTGTGTCCCAATAATCAAATCCAAAAGTATTCATTTTTTCAAAGAATGAGTCTGAATATAACAATTTTGTGTTGGTTATCACGGTTTTGGTTCCTGTCTTGTTTGACAATTTAAAATAAAATGTTTCAGCATTACTTGTGTTAAAACCTGAAAAATATGAATATTTGTCATAAACGGTTCTGGAGCTCCCTTTTGGAGGTGTTGCACAATGTTCCCATTGATTATAATTTAAAACATTTCTAGGTTGTGCAGATCTATGTAAAAAGTGATTACCATAGTGGTTATAGCAATACATACTGTCATAATTTGTAGAACCCTGCAAATAATCATGTTTGGTAAATTTAGCAGACATTACTAAATCAGACATCATGTTATTAATGCTTTCGAAGTCCCAATCATCAGCAAATGAGTTTGGTTTTACAAAGTCACTCAATGAGATCTTAATTTGGTGTGAATATTTCAGGATCTCGACCGGACCATAAATTTCATAGTCAGTGTTGTCCCAGGCTACCCCACCAGGTATCGGATTGGCTGTGAAGTTGGCTGAAGAAAGTTCTCTTTTCTCGACGTGTGAAGATGTGTGTGGTTTGAGGATCAAGTTGATGTTCTGACTTGCTGTGTCCATTTTAGCATATTTTCCCTCAATGAAGCGTCCCAAAGTAAGTACCATGATGAGCCAAAGTATGAGGATAAATGCACCAAAACCCACCCAAAATTCAATCCATGGAGAAATCAGATATGTTTCTTTCAGTTGGTTCAAAAGTTCATTAGCTTTTTCTTTAAAGGTTTTTGATGATGGCTGTGTCTTTGATTCACTGAGGCTTTCAGAGGAATCATTGAAGTTTATGAAGTAGCCGGATGCAGTTCTGTCAATTGTTCCAATTGCTTCAGGATTTTTGTTTCTTGCATTTTCATTTGGTACTTCATTGTAGATTGGTGTGTCTCTGCTAAATGTTTTTATTTGGGTTTTCAGAGGTCTGAGTTCTATTGCATTGTTGCATAGTCCTTGTTGTTCTTCTGTAGGCGTTTCGAATGTGATGAGCCTCTTTGTTAGGACCTCTGTACTGGTAGCAAACCTTGGTGTTCTGCTACTTATTGGGAGTCCACTTGGCCTACTGTTTGTTATCGGCCACATGTTGTGGTTTTACCAGGTCGATGGATACAACTCTGTTCTCCTTTTTACCAGCAAGTGGCGGTAGTACAACTGATCTTGTCCCGTTGACAGACAAGACAGGAACTGCTTTTCTGTAAGAAGGCCCAAATTCCTTCTTTACCGCGATCTTCTCCCTGACTAGATCCCCGACTTTTGGAATCCAGACAGGTCTTGCTGGGACAGGTGGTGATTCTTCAGTGGTTGTTGGCTGTTGTTTCAACTGTATGTTGCTCAGGTCTTTTCTTGGTTTGTTTAAGTCCTGCAAAATAGCCAAACGGTCTTTCACATCAAAGCTTTTTTCTTTAACCACTGAAGTCTGACTGTCGAGGTCAGAGATAATCATTCTAGTTCCAAATAATAATTCGTACGGACTGAATCCCTTCAGAGAATTTCTTGGCAAGTTATTTAGACTACGTTGGACACTTATTAGATGTTTGACCCACCCAGCTCCCGAACCTAATATCCTTTCCATTATAGATTGCTTTCTGCCTTGGTTTTTTCTTTACACCATCCCGTACCCTCAGGAAGGAAGTGAGAAGATTCCCGCTGGGCTGTGCTCATTTGGCCATGTTTCCCCCCCGGCCGGAGGGCTAGAGTGAAGACAATGGTCAAACGTAACATGCTCTTAGCGTATATGCCATTTAGACTCGCAAATCTTTGTATAACAGTCCGGACGTCAGCCGAGTGCTGAGGATCTACATTATAAGTGGAAACTAGCCTGAATATGTTAATCGCAAGCCCTGCTTTTTACTGGTGATATTATCTGCCTTGATACGACGAGGTGTAAAACTGTTTCTCTCCCCACTGCGATCTCTGTTGCAGTTTGGGCAGTTTTTTACAAACATGGTGTGATGCAGGCTCATGCCTGGCCACCAGTACCGTGATTGTAATTCTTCCAGAGAATCCTTTAATTTATGGTGTCTGAGACCCTCGCCCATGTGTGCGTCTGCGATTAACAAGTTTCTCCTGTCCATGTTTGGAATCACTCTATCCCCCACTCCAGGGATTCGAGCAAAAGGGACGGAGTTTGCATCGATTATGTATGTATAATTGAGTGGATAGTTGATCGGTAACGCTGAGCAGTCGCCTTTTGATGACGTTTTCACCGCCAGCACTGTTTCACCGTCAATGTATTTTAATGTACGCTTTTTTCGAACTACGGGAGCCGATTTAGTGGCTGCCGCTGCGGCTGTTTCAGCCAATGAATTCCCTACAACGTGAACGCCATCACGCTGATGACTCAGTGAGTGAGTCACGTGAGTCTTTGGTAGTTCTTTTTGTAAAAGAGCTATTTGTTCCCAGAGCAGTTTCTGCTTTATTGGTGCATCTGTGTCATCTTTGTAACCGTTTTGAATCCATGCCTGCAAATCGCTGTTATATGATTTGACGCAGTAATATGAATCTGACACTATAAGTGTCGGGAATTCGCGATCCGCATTATCTAGCGCCATCTTCAATGCTATTATTTCAGTTTGTTTTTCTGAATTAGTTTCTACTGAGTGTGATTTTGTTAATAGAGGTTTTAGTTCACCTCCGCGCCACACTTCTTTTGTAATCTCACATGTGGGGTTGTATGCTTGTTCTCCCCAAACGGAGGGTTGAGCATGTCCGTCTGTATAGATTACACAGGCGTAATGTCGTAAAGGCAGAATGTCGATTGGCAGAGGATATGTTTCTTCATATTCTAGATTTTTTAATTCTTCTAGTTCTTAGAAAATTGTCAGCCAGGCTATACTTGATCATTCATATCCTACGTACTGGACCTTCAGATGGGCAATTCTGGAATTTTTAAAGTTGAATTTGTAACCCTCTGCTGCGAACCCAAGTATTATGGTGTTCACTCTTTTCAAGTGAGTATCCAAGTCATCATCTGTTAAGTAAATGTCATCGACATAAGATAATGCTTCATCATCATATAGTTGTAGTAATTCTGTTACTCTCGCTGAGAATACCCCTGGGCTGTTCTTGTACCCCTGGGCTAACCGACAGAATTGTTTTTGAGTGCCATTTTACTGAGAATGCAGTTAGATAACTGCTCTCTGGTGCTATGTTTTGACAAAAGAATCCATTGGAGATGTCCAAGGTTGTTTTGTATTTTTTGCGCACTATGTTATTCATTAGTGCAGCACTGTGTGAGTTTTGCACTACAAAGGTTTTACAACATGTGTTAAGGTGTCGGTAATCCAAAACTAGACGATATGAATTGTCTGGTTTGGAGACCGGAAACAAAGGATTGTTCATTTGTGAGGTGCAAGTTTCAATCACCCCCTGGTATTCTAGCTGATCTAGTATTTCATTTACCTGTTTTTTAGCTTCTTGCTTAATTGGGTACTGTCTTTGTGCAGTAGGTTGTGATTTTAACTGGATTTTGTGAGGAGGAGATTCCTCATCCCATCCTACATGATTTTTATATAAAGCAGGTGCTAAGGCCACTGCCCACTTTCTGGCAAGTGTATATTTTTTATGAATCGGGATTTGATTCGAGAAGGCAGGCATAATTATTTCTTCGCCATGAGGGCACTCCCTGACAAACTCTGGTGGCCAGTCTTTTTCAGCTAGAAGGATATCATAGCCCTTGGAGAGATTATCCCAAAATAGTCCCCTTATTTTCCTAGTCTTATCTCCCTCTATACGTAATGTTATCTCGTATATCTTGTGGGGTTTGCTAACTCTGGTGTCTGCAGTTTCCACTTGAAGATATTCATTCGTGTCCACTGTCTCCAGATGATTCATAAGGACTTTGCGAGCTATGCTCACTTCTGCTGCGCTGTCTAGCATTGTCTGAGCCCACTCTCCGTTTTTCAGTTGTGTCCTCAGTATTCTCGGCATTGTTAACTACCTTGATACTGGCTACCTTCTTTTTTGGAAATTGTAATTTCTTTTTTAGCTGAGCAGGTTCCTTGTCTTTGGACTTGGCGTGCTCTTCTCTTTGTTCTGATCGTCCTCTTCTTTCCGATTTCTGCGAGGAATTCTGAAAAGATTGAGAGGGACGTGTATCAATGTCTTGATATCTATCAGGTTTTTTAATATTCTCCCTATTTCTAAGGTTATATCTTTTCCCAGAGGGGTCACTCTGGGGTGACCTGTGTCTCCGGTTCGGAGATTTCTCCCTTCGCCTAGGAGACCTTCCTCGGGACTGGAATTTCTTTTCTTTAGGATTGGATTGTTTGTTTCCATCCCAGTTCTTTTTTGGTGAATTATTAAAAAATATTTTTTCTGGACTTTCAGTCAGTTGCGGTTTTACGGGTATTCCACCTAAACTATCTCTACCTAGTTCTTCATAGGATTTTTCTATGATTCTGGCAATTTCAGCTGGTTGGTCTGCTATATCTGTCTCTTTTAACCTTTGGCGGATCGCCACGTTTGCTGCTTCACCTTTTATATTGGCTAATAATATAGCCGAGACCTGCTTGAAGTCTTTCAGTAATTTCATACCAAGAGTTAAAGCTGGTTCTGGACCATATTCGTCTTGAATTTGTTTTAGCACATCTGGTATCACCGAAATGGATGGAACACCGTGCGTTTTTGTGTAGATGGAAGCAAAGACTGTACCCCAAGTGTCACAGTCCTCAATGTGTGGTGCGATTCCCATTGGAAGACAGATAGTCAGAATCCTGTGTTTTTCTAGCGGGGTGGTGTCAGGAAACACCGCCTCTATTTGGGTGATTTTCTGTGCCAACCAGAATGGTATTTGTTCCCGTTTAGGCGGAACTTTACCTAGGCAGGATTGGATGTTCTGTGGTGTGATTTTATTTGTGTTCCCCTGGTGAGGGGTCAGTTGTGGAAGTTTAATCGCTGGCTGAATTGTTGAAGTCCGCATTACATACTGGACTAATTGTCTATGAATTTTTAGTAATTGTTTTAGCTGTATTAACAGCTCTCCTGTAGACATCCCTTCGATGTCTGGGTGTGGTGTGTATCCGGCTAAGACCGGCCACGTTGCTCCTGGTCTACCTAAAGGACCGAGCCTGGTGATGTGATTATTATGTTTTAGGGCGCCATCAAATAAGAGCAAATGCTCTTGGAATTTGAGTGGTACTTCCACCTCCTCGAATGGAGTGTACATTTCAGGAGGTTCCTCTATTTTGTAATAGTGGAAGTACTTTGTTACAGCATTTGCTGCTGGAAAATGTATCCATGAATAGTATACCTCTGTCTGCCGATATTCGTGTGCCTCAATTACGAATATGACTGTACCACCTCTAGGTGTCAGTCCATTTTCTATAAGTTTTAAGGTTATAGATTTCCTTTTGGCGACCGGAATGAGTATTATATCCGCGTCTGCATCCAGTGCTGCAGTATCAGCTGCTGCTATTTCAGCTGCTAATCTAACTGCCTCTCTTTCTTCATCACTGTCTCCCATTTTACCGACAGGATGGTATTATGTTTGTTTGCAGATCAGGTTTCTTATGGAAACAGAGATTAGATGCACAATATTTTGGAACTGTTTATCCTTCAACGTTGACTATACCAAGAACCATACATAGGAGTTCCCTCCTACGAGGTCTTGGAGGATATTACCTTTCACCCACTCCAGACGTCTTTGGAGTATTTGGGAAAAGGGGTCTGAGTGAGAAAGCACGACTGAGTTACTCTAAATGTCTTACGTTAGTTTTATCGCCCTTTCCAAACGCGTTGGGCGCCATGTAGTGTAGTTCCTATCTTCCCAATAGGCTCTGCGCATTGGAATAATACCTACAGCAGTAAAGGCCTAGGCCAGACGTTAACTAGGTCTACTACTGTCGATACTAGACTTAAGTTTTGGGTTTGCCAGCGTAGCTCAGAGTTCGCTAGAAACTTTCTCGAAGGTTCAGGAAAGAATTAACTCCCCTGATTAGACAAGAAGGGATTTAGTTTCTGACAACCATAGAACATGACAACTTTGCTCTCCCCTAATCAAGAGTGTATCTCCAGAGTCGTGTGAGCACAAGGCAATTATTTTACTCAGTCAGTACGTGCATTCTTAGCCTCATCAGAATGTAGAGAAAAGGAAGAGACGGGCGTGTTCAATAAAAAGGTGTTATTTATTGATCAGTCTCTTTTCTCATACAAGAGAAATGGATCGATATTATTGCAATACTTATAGTTAAGTAAAGTGCATACATTAAAAGCAATAGTATAAAATAATACTGTAGAAACATTGATATGGTTTCTGAGCCATATGATGTTTAAAATGATTAAAATATATTTACATATACATATACATTTGACTAAACGTACTCAACTGGTGTTTCTAAATACGCCTACCCCGTGTACCTGACCTAAGTCTAATGCGTGGGCGGGAATAGAAAGTTACAGTTTAAGTTAAGTTTGTTTTGCCAAGTGAATAACTAAAAGAATTCTCTGTGAGGGGCTATTCAGTTCTGTACCTGGAATTTAGGATGAATGAGGAATGGTATCTCTTTCTCTGCTCTCGATATTCCAGGCTGCCTGCGAGGGCTGCCCGAAAGCGCCGGTGCTGGGTCTCTCGGCAGGAGATAGCAGCGCGTCTCTCAGCGTGTCAGGAAGGCGGGGCTGCTGCCAGCGGGGTCTGCTCTGCTCTTGGCTTCGGCAAGTGTGGCTGCTCCGTCTCGTCACCACGCGTGTGTTTGCATAGGGCAAGATCGGCAATATTTATACCTTAAAGGTGCCGAGATTGACGTAAGGATGGACATAGATACGTCAATAAAGATGTCATACGACTTGCTCGTTAGCACATTCTTTTACTGAAATTCTCTGTGAAATCAAAACAATGGCCGCACGGATTTTCCAGGTTGTCATAGGTTTGATTTGTTATGAGAACGTCGTATGCCTTATCAGGGGCTGGAGGAATGTCGCTTGTCTAATTAGATCTCAAGCGTTATGACCTACTCAGATAACACGTTCCTGTGCCGTAGTGTGACTGCGTCAGATAACGGTATCTGCATCATGGGGGCTTGTCTTGCCTCATGGGCTGACTGTTAGTTAACTTGATAGTTAGTTTAACCAGAATAGGGTCAGGAATAGGGGGATCAATTCAGAACCTATAGGAATACATGACAATCTATGGAGCTATACCTACCAATAGCCCCCACTTATCGTCTTACCAAATAATCAATCAGTTGGCAGTGAGGAATAGACAATAGTTTATTAGACAACCAATACTCTATAGAGGAGCCCCTCCGACGTCACCCAGCCAGTGCGTGGAGAAGACTGCCGATTCACACTCAATACATGGCATATATACTTCCATTACGTTGCATGAGATCGCCGTACATGGAAAAGTACTGGTAGGCACAGTAGCCCAAAGGAAAGACCATATATGGCACACAACGCTTGTTTAGAAGTCTGCCTCTGCTATTATTGGAGAGGGTCAGGAGGGGTAACTCCCTTTTGTCTCGGTGCCTGGGAGCAAGGGTACGGCGCCTCCAGGAAGGCGCTTATCACCTCTGAAACCAGATGCGACCTTGAGTCTCAGAACAAGACAGAATAGTATGAATTCAGCTGTCTGTATAACTCAACTAACACGGCTTACTCGGCTGCTAAAGGGGGGCACGTGACCACCGTCTGAGTCTAATACATATACAACAAAATGGAGTCTGTTCGGTTCTTGGTCTGCGTACAAAGAAACATAACGCACAAGCAGAAAAAGAGTGCCTGTATTGACTTAACTAATTAATCTAAACTATGATAGTATGAATATAGATACATACGAATATAGATACATCATGCTAACACAAAATATTGCGATAAATGTAGAATATCGATTTTATCCCTCAGTTTAGTTGGGGTCCGAAGTGTTCATTGAGGGCAGTTATTGGGACTTCATAGAGGTCATTGTCCCCTGTATCCTGGAGGTGCTGGAACAGTTTGTATATTTCCTCACCAACAGAAAGCAGCAGAACTGACCTCTTTACTGCATTATCCCATTCCCTGGTGGCTCTGAAGTAGTTCTTCAGCCGCCCCACCCAGATCTTCCTCCTGGGTCAGCGGTATCCAGGCTTGCCAGTTCGCTGAATGGTGCCAGAGACCCCACATCTGAATGAGTGCTCACACCTGCAGGTGCCACATTGTGTCCTGGGCCAGCGCCTTGGGGCTCTGCAGCCTGTGCATTAACCCCTATCACAGGTGCAGTAAACAGATATGGTGGGGGGCCTGGCAGCTCTGGATATATGTGTTCCTGTTCTCCAGTACTTTCTGTTGACCTCCTGTGTCCGCAGACAGCAGTGCCACTGATGTATGGGCTCGGTGAAGGTGTTCCCCTTCCAGGAGGCACTGTGTGGAGAAGCACTGTGAGGGTCTTCCCCCGCTAAATGGTGCTGTACGCTGGAGCACGGTGACAGACTTCCCTCATTAGAGGGCGATGTGTAAAGGAGTGCGGTGAGGGTCTACCCACTGTAAGTGACACTTCGCGGAGGAGCGCAATAAGGGCCTTCACCCTTGGGTGGCACTTCACTGTATTGTAGGAGTTGGTAGAGGCACTGTGTGCTCAGCAGGCTACCATGCATCTCCCCAGCCTTGTGCACTGGGGTAGGTACGGCTGCTACCTCTGCGGGAGGAGGAGCGTGTTTGTGCGCCTGTTGGTGTGTCCAGGCACTGCGGGTTGCAGCTAGCAGTCCGCCCTTGTCCCACTGAGCTGATGGGGAAATCTGGTGAGACTGAGCTGGAGTGCAGCTCAAAGTATGCACAGCACGTGCAGCAAGTCAGGCGGACGCTGATAGTAGTGTTCATGACTGACCACGAGCGGTCTGTCCTCATGTATTTAACACCTCGACCAGCATGCCTAGCCATGGTGGTAAGTGCTGACATCAGGATGTGTTGTAGCGCCCAGGTGGCTCAGTACACTCATGTCACTTAAATCCAGGCAAGGGCTGCAGCCCTCAATCACTCTAAGGGTAATGCTTGGTGCACTCCCTGCAGTCTACCAAGACTGCACTACTTTGAGACAGACCTAGGATATGACACGCACACAGAATCTATGTTATGACCAAAAATAATTACCAGGGGTCCAGAAATCCATGCAGCTGGGGCACTCAAGGTAGGGGCGCAAGTAAATCGCCCTGTAACGGTCTTACTGACGCAACCGATACGATTTGTTTCTTAACTTTTGAAGACAGTCTCGAAGAAGTACATTATGTATTCTACTCAACGTGCGTTAAATCCAGTAAGATAGCTCAGTATACGACTATACAGCGCACCAGCTCATTTTCTGCAAGTCACGATTGAAATCATGGAGGGCCCCATCAATGCTGATCCTGCCTGCACGTCATTCATCGCAGATTACTTTAATTGTAAACAACCACATTTGTAGGATTGTAGTAGGATATATGTTTGCTTTCTATTTGAAAATTGGCCCTGTCCATTAGAAGCAAACAGCTATTTGTGACCCCCGCGGTCACTGGGTGTCTCCATGGAAGACAGGCGCCCCGGGCAGAGCCCATCTGATAGCCCGGGTCGTAAGGTGACACGGCTGAAGCAGGTACGCCAGGGAGGAGATCCCGATAGAGTTTCACATACACACAAGCGCAGATGACTGTCATCCTCATTGGAGGAGCGACGGGTCCAGGCGTCCTACCGGTACGAGGTCCCTCAGCTGTCCGGGAAGAGAACAGCTGAAAGTGGTGCTGTCTGCGGTCCTCGCTGACAGCAGACGGAGGGAGCCTTCCTCCCACTGAGGCCAGGACCCGGTGCGTCGAGTCTGCAGATGAGGAGCAGAGCTGATTAGCGCGTGGGGGCGGGGCAGGAGTCACCGGTGAATAGGGGATCCGGGGGGCTGCCTTGGATGTCACAAGACAAGCAGAGCCGCCGCCAGCCCCAGACGACGGGGAAGTTCTTGGGGGCTCGTCTTCTACGCATGTGTGCCCGGGCTGAAGAAAGGAGTGCTATGTGCGCGCGGCAGTCTCCTGAGCGCAGAGACCACGGAGCTGCGCGTGCAGAGGGTCCCCACTGCGAGGCGAGGAGCTGCTAACATTCGGCAGACTCCCGAGTGGACCAGGGCTGGAGCCCTGGGGGTCTGTCGATCACCATGCCCGCTGCACTGCGCGTGGAGCCGGGGAGCCCAGAAGGCTTTGTGGGCAGAAGTAAGTCTGTTGCTCTTCTTACTTTCTCACGTTTGAATCAGCAGGTGCGTTTTTTCAGTATGCGCGTGCTTGAAGCAATGTCAAGGAGCAATTAGGCTCGAACTGTTCAACATTTTATTTGAATGCCTGAAAAATAACGTGTTTTTTGTAGCTCTTCATGCGTATCCGTGCAATACTTTTAATATGGGAATTCTGGCATTTCTAGTCAGTAAACAGATACTTTGGGATAGTGAGTGCCTACACTTATACATATCCATTTTAAGCACTTGGGAATTTATTCCTTGACATCCAATTTTTGCTTCTATGTGGCAATCAACACTGATAATAAAGCCGGTTTGGACAGAGGATTTGTTGAAATACAAAGAGCTGAAAACGTGTACTTTTCTGAGAGTCCGACTGGACCTACATTCTTTCAAAGTACTTTTTTACTTCTATATTATTTCCAAAACTGCTTTTGAGATTACATATTTTACTAATTATGTCGGCGCTGAGCCTTGCAATCCGTTACTTTAGGCGGTTGGCGCTTAATTCTGACAGGTTGTAAATGTTCCTATTGGGCTGTGAACCATCAGAGCCTTCCTCCCGTAGCCCCTGTGGATCGACTGCGATATGACCACGGTTTCAGCACCAACCGCAATTTAATGTTGTCAAAAGGAGCAGCAACAGCCCGCTTGGTTCCTGTGTTGTGCTGGTTTAATCTACCAGTTGCGGCGAGAATGTGGTTTTGTTTCTGTGTTAAAATCGCGCCTCGTTCACCATAGAAAGCTGTTCAGTGTCCTGTCCTGTCCACCACAGTTCTAAACGTTGCAAATTCGTATTCAGGGATGCCCAGAGGGACGGCTCCGTTATCCCTGTGTAAGATGTGCGGAAACTGAGCCATGTACAAGCCCAAGGGGGCTCTGTCAGTGTCCTAACTATCATGTCTGATTCCTTTCCACAGAATGATGGCGGGACAAGATAGGCATCAGATTGCTCAAACACAGCATAGCACAATACAAAGTCTCAGACCACCGCCAAAACCCTCCACAAGTTTTGGTCATAACACAGAGTATCTGATTACCTCTGGGCTCTGTTCTAGATTCCTGAATATGGGAGGTGTGTTGTTACGTTGGCAGCATAAGTGTGGTATATTGCACAGCATCTGGCCCAAGTCCCAAGTCCAGGTCTTTGCTGTGTGTGTTTGTGTCATGGCGAGTGTTCCAGTTGACTTCATAGTCTGTCATTTCACAGGCATGAAAGGCTTTTCGTTAAACACATGTATATGGAATGCTGGAGGCTAGCGCATGAAGTGCAACAGTTTGGAGCCTTATATAATACTTATAACTATTGCTTTACAATAAGGTACAGCGCCTGATATGCTGTCCATAGTATTTACTTCTTTAAGTTAGGATTCATTCTTGTCTTACATTATATAAGGAAATTATATTTAAGTCATGCCTTATATTGTATTAGAGTTTGTATGTGATGTTGCCATCTTTATCTAGAGGCAAGTCACCACCCCCATCGGACAAGAAAAGGGCAGATGGGGGTGGTATTGAGACAAAGGTATTGATTCTCAAAAGCCTTTATGTGTAAGGGAAGTGCTACTGCAAGAATGTTGTTTTACATACTCTACATGCCTTTGTGAGTTGTCCCCAAAACGTCACATTCCCTATTAGCAGAAGTCCAAGGAGGGGACATCATTTTCAATTTCTATGTATTGTATATGAACATTCAGTGAATATTCCCACCTTAGATGTTTTTGGGCCCAGTTTACGAAGGCATGTAAGAGTACGTAAAAAAGTACTACACACGTACTACTTTACATACTCTAAAATGCCTTTGTGAATAGGCCCCATTGAATCCAGTCAATCCCAATGCAGCTCTTGTGATTGCAGAAGGCTTTTAATATATTATTTTATACAAGTATTATTTAGTTTCTTTGAATGCATTTTTTGTGTGCCATCGGGCTATACAAATACTCCAAGCATTGTTTGATTGATAAAGCCTTTTTAAGGGAAAAATACAAGGTTAATTGATCACCATAGTGATGCACGGTTGTTTCTCGATGCAAATGTCATATATTTTTTAAGTTATATAACATAATTTTGCAAGGGCTCCACAAAAGACCACAGTACTTCCATTATCTATTGCTTCAATTTTTTTCACCAGATTGGCAAGAGTTTGAGGAATTATCAGTAGATGAAAGTAGAATATATATACTCAGTACATCTGCAGAAATGCTTGTCCGTTCCTGGGGCGTGGGTTAACGGGAGATGGTTGTATTGACCAAGGCAACGTTTGCTGTATGGAGAGTTACATTCATTCAACAAGAAAGCAGCATGCCAGTGTTTGCACTTTTCCTCAATGTCATCTTACAAAGTTCTTCTTCCTTCGGAGTATTGGAATTTGTGCTTTTGGGCGTTGGGACTTTTTGCTGTGCTCAGATCATCTGGGCCAAACCAGAAATGAAAAAGGTGAGAAGAAAGATAGGTTCAAGGCCTGCCTTTGTGATACCCTCTTAACTGGAAGGTTATGGAGTCTTTGCCTAAGCAAACATACTCACCATGTTAGCCCTTCTTTAAGGATTCTGTTAAGTATGTTACCTGCCAGTTATGTAGGGAACATACATCTCTCTGATGACGGAAACGGCCTGCATTGTTGCTACTCTGTATCACATCCTTCTTCATACATAGCTGTTCCTTGCACCTTGGATTCCCTTGTTTTGCGTTGTGTTGTAGGCAGCCACCAGAGTTGCAGTACTGTGGTAAGGTGCACTCTGCATGCATCTGGTCCGAGTGTGATGTTCACGCCCTTCCTCCTGCTGCTAGGACACAGCAGCCTAGTAACATCCTCTCTGCCGCCCATCTGCAACGTGATATATTATTAATGTTTATGCTCTCACACCAGCCTCTTAAATGTTGTAGTTGCGAAATGTTTCACAAAGTGAAAAGAAAGGGTAGTATATACTTTGAAAATAATATCATTAATGAACTTGTCATCTGAAACCAATGCACTATTGTGCATGTTTTTCCGAGTTTCCAACCTTTCAGGTTTTAAAAAAAAATATTTCCTAAAGTCTAACTCAGCCTGTACAATAGAACATGAAAAAGAAAGCGAGAGATGTCAACCAAGCACACTTTCTTTTAGGTTATCTGCGATTGCGTAAGGTGAAAATATACATGATATAAGTAGGTGGTGGTCTGCGAGGGAATTTATTAATTAGCCATGCTCCATTGTTTTGTCGGTCAAATATAACCTTACTTATTTGTTTATTTTTTGCAATTGGGAGGCCCAAAGTGCAGACAGAAAACCACATCACCCTGCAGTGTTTGGCGGAAATCCATTTATACATGGTAGCAAAAGGAAAATTGCAGACTTTTGAAAATAACTTGCAGTGGAACAGTTTAGTCAGTTAGGTGCTAAAAGCTGATTGGTTTTGGAGTCTGTTGGAATGTTCTTGGGCCTTTGTCTGTTCTTAGCACCAGCTACGAGTTTTCCAAGCATCTATAGCCCTCAGCCTGGAAGAAGAAACCTTCCAAGTGGGAGTACTTCATTTCCAGTTCTCATTTCATTTTCTATGTAATGTTATATTATGAACATTTGTATAGCACATGTCTAAAACGTGTATGGTCTTTGAGGGCTTTTGGAAACTCGACATTTACTCATCATGATTATAGTGTTTCTCATTCACGGATATCGTGTTGGTCTGGAGTCTTTGTGTTTGTTAGAGAAGAGAATATCAGACTACTTAGTGAACTTGATGCATGGATGCATGTGTCATGGGACTTTGCTGTTTGATTTGTAGGATAAGGGTGAACTGCTGTGCATTACCGCCCTGAATTTCTACAGGTGTAGATCATTTGCCCACTATGTAACAAAAACACTTTGCTCTGGGTGTGGTGGGCTTTAGGTAGCATCTTCTGCAGATTCTGTCAGGTTACAGTTGTGTGAAATGGATGTGCTGTTGTGGGTTTAACACTTTTCCAAATATATGGGCATGGTGAATGTTGTGTGTATGCTGTGGTATGACACATTTGTTCCGTGAGAGAAGCTTGTACGAGTAAAGTAAAAGCTGTGGAGGTTGCAAGGCTTTACTAAATTACTGCACTGATGAACATTGTGTGGCACCAGAGAGTGTGTCTGTTGGGGTTTAATCACAGGGTTGAGTTTGGTAGCCCTTTGTCCAGATTTTTGCAGGAAGCTTAGCATTGCTGGAGGGCTGTCTTCAGTTTGTGTATTTTTGGAGAGCAAAGGATGCACATTGTATGCTCTTTAGCAGTCTTCAGTTTGTGTGTTGAAGAACAAAGGACGCAAATTATACATTCTATGGCACTGTGGTGGTTGCATGAAATAGTGGTGTAGATCTCAATAAGTTGTATTGCTGAGTGATTTGTTTCGCTCTCTAGCACAGTGTTCTTTACTGTCTTCTGACAATTGTTTGCATTTGGGGCCCATCGGGAGACGGGGAGGGGAAAGACCGACCGGAGACAATATAAGGTGTGATGAAGGCCGCTTTATTGGGAACAGGTGCATCTTACCACACTACCAAATCCTTGGCCTTTGCCGTACAAAACTAGGCCTAACTAAATATATACATACCTGCCAAAACCCCCGCCCCCACCCCTAAAATGTTCCCCCGCAAACAGCATATACATAATTACCAACTACCCAAACGCCTGCCTCAACTGTTTAAACACTTGCCATATGTACACTCTCTCCCCCTCTGTCCAGGAAACCTCATTCCTCCTATCCTACCCCCCCTTAAACTAGGAAAAAGCGCCATCCCAACAACAGCTCACCAGCACCTGCCCCCAGCGACATCAAACCCCTAACAAAGAAAGCACCTGCTCCCAACAAAACCCCTCCCAAAACAACCCCCCAGGACCAATAGACCTCGCTCAACCCCCTATTAACCATGCCACCATAGGGCGGGCGGGCGGGAAAAAAAACGTTCCTTCCTACAACTCGACTGCTGGGTCACTGTCCCTAAAATGGTGGACAGTGACCCAACATGGCCGGTATTATACACACCAGCCCAAAAGAAGCCCAAGGCTACCACCAGCCCAAAGCTAGCCCAAGGCAGCCCAAATCCCCCCAAGCAGCCCAACCAGCCCAAGACTCCTTCCTGTCCCCTGCCTATCTAGTCCCCTTCCCCTTCCTCCCGGGGCCCCAAAACTCTCCGGGGGGGCAAGCCTCCCTCCGGTCGGCCGCCCCCCCGCAAAGCCCCATTGGGGCCCATCGGGAGACGGGGAGGGGAAAGACCGACCGGAGACAATATAAGGTGTGATAAAGGCCGCTTTATTGGGAGCAGGTGCATCTTACCACAATACCAAATCCTTGTCCTTTGCCGTACAAAACTAGGCCTAACTAAATATATACATACCTGCCAAAACCCCTGCCCCCACCCCTAAAATGTTCCCCCGCAAACAGCATATACATAATTACCAACTACCCAAACGCCTGCCTCAACTGTTTAAACACTTGCCATATGTACACTCCCTCCCCCTCTGTCCAGGAAACCTCATTCCTCCTATCCTACCCCCCCTTAAACTAGGAAAAAGCGTAACTCGAAAGCCCCATACGGCTTTCGACCCCCCCCTAGGGCCCCTGCATCTTCGGATACCTGCGCACCCCAAGTGCCCGATCTACTGCCTCTTTCAGCTGCACAATATAGAGCTCCATCCCATATCGTGACACATGCACGCCATCCTCCATGAAAAAATACACTGCCCCATACTTCAACTCCGGGTGCTCCATCCTACCCAAGCCTTCCTTCTCACTGAAAGCCCGCATTTCCCTGTTAATTTTCCTCCGTGTCCTGTCAATAGCCGCAGGCCTCTCTGCCCCCCGCCAGCATCGTCTAGGAATGAATTCTGACCAAATGACATCACACCTCGCCCACTGCCTCCAAATTTCCAGCAAATCCCTCTTCATCTGTTTCACAAGTGCCAGGCCCTTACACTGCACCAAGTCATTTTCTCCCAAGTGGATGACTACCACATCCGGACAGACCCCCCCCCGCACAACATTGTTTAAAGCCGGCACCAACTCGTGCCAACGCATGCCCCCTTTTCCCCTCCAATGACACCAAAACAACTGTTCATCTAACTCCAAATTGAGGTTCCTGTGTTTTTCCCATTCGGCCCTCGCCGCTCTCTTAACAAAGGAATGGCCCACCACGTAAATGGTCATCGCCGTCGCAGTAGGCCCCGCCACCGCACCTGCAAAGATACATATGTAAACAATGGGCCAAACATGTCAACCTCACTCCACTCCTACCCCCGCATCCTAACGTACGTCCTATAACAGTCCGATTTCCAGCGTCCCAATCGTTTGATCTCTTCCTTGCCCCAACCCTTTCGCGCTGCCTCCGTCGCCGCACCAATGCGAAAGGAATGCGTCCCGAATTCCTTCGGGTCCTCACCCATACCTCACCCCACCAACTCCGACACCCGGAACGCTCCAAAAAACATCCACGACATCAGTGTGGAAAACAAAACCGTCTCCGCCTGATCCCTGCATACCTCCGGTAGGCGGCGCACCAAACCTTCCAGCATCCCTTCCGTAATAGGACGTCGCTGCCGCACCCTCGCCCCCTTCTCCCTCTCCCAACCCTCCAAAAGATTCCCCCCCCAACTCTCCCGCCGAAGGCGCATAACCCCACCAGAGCTTCCCCATTAACGCCACCCCCGCCAACTTTTCCGCAACCTCACCCTCGCCAGCCCCTTGTCCATCAACCCGAGCATGTACCGCACCACCTGCTCCTCCCGACGCCACTGGCCACGCTGCCTTACCGCTCTACAACGCAGAAACTCCAGCCAAGCCTGCTCATAAGCCTTCCACGTGGACGCCGCCAGAGACGCCTTCACCAACTGAACGACCCGCGCTCTCCCACCAACCAAAGCTCCTCCGGCACCCGCGTCTTGGCTGCGGCCGCCTCCGTGGCTAGCCCATGGAACCTCTGCCACTGTGAACGAGACAAAGCCTCCGCAATGTCATTGTCCACCCCCGGTACATGCTGAGCTTGAAACAGAATGTCATGCTCCAGGCACTTCAACACAAAAACGGGCATCAACTTCAGCACCTGGGGCTCCCTCGCGGACTGCCGATTCACCACTTGCACCACCGACATATTATCCACCCTGAACAAGACTCGCTTGTGCGCCAGGTCCTGCGCCCACACTGTCACAGCCACCACCAACGGAAAAAGCTCCAGGAACGCAATACAACTCCCCCCGCCTGCCAATGAGCCGGCCACTGCTCCGCGCACCATCTCCCCGCCCAGTAGACACCGAAGCCACCGACTCCCCCCGAGTCCGACGACATCGTGACGTCCCACTCCCAGTCCTCCGGCGGCGCCATGGGCACTCCATTAAAGCGCCCCAAAAAAGGCCAGCCACATGCTCAAGTCCTCTCTCGAACCCGCCGACAGGCGTACGTGATGATGTGGCAATGTCAGACTGGACAATGCCAGCCCCAGCCGACGGCAAAACGTCCGCCCCGCCCGCACGACTCGGCACGCAAAGTTCAATTGCCCAAGCAACACCTGCACCTCCTGCACCTTCACTTTCCGCCTGGCCAACATGTCTCTCACCAAATCCATCATCACTGCCCGCTTTTCCTCCGGTAGGCGTGCTTCCATGGCCGCTGAGTCGAGCTCTATACCGAGAAAGGACAGCACCGTGCTGGGACCCTGAGTCTTCTCCGGCGCCAAGGGGACCCCCAGGTAACCCATCGAGTCCGTAAAACTGTCCAGCTGCTGCTGGCAGTCCGTCGAACCGGGCCGGCCCACCAGGAAGAAGTCGTCCAGGTAGTGCATCACCGTCTCAGAGCCTGTGCGCCAGGAAAAAGCCCACTGCAAGAAGGAGCTGAACCTCTCCAACAATGCACACGACACGGAGCACCCCATGGGAAGCGCTCTATCCACGAAAATGAGGCAGTCAAACTGGATCCCCAGCAGTTGATGATCCGCCGGATGCACCGGCAACAACCGAAACGCAGATTTGACATCGCATTTTGCAATGAGTGCACCCTGCCCCGCCGCCGTCACCAGCCTCCTCGCCACGTCCACGGACGAGTACGACACCGACGCCAAATCTGCCGAGATGTAGTCATTCACCGACGTGCCCTCTGGCCATGACAGATGCTGAATCAGTCGAAACTGATTCAGCTTTTTTGGAACCACTCCAATCGGGGAAATGATCAAGCCCGGCAAGGGCGGCTCCTGAAAGGGACCCACCATCCTCCCTTCCTTCACCTCCTTGAAAAGCTTCTCCCGGACGATACCTCTGTGCGCGTTCACGGACTTCAGATTCTCCGCCCACCGAGCGATCCGCAGACCCTCGTACCCCAACCGAAAACCCTCCCTGAAGCCCCGACGCAGCACGGCCGCATCGTCCGCCCGCGGATAAGCCGCCAAGAGAGTTTCGAGCCTGTCCAGCCTAACCGGTGTACAAGCCTTTTCCCATGGCACCGCCCCCCCTGCCGCCCCCTCTCCCCCCAGCGGGAGCTGGCGCCACTGCTGCCCCTGTGCAGGCCCTCCCCCGAGCCCCCAGCAGCGCACTACTGGGTGTCTCCTCCCGCACTTGGAGCATTCATGCCGAAAACGGCACACTTGCCGGAGACAGGAACCCTTATTGAAGTCCCAGCAGGCGCCGATGCTGTTTGTACTCCCGGTGTCCCCCGACCCCACCCCCCCACGGGTGGGGCAGGCCGTAAAGGGGGGCGGCGCCAGCGGAAGCCCACTGGCCGTGTAGATGGTGCGGCAAAACTTCGCCCCACTCATCGTCTGCTGCTACAAGTCCGCATCCAGCCTTCCCCACTGCGCCTCCGGGTCCGAAGCCATGCGCGCCCGGAACTCCTCGTCGTAATGCGACCACGCATAACCTACGTACGTCACGTGTGCCCGCCGCACCACATCCATATATTTGAATAAAGTGACCGACCTGTCAGGATACTTTTCGCAGTAGACACTAGCGTAAATCAGGAAGGCAGCCGACCAATTCTCAATGGTCACTGGCACCTTGGGGCGTCTAGCTAACTCCTGCTCCTCCTCCTTCGAACCCTCCTTGGCCATCAACTCCCTGTGAAGCAACTTCAAAATCTCCACATACTCCCCCTTACAGATCTTCTCCTTGGTTGCCAGCGACAAGTGTGCCCCCAGTGGTTTCGCCACCCCCATATACGGCAGCTTCTTGACCGGCACATCACAACTCTCCTTCGCCCCGCCGCCAGAGGCCATCGCTCCTCCGGACGTCGCCACATCCCCCATCCCTGCGCTCACCGACGCCGCGTCTCCCGCCGCCCCTTCCGTCCCCGTACCCACCCCCGCATCCATCACATACCTGCCCTTCACCAGTCTCACCAACTCACCACCCTCAGCATCCATACCCACAGACACCCGGCCTCTCCGAGGCGCGGCCAAACCGCCCCCCCGGCATCCGCACCCCCAGCCACCCAGCCTCCATGAGGCCCGCCCAAGCCACTCCTCATCCGTGCTCCGGTCTTACCTGGCGTCAAGGCTGGCGTCCGCACCGGATCCCGCCGCCTAACCAGTTCCGCTGGGGGGGCCGTCACTCGCGGCACCGTCTGCCGGGGGCGTACCTGCAAAATACTTCCAACAGCATTACTCGATTCCCCCTCCCCCTCCCGAAGCTCCCCTTCCTCCTCCGACTCCATCTCTCTGCTCACCCTGCTCAAACCTGCCTTGTCCCTGCACGCCTGCATCAACGCCCCCAAGTCTACGCTCTCCCTTCTCCCACTCTCTGTTTGGTAATCCGAGTATCCTGACACATGTTCGCTCCATCCCCGTCCCCCGGCGGCCGTCTCGACCCATCGGGAGGGGGGCGGCGGAGACCTATGGCCCTGCCATCCGCTGTCCTCACGTGCATGGTCCCTCGGTGGAGCGCGACCGCCCGTACAAGGCAGAGCCGGCCCATCCTCTCGTCGGGTTAAAGCCGCATGCTGCTCACCCGAGCCCCCTGCCAAGAAAAAAGCGGGGAAGTCCAGCATGCCGATGGAAACTCACCTCCTTCGCCCCCCAACCTCCTGGCGCGCCTCTCCCCCATGCCGCTGAATGCACTCCCCATCTCGCCGGACGTCCCTCCACCCCCCTTCCCACCGCCCCCACCCCGCACCCCCGCGTTCCCCATCCCCCTCCCGCGCCCACCCTCAAACCCCCACACGCCCCACATCCCCGCGACCTACCCACGCTACCCCCCGCCACCCCCCTGCCCTCAAGGCCCCACTCCCCGAACCCCCCGTCCCCCTCTCCTCTCCCACCCCCTCTCCGCCCCTGACCCCCGTGGCCACGCCTCTCCCCCCGACCACCCCCGCCTGACCCCCCCATCCCCGTCCACCCTCACCCCCGAGGCGACGCCGGCCTGCTGGGCCCCACCACGCCCCCCACCCCTTCCGACGATGACCCACAGTCCAGGTCACTCTCTCCCCCCCTCCCCTGCCCCCCCTCCACCTCCAATTCCTCTATCAGCAACAGGGAGCCACCCCCCCTCCCGCTGGCCCCCCAGCCCCACCCCCTGCCTGCACCCAGGGCCGGCCCCCCTCCCCCCACACCCCCACTCCCCACACCTTGTAAGCATGGCAACCCCCATCACCCTCTCCCCCCCAAGCACACCACATTCCTGCAACCCGGGCTCCTGCCCCCCTACCCCCTGCCAAAACCTCCAACCGGGCACTCCTCCTCTTCCCCTTAGCACCCCCCCACCCCTCCCCCTGCTGACAGCCCCTCTTGCTCCCCCCGTGCCCCCTCCTGTGCCCCGCCCACCTCTACTTCGCAGTCAGCTCCCCCTCGCCCCCCCGCCCCCTCCACAAACGTCAACGGTGCCTTCCGCGCTCCTCCTCTCTTCCTCCCCGGCCCGTTTCCTCGTCGCGGTGCCCCAGCTGCCTGCCGACCGCCGACGCGCGTCACTCCGCCTCCCCGCCCCTCCCCCTCCTCCCTCCGCGCCCGCGACCTCGGCGACTCACAAGCCACAACCGCCGCCGCGGCGCCATCCGCAGCACGCCGCGGAGGCCTTACCCTGACATCGCCTCTCAGCAGGTCCATACTGCCCGCGTCACCTAAGAGGCGCAGCGTCTCCCGCACTCGAGGGTCCGACATCGCTGTCTCCGCCATGCCAGGTAACGCCGCTCCCGCCGACTCGCAAACCACAACACGGTTGCACCGCCACCTCCAAACCTCACGCCTCAAAACTACCACCGCTCGCACCAAAACCCCGCCGCTAACAAAAACCTTGTGAACCCTACACTGCAACAAGAGCAAACTAACCGACAAAAAACTTTCCTGCCTACAACTCGACTGCTGGGTCACTGTCCCTAAAATGGTGGACAGTGACCCAACATGTCCGGTATTATACACACCAGCCCAAAAGAAGCCCAAGGCTACCACCAGCCCAAAGCTAGACCAAGGCAGCCCAAATCCCCCCAAGCAGCCCAACCAGCCCAAGACTCCTTCCTGTCCCCTGCCTATCTAGTCCCCTTCCCCTTCCTCCCGGGGCCCCAAAATTCCCGGGGGGGGGGCAAGCCTCCCTCCGGTCGGCCGCCCGCCGCAAAGCCCATTGTTCTATTGATATAGGTATGTACACAGTGCAAACCTAGCCAGAGGTTAACTTTAGTACTGCATATCATATTACGATTAATCACCCAGATGGTGACACGACCAGAACCTATACATCCATTTATAGACGGTATACTACCTAGTGCTTTCCATTTACACAAATCAAGCGAGATAACAATTGGAAACAAGCATTTTCAATGCAATTGGTCTTGCATTTGCGAGATTTACATCTATTGCCATTGTAAACATGAAAGCGAGCGCCGTGCTGGAATATAAAGTGCGGCGATCATGCATATAAAAGCTATGCACATGGCAGCCTGTGAAGTGGGTGCCAAGCTAATAAAAAAAAAAATTCATAAAAGCAGGCGGCGTGGTAAAATATTAAGCATGGCACCCATGTTGTTAATATGAAAGCAGGTGCCATGCTGAAACCTAATGTTTGTTAAAAACAAGGGAACCCCATACAGTAGAACCTGGGGTAACGAGATGCTTTGGAAGAACAATGGTTCAGGGTAGGCCTTAAGAGGTCCTTAGCGAGGAATAGAACAGAGAGCGAGTGCTTAATAAGTCGCTGGGGAGCAGAGGTAGTAGGTATTGGTAGGAGTTTTTTATTTTACTCTCTTTTCTTAAGGGTATACATAAATAATTATACTGTATTGCAGGTGCTCAAGTGAATAGTACGGTGCAGGACGTGACATAAGTGATCAAAGTGAACGAACTGTCACACAACAACAACAAGGATAAAAACACAACAATTATATACAAATAGAACGGGTGAAATTCCTTGGGTGGGTCGACGGCGTTTCGATCTATATTAATCTAGATCATCATCAGGACAGATGAGCCTCCTGAAACTTGCCGGTGCTCTTTAAGGCAAGGATGATTAGTTGGCAATACAGTAGATGTTGCTGTACTCAATTTGAATTGTTTACTTAGTGAAAGCATGGGTCTTCCACTGAAGGGAACAAGTAGCGCTCGGTCACATCTACTTTGCCGAGGGTCCTACTTGAATTTGAGGGGTTTAACTGGCGCCTGTAATTAATAGGGCGTCACGTCGTGGCAGTAGAAGGGAGTCCAGGTATCTCTTCCGCGATAGCTCACAACCTAATTACAGGCGCCAAGACTGCTGCACTGCAAAAGCGACCTTGCTAAGCGAACCCCTTCTACTAACTTCGGGTTCTCACAGTTAAACCCCTCAAATTCAAGTAGGACCCTCGGCAAAGTAGATGTGACCGAGCGCTACTTGTTCCCTTCAGTGGAAGACCCATGCTTTCACTAAGTAAACAATTCAAATTGAGTACAGCAACATCTACTGTATTGCCAACTAATCATCCTTGCCTTAAAGAGCACCGGCAAGTTTCAGGAGGCTCATCTGTCCTGATGATGATCTAGATTAATATAGATCGAAACGCCGTCGACCCACCCAAGGAATTTCACCCGTTCTATTTGTATATAATTGTTGTGTTTTTATCCTTGTTGTTGTTGTGTGACAGTTCGTTCACTTTGATCACTTATGTCACGTCCTGCACCGTACTATTCACTTGAGCACCTGCAATACAGTATAATTATTTATGTATACCCTTAAGAAAAGAGAGTAAAATAAAAAACTCCTACCAATACCTACTACCTCTGCTCCCCAGCGACTTATTAAGCACTCGCTCTCTGTTCCATTCCTCGCTAAGGACCTCTTAAGGCCTACCCTGAACCATTGTTCTTCCAAAGCATGCTGAAACCTAAAGCGCTGCACCCAGGCGTGTGATGGGGATGAGGGGCTACAACCTAGGACAATCTCAATAAGCTGGAGCTGCGCTCGCATCATTGTTGACCAGGTGTGTTGATTGTTTTGGGCAAGTCACACATAACAAAAGAAATGCGAGCCCACCATTCTTGAACCTGAAGAGTGCAGGTTGAAAAAAGAACATAAAGCATGGCTTAAAACTGCTGTGGTTTAAGAAAAAAATTTACGGTGTGAGAAGCATTAATGGCGCGGACGCCATTATTAAAGTAAAAAGATAAGATAAAATTAAGCGTGGTGGTGCAGCTTAAAAAAAGCAAGGGGTTGCGGGAGACCATGTTCTGAGTGCAATAGGTGAAAGAGACAGCGCAAATGCTGCCTAGACGAGACCTAAAAACAATCAAAGTTAGTGATATGAGAATAACATCTGCAATCTTTTTGAAAGCACATGTTTTGCCGTTGCTTCTGAGCTTGATGAGGTCAATTTTATGCAGGAGTTACACTCCAAGGCCCTTTAATGCTCAGAAATACTACTGTGCGAATTTATAATTTGGTGGATGGATTATATTCCATCAGATCGATAGAGTAAATGACTCCGTTGCCCTGGCAGGGTACTGCCTGCCGAATTCAGGAATGTCCGTAAGCCTGATGAATATTTCTACTATTCACAGGAACCTCTGTCAAGGCAGTTCTTGTGAATGTATTGGAACATTGCTGTACGGCTATGTTAAACATGACGAAGCCATACTGTATAGTTTCAATACTTTTTTATTTTAAAAAACAAAACCCCAAAGTGAGTTTTTGTTTTTGAAAATGATAAAAAGCAAGGCGCTCTCACCATGGTAGATTTTTTACTGCCAGGGTTTGCCTGACGGTGACGTGCAATGAAAAAATGCTATATGCCCGCTGTTCTAAGTTGGGCGGGCAGATATATATAACCAATTCTTTGACTGCCCTTACTTCATCAAGCCGTCGGAGAAGCTTTACCATGGGGGAGAAGGAGTAGTCTCTGCCATTAGCAAATTATGGTCCCCCAGCAAATAAATGGGGAGGGGGACCATTATATTGCCAGTAAGCATACTCCGTTTCTGTTGCTACGGAGTTGGCCTACTACCAATGTTTAAATCAGGCTCATAAAATGTAACCAGATCGCCACCCCACAGATGAGAGAGTGAGAAATGAGAAACGAAATACTTGATAGACTACTGCCGTGATGTTGCAAGATTGTCCGGGCCCACGTTGTCTCACCCTCCTGTTCTCACTACTCCAACTTTGAGATAACAGACACCATGATTCTACAAAAATCCAGGGGTAGCGGAATTAATATCACAGGTCATGTGCCGAGCTATTATATCACAGGAAATGAGCTTACATGAGCTTTGACCTCAGTGGCATCACACAAAGCAACATCATTCAACCATATGTTTAACTGTGATGACTCTATACGAATTGATATGGCATGGCGTTTCAAAATGTAGTATTATATGTTAGCATCTACTGATTAGCACCATCACACACATGAAGATTAAGCTCATGTAGCTGCTATTTGCAAAATCCACCATAGAAATAATATCATTGATACAGGTTGTAAAAAAAGTACCTAAAATGTGCGGACCATTGATCACTTTAACAGAAAATGTTCAGAACGGTTGAATTGCTAAATGAAAGGTTAGGACTAATAAATAAACAGAAAATAAAAACACAACACAACGAAAAGGAACCTACGTCAGAGTTACATGTAATTCCCCTGACCTAATCAGGTGCATGTGGTTGTTCCACATTACTCTCAGCTGTGCCGGAAACTTCAACTGTGCCTTAGCTCCTAAGCTATTTAACTCCTCCAGTCTTTTCCCCAACTCCCACTGCCTTGCTGCAGTGATATGTGAAATATCAGATCTTATATAAAAAGTAAAGGGGTTGGAACTGTTGAAGTGTATGGAGCCTGCTTTTAATGCAGTGGAGAGAATCTGTTCTTTTATGGAGTATGTCAAGAAATTAACCAGAATTTTCTGGGTTTCTGCTTTGTAAGATTTCTCTTGAAGGGGTCACGGTGCACTCTCTGGATGTCATGCAACAGATCCACCTCTGGCATATCTTTTAAAACTGTCCCCTTCAATAGAGCTATGACAAACCCCTTGATATCCCCCCCCTCCAAAGACTCTGGCACATTCAGAATTCTCAAATTATTCTGACGAGAATAATTTTCCAAGCATTCAATGTCTTCCTTAAGCTCTTTATTCTGTGCAGACAGCTTAGTGACCTCTGCCTCGGTAGTTCTCACCGACTCCTTGATCTTAGGAAGCTCCAGCTCCATTACCTCAGTCCTGAGAGTAACTTCGTCTACCCTCTTAGTCAGTTCTTCACATGAAGCCTTTATGGCTGCTTGGTTGGCCTCAGAGACTGTAACTCTGTTGGCCAACTCGGCTTGATTTATTTCAGATATTTTAAACCTACTGGTAATTTCTTCCTTCATGGCCAATAAGATATCGGCCAGCGAACCTGCATTTGCATCTTGGAGGAGTTAAATAGCTTAGGAGCTAAGGCACAGTTGAAGTTTCCGGCACAGCTGAGAGTAATGTGGAACAACCACATGCACCTGATTAGGTCAAGGGAGGAAGCCGATGCTCTTATAGCCAAGATTAGAGACAGAAAAGAGGGTCAGGGAGCGAAATAGACTAAGATAGATTAAGTGGGTCTTTAATCAAAATAATGCGCAACTAGTAGGAATTTTTATATATAATAACTGTGATCATATAGTTGCTCCATGGAGGGGGCAGATGGCTAAATAGGCTTTTGCCTATTACTAGGGAGGGTTCCTCATGGGCAGAGGGGGCACGGGGTTAGGGGAGGGGGGGAGGGGGGGTTGGGTAGGAGGGGGGCACGTGGTGGGGGAGCAGTGGGAAAAAAGAAAAAAAAATTCAACCTCATCTAAACCTTCTATGTAACTATGTCAAGTCTTGCCCCAAAAAACGGTCGACACTCATGGGTAGGAAAGGAGGAGGATGGCAGCTGTGACTTCAAGGAGTAGTGGGGCAATATTTATCTCGTGGAACGTCAATGGCTTAAGATGCCCTCGGAGGCAGAGACTTATCCTAAAACATTTAGAATTGTCAACCGCACAAATATGTCTCCTACAGGAGACACATTTGAGCTATGAAGAAAGCATCGCAATTTTTTCAAAAGTTACTTGGGTAAAGAGCTTCGGTGCTTCAAAACAAACAGCCCAAAATAGAGGGGTCGCCATATTAATCAAAAAAGGGACGCCATGCGATATTAAAAAAGTACAGTCAGATTCTTCTGGTAGATGGTTGATCGCTACATTAGCATTTGAAAATCGAGATATGGTCTGTGCCTCCTTTTACGGTCCAAATTCGGACGATCCAGACTATATCCATAAATTACAATCGATATTGATGCTGGAGCCGCCACCATACGTGATAGGGGGAGATTTTAATGTTCTGATCGACCCCCTTAAGGATAGGTCTAATTTAAGTCATTATAAAGGTGCAGTGAAGGTACGTAGGGCATTAGTGAATATGATCCACGATATGGACCTAGTTGATCTATGGAGGGAAATAAAAGGAAATGAGAAGGGTTTTACCTTTTATAGCAAAAAGTACCGTCATTCCTCCAGGATTGACTATATTCTTTTAGATAGAGGTTCACTAGCCAACATAGGGGAGATTTCAGTTCTCCCGAGTCATCTGTCTGACCATGCACCTCTATATATTGTATATCAGATCGAGGAGGTACAGCGGCGGTCACCAAGGTGGACCCTTAACAGGACCAAGCTGCAGGACCCTGATGTGATTGCCGCTGTACAGGGCCCGACCTTGGAGTTTTTTATGTTGAACTCCGACTCTACAACACCCGATGTAGTTTGGGACGCCTATAAAGCTTCGCTCAGGGGGAAACTCCATGGAGTCATCTGCTATAAGAACAAGATTGAAGCGGGGATATTAAAGGGTATCGAAGAGAGGATAAGTGGCTTGGAGAGAGAAAGAGATGGAGCTAGCAATGGGGACCGGGGGAACTCACTCAAATTTTGGGGAAGTTGGAAGAGGCAAGATCAGAATATAGAGGGAGACTAGAAGCCAAATGTAGAGCACAGTGGGATGCCTGTAAGATGCAGAATTATGAATATGGGGAAAAGGCGGGTGCTTTATTAGCGTGGAAAGCCAGAACCGACCGAGCTAGGAATGACATAAAAGAACTTAAAATAAACGCCGGCGGGGAAATTTCAAATAAGACCAAAGATATACAGACCTGTCTTCTCTCCATGTTCTCAGAACTATACAGGGAAGATCAGAACCTCCATCATGTTTGATTCAATCATTTCTCAGTAATAAGCCACTTCCAGTTCTCTCGGAAGAAAGCAAAAACAACCTAGATGCTCCCTTTACGTCAGAGGAGATCGTAGCTCAGATAAATAAATCTAAGAATAAAAAAGCTGCAGGATCAGACGCGCTCCCGTGTGAAATATATAAACATCTCAAAGAGGAGCTCCTAGAACCCATGGAATACACCTTTAATTCAATCTATGGTTTGGACGGAAGGGTCCCCAACACTTGGAAAGAGGCAATAATAGTCCTGATATTGAAACCAGGTAAGGATCCAAAAAAGGCTGACTCTTACCGCCCAATCTCCCTGCTGAATGCCGATTATAAGATCTTTATGGGCATTTTAGCGGGGAGATTGGCCAAACTGATACCTGGGTTAATACATCCAGATCAGAAAGGGTTTGTCGCAGGTAGACATATCCCGGAACAAATACAGCTTCTTATAGGTAACATCGACCTGGCTATCCAGAGGACAGAACCCTTGGCCGTAGTCGCTGTCGACGCGGCCAAGGCGTTTGACAGAGTTTGCTGGGCATATCTTTTGGAGGTTCTGAAGGTTATGGGTTTTGGTCCTATTTTTATACAGACCTTGCAGAATTGTTATCAGGGTGCCTCTGCCCGAATTCTTTTGAATGGGTCCCTCACTGCGAGTTTTAATATTCAGAGAGGAACGAGGCAGGGGTGTCCGATTTCACCTCTTCTGTTTAATCTATATGTGGAACCGTTGGCCCAGATGCTTAGATTGGACGAGTCAATTTATCCATTCAGATCAGAACAATACAGCTCAAAAATAGCTCTGTATGCTGACGACTTGGTCCTGTATACAAGCGACCCGGATACAGCTATCGCAAGGGTGGAAGAACGTATGTGCGAGTTTGGATTACTTTCTGGGTTTCTTGTTAATAGAACCAAGACGGAGGTGATGTGTTGGAATTTGGAGTGGTCAGGGACAGAAAGTGAAGAGATGAGATACTTTGGGATTTATGTAGTTAAGGAAATTGAGAAGATCCCTGAGTTAAATCTAAAGAGGGTGGTAAAGGAAATTGACAGTCTATTTAGTACATGGAGAAATCTCCCATTGACCATATACGGGAAAACCAACTTAGTAAAGATGGTCATCCTCCCTAAACTGTCATACCTCTTCTCTTCAATTCCACTGACATTTCCGAGTAAAAGTCTGATTAAAGTACAGGGTAAGATCAACAGTTTCATTTGGGGCAACAAAGGGGTTCGACTGGCGTGGAAAAAACTCAGACGCAGATTAAAAAAAGGGGGGTTAGCGCTCCCAGATGTAAGGCTATATGCAGCAGCGTTCCAGTTTAAAAGCATACGGATGCTGTTAGTAAAGCCAGGGGAATCAGCCTGGGGGAGGCTGTTAGGCGAAATGGTGCGGGTTGAAGGGGGAGGAGATGGTGAAGCATTTCTGTATAAATTTGGATCACCTAGGTTCTTCAAGAGGGTTCGTTTGAAGGTTTTAAGGGCATCTTTGGAGATTTGGTGCAGGCTCAGGCGTAGCTGGGGCATTGGATACTATTCTGATAATGCCCCTGTATGGGATGCCCCAGGAACCCCGGATTGCTTGCAGGATGGTCTGGCGCTGCCGATAAAGAGGGCTGGCGTTAAAATTTGGTCTGAACTGTTAGACGCTGGGGGGGTATATCCCTGGGATTACCTGAGGGCCAAGATCGGCACTGGGCTCTCGAGATTTAAGTACATACAGTTAACATCATGGTATGAGGCAGAAAAACGGGAGATCAGTGGAAACAGGGAGATTGAAGACTTGCTGCAAGGGGCACGCCCATTGAAAAAGGAAATCTCTATGTGGTACAATAGTTTGCTGGAGGCCGAAGACCATGAGACACCTGCCCTTGTTGCAGTGTGGGCGGGTACACCACTCGGGCCACCAGCAGACCTTTTATATGAATCCTTATTGAAGACCTTGTACAGATCTGTTAAACCCGCCTGCTTAAAAAAGAATCATTTCTTTGTTATCAATAGACTTTATTACACCCCGGCAAAAATTGCAAAGTTCGCCCCTTATCCTGTCCCTAAATGCCCCAGATGTGCAGTACCTCTTGCCAATGACCTACATATTTTCTATGAGTGCCCAACACTCACAAGATTTTGGGCTGAGGTAGGTGACAACTTACTGGACATACTTAACACCAACATCGAGATAAATATGCAACTGGGATTCTTTGGAGATGATGGTCGCCTCAGCCAGAATCTCTCACAGAAAGATAGGGGTTTACTACTGAACTTGATATTCTTGGCAAGAAGGGAAGTGTGTAAGAGGTGGAAGGACCCCCTGCCCCCGCAAAGGGAGAATTGGCTTAAAGCTGCATTTTCTATGGCACGACTGGAGTATGATGGAGTGGAGGATAAGATCTCGAACATTTGGCACCCCCTAGAGAGCTGGGGTAAGAACCTAAGATTACTGTAACATCATTGGTCTTATGATTACACCATGGTCCCTTACAAAACAATGGGACCGGTCGGACGACCCAAGCGAGTGCGGTAAGCCGTAGGGGCGATAGATAACGAAGGCAGCTTCATAAGACCCGCAGAGGCTTGTAAGGTGAGATGACGACCAAAAAAAAAAAAATAATAAATAAAGAGTTACATGTAATTAATTGTGTGTGCCTTGATGAGATTGAGATGCAGTTCAGGGCACAATCGCTCATTTCCGTATACACGTTGTATGTGTGTGTTTTGCCCTGCTCAAGATTTATTGTTGTTAACCTTTATACTGTTATAAAAATACCAATAAAGAATTATTTACTACAAATAAAAGCAACCTAGCAGTCAGCACAAAGACATCAAACATAAATAAAAATGATCACTACACCCAAAGACAATTCAGGAAAGTACATAACTCATTATAGATTTGAAAGTCGTTGTTAAAACGATGAGTGAGTGACAATTCACAATCATAGAGCACGATGTGAAATTACCAGTCCCTAGATGCTGAAGGAACTAGACTACACATGAGTACGACAGACAAGCTCAGTAGAACCTGGCTTCAAATACCCAAAGATCTAAACTACTGAATAGGAGAGAATACATTAAAAGTTCACTATCTGATAAACACCAAGAGGAGAGTTTATTGCAAGTGACTAAGAATTTTTCCTTGCACCAATAGACATACATAAAGGTAGCCAGATTCTGTTCCTCCACCATAAGCATAGATACACCATTTTCACAAAAGCTGCGTAAGAGTGAAAATATATCCAATAGTTCATTGACTCTGAACGCATGTTCCTCCAGTTGTAGAAAATGCACACATGGGAGCCTTTACTATGAACTGTTGTGATTTTGGGTTTCCTACATAAAAAAATGTTGGGAAATCCCTATCAGCTCCACAAACATTTGGTATCTAATGTACTCCAGACAATATATTGTGTCATTTCATTAGTATATCGGATATATAACATTATTTGTTTTATGCTTATTTGAATGAACCTGTCAGATCGTTGTGTCCTCAGGATCGGTTTGTTGCTGGAAATGGCCCACTCTTGATATACCCAAGCCTTAGTAGCCGTTATGGCACAGGTCAGTGGGAGGATCAAGTGAGGGAAGGAAAAGAAGGGAACTGCATGGAGTGTGACCTGAAACAGCAAAAACAATAATAACTACCTGCTGTACTTCTACCTAGAATACATACATAAATGATCGATGAGTTACAAGTGCAACCTGTATACCTGTAAACAAAAAGGACACCTGTAGCTGAGACGTTTCTATATAGAATGTGACTTTAGTGTTGATAATACCAATCATTCCGGTATGGCTGCACTGAGGAAAACATGGAAGAAACATATGTATGGAATATCCAGTATAGAAACAAACAACGGGAAATACACAACCTAGAGAAAGCTAGCACTACCAGGAACCTACCCTGATCTAGACTCCTTAAAGCATCACAGGGAAAGAGCGTAGTCCCATACCACTCAAGTTACCCCTGTTAGGGGAGGAGCCTAGCTCGCGACCGAGATGGCCGCGTTTTAGCTCGGCTCCGTTCAACCACCTGTTTTCTTCGATTATCCTGTATTTCTCCTGCCCCGGGAAGCCCTCCCTGCGGTGTTTCGGTACCGCGGGCACTTTGCGGACACTTACCCGTTGCTCCGGTGATCCTGGGTGCTGTCGATCCTGTGCGGTGGTCCCGCTCGGAGCCTTCGGGGCGAACTGGCCTGGACCTCCTGGCAGCGACGGGACGTGACGGAGCGCGATGGTCGGCCCTTGCTGGCGCTGTGGATCTGGTTGCGGGGGCTGATGTGCGAATAGGCCGGCTGTGCCCGTTGGCGGACCCGACTGGCCTGGGCCTCGAGGTGCGGACGCTGCCTCCTGCGGGAGAGCCTCCTCATTTATCCGGCTTGGTCCCCCCTTTGTTCCCCGGCCCGGCCATTTTGGACTTTCCGCCCGGGCTCGGAGAACGGGGCCGGCGGCACGAGGGGGCCGCCGAACATCCTTCTTCTGGTGGGTCTCCTTCCTGCCTTGGGGCGCCTCGCCGCAGTTCGGCAGACCTCCTTTTGCTTTGGTGTTGCTCCGGCCGGGGCCCCCGACGACCGAGGGCTTGCTGAGCTCCTAAGATGGCGGCCGGCCCTGGGAGTCTCTGCCGGGCCTGGGCGAGCACTGGGGGCCCGCCACACGGCCCGGATGTCGGCTCTTGTGAAGGGTTTCCTGCACTTCAAGTTGTCCTGGATGCACTATACTCCTGGCGGACTTCCGTGGCTGCGCCTGTTTCCCCTGTGGAGGCGGACCCACTTTTCGATTTATGCGGGCCCCCGTCGTTGGGTTTTGCTTCCTTGTTGCAGGGTACGGCTGGTGTGCTCCTGGTCTCTGTGCCTCCGGCGGAGACCGCATCCTTGAATTGGAGACTCTCCGACGCCCTTCGTCGTCCTGCTTTGTTGCCTCGGCCGCTGGTCTGCGGTCCGTTTGCATCCTGTCCAGGCCTCGATGATCCTTTCTGTTTCTCATCACGTCGGCTCCCCGGCCGGGGCGCCTGTGCCGACCCAGCTGGACTTGCCTCGTTGGACTTGTCCATAGAACTGTGCCTGCGGTGCGAAGATTGTACCATAACTTTTTTATATCCTCCGTATTTTCTTTCACGTTCCTCCTCAGGACTGCCGCTGGATTTCCTCCTGAACCCTGTGTCCCTCGTCGTTTGGACTTTGTTTGTTTGGATGATTACAACCTTGGACAAAAGCGGACAGGGCTGAAATGACTTGTTATATGCGGTAGACTTGTTTTTGATCTATGACCGACATGTGCTGTTTTGATGTTGCGTAACTTCGTGGGACTCCTGAAACTTATCCTGATGTCGTTTAACTTCCCGTGGGCTCTGCCTCTCCCCTTTTCACAGGTGGTGGGATGGTTGCAGATAATACTGTTTTTTGCCCTCTCCCGTGTGTAATGTTCCTTCCTTTCCCTGGCCCTTCTTTTTTGCCTTTGTTTCTACCTTGTTTCTTTCTCCTATATTTCGGGTTCTATTTAGGGCGACAGGCACGCTGCTGGGGGGTTGGCCGTAGCCTTCTGCAGGGGTGTAGGGTGGGCTTGTGGGGTGGGTGGGGGGGTCTGTTGCTGTTTTTGGGGGATCTTTTTCCTCCTTTCTTCTCCCTTTTTGGTTCTATGGCCCTTGTGTATCCCTTCTTTCGGGGCTCTGTCTCGTCGTCTGTCCCCCTGGTGTCTTTCTGGGGTATTTTTCCGGTATCACGATGATTCTGATTTGCTGGGTGTGTTTTCTGTATTTTTAATGTCAATTTGTACCGGGTTATTGTTTTCCTGTTTCGCCGCCCGGGGGCGGGTGTTTGGATAAGAGTCCCTTCCTTTCCTTCTTCCCCCTTCTTTCCCCCCCCCCCCCTTTATGTGGGGTTCTTTTCTTTTATTGGGGGTCCGTTTCGTATTGTTCTTGTATTTGGGTCCTTTTCTGTGCTGTTCGGTGGGACGGGTGGTAGCTGCGGTGGGCGGGCATTGGACGATGTGTGCGATGGCCTTTCCTCATGTCTGTTGTTTTGACCGGTGCTTATTGGTATGCTATTTCGTATTTGTTTCTCCTGTGTTTTTTACGATCATTGTATTGCTGCCCGCCGCGGCCCCGCCCCTTTGGTTTGTCTCTCGGCCCGCCATATTCCTGTACTCCCTAACCCGTCCTTTAAAAAATGAGAAAACTACCTTTCTAATTCTTATCTCCTGTGATTGCTCTAAGATGCTTGTTATTTCTCCTGTTTCTTTGCCTTTGTATACTGTGATACTCTGTGCATTGCTCCTGACATTCGGCTCTGTGGTGGCCAGCCCGGTGGGTTGTAGGCCCGTATTTGTGAGCTCTTTCTGTACAATAAAGGTTTTCAAAAAAAAAAAAAAAAAAAAAAAAAAAAAGTTACCCCTGTTAAATAGAGCCAGAACACAGTAGCAAATTAATTCATTACTCCAGAAAGATTAAAGTCTGTATAGTGCACAGTTCCTTAGTTACAATCCACATCTTGGTTAATTCCCCAAGATCCAAAACACAATGTCAAAGAAAAACAAAAATAGGAAATGGAGTGGTGGTGTGGGGGCGGGGGGGGGGAGGGGTCAGAGAACCTACCACAAGAGTTTTTCAGGGTCCCAAGTCTCTGAAAGAAGAACCCAAGAGATGAGTACAACCAGGTAGCAAAGCAGAAAACTACTTTACAGGCTGTAGAAAATAGAAACTGCAATGAGCAAGACATATCCTCATGGTATGAGGAGAGAGTCTACAGCTGAAAACAAGGCAGTGGTATCCTACCTCCAGGAACGCTGTAGCAACAAGAAACCCACCTGTACCTTCCTCCGCACGTGCGAAGACGCTCTCCAACAGAGGAGGGGAGGGTTTTCTGGCAAAACAATGTACCGGCCAGTTAGAAGAGGAAGACGGTGCCGAGCACCCTTACCGGCCCTTTTCTGGAACAGGAGACGCCGAAGTCCGCGGCGAGCAGGCAGAATTTCCGACGCCTTAGCAAGCAACGCTATTTCCTTTATGGGCGGTTACTCGCAGCATCATGCTTCGTTTCACAGGGCTACCTGGGATCTGTAGTTTCCTGGTAAATTGGCACGGCAATGGGAGTCCAGAAATCCTCGGTCGCGCCCTGCTACCGCGCTTGATAGTGTTGTGCATAGAACAGAACTAGACTCATTCATTTTATATGAATGATGAACCCCCTGCTATACATTATAAGGTTATTGCAAGTAACCAAGGAGTTCTGTCATCATGCAGAGGAATGAGACTGAAGGGCAAGTTATTTTATGAGGTCCTTGAACTCCTAGGTGATTTGCAAAATCCTTATGATGTACAGCAGGAGGCAGTTTATTCCTTATAATATGTGGTCACACCCTAACCTTTCCCCACAAACCAATTATATCCTTGGTGTGGTGCTCTTTCATATGAAATAGACAGGATGTCTGTTAACGTGAAGACAAAAATTTGAGTTTCTATTGAAAAATCAAAAACGCCAAAAGGCATTTAGATATTTTTTGCAACACGATATTAGAATCAGTTTAGCTCGTCAGATTTTAAAAAACAGGTAGCTCAGAATGGCTAGAAAAATTTAGAGCGATTCTGTCTTTCCTATACTTATCCACACTAAACATGTTGCCATAAATATCTCCTTTCTGCTTATCACTGTTCATCTAGAAAAACCCAGCAGAAGAAGGAAAAGCGAGGTTTCATTTTCGTTTTTTCAAACTTCAGCTTTAATTAAGCTCGTTGCCCACCTTTCCCCACGGCTGCTCTTCTCACGGCTGCTCTCTCTGGCAGCAGGCACTGTGCTTTAGAACTCAACTTTAATAAATTATTACAGTTAAGTGGCAACCTTATTTCTTTATTATGGGCGACTAGCGATGTTAGAAATCGTCAATAATAAGTGAAATTAGAGACGGCCTTTTGTATCGGAATTGCAATCTCCTATGTATAATAACCATATTTAAGAAATGCACAGTGCTGTGATCCCAAAGCAGGAACGCTTCCATAATTCTCATGCTTTTCTTATTTGGAGGGTCTGGACGTTATTTTAAATACCATACATAATCAATCAATCACTCTAATCTTTTTTTCAGTTTACAAAAGAAAAACCATACATAGAACATCGACTATATTTATATATATCAAGGAAAAGTTTTAAAATCAGATTACAAAACCACCATCAATATTATCCCAACAATATTAAATAAAAGCAACAAAGCAAAAATCAGTTTAACAATCCCTCATTGGACGTAGCTTGACAGCGCTACATAGAAAACAGGCAACATAAAAACAAGTTAATTGATCAAAAATCAGTTGTAAATATATCAAGGCTGGTCTGTAGTTAATTCTCTTAAACAGAGGAATTTAATATCACTTACAGGAATACTTAAAATGACTAGAGAACATAAGTGCATGGTGTCCTGTGGTCGGATGCTGTCTCGTTAACAACGGCCTAATGACTTCCCTTTAGACCAGACTTCCGTAACTGCAACTTGCAAATGAAGCAGGTCCAACCTAAGTCTAGTCCATAAAAACGATGGCTTGCTTAGGTAACTTGTGAGGTCGAGTTCTTTAGATGGCACTGATTTTGATAACACAAAATCTTGCACTGAGAGGTTCTATAGTTCATAAGTTTCGCTCTGTTTGCATAAATGTGTCAGAAAATTACTTTTAACCAAACGCAGATCAGATTTTACAATGAGCGTGGGACCGAGAGTCGTTAGATTGAGTTTTATGTAATGTATCCTTGGAATGGCATTGGCTTTGTCTAAGCTAAGACAACCTTGCAATGTCACCCTGTTGAGCTCTGCTTCCCTCCTAGCCCAAACTGTTATAAATATTAGGAGTGGGTATTTATTTGTTAAGCTAAAGTGGTTCCCAAAACACTTATAATTAGAAGACCCTCCTTAGAATTGTGATATTAAACGAGTTATACAGGGGTGTAGTGTGGTGTTCTGTGTTTAACTTGTCATGCAGAGTGTACTGGTATCAAGGCAATGATGTAAGGGATCTGAAATGTGGGATTAGTTGCTATGTTGGAATGTAGACTTCTGTATAAAATCAGTTCCATCTGGTGTTGATGTTGATGGGTACTCTGCTGATGAGCTACACCATAAACCTGCATTTATCATTTCTCCTGGAACCTCTGTCTTCTTCTGTGGTGTGGACTCACCTTTACATTTTGGCGACAAGCGACTTTTCTATGCATCTAGGCAGAGACCTCAACATCATTTATTTATGATTTCGTAACACCAGGAGTGAGCCGCCATGCAACAGTTTTTTCCAACTTTCTCACATTGTGGAAACACTTCTATACAGAAGTGAACAGTCTCCTTACCTCTGCGGCCTCTGATGACAGCGCGGCGGTGTTCCCGCTGGGAAACTGGCCCGGAGCCTTTGATCTTGCAGTTGGTTTTGGAACTGGAGCGGCACTGGAGAAGAAGCGTTAGTGGAGAAGGGTGAGGCTGTTCCTAGAACCTTGTTGAGGCGCTTGTCGTCTGCAGCGCTCTTTTTGTTGAATTTGGTGGGCTGCTTTTGGTCACACCCATGGAGGGCTCGGCTTAGCCTGGTGCCGGTGCCCTGCATGAGACCGTCTTCAAAAACAACAAGACTCACACTCTTCTTCTGCGTGTGCTGCCTCCAATCAGTTACTTTCCTATGTCATGCGTACACAGCGTTACACTTACGACTGCCATAATGGATCGGGCCAGTAGAGAAGGCGCACAGCTGATCCGTGCTTACATTTCTGTGGCGAGTCAAGCTTTCACAGTGATGTGCACAGCTGATGTGAGTTAATTTTTGTAGTGTGCGAAACACACATGCAACGCAGCTAATGTGATTTTTTTTCTGTGACACGTCAGGCACTTCCGCTGAGCTGGTACAATTGCTGGTGTTCATTTAGTACATCAAGCTTTCTTGCCTGTGGCAGAATTGTTGTTGTTGTCTATTTCCCTAAGGCGCATCAAGCACTCACGCTGATGCACACAACTGATGTATTTGTGGTGTGCCCGATTTGTGTTCTGCATTTGTGCTAAAACGCACAGCTGTCAAAGTTGTTTGAGTATCTGACTCTGGTCAGTTGTACATGCAGATGGTCACAGCTTTTATATTTATTTTTCATAAAGTGCACCTAACTTTCAGACTGATGTGCACAGCTCTAGCATAGAAACAACGAACGGATAAAAGGCTAAATGGAGCACAAAGTTCAGACATTTCTAAGTGGAACTTACGGTCTGTTCTGTATCTGTGGTGAGAGTCTTATTTTAGTCGTCCACTTGTGGCTCATTGTCTTTCCATCGTGTAGAATGTTACTGCACCCCTCTCTTTCTTTCTTTCTTTCTTTCCTGGGTGAACCTCCACTCTCCTGGTAAAAATGGAAGAAGGTATTTGGGCATTATGCTCGTATATATGAGTACATCTCTCAGTGCAGAGAAAAACCTTCTTTGCTCATGCATTGCTTGGGTTTAGAAGGTGAGGAGGTCTTTGAGCATCTTCCTGGCCGTTTGGACAGCGATTCATCTAGTTTAAATGATTATGAAATTTGTATAAAAAAATTGGACTTGCATTACCTCCCTAAGGTTAGTACTGTTCTTGAACGGTACCAATTCGGGAGGAGAATGCAAAGGCAAGATGAATCAGTAGAGAAATATTTCACGGTATTGTGCAAGTTGGCATCCACTTGCAACTTTTGGGAAGCTTTGGAAGAACTATTAAGAAACCTATATATGTTACACTGTACTCTTGAAAATCCAGAGAGAGTTTGTGGCAAAAGGACAACCCTTCATTGCAGGTGGTTCTTACGTTAGCTAAAATGCTTGAACATTCGAAAGCTTGTGTTGATAGAATACGTAAAGATGTTCAGTTGGAGAAAAAGGATGGTGAGCTTGTTAAGGTGGTGTATTACAAATCCACGAAAACTAAGCCCAGTGGTTGCATGGTACCTCCAATCTTAAGAGTTTTCAGGGTAAATGTTTTAGGTGCGGTAACATGCTACATATGGCTAACTTTAAAGATTGTCCTGGCTAGAAGGTTACTTCTAGCATTTGTAGAAAGGAGGACCATTTTTCCAGATGCTGCAAATTGGGAAAAGAGCTGAAGAAGCTCAGAGAGGTTGACTTATATGAAGAAGTTGTTGATAAGGTTAGCATTCTCCAAATCAAAGAACTGGCTGGTGAGGGTCCACTTGAGATGGTGATGATCAATGATATGCCAGAGAACATACTTTTTGGCTCTGGATCTAAAAGAACTCTTATCCCGAAAATGTTTTATGAGCAGCATCTGTTGGGTATGGTAACAATGTTAAATGCTGATATAAAGCCAAAAGGGTATGGGGATGAGAACATTGCCCTTTTGCGTTATTTTGGGGGTACTATTGACCTTAAAGGAAGAATTATTCCTGGTAAAATATATGTCTCGATGAAAGGAGACTCGCTGATTAGCTGGTTTCACAAACGTGATCTACATGTATATCTAGATCCCAATGAAATTCCATCTGTTTGCTTGAAAGATATGTCACCTGCCAGGTTGGTCGCTGGAGGGACTGAAGACTGGGTCAGAGAATTCCCTGAGTTGTTTGTCAAAAAATTGGGTTGTCTTAAAAACTATATACACCAGATAAAACTTAAATCTGATGTCGTGTCTAAAGTGGCAAAAGTTAGAAATGTGCCATTGTTGATAAGAGAAAGTATGAACGTGGAATTAGATCAACTTTTTGAGAATGGTATCATTTAGAAATTTGAGGCCACATAGTGGGTTTCTCCAGTTTTCATGGCTCGAAAGGCTAATGGGGAGGCCAGACTCTGTGTTGATCTATGAGAGCTCAACAAGGCGGTGGTAGTTGACGACTATCTACTTCCCAACATAAGTGAGATGCTGTGTTTTCTTGAGGGTGCAAAGCATTTCTCGTCCCTGGATTTAAATTCCACCTACCATCAAGTCAAACTTAATTCTTTGTCTCAAGATCTGATGGCCTTCATCATGCCCTTTGGCACCTTCATATTTTTGAGAATGCCCTTTGGTCTCATTTGTGCGGCCTATGTATTTCAGAGGGCGATGGGGGGCATTCTGAAAAGTGTTAATGGTTGTGAAAGTGTATCAGAATGATGTACTAATCTTTGGGGTTGATCTTGAAGAACATGACCGAAGGTTGAGGGCATTTCTAAGGAAGTTGTTGGAAGAAGGTCTCACACTCAGGGCAGATAAATGCAAGTTTGATGTTCAAGAAACTAAATACTTGAGACATCTTGTATCTGCATCCAGAATTAAACCCAAAGCCTCCCTGGTTGACACCATTTGTACTTTTCATTCAAAACAAGGAGGAGCTAGTGAAATTTCTGGGAGTGGCTGGATTTTATAACAAATGTATCCCAAATTTTGCAGAAAAAACCCGCTTCTTGAGAGCACTGCTCAAGAAGGGGGGTGAATTTGTGTGGTCTCAAGATTGCGAGGAAGAGTTTGGGTATATTAAGAAGTACCTGAGTAAAGCTCCGAGTTTAGGAAGTTTTGATCCAACCAAATTGACTTATGTGATGACAGATGCTAGCTCAAAAGAGCTAGGAGCGATCCTATTGTAGAAGGTAGATGGTAAGGGGAAGACAATTTTATCTCAAGACCTATGAGAGGGGCTGAGTGTAATTATTCGGTAGTGGAGAAGGAAGCCTTCGCCATTTTTTTGGGCGTGCGTAAATTGAGGAAGTTTCTGTGGGGTAAGAGGTCTGAAGTTTTAACCGATCATAACCGTTTAAGAGAAGTGTTCACCAAGAAAGTTATCAACTTTGTGTCACATTGGATATTCAAGAGGGTGGTGGCATTGCAGGAATTTGACTTAACAGTTTCTTATTGACCTGGCTCTAACATCTTGGTGGATTGTCTATTGAGGCTTGTGGTAGTGTGTGTGATGTGCCTGAGGAAGGTGAGTGGTTTGGTGGTAAAGAATTTGAGGAGGAGATCAATGTATGTTTGATCAGTGAGGGTTTCATTTCTGAGGGTGAATGGATGCCAGAGTGAGAAGTGAGAAACACTTAGCCAATGATCAGTTGTTACTAATGGTCATGGCAAAAATTATAGTTAGCAGTGTGAGAAGAAAGTTTGCAAAAATGACCTTAAAGGATATTGGCAGGTCAGAGAAGAGTTAGCTGTGGTTGATGGTCTTCTCATGTAGGGCAGCAAGTTGTTTTCCCCATGTAGACTGAGAGACAAATTGATGAATAATACCAATGCCAGTCATATGGGTAGTGCCAAGACCAAAGAAAGGATTAGGAAAGCTTATTGATTGCCGGCCATGGATATGTATATAGAAAGAGTGGTTCCGAAATGTGCGGAATACATTTGCAGTGATAGGATTTTTAAATGCAGGACACAACCAATGGTCTGTGGTCAGATATTGCTGTTGACTTTTTGAGTCCTGTGAAATTTAAATCTTAGGCCTGGTATGTGTTGGTCTGCCTCAGTATATTTTTCCCTTTGGCCAGATATTAAGGTAGTTAATTCTATTGAATCAGAGGTGGTTATTGATTTTTTGAAAGAACTTTTTGAGTGTCAAGTTTTTCCTTAGTCACTGTTGTCAGACAATGGGGTTCAGTTTACCTCTGTGGTGGTGGAAGAGTTTCTGAGAAACAGATGTATTAGGCATGAGTAGTGTTATATCACCAAGAGAGCAATGATGTGGTGGAAAGATGTGTGAAAGTACTAAAAGAAACGTTAGAACAAGCTGTTATCTCTGGTGGGAATTGGGAGGTAGTCATGAGGAAGCAGGTATGCGTGTACAGGTTCACACTGCATTCTTCAACTGGTGTTGCTCCTTTCCACTTGTTCAAAGGTAGGGTTGCCAACACTGAGGTGTCTCCCTTGTGGGTGATGATATAAGGTGTGTGATGGATATAAGGTGTGGGTAGCACAGAGGGATAGAGAGTGTGAGAAAGAGGGATAAAATGAAAAAGGGAGAATATGGTATGATGAGAGAAAGACTGTGAAAAGTACTTTTGTGAGTGTAGGAGATTGGGTTAAGATCAAGTCATCATTGAGAGATGGGAAGAAGTCCAAATTCAGTCAACCTTTTAGAATCATTAACGTTTTTTAAGAATGCTTTGAAAACCAACAACCATAGAATTTGGAACTTGAATAGGGTTATTAAGTGTCAATCCATCAGGGATTGTGCCATGAATTCACGTATTGCACAATAGAAGGTCACCAGACCGCTTCGTACAAGAAAAATTCCACTCTGGTTAATGATTGTGATCTGCATGTTCGGTAATTTAGTCATTTCTTTATTTATTTGTTCATTGGCTTGTGTATTATTAGGAGGGAGGTGATGTGGTGATCTATCTGTATGTGGCATGCAGAGTGTACTGGCATCTAGGCAATGATGTAAGGGATCTGAAATGTGAGATTGGTTGCTATATTGGAATGTAGATTTCTTTATTGAAGTCAGTGGCATCTGGTGTTGATGTGGATGGGGTTTCTGCAGCTGAGCTACACATTAAACCTGCAGTTATCATTTCTCCTGGAGCCTATGTCGTCTTCTGTGGTGTGGACTCACCTTTACACGTAGCTTGGTTAGATAAATTAGCGGGAGGGGTGAGCTTCAGATTTTCCAACAATCACACTGGTACATAATGTTAAATTACATTTTGTGAACTGGAATTAACTTCCTTTAGACCTTCGCCTTACTGATGACTACTTGTCTTTTAGACAGAAGCTGAAAACGCATCTGTTCCTTAGGTTGTAATTGTCGACATTTCGTACCCTATCGCCTAGGCTTCCTTTTTTGCAGATGTTCCCAGTATCACACCATCCTCATTTCAGGTCATAGCTTTCCCAGTGCCATGATATCCTCTGGGATGAATGTTGTGCTTAATAAATACAAACTACCCACAGTGGTGGCTCCTCCGCTAAGGCAGAAGAGCGCTGTCTCTCTGCCTTCAGCAGTGAAAAGAAAGAAAAAATAAAACGATAATAACTTGTGTTATTATCATTTTATTTGTTCTTGCTATGGCATCTTGACTGGGCACATCTGCTCTGCTCTCAGAGCAGGGGAAGGAGTGGTGGGCACTATGTAAGAGTGCATGAATGTTTGCCCGGCCCTCTCGGGTCGGCCATACATTCATGCACATTTTATATGTTCTCCATGCTGCATTACAACCTGTGTGGAGAACATGCCCAGGCTCCAATTCCCTGGTTGAGCGGTGAACCACGGTGCTCAGACCAATCACAATGCTGTATTGCATAACCAGCTATGGGGAGCCTGGGTGCTTCCTGTCTCCACAGAAGAAACCAGGAAGAGGACGGAGGAGAAGCGGTGGCTGCTGGCCAGGAGACCGGCCGGGAGGTAAGTGATTTATAATTTTAATTTTCTAATACCTCCTCACCCTCCTGCCCCCCCACCCCATTGCTGCTTCCCGGGAGCAGCTGCCACTGATTACCCAACATTTTTTAATCTATCCAAACAAAGAAGAGGAAGTTTAAGTCCGTTTTTATATGTGTGTGTGTCAAAATAAGCCCCTGTAAATATATATGATTTAAGCAAAATGTACAATCATATACTTAAAGTACACAGCTTGCTTCCCATTTTACATTTTAGGAAAGCACACAATGGGAAAGCTGAAGCTTGTGTCAGGGTATTATGTCTTTTGGTAATTCCAGTGTGCAGCGTTCATACCAGGCAAAGAGGCTTGGAGTCAGTTAAAAGTACGCAGTCTTGACCATCAATCGCAGAGAATACTGCTGAGTTGAAATAAGTACAGTGCAATGCTACAAGCAGTTTAATTACAGCGTTTTGCATACTTGTCTCATTATATTGTGCATTTATTTTATTGTACCTCCTGTAACACAGAGTTGATAACTTTGCACAATGTAGTGCCCACATAAAAGTGCACTCGTTTGAAAAGGAAAGTGCTCCACCAACATGTAATACTTTCACTTCAATTCAAAAAAAATTATCCCCTTATCATATTGAGATAACATTTCCTCACCTGCTTGGGTAGGTCAAGGGTTCAAGAAACAAGTGTTCACAATGCTGTGCTATTTGTTGCTAAGGGCACAAGTCACCCCCCACAAGTGTAGCAGGCATGTACTCGGGGGAAGCAGCTGTTAGCAACGGGGGCTATCAAATTATATCCATGCCTTGATGTGACGTGTTATGAGTTTGTATCCTCTCCTGCCCTTTATAAGGTTGCTGCCAGGTGTTTGCACTTTCATTGGTCTTGCGTTAGCCAAAACCTTTTGATTTTACTAAAAATGATTCTTATAATATACTTTCAGGGACTCTCAACCCAACCTCTTCATCCGTTGGTCTTTCATTGTATCAGTCACATGTTTATTCCTCCCACTACAGTATGAAGCATGGGACAACGGGTCAGATCTCTTCAGTCATTGGGTAACTTCATTGTGAGTGGCGCATTCTGATCTTTTTCAGGATGCTCATCTACACACAAAGTAGTTCCCTTCAGTGCTAGGATGTGTACTCTTTTAGACCAAAAAACATTTTAGCTTTTAGCCAAATTGTTTTCTCTTGCTAAGGACTTGGCTGCTCCTGCAACAATCAAGTTTTACAGACGTCATGACAAAACAAAACAAGCGTTGACGAAGCCAAAAGCTGGGCAGCGAATGCAAACCTATTGTCTTTGACAATGTCTGTTTTTAGTAGGAAATAACCTGCCAGGCAAGAAAACACATGCATTCTTTCCAAGAGGGCAGTCATTTTGTGATTATGTAGAGTTAGCCATCTTTTCTGTGGTTTCGCCTGGATCCCCACATGTTTTTATATAGCAGATTTCATGCAAGAAAACGGCTACAAATCCAGGAGAGGTACTTGCTGTAGCATTGTGTAAGAGAGTAGAGCCAGACTATTGCTGCCTGACTTGCAGATGTTCTTTGTGTGAGAAGAGCCCTGACTGATGCTGTCTTGATTACACCATAGCTGCAGCCATCACACTTGTTCAGGATTGTAAAAGTGTCTCTTCGCTGAGAATGCAAACAGCTATCAACACATTAAAAAAAAGTAGCAGCTCTAATGAGAAGTTATGGCACTGTGTCACGAAACACAATGGGCCTGGTTCATAATGATTTTGCTATGAGAAGGCCTGACTTACTCTTGTAGGTACTCCTGCTTTACTCCTGAATCCGAGGAGTACTCCTGGTCTATTCCTGATTTATTCTTGGCATTTTGGAGTAAGCCAGGAGCACTAAAAGAGTAAGTGACAGCAAATGTTTGCGAAAGCTGAGAAGCTTGAAAGTACCTTAGGCATACTGAGAATGTATGGATTAGTCTGAAGGTATAAGCGCTGGTTTGAAAAGTACCATTCCATACAGCAGCTTTGATTGGAGCATTTGGTAATGTAAACTTGCAAGTATGAGAATGTCTCCTAGTTCTGGGACATTGCCCATTAAACCATGACTGCCATTTTTTTATTTATTTTGGAATTTTATAAAGCGCTTAGTTACGCTCTCCGGCATGTCCCTGCGCTGAGATTGAGTAAGTGAGGGGGAGGAAAATTAAGGCAGTGCTAGGCGAAACAGGTGTGTTTTGAGGGCTCTACGGAATTTGGTCTCAGAGGTTTCAAGGCGTAATTCAGTTGGTAATAAGTTCCAATTCTTGGCTGCGAGAAATCGGAACGATCTGCCCCCCATGCGGCTCTACGGATTTTGGGGACTGCGACCAGACCAGTGCCAGAAGATCTAAGCATCCGCTCTGGTCTGTAGGGGGTGATAAGACAGTTTAGGGGGGCGGGTGCTCTACCTCCCAAAATGCGATGGCATATGCGAAGGGCTTTGAATTTGATCCTTTCACGGATTGGCAGCCAGTGAAGGGACTTTAGAGCAGCTTTAGAGGAAGTTCGCCTAGGGAGCCTTAGCACCACCCGGGCTGTCGCATTCTGCAGTACTTGGAGACGGTTGAAGCTGCTGGCCGTACTGCCCAGGTAAAGGAGATTGGCATAATCGAGTCTTGATGTTACCAGGGCATGCACAGGGGTCTGTCTGCCTCCAACAGGGAGCATGTCAAGGACCTTACGTAAGGTCTTAAGTATCCCAAAACACATTCCCACTACCCGATTAATCTGGGGCGCAAACAACAGTTCGGAGTCGAATAGTACCCCTAGGTTTTTGGCCTGTTGACATGGCGCAGGAGTGGGGCCCAGACAGTCCGGCCACCATGCTGAGGACCACACAGATGGACCCCCCCCCATCACGAGCACCTCAGTCTTGGAGCCATTCAACTTTAGGCAGTTGTTAGACATCCAGGAGGCTAGCTCCTGCATACAAGCACTGAAGTTGGCGGCAGCAGTTCCGGGCGCTCGTGATAGGGAGATGGCCAACTGCGTGTCGTCCGCATAAGATACAAGTTGGATATCATATCTTTCCACAATAGTGGCTACAGGAGAGGCATACAGGTTGAACAGGGTGGGGCTTAGAAGAGAAGTCCTGTAAGTGTCAGATCAAAGCTATGGCAGCTCTTTTGAGACGTGCCAGTGCGACACCATTAAAAGTATAACAGCCATGATTTAAAGTGCATATACTGCCGCCTCAAAACATTGTAGAAGCACTGCTGAGACATTCTGACACATTTAGGTTCTGTAACTGTCCCCATCTGTCTATGTGGTCATTTATAAAGCACTTAGCGTCCACTCCATAAGAGCTATCTTGGTGCTGTACTATATTGTATTGTAATTGCATTTATATAGTGCTTAATACCCCTTAAGATGTGTCTAAGTACTTTACGGCGAGTAGCATGCTACTCTGGAGCCCAAGGTTATTGTTTAAACCAATGGTTATTCGTTGTTGTGGGTTATTGGGATAAGTCATGTGCTCTCAAAGTAAGGCATTTAGTACATTTACTCCAGTTTCTTTGTGGGAATAAAACAGGAGTTTGGTGTGATCATTAGAAAAAGCTATTTCTATTTCTGATGTGTCTTAGAACTAGTACATACTGCATTCTCCCTCTTTAGTCTTTTAAAAGAGATTTCCCTGGTACCAAGTGTCAGGGGCATAATTCCTTCCCTTGGAAATAAATACCTAAATGATATCTATCTACCTTCCCTATTCAAAGTATGCATCTCTTTTGGTCATTTCTCATACTGTTCCGTTTAAAGTTCACCAAGCTGCCAAATAACAAGTGCTGATAGTTTCTGATAATGTATAGAACCAACCCTGAAAAGTGATGCCTCTATGCATACATACCTTTTTGCGAATCAGCTGTTATTGGGTATGACCTCCAAACCTGGTTTGCATCACCTGCTAGACCACTATCTCCCAGTTCCCAAACTATGGTGTTTTTTCTAGAAGCAATAAGCCAACATTTGGAAAACACACTCACAAAATAACAAAAGCTAGACGCTCCGATTGAGGCAAAAGTTTAGGGGCTACTTCTAGAATGCCAAAAAACTCCTGATAATCGAGGAAGTATGTCCAAGAATGAACCCAGCCTGGTCTGAGTGTATTAGCCCAGGGAGGAGGGGAGCAAATACGGTTTGTTAGATTTGAGCTGAGTAGTTTATAATCTGACCGCTGTTCTTTGCTTTAAAAATAGAGCCTTTGGCATCTGATGTCCGGCACACAGGGAGGGTTTGGGGCCTTCCTGCAAGAGGGTCAATACATAAAATGTTGCTTTACACTGACAACATCCTGATGTATGCCAAATAAGCTATTTGCTCAACTAATTGAGGTTCTCTAGACCTTTCATGTTATCTCAGGCCTTGCTGTCAATTGGTAGAAATATTGTGCTTTTCTTTTAGACTTTTTGCAGCCCCCTAGCATCTAATAGTCTGGAAAATAAATGGGAGCAGCTCATGTTCCGAAATCGCTGCATTAAGATTTATTACTCTGTAAAATATCTCCGAAACAGTAATATCGGGCAGCTATTTGGTCTCTTCGGTGACAAGTGACATTTTGGTCATCTCTGCGCGTGTTGGTTTCAGGTAGAGTTACCCTTGTGAAGGTGGTAGAGCTTCCATGGTACCTTTATCTCTTTGTTAACCTTCACATTGTCATACCCATAATATACTTTGAACATTTGAGTGGTCTTCTGGGTGGATTCATTTGAAAGGTCAGCAGGTGTAGAGTTGTAGTGAGAAAGTTACAGCTCCCTGCTGATGCAGGAGGCTTGGGTGCCCTGGAGTTTGAGAACTGGAAACTTCAAAGACTCAGACACTAAATCACATTTTGTGCTGGGAAATGGACTAAAAAAGGAAAACTCGAAGCCCCCCCCCCAAAAGGGTTGAGTGCCAAGCAGCCAGTAGGGTTATATATCAGGGAGGAGAAACTCTGCAAGACTTCTGCCTGGGACCAGGGTTGGGGCTAAGGTCTGCCAGTCTCCCAGCTGGGTGAGCGGACATCACACAGGGAAATACAAGACCACTGTCCTGGAGCCCGGAGCATCAGTGCTTGCAAGGAGCGAGGTCCTTTGGGGGTTCCTGGCAAGTAGATGTTCATTGTGAGGTGTAAAGAAACAGCTGTTGCACTAATCAGACCGCCGCCAGTGTACAGATTCAAACTGGTGACCCTGTATGCCATGGTGAGAGGCGGCCATGAAGCTAACCATTGCTGCACCAATCAGGCCACTGTCCGTGTGCATTGCAAAGCCGGCGACCCCATGTGTCTGGAGGAGATGCCATGAAGATTGCATTAATTCTGTGCCAATCGGACTGATGCCCATGTGTGGATTAAAGTTGGTGACCCCGTATACCAGAGGGGGGCCTCTGTGAAGACTATGTTACTGCTGTGCCAATCAGGCCGTTGCCTGTGGGCGTAGTAAATTCTGTGACCCCGTATGTCAAAGGGAACTGCTCTGAATAATAAGGATCATTGCCTGATTTCAATGCTGTCAAGAGGAAAGGATGCCATGGTAACCTGTGCTTGCCCGAGCCTTGACTGAAGAATCAAAACCCACATGATTATCACCCTACCGCCGCCAGTGTACAGTTTCAAACTGGTGACTCTGTATGCCATGGTGAGAGGCGGCCATGAAGCTAACCATTGCTGCACCAATCAGGCCACTGTCCGTGTGCATTGCAAAGCCGGCGACCCCATGTGTCTGGAGGAGATGCCATGAAGATTGCATTAATTCTGTGCCAATCGGGATGATGCCCATGTGTGGATTAAAGTTGGTGACCCCGTATACCAGAGGGGGGCCTCTGTGAAGACTATGTTACTGCCGTGCCAATCAGGCCGTTGCCTGTGGGCGTAGTAAAGTCTGTGACCCCGTATGTCAAAGGGAACTGCTCTGAATAATAAGGATCATTGCCTGATTTCAATGCTGTCAAGAGGAAAGGATGCCATGGTAACCTGTGCTTGCCCGAGCCTTGACTGAAGAATCAAAACCCACATGATTATCACCCTACCTGTGAGAAAGATCAGAGGAACTTACTGTGCCATTGCAGAAAACGTGGCTGACCAGTCGCTGCCCCACTAAGGCTGAGAGTGCTACTTAATGTCAGCAGGGACTACAAACCTCTATAATGTCCGAGTGTGGAACACTTCAAGGAATTCCAGAAGACAAACCCCTGCTGGAGCTGGTAAGACTGATCGCTTGGCCAAAGGGTCCAGGAAAACTTGCTTTACCTCATAGCATTTTAGATGCTGGAACACTTTTGACTATGTAAAAAAAAGTTGGAGTGACGCCTCTGAGATTTGGACTACTAGTGGCGCCTAACCTGAATGTCTCCTATTGTGGATGGGGAATAACCACTACCATTGGAGAGAGGGAGTGGGAATTGGGGTTTCCATCAAACACTAGAGTGCTGATTTTAGGGGACTCTGCGAAGTATTTGGGTATGCCATATTTTACTTTGTGTTTTAATATAAACACTACTTCTTTCATAAAAGCAAGTATTTGACTGGACAATCATTTATTGCTGCTCTTGAACATATTTTGAGTTGTGAGCTTGTGTTCAACTTCTGCTTCTACCTCCACCCACTCCCGACAAGCCTTGGACTGCTCAGCCCAGTCTACCACTGAGTGTCAAGAGCTGAAGGGGTACTTGGCGCAGTTGCTCAGAACCCATAGTAAGTCGGGTCCTGGGACACCAGGAGTAAACAACACGGTTGAGCCCAGTAGCTCTTGCTTGCACCGTGGCCCTCTGAAAGGGGTTCTGACATTCACTATAACAGTTATGGTTCTGCTTAGTGATGTGTGTGCCTGTTCTAAATCTAAGGTATACATAAAAGTGTTGAATTCAATTATTGAATTTATCTCAGCCACTGGTTTTCTCTTAGGCCGCCTCTCAGTCCATCACTATGTTGGACACTATGCCACCTCAGTTTGGACCCAGCCATGGAATGGAATGGAATGGAATGAGTATTTGTAAAGCGCGTTGGCTACCCAGGGGCGTCCCAGCGCTGTAGGGAACTTGAACTGATTCAGAGAGGCGGAAGGGGGAGGCGGAGTGAGGTTTTAAGCCGAAGTTTTGCTGAATAGCCAGGTTTTGAGAGTTTTCCGGAAGGTGAGGAGGTTAGGTTCGGATCTGATGTGGAGAGGGAGGGAGCCATATGTAAATCAATCCTGACCTATCTCTAATGGAAACATTAAAGCTTGAACTGCTGGGCCAGGTCCTCCCTGAACCTGAACACAAGCAACTCAGGAATGGTTTTGCCCTAGTTGTTGACATTGTATGTATGATACACAGGTCTAGGCATACCTGTGGCACTTAGGGTGACACCCTAAAGTATGCAAAAAAAAGATGGATGGAATGCTTGAATTAATCTCAGCCATTGATGTTCACTCGACGCCGCATCACAGCCCATCATTATTTTGCACAAAATGCCCCCTCAGTTTGGACTCAGCCACATGCAAATCACTCTTTACCCAGCTCCAGTTGAAACAGTCCACCCTGAACTTCCGGGCCAGGTCCTCCCTGAGCTGGGACACAAGCAACCTTGTACCCTTTGCCCTACTTAGGGCTCATCACCCGTGCATCGCTTGGATCTAGTGAAGCAGTGTGCTGGACTCAGGTCTAGACATAGCTGTTCCACTTAAGGCGACACACTAAAGTATATAAAATAGTGCTGAACCCTAACTAGGCTGAAAACAGTTCTGATCTGTTTGAGTTCCGGTTCAGGGAGGACCTGTTCTGGTAGTTAGGACTGGACTGTTCCAATTGGAGCAGGGTCAAGACTGATTTGGATGTATGACACTACAACGCATGCTTTTACCACGCATGCTGTTACAACGCAGTTTTTACAATGCATGCTGTTACAACGCATAGCGCTTTGGGGTGCTGGATAGTGAATAGTTTAATTTACTATTCCAACTCCAGTCCCCGTGGATAGTAGGGAAGGTGTTGGATAGTAAATTAAATATATTCCCTATCCTAGAGCGCCCCCAGTGCAATGCGTTGTAATGGTTTTCGTTGTAAAACCTGCGTTGTAATAGCACTGTGTTGTAAAAGTTTCGTTGTAAAGGATGTTTCCCGACTGATTTGCATGTAGTTGGGTCCAAACTGAGTTGGCATGGTGAGAAAAATAACCATGGACTGGGCTGCGGTCCCAAGTAATTACCAGTGACTGAGATTAATTTAAGGAGTCCATATAGCACTTTTTGTATAATTTAGTGGTCTAAACCTTAGCCTTCACTCCTTGAGCATTAATATTAAGGTTATATGACACTATCTTTTGAGAATTTTTATTCTATATTAGCCTAATAGTAAAAAGGTAGCTGTCATATTTACTACACTTTGTTATGAAAAAGGCACTTTTTAAAGTAAATGTATAATTATTGTGAACCTATTGCGTATTATTGTGTCTTCTTTATTCATCCTCCGTGCCTTACTGTTTGCTTTTTTCAGACTTTCGGCTACACGTCTTTCATCTATGCGAACAATAACCAGCTTGCTTTGTAGCTTACGAAAGACCTAAAGGCACGTGTGGGAACTCTGCACCAATGGCTGACAATGGTTGAAGCTGGATGAACTGTAATCAGCGTAAATGTAATTGAATTTGAATCGATGTGCTTGGTATAGGTAATCTCCTTTGAAATTTTAGCACCGTGGTGCTCTCCAACCGAAGACCGCTTTACAAAAACTCAAAATAAAATAAATAAGTTGACCCTGTCAGGGCTAAAATCAAGGTTGACAGTACCTCTTCGGCTGTATTTACCTTAATGATATAAACTCCTGACAAGACCGGGTGACAAGGGCATGGACACTTGATTACACCTTTTGAATATATTTGCTTTATTTTGCCGCACATGTGCCCGTTACCAGGAGGCATGCCTGTCTTCTCAGCAAGAGTAAGTTATGTGACATAGTTAAAGTGATGTTGTGGCAGCTGAGATAAAGTGTAGTGATTCTCTCAAGTCATTTCAAGGCTTCATTCCTTGTCCTTGAAAACTAGACCTTTTTCCAGTATGAAGGGAAAAAATGATCCTTTGTGATGCAGGAGATTAGATGCTTCATGCTGACAGCTTGTGAAGGAAGGTTGTGAATCTGTGTGGCAGTGGGAGGAGGGAGGGGGGCTGCTCGTGGCATCCTGGGGCGTGTGTACAGAGCAGCGTCCGGGCTGCTAATAGTCTTTGTGGTGGGTCCAATGGCTAGGCTAATCCAGCAGAGGCAACGTGTTAAGGCAACGTGTTACATTTAAAATGCAGGTAACACTGCTTGTGTAGTCAACATTCCTCGAAGTGAGGGGATACTTTTGTTTGGAATATAACGGAGTGATTTGTACACCCATGAAAACAATGAGCAAAACAGAACTAATGTGATAGAAAAGATAATGAATGTGGCTGAGCATATCGACACAAAAGAATATTGTTGCAGCAATATCGAGGGACGAAATATCGAAAGGTAAGGGCACAGAGAGATGTAAGTTTTCCCTATTTTTATCTCCACATCTACGTACCTTGAAGATATATGTATATTACCCTGGTCTGTGGAGTTGGGTATAGATACGTACATTTTAATATATAGACCCTCGGTATTCTTCCTACTATATTCTGTCCGGTTGACATCCGGGATTCGATCATCACAGCCTAGTCCAAAATGAATGTATACAATAATTATCAAAGCTATAGGGATAACATATAAAGACAAAAAGAAGAAATATACCAAACCCCATACAAAACTATGCGTCCTTATACCACACACAAACACACCTACCTTCAGCATCGCACGCCCAATGCTCACTTACCGGTTGATGAGTTACTTTGCAAAAGAACTAAACAAATGATGTAACTAACACTGCAGTTACTGCCCCAATAGCCTCAAATATAGTGTTTTAGGGTATGGTTGTGGTGTCTGTTAAAAGCCATGTAAACACCATGTTGGCACTTTCTAAATGTACCTTTCTATAAAATAATATAAAGTACTATAATGACACTTTTTGATTGATTGATTGACTTACTATATCATAACATTGTAAAGCACGGTACATTACGTTTCACACAACGACAAGAAATCTCTCTGTCGCCTGTTTAAGGATTGCACTTATTTTTCTTCAATTCAATCTCAAACTCTACCACCAACAGAGGAACCTCGCAGCCATGACCGCTCTGCTCTTCATCACTTACCTCCGTTTAAAAAACAATGGATGGGAGTGCCTTCCAGATGCAGATATGCATGCTAGGAACCTGCTTTCAAAGACAACAGAGATAAGTAGCAATCGCCTAGAATTCAAGAAAGCAATAACCAGGTGGCTGCTCCTAATACACAGTGTAAAGTAACAGCAGCCTTCAAGGACCGCAGCTCTCTGTAAGAAAACTGTGGTCCTGTCTCTCTCCACTCTCCCTCTGTTCACCTCATGCAATAATGTGCTGCGACTTGATTGGAGCACACCTCCACTCTCAGGCCTCACTGCAAACAAAACGCTTCCAGAGATGCATAACAAGTGGAGTAGATACTTACTCGTCCACATAAAATAAAATAAAACTTTGGGACTTGCAAGGAAGAGGAATGTCCCATAAAGGCCACTTCAAAACAGCATCATCCCCAGTGTTTTGAACAGCAATATTGGGATGCAGATAACATCCAGTTGACCTTACTTTCCACGCTTTCTGGTGCTTTCCCCTATCTAGTGAGAACAATTATTTCTTGTGAAAAGTATTTTCACCAGAAGCACAATGCATGCCTCGTACAGAAACCTAAGTGACAAGAAAATATATATCTTGTTGGAAATGCTGCTGGTTCAAGTTTCTAATTTCACCTGAAACCGACATCCAGCAAGCAAAACAAACCACGACAATTCAGAATTTACTCTCGTTTATAGTCTGGAAATAATTAGAATTGTTTTGGGTGTGTGTGTCTTTAGAAACGTATTGGGTACGACTGCACTCCAGAGGCTTATTTTGTTTTCAAGTACAACAAATTCCAGGGAGCAGCTACCGGGACTGTTGTTCACTGTGCGTTTTGAGAATGTAAAGTTCAGCTCTCTCGGTTGAGCCATGCTGGGGGCGGGACATTGAAGTCCCCAGGCCTCTCTGTTGTGCTCCTGGACAGCAGGTGCAGCCGCTTCGATCGGGGATTAAAAGAGGCCCTAATCCGGCCATCTGTTGTGAGTGCCTGCCAGACCACAGTTGAGGTGCAGGTCACTGCCTCAGGAATTTCCCACATTTTTGAAGGGGACAGTGAACGACCTACCTTCCATAAATGGATTTCACGTAGTTCTCAGCGGGACAAAAACGTAGAAGTGGGGTAACAAAATGCATGCTCTCTCTTCTCCAAAGGGCCCTGTCTCTCCCTGGCTCTGCTGAAAGGCAATTAGCATTTCAACTAGCCGGCTCGGTTTTGAGGAATGAAGTGCCGCGCTTTGCAACGCGCAGCTCTTGAGAACTGCTCCCATGTAATCCACTCAAAGCCCCTCTTTTCCCAACATTGTTTTTGTCGCAGCCCATAAATAACTAATCAAGAAAAACAATCTCCCTTTTCTTGGGCGAGGAGGCACCGCATGACAAGCAGAATGCGAACGTCCAGCTAACAGGCCGGTGATGGTTATTAAATTGGCGGCAAAGGTTAAATGGCTTGGAAAAGTCCAAACAAAGTGCCACGCATAGAAACGAACCTGGCGGGGTATAGCAATGCATCCGCAATGTAAACAAAAATCCGTGCTTTTAACTTTGCGTGAGGGATTTAAAATATATCTTTATGTTTTAACATTATGGACATCTATATGCATGGTATCCGGTGTTATTACGCAGATTTTTTTTTTTTTTTTTTTGGAGTTCAACACTGCTTTATTGCATAATACAAGCCAGTTTACACAGCTTTTCGTGCCCACAACCCGGAGGCTGGCAGCGTGGTATGGTAATTTAAACACAGCCTCGTAGCCGGCATCCCTGAGGCCCGGCAGCAAAGTATAAGCATGAGAGATGGTAGTAACGCAGCCAACGTTGCAGGGCCCTTAGAGGATGAGCAGCAGCAGAACAGTGTTATCCATTTCAACATTCAGTGTCAGAACAATAGTAAAAACTTCCCAACATAGAAGAAACTAAGAGGCATTTCGTTCTCCCTTGAAAAGAAAAAAGAAATAAAATCTGTCAAATCAGTAAGGCAGTCTAGGTAAGTAGTGCAGTGTAGTGCCTGGCGGTCATAGCTCCATACTCCGAATGGTTCTCCAGCAAGTCCGGAGACGATGATATGTGCTGTGAGTCGTATGCAACGCGTCAGGATTGGAGATGAGGTCGGGGATATGCAAGGTTTGGTGTAGGGGGTAATGGTTCAACTCAAGGAGGGGAAGGGGATGAGGGGAGACATTCGCTTCCAGGAGGGGGAAGCCACAATGGCAGGTACAAGGGCATCGGTACTGATAGCTGACTATTCCAGCCCAGCCGCAGGAGGTAAAGCACGACCCATGCCAATCTCGGTGATATGTGGATGTTGCAGCTAGAGTGCAGGTCTGCTCTAGGGCCGTAAAATGTGGCCTCAAAGAGGGACAGGGCCCTCCTCAGGCGCATCCTCCCCAACCGTTCGCTGAAGCCGGTAGCACACCAGGGGGCCCCATATGTCTCTAGGTTTACAGGATGTGGGCAATAAGTCAGCAAAAGTGTTATGTTGATCTTGACAGTAGGTCAAGTCCGCAAGCCAGTCCTTAAATTTGGGTGCCCTGCCTCGGCCCCATCAACAGGCCACTCGGCGTTTGGCCAGAAGCAGCGCGATGTCGACAAATTTCCGGCTAGAGCTAGGGATCTGCTGTGTATATCCGAGAATCGTTACCAAGGGGTCCACAGGCACCGAAGTGCTCGTCATGTCTGTAAGGGCATCCGCCACTTGTTGCCAATAAAGTGCCACCAGTGGGCATTCCCATGCTAAATGTAGAATATCCGCACGGCCTGCACTGCAGCGTACGCAACGGTCGTCTTCCGCCAAGCTAAATCTGAGTTTGCGCACCGGTGTATAGTACATCCGTTGTAGGAATTTATAATGTATAATTTTAAATCTGCTGCTGGCAGATAGGCGGGAGGTGACGCACAACAGTACTGCCACTGCTCATCAGTGACGTCAGTAGCCAACTCGGCAGCCCATCGCGCCCGAGCACTGGAGACCGGCGTCTGCGCAGCGCCCCTGAGCTGACGGTAGAGGCCAGATACCAAATGTGCCCCATCTCGGGAGCTCAACAGGAAGTGGAGCGGAGGCAAAATCTCAGGTTCGTCAGGGAAGTTGGGGAGTATGTCCCGCATCCCCGCACGTAGGCGCACGTAATAAAAAAGTTCTAGCGGAGTGTGGACGTGCGACTTGAAGAAAAGGTCCGCCGTTTTAAACTGACCATTGGCAAACAAGTCGCCCCAACAGGAGATACGTAGTGCAGCGCACAGCATGCGGAATCCCTGTTCCCGCAATAGGGTGAGTTCCGGATGGTAGGTAAGTGGCAACTTCGGCGAATATGGTAGTTGGCATAACAAGCTCTTGGCTATACGCCGCCATGCATCCATCGTGCATGATACAGATGTATTCGGCGTGGTTATGGATGATTCCGGGCAGTGGAGTAGTCCAGAGAGCGGGAGGGGATGTACTATCCAATCCTCGACCGCAATATGTGGCATGTAAGGTGTAGGAGCCATCCAGTGGTAGGCAAATTGTGCCTGAGCACACTGGTAATATTCCTCGAAGTTCGGTACGTCGAATCCCCCTTTGTCGTAGGGCAAGGTAATCGTGGACCATTGGAGCCGTGAGTTCTTGCCTCCCCAAAAAAGTCTGCGTAGTTCAGCCTTTAGCGTCTTAAAGAAGAAAGCGCCGGGAAAATAGGGAATATTGATAAAAAGATAGAGGAACCAAGGAAGAATAACCATTTTGATTAGGGACGCCCTACCGGCCATGGAAAGCGGCAGGGTGAGCCAGCGATCTACGGAAGCGGTTAGGTTTGTGATAGCCACTCCATAAATGGCTCGCAACGTCTCCTCCCTGTCCCGGGAAATGCGTATCCCCAGGTAGCGGAGGTCCGTCCGGCACCATTCCAACGGATAGTCAAGGGAAAAGTCACCCACCGCCTCAGTTAGGGGGAAAAATTGGGACTTGGACCAGTTGATGTGTACACCTGACACGCCGCCAAACATAAGGAACTCCCTGAGTAAAGGATTAAGGTATATCTCAGGGTGCTTGACATATAGTGTGATGTCATCTGCATACAGGGACACATCGATCTGTCGCTGTAAGCATTGAACCGCTCCATCTCGATGAAGCTGACGTAGGCGGCAAGCTAACGGCTCAACAGCGATGGCAAACAATAAGGGCGAGAGCGGACATCCCTGGCGCGTGCCTCTGGTGACGGCAATAGGCTGTGATAGGCGACCATTGACCAGCACTCTCGCCGTGGGCCGGGTGTAGAGCAGGCGGATCCAGGACATAAACAAGGGTGGGAACCCCATGCTTGTCAATACAGAGAATAGATAGGGCCATTCGACTGAGTCAAAGGCTTTGGTCGCATCGAGAAATACCGCTGCGACTGGCGTTCCAGGATGTACGGTACGCAGGAGAGAGAACAGGGTACGAAGGTTGTGCGACGTGGATCGGCCAGCCACGAATCTAGATTGATCAGGCAGCACAATTCTGGTCATCAACAGCGATAGCCGAGTAGCCAGAACTTTAGCGAGTATCTTTACATCGCAGTTTAAGAGGAAAAGTGGGCGATATGAATTGCAGGAGCTGGGATCCTTATCGGGCTTCAGTAGGGAGGTGATGACAACCTCGCGCATAGAGCAGGGCAGAACGCCTTCGTCAAGGGACTCCGAGTATATCTCGCGCAAAACAGGGGCCATGATATCAATGTATGTTTTATAAAATTCGGCAGGAATGCCATCAAGGCCTGGGGCCTTACCATTCTGAAGAGACATGATGGCGTCTCGGATCTCATCGAGCTCGAAAGGCGCAGCTAAAAAGGCCCTATCACCATCGCTAAGCCAACACAATGCTACATCCTTCAGGTAGTCGGTGTAAGACGGTGCAGTCCCCACAGTGGAAGTGTACAGTGACAGATAGTGTGTCGTGAAAGAGGTGAGAATGTCATCCGAGTTTCTGAGAGTAGCGTCATGTGTATCTGTAAGTTCGAATATGATGTTGCGATCCCGTGGTGGTTGAGTGAGTGCAGCTAGTACCTTCCCAGGCCTGTCCCCCTCACAGTATTTTCGGGCCTGCCAGTGTTTGCCGCAGAACTTAGACTCCCTAGCAGCCTCCTCTTCAAATTGTGACAGCGTTTCCCTAAAGGTAGCATGCAATTCAGGGTCAGGCTCATCTACCATGCGGCGTTCTAGAACGCCCAGCTCATTCTCCAGTTTGCTAATAGTGCGACGGATATCGCGTAGGACCCCACAGCTTTTGGATATACAATAGCCCCTTATGGTGACTTTGAATGCCTCCCAAACATGCTCCACAGAGTCAACTGATCCTTTATTTCTGGGGAAAAAAGCAGCTATCTCCTCCCCCAATTCAGTTCGAAACAGAGTGTCTAGCAAAATGTCTGGGCGAAGTCTCCAATGTGGTCTTTGGTTATCCCACCCACAGACACGAAGGTGGAGGACAACGGGGCTGTGATCAGAGAGTGTCCTAGGCAGGTGAGACACCCCCTCCAGCTCCGCGGCAACCCCATTGGTAATTAGAAAATAGTCCAAACGTGCCCATGTCCCCGTGTGCGACGTGAAATGAGTGCCCTCTCTCCCTAACGGATGTAAGTGTCTCCAAGCATCCAGAAGTTCCCCTTCTGCAATCACTCCCTCCAGCGCCTCGCGTGCCCTAGGTTTATAGGAGCACACTCCATCAGCTCTATCTAAGTGTGGTACCAGTGCGAAATTGAAATCGCCACCCCAGATGACGTGTCGGGAGCCCGCAGCCAGTATTTTGCCCCATAGAGTGGTGAAAAAAGTAGGTGTGTCTACATTCGGCGCATAACCGACAACAAATGTGTAAGTGTCCCGGCCTAGTCTGCCCCACAACAGTGCGTATCGTCCCTCCTTATCAGCAAAGTCCCCATATCTGTGAAACGGTACATTCCGGGCCACAAGGATAGCTACCCCCCTCGCATACGTGGAATAAGTAGAAAAAACTCAGTCCCCGGCCCATCTACTTGCAAAGGTGATCCTATCTCGTGGCGGCAAATGGGTTTCTTGTACCTTAACCACCTGAGCGTGATGTCTATCAAGATAGGCTATGACATTGCGACATTTTCTAGCATCATTCAGCACCCGGACATTCCAGGATAAGCAATTTAAATGTACATTAGCAGTCTGTAGGGCCATAGTTCGGTTCACAGCTGAAACAGGAGTAGCAGCCAAGGTAATAAGTTCGGGTCTGTAGCGACCTTCCGCCAGGGCCACGCATACCATCGTATAAGCTGCCTACAGAGTCCAAGGAAGTATAGCCTCAACATATAACAACCCAACCCCCCTCCCACCCCAGCATCCCAATCATGCCAGTAGCCAGTGAGTCCCACCCAGCATTTCCCTCCCCACCCCGCCATTCCCAACCCACGTAGTAACCAAACAATCAGCAACAACTTGAAGGGGAGCACCCTGTGGTGGTAAAACATAGAGTACGCACAGCCACTTCTCGGCCCATAACTCCAGTCTGTACTACCCTCGGTGGAGCCTAGAGCCAAGAGAGTGGGCCTTGGTTTACATTACCACAGATGTGCCGAGGCCATGCAAGGTTGGTGTCGGTGTTCAGTGCAGGCACCATGGTCCACATGATGAGCGATGTTCCAACATTGCAGGGAAAGCAGCTAACACAATCCATGGAGGTAAGTGTTATTCGTCCTGGTCCGGTGGCAACTCATCGCGTCCCAACTCTGCTGCAGCACCCTGTTCCTCCTGTTGCGCCCTTCGGAGTGATTTCAGGAAGTCCTCTACCTTTTGCGGGTTTGTGAAGAACCTTTGCCGTCCCTGATGAGTGATGCGCAGCTTCGCCGGGTATAAAAGGGCATAGTCCACTTGGGCTTCTCGAAGCTTTTTCTTCACGGGCAGGAATTTACGGCGCTCCTCCTGCACCATCGGCGTGAAATCCGGATAGATGGAAAAATTGATGCCGTTGTACTGCAAGTTTCGTTGAGTTCTGGCTGCTCTCAGCGCTGCATCGCGATCGCGATAATTCAACAGTCTGGCAAAAATAGGCCGAGGCGGCAATCCGGGCTTGGGTACAGGCGCAAGGGAACGATGCGCCCGTTCCACGATGAATTGGGTAGAAAAAGCATCTTCTCCAATTGACCCCTTAAGCAATTTCTCAATAAACAGTTCCATCCTACCCGTGTCCGTAGATTCCGGCACATTCGTGACGCGTATATTGTTGCGACGGCTGCGGTCCTCCAAATCCTCATTTTTCGCCGCTATGATTCGGAGCAGATTATCCATCCGTGCTAGCTGCGTCGTATGGGATGCGGCGGTATCTTCGGTAGTAGAGATTCGTTGTTCCGCAGCCGTCAGTCTTTCCTCATGACGATCCACCTTATGGACTAGAGCGTCCAGTCGAGCAGTGACTCCGTCAACCTTTTCAACCACTGTCGCAAACCCCTGCCTCATTTCCTGGAATAGGGCATGAAGATCAAGGTCCGATGGGGGGGCGCAGTGGCCGTCGGAGGTTTTCCACTGGGTCCAGGGCCGCTAGGCACCGTTTTTGCGCCTTTTTTGGCGCCATCAAAGCTCAGCTTCGCCTGCCGACCATCAAGGCGTCCCATGGCCGCAGAAGGGAGCAGTCCGCAAATACCGTGTGCCTGGTAAGCTCTATGTGTCCTTGGAGGCCACGAGTAGGCCGTCGGATAGTGTAGAGTCCTAGTCAGCTCTGGCAGCCCTCGGCGAGGCAGCTTCTGGCAGGACGTTATGTTGCAGTGACTATTAGGAGAAGGGTGCAAGCCCTACGCGCCCCTCACGGTCCCAAGTATGCCTGTGTCGGTGGAAGAGGAGCAAAGGCAGAGTGAAGCTCTGCAGCCTAGACGGCAGTGTAATGGTCGACGAAATACAGCGTAGGGAGATCAGCACCCAGGCCGCAGAGCAGATACACACCCCCCGTTAGCGGTGTCCAACGTGTGCCAGCAAGGACCAAGGAGGTAGTGTTGTCCGGTGGGGGTGCAACATAGGAGGGGCGCCAGCAAAGAGCTCCTTACTCCGCGCCGTTTGTGGGGCCCCTGTGAGTGACAGCGTCTCCGTGCGTGTAACCCCCCACTGCTCAGGTCGTCTGGCAAGCAGGTCCCGCCGGCGGTCTAGGGCAGTCCCGGCGCCCCTTACCTCCACAAGCAGGTCAGCATGGCGGCGGCCTCTCCAGGTGGCTCCCGATCGGTGCAACACCCGCCTCCCCACCGGGCGGAGCGGGAAGGCTCACATCCGATCCTCGCGTCGGGGATCCATGCCAGCGGGTGGCCAGCACAGGCAACGGGCCGATCACAGCTCACCACTGGCCTCAGATTTCGGCGCAGGACTCCTCCGCGATTCCAGGCGGCCGCCCGGGGTGCGGCCCAACCCCTCGTGGCCGACCGCGGCCTCACGTAGGACGTCACCCCGGCGTTCGCCGTCCGCTGGCTCCAGGGCAAACCTCGGCAAATGTTACGGCCGCGATATCTCCGGTCCCGAGTCCTGCAGCGGCTCCAAACTTAGAACGAGGGTAGAGGATGTCAGCCTGCTTACAGCGATGTGTTGTGCTGGCGATTCTGCACCCTGTAGTGTAGGATAATGAGAGGATTTGGCACCAAGGCGCGGGAGCTACTTGTTTAAGCAGCCATTCCGCTCGTGCGCCCTCTAGCGCCCCCTTATTACGCAGAATTTAAGTGGAGAATTAAAATGATCAGTATTTGTAAAAATAAGCACATTTTTACAAATCGTCGCTTTCTGAAAGTTCATGTAGAGTTGTCATTTTTTAATACACACATTATTCATAATGTTGCACTGGCTTTAACCAGCAAAATGTTTTCTACCTATTAAAAACCTAGTGAACGGGCACATATCCATTCCTTTTATTGGTTTTGATGCAGCGGAAAGGGGCTTTAACAAATTTGACCATCAGTAACCAATTTTAACACCTTGCAGTCCCTTTCACGCTGCATGAGTTTAAAACATGCTACCAATTTCTATTATCTATGTGGTCCTCCCTCGCTCTGATGAAGCTTGTAGAGTTTTCAGGGATTGGCAATGATTGACAGAATCCTAACCTTATGAGGACCTAAACAAAGGAAATAATTCATACACTATAACCAATTATACTAACAATGACAAACTCTGGTTACTTATCAACTTCCTTTTATGTAATTTTAAAGAAAATGTGAATACACATCAGGCACAATACAGCTCGAATAACAGATCATTACACAAGTGAAACAAAAATACAGTAATTCATAAAACATATCTCAACAAGCCTTGAGTGAGTGGATAGGTGAAGAGACCAAAGTAAAAGAACATTTGCAAATAAGATATATGCAAATTCAGAATATCATATAAACCTATGAAATAACTACAGCACAGAATGCTAATGGTTAGGAAAGCTACTCTCCTGCCGGAAGAGTAAGCTGGGGTTCTCTCACAAAGCAATGAGGAGTAAAGTTAAGGAGTCAGGATCCCCAGAACAACAGCCAGACAGTTTAAGTAGGAAACAGCAACACAGCTCTCTCCTCTAGCAAAGTCTCCTTTCCCAAACTAACATTTTATCACTAGTAATTATACCCTAATTAACTAAAGATGCAGCCCCCCATGTTAATAAATACAAAAAATCCATGCTTTTGAGTGGACTAAGTCAGGGGGTGTCTGATCACTCCACTTCCAGTACACCTGACTCTCAACAGTTCCTTTGTCTTTAAGAAACCAACGTCATTGTCCTTTAGCTGAGGAAACTCCAATAATTTCTTCCGCGGCTCGCACTTATTTCTAACTCGCTAATGAATCAATTCTTCTTCGGCACAATGGTCCACAAGTATACTTTTCTCCGGACGGCAAGTAAATTACATTTATAACATTCATTACTTCCTCCTCATAGCCATGGCCATCGTCAGGAACCTTTGGAGGACAAAATACATTTCTTTGCAGCCTACTTTTTAGAGAGCAAATTAACCTAAAAAGACTCTTAAGGACTTCTCTGCAGTACAGTAACACATGGGAAAAACAAATACACAAATGATAATCATATCACAACAAAACTTCATTATTAATGCTCTATTAATGCTTTGCATTTCTTCTTCATGTTATGTACATCTTTTCAAACAGTGAAAAGGAAAATGTCATGTCTCTTTTTAAAACTCATGGCTTCTATCATTATTTCCTTTGGCTGTTACTTCTGCATTAATCATTCATGTTTGAGGTCTACTTAGAAAACACTGGAAATACTGATCTCTTTCCAGCACGCATCTGCCCAGTTTCATCTCTTCATTTGAGATCTTCACTGTTAATTTCACATGACTCTTGTTAATAATCCACACAGTTGATCCAAGCAGGTTTTAGTTCACAAAACCCTGCTCCATCAGTGTACAATAATCTAACAAAAGTATAGTTTTCCTATGGCTATTTTACAGCGATGTACGGTAGAGGAACAGGTGCAACAGAGTCACATTACAAATTTGGTTCAATTTGCATAACTTCAGGCAAAGCTTTTTTCCGGTTCATACAAGTCTACTCTAACAACCATGTTTTGTGTATTCATTGTTTTTATTCAGCTTTCAATAGAAACATATTTATTGAAAGCTTGGTTTTGGGAAAATGCCTACATTTATAGAAATGGATTGAAGCGCCTATATTTTTCTGCTGACACAGGCAGTGGAATTGCAATTGCTATAAACTTCGAATTTATTTTCAAATAGTAGTATTACCTACATCCAGTGGTCGTAGTGGGGGAAAAAAGTAGAGGAACTGTTGGAAGAGATTCAGAGGGCAGGAACAACCAGAGGATTTGGTCAGTGGGCGGAGTCAGAGGTATGGCCAGAAAGAGCAAATTATTAAAATTTTTAGTTTTTATTTAGCATTTTACTACCCAGTTACAGCTTATTACGTTATTTAATTCAACCAATGGATACACGTTTATTTAAGGTTTTGTAGTGAGGGCTGGGCCTTACTTGCGCACATTGCTATGTTAGCATAGGCTTATTACAAGTTTAAACACCATTTTACCTTTTTGCTGCTTTTGCACACAAAACTATATGTAACTGTTGTTTTAAGTTAGGCTGCGTGAATTGCTTCACATGAGAATGGCTTGTTTTCAACATCCCTAGACTTACAGTTCGACCTTAGTCTGCACAGTGAGTGCTGAAGCCTCCAAGGTTATCAAAACAATGTTCGGGCTGATCGTGACATGCACTAGACATAACATGCATGCAGCTGCAGCTAGCTGGAATCCTGGCATCTTTAATATCACACTGCATGCATGATTTAGACACTCTGAAAGGAAGCCCGTTTCCAGAGAGACAGAGAGCTATTGCAGATCCTGATGTGATTCACTTCTGCTGATCTTGGAGGTATGGGGTCCCCTATTCAAGCCTAAGAGACCTTCTATATTTTATAAACATAGTTCCTAGCTAGGGAGGGTGGCATACTAGGTGCTATATAACCTGTTCCCACCATCATTATAATATCATTTCTCCTTTTGTGTTTTATGGAGTTGTAACAATGCTGATCGTATTATTCATATGTCTGCTTATGCTCGCAAAAATACTGCATCTTAGAGCACGGCATTAAAACACATATTTTAAACTTTATTGTCTCTTTCTTTACCCATGTTGTGGACTGGTATGAGAATATAACGAAAGAGTGTTTTTGATTCCCACCATTCCTGAGAGTATCCTAAGTCGCATGTTCTGGGTTGTCATTGATACCTTTGCTATAGGACGAAGAGCTAATGTGACACTGATGCTAGTCGGTTAGAGGTTTTAGGTACTGAGGTGAGTTTTTGGGTCCAGCACAATTCACTGATGTCCTGGGTCTCTGTCCACAGTACTGTGTCTGAGCAGAACCCTTGCAACAGTTTAGAATGAGTTATTGACATTAAAATACATTCATAAAGTGGGATTCGTTTCCAATAACAGAATGTCTCAAATATGCTTAAAAGTAGAATCACAAGCCATTTGTCTCCGAGCCATGGAGTTTTTGTCATCAGAACTTCCCCCTATTTTCACAAGAGCAGTTCAAACACGAATGGCTAAAATATCCTTGTTTGCAAATGTTTTCTATATAATTATGGCTCTGCGATACTTGCCACATAATGCATTATCTGCATAATAAATTGTTTGTAGCTCAAACAGATACAAATTTACTAACATTTTGTACTTGTGTTTCTGCGAAGTGGACATCCCTTTGCAAAGGTTTACTGATCACCTTTCTCACTGCTGCTGTTGTATGTTACACTGGTACTACTAAGCAAAATCTTTGCACAGACTGTTAGCATGTATAAAAATGTCAAAATAATAAAGTACCAGAAAATATACTGCATTAAGCTTCAGCCTTTTTTTGCTGCATAATTTAGTCAACACTGCGCCATAATTTTGCCCTCCATTGCTGCATAATTCCAGTGGCCCCAAAGAGGGCAGCACATGTTAAAAGTGCTTGTGCATGAAGCAGGGAGACCGTGAGATTTGTGAACTTAGTTTGATGTGCGTGCAAATCCTGCATTGCCGACCACTTTTGAGTAGCAGCTGCTACTGCTAAACCAAGGCCAATGAAGGTACCAATGGGTGAGGCAGACTGGCCTCGATGGCAGGGCCGGCTTTAGCGCTGGTGGAGCCTTGTGCGACAATGTTTGTTGCTGTCCACCAATGACTCCCTTTGCCATGGACTCCCTCACTACCCACCTTTAACAGTGCTCCTCAAGTCTCCATAACCAGTGTAGGGTGTCAGAGCACTTTACATCACATACATTACACGGACAATAAATCAAGCATGTGTAAATCACTGTATAGGAAATGTTACATAAGACAAGCGACTACAAGGTGTAGGAGTCACATGACAACCTTACTAGTAGGCTGTAGAGTTTAATAGTGATTGGTCTGGAGAAACACAAACTTTGAATTTACAACGTAATACCATGGTTGGGGGTTCTCTTCAATAACTAGAATTGATTTCTATCCAAATGAACCCTTTCTGCAACATTAGGATAATCAAAGCCCATCATGCTCTAATCTATACCTTGCAGTGTGTATCCAGCTCTTAGGTGACAGTTCATAGCTCACTGTTCTATGTTAGGATTTTGACTTATAAACTGCAAGTAACAAAAGGATCACACTGACAAAAGTAGTAACCAACTGACCTATTTATATTATGTGCACTTTGTGATCTGCATGGTACATGTTATTTTCAGCAGGCACATTAACACTCTGCACTACCTTTCCATGAGTCAAGACTTTCACTTGACAAAACTCCATTTCTCTTGAGGAAGAACATTAATCACTGAGTTTGCTGGAGGCGAGGAAGGAGGCAGCAAGTGCTTTTAGAAACATAATAAACTTGCAAACATGACTCTCTCAACTGATCGCAGTGCCCTAGAGCCGCCCTGCTCAAGGGTCCTGTGACCTCAGTGACGGAGTCCTTGTTACTCTAGGGTGTGCTGCTTCATAGGCCATCCCACAAAACTGGAGGTGAACTTCAGTATGGATTGTGGTGGATAGAACTTACAAGGTATGTTAGCCCACACTAGCCACCGCTAGGATCCACCTGCTTGTGCTAAGAAACCAGGGCTTCAAAGATCTTGCGGGTCCTTTTATGGTCTACCATGAGAATATGTCAGGCTCTTGATCCAAAAAATACTTGTGATGCACTCAAATCAAAGCGGAGTGGTGTGGCTCACTGGTTAGAGGCGGCAGACCCGGAAGCAGAAGTCGGCCCGGGACCAGGGTTCGATTCCCAACGCGGCAGGGTCGTGGACCAGGGTCAGCTGACTCGATAATTCTCGCCTCGGTGCCTACTCTAACCAGGGGTCGCACTCGGCAACTCTGGGCATTAGCTTTCCCAATCTCCACAACGGCCCCATCAACGCCGGGGATGCCTGGCTCCACCTTCGGGATTCCCAGCAGGGACCATCCCACAGGGAAAGCCAGGACGGGTTCCCCAGCGGTATACAGCGCCAGGACGCCGGCTGGCAACAGTGCGCTTTACAAGTATACACATTACATTACAATATGCTCCCTCAGGAGAGTGGTCTGGGGGACTGCTCATGAAGGCTGAACCTGGTTCCCCAGTTCCAAATTCAGCAGCTCTGATCATAGTGCCACATCCTCTCCCCCACTGAACATGCTGCCCCATTGACAGAAACTCCCACTGTCTTCAACAACAACCAATTATGCACCGCTATAAACACCTGCATATGACTTAATTCAAATTATGCGCTGGACAAGAGCAACATGCTGCCTAAAGACAAAAACAAGTAACAACATCCTGGAAAAAGCAAACACTCAAGGTAATGTGAGATTAAGTAAAGCATGTGAAAAGTACGCCGGAACAACATGCTTACCTTAAAACATTTACACTTATTATTCAGAAATCAATGAGTGTTTTTGCCTGAAAAGTTAAGGACATGACTTCAGGACCCAGAAGGGACCAGTTTCAATATCTGTTGCTTATATCCTTACAAAAAGTAAGCAGCATGGTTTAAAAAGACCACATCCCTGAACACAGAGGCTGAACACTATTTTTTTTCCAGTCCACCAGTCAAGCATGTATTTCAGTACTTCCAAGGAATGGTGCACTTCCCCAACCGACGTAAATAATGTTGTTCAAAGAAAGACGATAAAACAAAATTAGCGCTTCACTGGCAATCTCTGTAAAGCGACGTGTTTGGGTGTCAATCAAAATCAATCTGGAGACCACTCTATCTTGCTTTATTTAGTTATTTTTCACATTTTGAAACTTTTATTCCTCTCTGTCCCAAGGCTGCACTTTGGAATTGAAAAATGTCCGATAAAGATGAGATTTCCACCAAAAGTGTTTTTCTTTTTGGATCAATTTTATGGAGGAATAAATAAACTAAAGGAGGAAAGAGAGGGTGAGAACCGTTTCTTGAAGTTGCGGTTTTCAGTAATTGAGGAGGAGCTAGTCAGAAAGAGAGGGAGGAAGACTGAGAAAGAGAGGGGGAGGCAGTTCCCAGGGACAGAGCAGAACTGGACACTGATAAAGTCCTTTTCCTTCTCTGACTGCCTGTCCCCGAACGGCCACGAACGGCGAGCGCTATCTATAGGCCTTGGCTATTTCTGCCATCCTGGGATGTGTGTTTAAAATAAAAAGTAGCGGTACAGGATCTAATAAATTAAAGAAGTAGAGGTACACCGTGCCCTGCAGATCCCGTCCACTTCGACCACTTCCTACATTGCACCATTAGTAGTATAGTTAAAACTGATCGAGCAGCATAATTTATTAATCCAGCTATTTAAAACCTATCCATACAGGTTCTCTTTAATACTTTCTTGCCTTGGACAACCATGCTTTCAAGAAGTAGGTTTACGTCTACAGTGGTCTTGTTTATGGTGCACTTTCTTTTGACTAAGTTTAACATGTTTGATGAAATTACTAATAAGGTATTTCTACTAGTAGACAATGCATTATATGTTATGTTATGTTATGTTATATATGACTTGTAGCACGCACAAATACTCATGAGTGTCCTGGCGCGGAATTGAACTGAGGTCTGAGAGCAGAGAATAATTAAATGGGCTGGTTAAAAAGATGAGTTTTAAGTAGTGTCATGCAAGGCTCTATGGGCTAAAGTAAGAGCCTTAAACTGAACCCGCTGGGCCACGGGAAGCCAGTGAAGGTCACGCAAGTGTAACCTCACACTGGAACTCTTAGAGATGTCAAATAAGAGTCTGGCCTCCGCATTCTTAATCAGTTGGAGTTTATTCATCAAGTATCCAAGGATACCGATGAATAACGCGTTGGCATAGTCCAGCTGGGACAGGATAAGTGACTGCACCACCTTTTCCTTCGCCGGCTGCTGTAGCATAGGGAAAAGCCTACTCAGTGTCTTAAGTGTGCCGAAACAGACACCCATAAGTCTCTTAATTTGCCGGACCACTCTCCGATAGTGGGCGGGGGAAATCCAGAGGCCACAGGGCTTCTCTGAAAAGCGGAGGAAATTGGCCATACAACAGTATCTCGGATTTCCCCTCATTGCACTTGAGTTTGGCCTGTGCCAGCCATGTAAACACGGCTGCGAGGCATCTCTGTGCGACCCCCGTGCTCAGGTCAGAGCCTTTCCAAGTAAATAGAAGCTGGGTGTCATCGGCGTAAGCCATGATTTTAGCACCCAGCTCTTCAGCCAGGAAGATCAATGGAGTCAAGTAGATATTAAAATGCGGAGGACTCAAAGTGGAGCCCTGAGGGACTCCTGTTGATAACTCCCTGGCCGAGGATGAAAAGGGAGGCATCCAGACCTGCTGGGTACGTTCATCCAAAAAAGATTTTAGCCATGCCCATGCTGCACCAGAGATGCCAATGGAGGAGAGACGGGCAAGAAGGAGCTGGTGGTGCACCGTGTCGAAGGCGCAGAGAGGTCCAACAGAATCAGAGCCGCTCTGCCGCCCACGTCCAAGTACTCCCTGATTGCCTCTGCCATCTCCACCAGCTCTGTCTCTGTGCTATAGGATGTTCTAAAGCCAGATTGGGCAGGGTGAAGAGCCCCAGATGTTTCCACAAAGGTCTCAAGTTGGCGAAAAAACACCTTTTCGCACACTTTGGCCAGTGCCGGCAATAAGGAGATAGGGCGATAGTTAGCAGGTACAGAGGGGTCTGCAGTAGGTTTTTAAGAAGAAGAATACGTTTGGCCTGTTTCCATTGTGCTGGTACAGTAGCCGACTGAAGCGACCAGTTAATGATAGCAGCGGCTTCCAAGCACACAATCTCTGCTACCCCGGCTAAAGCTCTAGCAGGACATGGGTCTGAAGGGGAACCTGACTTGAGAGATTTAAGAATAGCAAGGATATCCGAGTTCTCTGCCTGCGCAAACTGAGAAAACAGAGGACTAGTAAGTTTACACGGAGGGGGAGCTATGAACGAAGAGATCCTCTGCATCGCTGCCGGCGATCCCAAACTATCTTGAATGGATTGTATTTTATTAATAAAAAAAGCGGAAACCTCCTCACACCATAGGGGGAGACTGAGAATATTTTATGTTCCGCGCAAGGGGACATAAAGCTTCTGACAATAGCAAAGATCTCCTTGCTATTGTTATTGGCTTTCATAATTCTCTCAGCATAAAAGTCACTTTTAGCTCTCCTAACAGCTGCATAATAATCTCTCTGTGCCGCGCGAAGAGCAGATTTAGCCGCTGGACAATATGCTACCTGCCACTGGCGTTCCAGCTTTTTGCAGCCCAATTTCGCCTCTTTTAAGGATGGACAAAACCAGGGGTGAGAAGGGGAGGGCCGAAGAAACCTGTTAGCCGGAGGTTTAGAGGAGGATTCGACCCCCTGACTAACCCACGTATTTAAGCGGTCCACATAAATCCCCCCTGCCCCATGCTATTATAGATAGACCCTGATTATGAATGGCACCTTGCAAAGGGCTGGAATTACTAGGAATGGGATCAACAGTTCTAACCATAAATCCTCCCTGCCCCATGCTATTACAAGCTTTTGCTATCAGAACCGGGGATAATATATTGGACCCAAATTAACATCACTGATTCTTGATTTCCCTCTGAGATCAATAGTTGGAAACTGAGGGCAGGGACACTGAGGAAGACATTGGAGCATATTTGAATTCAGTGCAACCCTTTATAGCACGGGGCTGTATCTTTCACTGTAGTATCGCTCCGACCAAATTAATATTGGGCCCTAAGGGCCAGATGTATCAACCTAAATTGCAATCTCAATTTAACTGTTTGCTTTGTAGGTAGGCAAAAACCTACTTGCAGAATAAGGAATCTCAAAAATTGCGATTCCCTATATTGTGCATGCATTTATAGAATCTCAATTTGCGATTCCCTGAATGCTATGCTAGTAGGCATCGCAGATTGCGATACTGCCTTAAGGAATCGCAAATTACCACCAACCTCAAGTTGATGTAATTTGCAATTTCCTAGAAAAAAGCACTGTTTTGCTTTTTTTAAAGTGCCATGCGGCACACATACATGCCCTTAGGGCATGTATGTGTGCCACATGTGCACACATGCACATTTCAGGGGTGCAACATGGTGTCCTTTTGGAACCCTTGCACCCTTGAAATTGCGTGCGCAATTTGCGAGTACCTATTGGGTACTCGCAATTTGCGCACGCAATTTCCATTCATTCCTATGGGCCTCTTGGCCCATGGCAGTGAATAGGAAGCCATTCCTTAATTGTGACTTCTAAATTGCGAGTAGTAATCAAGGAATAATAAGGAATCGCAAAGAAATTGGGCTTTTTCAAATACATCTTGTTTTGCGATTCTTGAGTAGCGATTCTCTAAAAATCGCTATTTAAGAATCGCAAAACAATTCTTTGATACATCTGGCCCTAAATCTCTTAATATCACTAACTCATATACATTTTTCATCCAATGCCAAAGAGCTGTAGTCAACTTGATTAATTTTAGACATGTTGATCAGCAGACAAGGACTTCAGCCCTATGTCAAGCACTTAATCCATCTTGTTACGCCAGTGATATCCTGCTCCCTAAAACTTTTTACATTTGTTTGTTTCAGTCTATTTACTCTGTATGATTTTCTCTATTTAGTCTTAAGTTGCTAGACACGGTGAACAACACTTACAACGCAACTTTTACATCGCAGAGCCTTTACAACGCAACCATTACAACGCAAACTATTACAACGCATTGCTCTGGGGGGGCGCTCTAGGATAGGGAATAGGTTAATTTACTATCCAATAACCTTCCCTAGTGTCCACGGGGACTGGAGTTGGAATAGTAAATTAAACTATTCACTATCCAGCACCCCAAAGCACTATGCGTTGTAATGGACTGCGTTGTAATACTTACGTTGTAAAGGCATGCGATGTAAATGCATACGTTGTAATGTCATACATCCGCTAGACACTAGTGTGCCTTTTAAATGGACATTTGTTCTAAGTGAGATGGGCCCAGAGCTTGCTCAAGGGTAAGCAAGATCGTTGTAAACCTTACACAGGTCAGTGTTTTGCCTACATTGATGAAGGGTGCTAGGAAGGAATGTTTTGTGTTCCTTATTAAACTGAGGATGAACTGCTGCATGATAGAGAAGGTCAGGGTATGCTATATCCTGCCAGGCACTAGTATTCAAACATGAGCAGGACTTCCAGAACAAGTGTTGATTTTTTTATGGGCAAGCAAGATGGCCGCAGGGGTAGTAAGCTCTGAAACCGAGCTCCCGGCTCTGCAAAAAAACATCTTAAACAGAGCCCCCCACTAGCGCTGCCCAACACCAGGATTCGATGACCGAAGCACTTTAAGGGATAAGTGAAGCCTGTCCCGCCTAAGGAAAGCAGAGTCCAGCCGCCGATCTCGCTCTGCAGTGATCGGCGCCCCTCTGCCCTCCTTTGCGACCCCAGGACACTCACCCTCTTGTTGCAGATTAGCGCTGAACCCAGCTTTCCAGCACCAGCGCCACCGGATTGAAGAACTCCGCAAACCCGCCCATCAACCCAGGACTTTAATTCAGGATCGGAGCCCCGTGACTCCTGCCTCCGGTAATTTCCCTGCGCCTGTCCCCAAAATGGCGGCCAACAAAGACATCGCCTGACCGGAGCCTCCTACGGAGCCGCTGTCTCTTAGCCTGTAAGCGCATGGACGGCCAAACGAGCTCCAAGCCATAGCCTCGACCCTTAGACCAAATTACCAGCGCCATCAACGCAGCAGCAAGCTCATCCTCGCCTCTGACGCCACGCCTGTCTCCAAAATGGCGGCCATAGTAGACGCCGCCTGACTTGAACATACCCCGGAGCCACCCGAGACATTAAAAAAGGTAACGACCATGGCGGGGGCGCCATGCTACAGCCCTATCCACCCCTAGTGCAACAAATAGTCTTCCATAGGCTCCCTTTGCTGCCCACCGCCACTGACCCTGTGCCTGACCCTAAAATGGCGGCCAAAGAAGACATCGCCTGACTTCACAGTGAGTTATGACTGTGAAACTCATGAGGGGCATTTAACAGGGGGTCAACGGAAGACCTCTCCCTCTATCCTCAACCACTCCTTCAAAAATGACCAAGGAGGTCCTGCAGACCTAAACTCCTTACCTTCACGCCAGACAGGGTACAATTCTATCAGAATGATCATGGCTGTTAGAGCTTATTAACAAGCAACCTAGAACTGCGTTAGACCAGATCCCTCTCGGAGCTGGCTGTTGGTGTGTACGTCTGGGAGGCTTTCTGCATGTCCTCTCCTGATCAGAGCCCCCATTCTCACTCCATTCTCAAGACGCTAGCCTACAAAAGTCTAACTACCAACTGGAACCGATCACCGCAAACTCCTTAGCAGTACCACACGGGCTTTAAGACCCTCGCCATCGGCCTGGAACGTCAACCTCAACACTCTACGGGAACACCTCGGCTCGTCACTCTGGGCCTCCTAAGCTCCTAGCTGCACATCTCAATTCACCAGACTCTCCCCCCTCTTCTATCCTCACCATGGCCCGGGACCAACCTCCCCCTCCTCCGCCAGTAACACTTGCCCACCTCAAACCTCACAGTCGGAACTCCTACACCATCATCTTCCCCCCCCTCCTCTCTACAAAGCTTCGACGCACTGTCAAGCAAAAACTCATCCGCAAACATGAAGAAACCCTAATCACTGACATCTACCACTCGACCTCCGTAGGACCGATGAAGATGGACCTAATATTCCACACAGAAAGACCCGAATATTGGGTCTCCACAATTAGAACGCGGATGTTCATCGCCAAAACCACCTCCACTGCTCACAGCTGCAAACTAACTACGATTCTTCCATTCAGATCAGTTGGCAAGGGCTATACAACCGTGACTATCTTCACCAATGGCACAGTCCTCATACAAGCCAACAATGATAACCTGGAAGCTTTTGACTCCTTATTCCCCTCTCTCAAGTCAGCCCTCCCTTCCCCGCCGCACCTCGCATCTACACCCTCACCGTCCACTCCCTATACAGACAGAGAAGACCGCGACATGACCCCCCTCGATCCACATACAGCCCGTCAGGCTCCCTCCCAACCCGCCACATCCCACCCCCCACGCCCACCCATCCACAACCTACAGGAAAGCCAACTCTCACCCTCCTCCACCCTCCCTTACCACCTCTCCCCCCATAGCTACCTCCCACCACCGAGGACAATCACCCCCCGGTCAACCGGCAGCTCACAGCCAACGAGCCTCCCCTCGAATATCCCCCCCACTCTCCCACCTCCGAGGACAATCACCCCCCGGTCAACTGGCAGCTCACAGCCAACGAGCCTCCCCTCGAATATCCCCCCCCACTCTCAAACGTCCCCCGTCTTATCCTCCTCCTGACCCTCCCCCCTTCCCGCCCATGTCCAATATCTCACCCAGCCCTCTTCCCACACAACCCCCGCCCTCTACCCCGATCCCTATCTCCCAACCCACTCCCCCGCACTACAACACGCTCGGCCCCACTGCAGTTGCCCACAACCCCCCCATTGATTCCACTACTAAGCGGCTCACAGCCTTGGAAAAACAGGTCGACTCCATCACCCAAGGCCTAATTGAAATACTCCTCAACCTCGGTATAGCCTGTATTCCCCCTAAACTCCCTCCCCGAACGCCTCTCCTCGCCAACGACAACACCACCCAGGGACCCACAGTACCCCAAAATGCACAATATAATCCCTCCAAACATCCCAATACCCCTCCCCAATCGCCCCTCCTCGCCAACGACAGCATCACCCAGGGGCCCACAGGAGCCCTCAACGCTCACCCGATCGATCCCTATCCCAAGAGCCTGGCTTCCAGTCCCAAAAAACCTGAACTCTCCAGAGCCCCATGGACTAGGCCCCCGACCACTACCTCATCTCACATCCCACCTTGCTCTAAACACCTGACCACTAGACCACTCAGATCAGAAGCGCCTATGTCAGACAGAGAAGCAACATTACTAGCCAGGTCCTACGACTCTCCCATCTCAGTCTCACCTAAATCTAAAATCCAAGTAATCACTGGTTATCGGAAAGATCAACTCACCCTCAAACGACAAAGATTACCAGTCCTCACCGCCATACCCAGAGAAGCTAAAGACAAACCAACCAGCATGCAGGAGAGAATCACCAACTGCCTCCTAATCAACTGCAGATCGGCCTCATTACATGCAACGGACATAGCTGAAGCCATCCTCACACACGACATAGATGTTGCGTTCCTCACTGAGACCTGGCTAAATAAGTCATCTCCCCCCTGCCTAGACATGCTGGTTCCTCCGGGATTCTCCCTCATCTCCAAAGACAGGATAGAACAACGAGGAGGTGGAGTTGCTATCATCCACAAGGACAGCTGGATCATCACAGAAACCTCCCCCTTTGAATACAACTCATTTGAATGTCTATCCGTTTCCATCAAAACCAAAGACAATGATTCTCTATTTTGCCATCTACTCTATCACCCCCCGGGCAGAAACAATGAGTTTGGAGACCAACTATCCAACCTGATCGCTCAAGACGCTCTCGGCGATTCCAAAAACCTAATTCTTGGTGACCTAAATCTCCGATGAAATGAAACTCGCAACCCTCTAATTAGATCGCTATCCAACCTCCTCGCAGATAACAACCTCACTCAACATTGCACCGAGGAGACACACTACAAAGGAGCCACACTGGACGCCATCATTGCACAAAAGAATTCAATCACGATCAACCACATACTCCCCGTTGACTGGTCAGATCATCATATGATCCTATTTCACATTAATCACCCTATCATCCCGTTCAAACCTCCCCAAGACCCACCCAAATGGTCAAGAAACCTCTCTCAAGTCCCCCTAGACATTCTAGAAGGGCAGCTAAGCTCACTTCTCCCAGACAACTCTCCACACCTTTCGACCAACGATCTCATTGACCAGTACAACTCTGAGCTAGTCTCCATTCTCGATAATCTAGCTCCTCCAAAGCTCAAAAGAAGCCGTACCACCCCGTCCAGAACCTGGTTCAATTCGGACCTCAACGCAGAAAGAAGAACATTGAGAGCCAAAGAAAGAAAGTGGAGAAACAACCCAACAACCTTCCTTCGCCTACAATTAAAAACAGCCCGAAAGAAGTATAACAACCATATCAAAAACAAGAAATCCAACTTCTTCCGAGAGGCACTTGCCAACTCCAAAAACAGACCTAAGGAACTCTACAACATAATCAGACACCAAACATCCAAGCCTCTGCCCTCACCCCTGCAGGCGTCCGAAGAACTATGCGACAACTTCGCAAGCTTCTTCAACGACAAGGTCCTAAAAATCGAACTATCTCTAGACATCAGCAACACGACCATCCCTCAGGCCCTCCCTTCCGGCCCCCCTCCCCTACCTTGGCTAAGCTTTCGCCACGTGCAGGAAATGGAGATAATCTCGCTAATCTCGACCTCCAAACCATCAGCTCACATCTCAGACCCCATTCCCCCCTCACTTGTCAAAAAAATGAAGCTCACCTTAGCATCAATATGGGGCAAAATAATAAACAGCTCCCTACAAAGCGGGTGGTCCCCGACTGTCTAAAAATGGGACAAGTCACTCCTTTGCTGAAAAAACCCGGCCTTGACTCTGCAGACTTGAACAATTTCAGACCGATATCCAACCTCCCTCTACTCGCCAAAACACTGGAACGCTGCGTGCTCCTGCAACTAACTCATCACCTGGATAACATCAATCTCCTGGACCCCCTCCAGTCTGGCTTCAGACAAGGTCGTAGCACAGAAACCGCAATGCTGAACATCATAGACGACATTCACGGTTCTCTTGACGCTGACAAGTGCTGCCTTCTCATACTCCTCGATCTATCCGCAGCGTTCGACACGGTAGACCATAAGCTCCTCATCAAAACTCTGCAAGTAAGAGCCGGCCTCGGCGAGGTAGTTCTTGACTGGTTTTCTTCCTTTCTCCACAACCGCTCGCAAATAATAAAACTGAAGAACTTCACCTCCGAAACACAGCAAGTCAACAAGGGTGTCCCCCAAGGATCAGTACTTTCTCCTCAGCTCTTCAACATCTATATGGAACCGCTCGCCAAACTACTCAGGAATGCCAACATCCTCTTCCACCTCTACGCGGATGACACGCAGATCTACCTGGAAACCTCTTCACCCAACGACATCCATAGACTAAATGCTGTCTTAAAAGATGTTCAAGATTGGCTGACAAAAAACCACCTGAAACTCAATCCCGAAAAGACCGAAACCCTTCTCATATCAAACAAAGAAGACAACCCTCAAGTCACGGAGTGGCTGAAGTCGATCGATGCTCTTAAAGGTTCTCTCACGCCAACGGACTCCGTCAAATCTCTGGGTTTCACCCTAGACCCCAAACTCACCTTGACAAACCACATCAAGAACTCGGCAAAAAGTGCCTTCTTCAACCTCAGACTGCTGAACAAAATCAAACCTTTCATTCCCAACAAGGATCTTAAACTAGCTACACAATCTCTAGTCCTATCTAGACTGGACTATGGGAATTCAATCCTTACAGGTATCCCCAAATCACACTTGGCGCCACTAAAAACAACACTACATGCGGCAGCAAGAATGATCACAGGATGCAAAAAATTCGACCACATCTCCCCAGCACTCAAAGAACTTGAATGGCTTCCGGTGGAAATGCGTAGCTCCTTCAGAACGGCCTGCCTAACCCACAAAGCCCTCCACACCGGTAAACCTGAGTACCTGGCAACCAAGCTCAAAAAAGCAGGCCAAAGCAGATATTTGAGAAGCTCCAACTCCCTGCTGCTCATCCTTCCAAAAACCAGAAAGAAGAAAACTGCGGACTGCTCCTTCACTGGAAATGCCCCCAAAATATGGAACTCTATCCCTCCACATATCAGAACTCTACCGTCCTATGCGGAATTCAAGAACCAACTCAAATCCTTGTTCCTCATCCGCTCCCTAGGTCCCAGATAACCAGGATCTCCCACTGAACTATGTGTTAGCTATGTATCCTTACACCAAAAGTCCCACTGTTACGCACTTTCCCTCCCCCAATATTGGACTGCCTCTACTTGTTACATGTCTTGTTGTTCACCCTGTCACGCCTGTTACTGTAAAGCGCTCTGCTACCTTCGGGTCTTGTTAGCGCTATAGAAAACTTCTAAAAAAAAAAAAATTTACTGTGAGATGATTTCCGTTCTCCATATCTCAAGTGTGTTGTAATCATATTGCTATGTTAGATTTGACAAATATAAAAATGTCTTCCTCCAGTTCAAGCAATGTGATCCAAAGAAGCGGTTTCCCACTTGATCAGAGCAAGGGTTACGGGAAAGCAATGTCTTAACTTTTCAGAATATGTAGAGCTTGCAGAGACTGACCTTCAGTTAATTGAATATTCGTGCACTATTTCAAGGTGAAGCATCTTTTTCAGCTAACTCCTAGTAGGAATTGGCGCATTACGTAGTGCTGACTTAGGGCCCCAATTATGAGTTTGGCAGTTTGATGGACCGCCAAACCCATGGTGGGTGGTGCGGAACCTGCCCCTTTATCCAAAAGGAGTCCACAGTTTGGCACAAAATATTCACCCAAGTGAAGTACTTTCTACTGGTTAATTACTAAGTGCTACCTCTTTGGGTAAATGTCTAGCATATATTCTACTCTACATCTGTATAATGGAGCCCGATGAAATGTCACCAGTGACCTGGTGTGCGTTTTGGCAATGTGATTGTTCCTTGTGCGTCTTATACAGAAATGTGTGCTAACTTGAATCTTCCTGTAGAGAAGACGACGAGAGTGCAACGATGTAAATCTCGTCCAAACAAGGCTCCTTCATCTTAACTTTATGAAGTAAGTGCTTCTTTGTTTGGTGGAGATGTCCTCATAATCAGATACAAATAAGAACTTATTAGTAACACACCACCAGAATCGGCGGGAAGCACGCTGGGGTGCCTTTTGGTAAACTGTCCATCATCCTTCTAAAAGGTGGAAAGACCTTTGCATACTTCTAAGGTGAATGTGCCATGGCCAAGCGGGTGGACCTTTCAAGTGATTTGCACATTTGCATGCTCGTAGTGATTTTAAAGAGAGAACCATGGACTCTGATTTCACTAGGAGAGGACAAGCAGCAGACCCTTGACGGAGGACGGTCGTGGAAACCAATTCCAGATAACACAATAACCCTGAAATTTTAAAATCAGGCAAGCATTGGATGTTGTTTTACAAATAAGAAGACTGACATCAATGCAATTAAGTAATTAAAACAATGGCATAATGACCGCCCGTCCTAGACTCCGGAAAACCTTATAACATATTACTTGAGAGCTTACCAGAAACTAAATCTTAAACTGGAGGAACAGACATCAGCCTAGTCCATTAACCGGATAGTCATTAAAAACAGAACACCATAATACCACTGAAAGATATTTTAACGAAGTGAGGTGAAATATTTGACCTCCAAACCCACAGGAATTAAATTAAAAAGCCTGGGTCAACTGGACATACCGAAAGAGTCAGCCCGAACAAGTACTACGGAACAGGTGGTAGAAATAAACGGGGTTCCAGTACGATACTTTTAAAAACTTAAGCTGCAACTTGGAGTATATCCACAAAATTGTTTTTATAAAAGAAAACATTGTCCTGAAGAAGGTGACCAACGTTTTCACCGAAACGCCGCGTCGACAGTTTTTCTTGTTTTATATAAATATGTTTTTTTTTTAAAATGTGTGTTGAAATAATATGTAATGTTATGTTTTGAATAAATTGTATGAAAACTTGATTTTAATAATATGATGACAAATAAGTAGACTAATAATCTCTTTTTATAATAAATACTAAGAATTGCAAAACTTATCTTTACCTCATTTTTTGCCGAATTTGTACCATAACAGTCTGCCATAGAATTACTCAAAAATTGTCTAAATCATGTTAGATTTGTAAATTTGTTATTCTGTGTGGTAACACTCCTAATTTGGATTTTTCTGACACGATCACCATAGAATAAGGTTCAGTAGGGGGACTATTCATCTAGTCCCAGCTGCTATTAAAACCAGAAAAAGGGATCCCTTTGTTATTTGCCGATTATCGACCCATTCCCTTTTTCACAAAGGGTGCCTCCCAATACAACTTTTTGTGAGGACAAGAAAGAACCCACTACTCACAGTCACATACAGATTGCGCTCCAATAGATCAATGATGCATTCACCTTCACAAAGGATTTCATATCCTCTTTCAACTTGGAATTGCAGAGAAAACACACTTGCTTTGCCTTCGTCAAGCCCAGAAGTTAAGGATCATTTGCCTTTACAGAAGCGAATCTTCAATTGGGGTATCTGCTATGTTTATATTTGTAAGTGCTTCCGTAGAGGTTTAATTCTTGTGAAATGAGCATCTTGGCCAAAACGGAAGCACACCTGCTCATTTATCCAAAAAAAGTCCACAGTTTTGTTTAAAATGTCTACCCTATTGCAGTACTTTCTACTGGTTAGTTATTAAGTGCTACCTTGTTGGGTAAATGTCCTTTGTCTATTCTACACTGCAGCTGCTTTATGGACCACAAGGAAATGTCTCCAGCGCACTTTTGTGCATTTAGCAATGTGATCGCCTTCCCCTGGGGCCTGGCGCCAATTCAGTGGGGGAGGGGAGCCGTGTGGACCCCTGTCCTAGGCTTATTTTGGCCATGGGGACCCACTCTCCCAGGGTCCAGCCTAAATTCAATGGGGATGCGGGGGCCGTACACTCCCCCCGGGCCGCAAGGGGAGCCTGTATGCCTCTGCGGTCCCTGCTGGCTGCCTGCCTCCTGCGGGAGCCGGCATTACTCCAGCACGCAGGTAGCTGCTAAATATGCAGCTCCCTGCGTGCGGGAGTAATCTGTCATCTTGTTCTCTGCCCATTTGGCAGCAGGCAGGGAAACAGATGTAAACTCTGCTCCCAGCAAGGGAGAGCAGTTTGACAGCTCCAGCTTGCTGGGAGGTGAAATAGGCTTGATTACAAGTCTGGCAGTCTAGAGACCAACGGACTCGCAGGGTGCGCCCGTAGTGGTGCAGCGGTGTAGAGGCAGTAATATGCTTGGCGGCACCGCTGCGTTCCTGCCAAGCATAGTGGATTAACTTTGTTTTATTTAACGTTTTGTGAAGATTAATCAAATGGCGCAAAAGTTATTAGCAATACAAAAAAACTATTTCCTATGGTACTACATCCTAAGAGTGGAAAGAAGAGAGAGCAGGAAGTACAAGACAGAAACGAAAGAGACAGAAAGAAAGAGAGGGGGGCTGGGTTGAACATTTGTGCCTAGGCTGATTTTTATTCCTAGTTCAGCCCTAGAAATTGTACACACAAACCCAAACAATCACCACCAGTAATTAGCCCTCTCTTCTGATCAGATAATTGCTTTGCCCATTACCTAGGTCAAGTCACTGAACTGCACCGTCATCAGGATGAGTGACTCCATTCATGCTATGTAGACTGAGGCACTTGAAGAAAGTCTTAACATGTATTTCAATATGGACTAACTCCAAATACTTCTTAAACACCCATAAGAATGACTTGGGCAATGAGAATCTTAGTTTGATGGGAACAATCTTTACTCTGAAATGCTAGTTGGCCCACATGCCACTCAGGTACTACAGGGTTCACATCTGAGTTCCCACAGGGACCTTTTTTTCAAATCTGACAATCAAAATATTCATATTTACCACCTTGTCGATTCACTAAACGTAGAATACACCAATAAATGAGGGTAAGCTAACTCTGTGTCTAGTGGTCTTAAACAGAGAAACAGAGTTTTTGGTGCCTTGCAGGAACAACAGAAGCACCGTGACTTACACCTGGGAAAGATTTTGTGCTGATGTCTCCATGTTGGTAAGAAAGATCTGGTACCTGGACAAAGCTCTCCTTCATAGCTGAAATCAATAAAGTGATGAGGAACCTGAACCATTGACTGACTATGCTAAGGATAGTGCTATCACTTTTTGATTCCAGGAAAAAATTGTAGGTGGCTACAGTGTTGCTTCTTTCAAGTTTGGACTATTATTAATTTAGCTTTGCAGAACTTACCAAAACTGAAATCTAGTAGTTGCAGAGACAGCCAAACAAGGCAGCAAGCATATGACCCCATCTGTGATTGCACTCCACTGAAGTGTGGTTGAATCAATACTATAGTTCCATACTTCATGTACTTTACATAAAGCTTACAGGGGTAGGAGTACCTATAAAGACTAGAACACTACTGCTCTCCTACTGAAACATGTGCTATAGCTAAATTTGAGAAGATGGCCTGGTATATGATGTCCACTAATGTAAGAATACAACTGTGTGCTCTGTGCAAGTCTATGTGCAAGTTGCTGTTGGAATTTTAAAGATTAGGGACCCTTTCCAGTGGACCCTGAAGAAACCCTGTGGAAGACAGAAGGTTGGAGAGCCACCCCACCCGTGTATACTGTGGTACCCAAGTTACCTATCCCAGGGAAGCCGGGTGCATAGGTGTGAAGTGGCGTTGGAAACCGCAGTCAAACCCAATGAAGGACTTCAGGAAAGTGCTGCTGCTGGAAGAGGAAAAAGTGTCCGGAGGAATCCAAACATGGACTCTGGAAGAGAAGTACCTGAAAGCAGAGGGGACAGAGTCTATGTCACTCAGAAGTGACCAGGAGAATTGAAAGACGGATGCCCTCCAATGTCGGGTGCTTCAGGTAAGATGATGGTGACCTTGACTCTGCAGCTGCGAGGATCAGGCAATGCTGAGGACAACCAGGACCCAGATACGAGCTGACCCATGAAGGATGTCGAGTGCTGAGGGGTCGGTGTCCGACAGGAGCACGAACAAGCCTTGGCCAAGGCAACCCACGCAGGAAGTCAAAAAGGTACATGGTTGTGACCAGCAGGGTCCAGGAGACTCACCACAAGCAGGGGAGTCAGGGCAGGCCCGAAGATTCAGGAGAGCCCAAGGAAAACAAATAACACCCTCAACTGGACCCACAGGTACATCGATCGCGAGAGGACCTCAAGCAGCTCACCAAAAGGAGCAGGCCACAGTGCCCACGAGGCGGTGTGGCTAAATATCTTGGTGCAAGAAGTTGCCGGAGGTTGGGGCAACTTGGAGCCCAATGCACTTGTCGCAGAGTTGCCAACAATCATATGCACTTGCAAAAGTATGCAGTGCACAGGGGTATGGTTAATGCAGCACACATGAGAGATTCTGACCTCAGGCTTGGTGAGACGGCAGCTCGGGCCTCGGGAGATGTAAATAACCACCACTTGTGTTGTTGAACCTTTCAGAGCACGCAGGAGCTTGGGATCAGCAGACGGGTCAGCAGTGTTGATGTGCCTGCGAATGCAGAGGAGTGACTCCTTCACTTCAAGTGAGATTATGTTCAAGTGTCTTGGATGCTCCACAGGTCCGGCACGGATCCTGTATGGTGCACAGGAACAAACGAGGCAGCAGACTGAAGTCAGGCCCAAACAAAGTCCAGCAAAGTCCAGAGTGCGCAGACAGTAGAAGAGCAGTGGATTCAGTTCTGAATCTTGTCCTTGACAAATCTAGGGACCTACATCATGGTAAGACTTTAAGTACCTTAAGGAGAGGGTTGGGAAAATCCAGGGGACCCTCCCAGGGGAGGGTCTGGACAGGGGGGAGGTTATTCCCATGTCCTTTGTCCAGTTTCACGCCAGAGCGGGAGCCAACGGTCCCCAGGACTAGTTAGAACTGGACTATGCACGGGGACATCAAATGTGCCCCTAATGCAGACTCTGAGGTGCTAGCAAGCGCACCCACCTAGCCCTAATACACTAAATCCTATCAGGGAGGTGGTCACACCTCCCTGTGGCAGGATGCTATTGTTCTGCCTTCACCTGCTCAAGCTTAGCTCATTAGCAGGAGGGCAGAAATGTGTCTCTGGCTGGCAGCAACCATTTGTTGCTGACCAGGACTAGAAGGCTGGTACCAAGAACACTGAGAGCCTAATGGAGGGCTCTCCCGGTGCTTGGAATCATACCTCCTTCACCGTTTACTGTGTGGGGGTATGATTCCAACATGTTTGATACCAAACATGATAGGATTAATTTCAGCCGTTTTCGAGATGGTCATCATGGGGTCACACGATGCCCCTCTATGTAGTATGTGGCTGCTTTAGTGACAACCCGGGAGAATGGACTACATAGGCTGGAGGGGTGTCCTGCTCATGCAGGGCACCCTCTCACTTAGAATCAAGCACCCTACCCTCAGGATTGTATAGGCCTGCTATAGGAGTGACTTATAGTTTTTAAGTGCAATGACCCTTAGATATAGTGAACCTATATCTTTCGTAAGTGGTGTATGCACCAACTTACACAGGCTGTAACGGCAGGCTTGTAGTTCAATTTTGAATGGTCTCTCATGGGTGGCATAATAAATGCTGCATCCCATGGGAGACCTCTGGGGTAACTATGCCCTGGGCACATGGGTACCATATACTAGGGACTGACAAGGCTACCCCAATCTGGGGTGTACCTAGGTACTGAACACAACAGGTTAGAGAGAAAGCAGATAGATTGGGGTCCTGATTAGCAGGATCCCAGTCAGACTAGTCAAAAACAGTATCACATCAAGCAAAAGGTGGGGGTAACAATAAGAAACAGATCCTACTTTCCTACACTAAACCTTCTTAATCTGCCCTAAGAGGTGAAACATCCTACTAGCGACCAAAATGCTCCAGGACAAAATCCACGGGAGTGCAAGCCATAAGAAAAGTTAATGGTGGGTCCAGTTGACAAAAGCCTATGAAAATGATCTTTTAAAGATGCATTGCCCTCACCCACTAGTAAATGGCATGCTACATCAGGTTCATAGTCTTTCTACATGTTTGAGGGAAAGCAGCATCCTAGAATAGCCGCTAAAGTCTCAATCGGAATTAGCATTGGTTCAGGATTCATATTAATTTATTTAACTGCTTTTTGCAGTACTGTGACACAATACATTTTAGTGCGCTTTTTTTTTTTTTGAGCTTGTAAAGCGCACTGCTACCCATCCATAGGTCTCCTGGCGCTGTATAACTCTGGGGAACCCGTCCTGGCTTTCTCTGTGGGATGGTCCCTTGCTGGGAGTCTCCAAGGTGGAGCCAGGCATCCCCGGAATTGGTGGGGCCGTTGTGGAGATTAGGCAAGCTAATGCCCAGAGTTGCCAAGTGGAACTCCTGATTAGAGTAAGCACCAAAGCGAGAATTATCGAGTCCGCTGACCGAGGTCCACGACCCTGCCACGTCGGGAATTGAACCCTTGTCCCGGGCCGACTTCTGCTCTTGGGGCTGCCGCCTCTAACCAGTGAGCCACACTACTCCACATGCTTTGAATAGAGCAAGTGCCATACTACATGTCACTAAGAGTAGAACATAGGATATAATATAAACCGTGTATTTTACATGGAACAAAATATGAACACAGTGTACAATATGCAATGATTTTGGATTATGATCTGTTCGTTGTCATATTTTAGAACAGGAATAGTCAAAAGATGTTAGCTGTTAAATGCTTCATGAAGAAGAGGAGAGTATGTTGTGATCTTACCGCTAGTGAAAGAGAGCTCCAAAGTGATGTGTTGCATCTGCATATGTTTGTGTCTGTGCTTGAGGATTTGAACTTCAGGACTTCAGGCTAGAAGTGTTTCTTACTTCGGAGTCATCTTTGTTTTCTTGTCTTATTGCTACAGCAAGATCCCTCCAATAGTCCACAGCAATGATTAGAGATCACCTTTATTCTCACCTTTATTATTTTTTACTCTTAACCAATTGAATTTAGCAGGCTTTGTGATTCTTTCTTATGGGGCTTGTGAGTTTATTCATCTTTGTATTCATCAGACAAGTTTCCTGTGAGCATTTGTGTTTTTCTATTACTCAGTCGGCGTTGGCTTTCATTTGACTGTGCTCCCTGAAGCTGTTGGTTCAGCATTCTGTGATTTAATGAGCATTGGTTTTGTTGCTCTTCTAAGATTTCATAATTTCTTAATGGTGATTTCTTAATTAATCAGTGTGTTTGTGCCTTACTGCATAACTTTCTGTGACATGTGTTAGCTGATATTACTAGCCTGTACATTTCCTTTACCCTTGGTATGTAGGGTTCACTGACAAAAGATCAAAACCACAAATATCGTGGTATATAAATATCAAGTTAAAAATATCAAACACAAAAATATCCTTATCTTATATTGCAATGTAAATAACTAAAAGATAAAAAAATATCGTTATGCACTAATTTCAAGACATATATATCATTTTTTAAACAAATATGGGCTTCATTACCAACATCCAAAGAAGTGGCCCAACCGCCGGATTATGATCCAGTGGTCGGGAGCACCAGTCGTAGGGACCGACTGCTACTTTTCCAAGGGGCTCAAGGATCCTGTTAAGGCAGCGATGGGACCGTAATCCCTACAATAGGGGTGGTGCCTGCTCTTGAACCGCTATAGAGATTACGATGGCCCTCTTCCCTCTGCCTTTAGATGGCGGTCTAACTGTCATGTAAGGCAAACAGAATAGGACTTTGGGGACCCCTAGCGGGGCCCCCATCCCCGGTTAGTCTACGCATGGGCCCTGGGGGACACATGTGGTGCCTCCCAAACATCCATGCATCGTGTGTCAGGTACCACATGGTGCCTGAAACACTGTGCATTGATGATTGAAAACTGCTCTTTTGCATTGTAGCATGTGCTACAGCCCTTTTCTAGGGCAAAAGAGCAGCTTTCCGACCGCCTCCATGGTGGTCACATTGTAATTAGGCAGGTGTAACCACTGACATGTAATCAGTCGGACACCTGCCTGGTACGATGATGGTAGGATGCTCATCCGACCGAAATCATAATGAGACCCTATATGATTAAAAGTAATAAACATTAAGGGGCGGTTGGTTTATAGTCCGAACGCCCAATTACGATGTTTGCAGTCGGAACGTGAACCAGCTGGTCATTTCGACTCAGTTCCGACCGACTCCCAGAGTATTCCTGTTGGTTGGAACTGCCTCGTAACCCCTATGGAGGGCCCTCAGGATTATGATGTTGGTTTCCAACAGCCTTTCCGACATGGAAAGGCTGTCAGAAAATGACTTTAGGGACCCCTGGCAGGGCCCCCTAGCTCCTGAGGTCTAGGATTGGTGCGTACCCCCACTGTAAAACTCTGCACTATGGGGCAGGCCCCATGGGGTGCCTCCGACAGGGTGCAGGGTTTTACACACACACCCATTTTCCCATGGGAGCCTGTGTTATGGCCAGTTCTCTGGCATAACACGTGCTCCCATAGGGAGCAATGGGAATCCGAATGAACAGTGTTCAGTCGCATCGTAATCTGGCAGTGAGAACTGCCTACCGCAAGTTGGTCGGTCCCAAAAACCGAGACTGTGTCGGCCAGAGGCTTTCCACCCAACATCGTAATAAGCTCTAAATATATTAATATTGAACAGTAATATGATTAATCATAGATATAACATATATATGTTTAAATAAACATACACATATAGATATGTATGAGTTTTTTTGAATAAGTATAACATTATATATTTTAAATATATTAAAAAATATATATAAATGTTATACTTATTTGCTTTTTAAACTCATACATATCTATATATGTAGGTTTATTTCAACATATATATTTTAATACTATTATTAAATGAATAATTTATGTTTATATTATAATTTCCTAATTTTTTGTAAACTTTAAAAAACATATATACAATTAATGAAAAACTATAACAAAAAGCTGTAAAAATTTAAAAAACAGACCAATTTAATTACACATAAAATATAAACAATAAAAAAATGTCATTTGCCTAAAAATAAATTACATATTACAAACATTGCTGGATCAAAATATTATAATCTTAAATACACAAAACACCATATGATCTAAATGTTATCAATATAAACAGAACATTAGAATTGTAGAAATAATACACATGCTATTCTCACTCCAATCTCTACAACAGTACTCGGGAATGGTAAAATGTACTATTCCCACTCCAGTTTACGCAACAGTAGGGAAGGCGTTGGGCTCAGGAGGGTAAAAATTACTATTCCCAATCCAGTCCTTGTAACAGTAGGGAAAGCGTTGGACTCCGGAGGGCAACACATTTCCATTCCCATTCCAGTCGATGCAACAGTTGGGAAAGTGTTGGATTGTGGAGGGGTAAAATGTACTATTCCAACTCCAGTTGATGCAACAGTAGGGAAAGGGTTGGACTCAGGAGGGGTAACAATTTACTATTCCCACTCCAGTCTGTGCAACAGTAGTGAAAGCGTTGGACTCAAATTATTATTCCCGCTCCAGTCAGTGCTACAGTAGAGAAAGTGTTGGATTTAGTAGGGGTTCAAATTACTATAGCCACTACGGCAGTGCAACAGTAGGGAAAGTGTTGGATTGTGTTGGATTGTGGAGAGGTAAAATGTACTATTCCCACTCCAGTCTATGCAACAGTAGAGAGACAGTAGTTCACTCCAAGCAAATACATTGCTTAAACAGCTATATTAAATAACAAGAAATATAATTATAAATATTAAATTAAATAATATAATTAAAAATCTATATTTAATTATAAAAAACTTATTTTTTAAATAACAAAATTACATATGTATTACAATGTTTAATAAATATTGTAAGTTAAAAAATATAAAAAACATTAATACAATTAAAATACCACACTATTCTAACAATCATAGGAAACACATGTAATGTAATATACAATGAAAAAGCATGACAGAATTATCACATAACATAATATATAGCACACTTAAAAAAAAAGATTTATTTGTAACTTAAATAACTTTTTACCCTAAACGTCAGCAAACTAAACAACACACACCTAAAATACATCTTAAATATCATACTTTCACATTTTGCATATTTAATTATCGATTAAACATTAAAAATAATTAACCAATAATAAAATAATTATATGTACTTACCTTCCCACCCTTTAACCCTACAAATCCAATAACGTACACCCGATCTATAAATAAACAATATATTATTTACATAATTATTTATCAATTGAACAATTAATAACAATTAACTAATAAAAATGTTATTATATTTAATTAACTTCCATCCCTTTACCCCTTCAAACCCAACAACCCGCACCTAATATATCATACAAAATAATATAGCTACACAGTTAGCATAATTAATTATCAATTAAATAGTTATTAATAGTTAAGATTAATGATTAATTATTAAAACTGATGTCCTTCACAACCTTTACCCTACAAAAACAACTGACCTCAAATATATAAATAAATATTTACATTAATTACATAATTTACTTAATTATCAATTACATAAATAATAATAATTAAAAATGAATTATTAATTAATTATAATTAAATTCCTCCACACCCAATAACCCTTCAAAGCCCACAATGCACACCTAAAGCTTACCCTAATAAAAAAATGAATTACAGAATTAACATAATTATCAATTAAACAATTAATATTAATTAAAAAAATTAATAATTAATTATAATTAATTTACTTCCCACCCTGTACCCCTAAAACCCCCACAACTCACTACGGCACTGAAAATAACAATAAACTATTACATTACATTTAAAAAAAACAACTCAAAATTAACAATATATATTAAAAACATGAACAATAATTATCCAAACAATTTATAACATATACAATAAAATGTATACAAAATACTTTAAAATAATTTTAAAATGATATTATTAACAATGATATTTTTGTAAACCTTATTAACAACATCAATATTAACAACATAGATATTTTTGCACACAGTATTTGTACATCACAATATTTACAATTTGATATTTGTGCCTCTAAATTGTTTTTTTCCGATATTGTGTCAAACCATCATGCTGAGAAAAAAGCAAATAGTGTGGCTTGGCTAGATTATTCTGTGGTGTTCAGTGACTCCCTCCTTTGCTTATTGCACATAAAAATAGGGTTGCGGAAGATTGGAACTTTTACTTACTGATGATTTTATTATCTTCATGTATACATATGATAGGGACAGATTCAACTTTCAGAATTTTGCAGCACAAATGGGGACTAATAATGGTTTAGAGGCACCCACTTTCAACTGAGCTGATACTATATATCCAATTTATACTGACCTTACAGACAAATGTATGTCAACGAAAGTTGCTACTCCGGCTAGAGTGTCCTGATGCTAAGATGGAACATCAGGGATAGGGTGGACATAGTGGCAGGATGCTAAGCTTGGGCTACGTCTTGAAAAGCCAGGTTTTAAGGTGTTTTCTGAAAGTTGCATAGTCAGCTGAGGCTCACAAAGAGCTGGGAAGGCTGGTCTATGTTTGTGCACTCAGAAACCCAAAGGATCTTTCCCCTATGCGCTCTAAGCATATTTTGGGGAGGCGTGCGAGATCTGCAGTAGAGGATCTTAGGGTCCTTGTTGGAATTTAGCGGATAATGCGCTTCCTAAGATACTTGGCACCTTGGCCATGGAATGCTTTAAAAAATATCACCATGGCTTTAAACTTAATTCTTTCTTTCATTCTGAGCCAGTGCGAAGATTTGAGAATAGGAGTCATATGAGATCTAGGCTTTGACTTAAGGATCGCTCTGGCCACTATTTTCTGCATTACTTGTAGATGCTGATTGAGATAGTCGAGTAGGCAAGGTACCGATGCACTTAGGGACGTATAAACATACTCTGGTACAGTGGCATTGCTCACCCAAGATCTTCCGATGCCACACAAGCTCAGCAGCCTTCTCCTGATTACTTGATGCAATGGAACACGCTGCATTACAAACCACTGTTCTTTTACATTCGGTCAATGGATTTTTCCTTACCAATCGATTTGAAACATGCACTCATGCATACCATTAAATATAATTGTCAAAATTCTCCTCCTATCAGCAGCCTTTAGCGAGTCACCGAAATGTAGTGTATTTGGCTACAACAGACAGATGTGCGGATGGAGCTCCTTGGAGGAAGATTAATGGGCAAATCCTTACTCTTGGGGTGGGGTTTCTGGAGTAGTTGCTAAATCGAACATTTCACAGCAATTTACCCAATATATATTAAGTGAAAACTATAAATGGCACTTTATATTCCAGGCTGCTACATAACATGGCTAAAAGGCATTGGAATTAACAGTCAATGTCTCTTGCATTGCAGTGACTGATTGGCTTTGACAGTGCTTGTTTCTTGAGTTGACCCTTTTCTTCCTTTCCTATCCCCTGCATGTATTTTCTCACTGGGCACACCAGTCTCTAAATAAATTACATGTTAGCCTTAATTGCTATTAATGTCTTACTGCAATTTGCCTGCGACTCATTTAAAAGATCCAAACCTCTTCTATTTTAAAAGTCATACCCCTGTAACCTAACTACTTCTCACCTCCTCTAGCTCATGTATTATCACCATTAAACATCTGCAGAGCCTCCTTTTCCCCAATGATAACACCTAACTCCTATTAAGGGTTTTCTTTAGCTCACAAGGCTAATCCCAAAAATCAACATTAAAACATAACACTGAATCAACCACTAAGCTTGGGTATTGGAGCAGCGTGCTGCCCAGGGCAAAGCACATCAGGAGTAGAAAATGCTATATAAAAGCAATTAAGATTAGCAAATCAAAAAAGCAATTGAGATTACAATTACAAGATGATTTTTTTAAAAATAAGAGTACGTTTACTTTTCTGCTGCCAGGCAAGTATTCTAACAGGATCTCACTAAGGTTTCCATTGGGGATGTAACTGTTGTAAAGATCTGTCCCACTGCCATAAAAACACACAAATATTGAACAAAAAATAGTGGCTTCAGTCCTTTGGAATTGGTTAAATATTGGACACAGTCAGACGAAAATCTGAAAGTTCGATGGCTACTGATTACCACGCCTCCAAGTAGCCACAGGTGACAACGGCCCGCCCCCAGCAATGGTGGTTCGCTTCAGGCGTGTTGCAGACTGGCGTGCTCCGTGAACCCTGCCGAGTGATTGCGTTTTTCTTGTCGGCAATTGGTGGCAGTAATGGGCCGGCTGCCGAGCGTTCTTTACCTGGAGGGTGCTTTTTCTTCTGCTTGATGCCTCTGCGTTCGTGAAGGCAAGGCTCCCACGCAACTGCGGTGGAATTCCCGCTGCAGGTTTAGACGACATCCGTGCAAGTGAGGAGAAGGAGGTTATCTCGTGCTGCAGCGGCCCCTTTGATCTGTGAGTGCAGAGCGCCGGGTGCTAGTAGCGAGCTGTGAGCCCACCGCTGATGGTGAAAATCCCCTAAGGCGGTGGAGAGACAAGTGGAGGGAAAACAGAAATTGACCTGCGCAGCACAGTCCGTTGCTACTGGAGAGCAGAACAGACCTTCACTCCTTTCTCCCTTCCTCTACAAGTCATCTTCTCTGTGCGTGTAATACCAATTTTACGCTTCATCTATGGCTTCCCTTTGTTAAGAGCGCTCTAGAGATTAGAGCGCGCAAACACATTTTTCGGGGAGAGAGCATACTCACAAAAGAAGCATATAATTATAAGTGTCACCAAAGTATAGTGGGAGAACTGTAAGGAATTGAAGTGGTCAAAATGGGAAAACTTCTTAACGCAGCCCGCCTCAAAGTTAAAACTCGCCGAGCCCAGGCCAAGGAGGCAAAAGAGGCAGCCCGTTTGGCTAGTAAGGAGAATGCCTCCAGTCTGTTTGGACTTGACACCACTCTTGAGAGCTCAGAAGAGGAGGATCTACCCTCTGTTGCATCTTCGGAACAGGTGGATATGGCAAATAAAAATGTAACCACAGTCATGCCAGTAACATCTCTACAGGATAACTCGGTGACAGAGGGTCCCAAAAAGGCAAAAGAGGTGAAAGAGGCTAAACAATTTGCATTATTTTTTTTAAAAGCTACATTGCAGTCCCCCTCTCCAGGCTCCAGCCCAGCGCCGAAATGTTTTAAAGAGCCCTCAGGAGTCGTAGCGCCACCAGTACCAGTAATAGACTTGGCCCCTAAAAGTCAGGATAAATCGCAATGCAACCCGAAAGCTGATCTGCTTACAATCATAGAGACATCCTTGGGACAAAATCTAAGCTAGGATGGGATAACCTCCTTATCTTTGCTGACTGCTCAAAATGGGAAACAACTAGGGCAACCAGAAACATCAGAAATAAATGACCAGGCCGCCTCCGCCTCCAGTGTCCCGAGCACCTTGATGACTCCCCAAGTCAAGACACCGATACAGCCTCGGGTTTTTCCGCAGGATCTGATATCTCAAACTGGCCTGATGTCTTCCGAAGGAATAATAGTAGGAAACATTTCTTTCGCTGTTGACGCTCCTCATATTATCTTCAGCCCGAATACGGAGCTAGCAGGTGAATTTCAGATGAGTGTCAAAGACATGTTAAATTTAATTCTGGAGGAGGTCTTTGAGCTGAAGAGAACTCAGAAAACCAAACTTGCCTCTCTTCATCAACGATTAGGGCAAATCGAAGAGGCAATGTCAAGCTTTCCAATTAAACTGCAGGAGGCAGAAGCCAGGATCTCAGTTTTAGAGGACCAGATGACTATAGTAATGGGGGAAGCTAAAGCAGCGGCCAAAAGTAAGAATCTTCTGGAGAACAAACCTGAGGAGCTGGAAACCACTCCCGGAGGTCCAATCACCGGTTTGTCGGAATTCCGGAAGGCATCGAGGGCTCCCAACCCCTATAGTCGGTCAACTCGTTTATTAAACAAAGGGTTCTTCCAGAGTTCGAAGGAGATCCCACCATCACCAGGGCTCATCGGGTTCCTGCCTGTCCGTTTCCCAGTTCTACGATGCCACGGACAATACTGCTAAATTTCCAACAGAGACAGTTTTTAGTGAATGAAACTGTAAAATGTTTTTTTCCGATATGACTGCTGTGGCGGCAAATAGTAGAAAGGAATTTGTGAAGATCCTCCACTTGTTCAAAGCTAACGGGTCTCAAGCATCAAAACTGAGAGTCTTAGTTAAGGGCAAATTTTGTATGTTTTCTGACCCTGATGAAGCCCAGGGATTATTAAAAGAGATCTTGCAGGGCTTTGAAGGAAAAGTTTGATTTAATATAATTTCACTGTCATAAATTGGGGGGTTAGGGGGACAAGGCATCTCTTGTCTCCTTCACTGGAAGGCCAGGTCATTTGCCGAGTTGTTATATGATCACGATAGGGGTCTTACCCTTATAGCGTGCGCTTGTTTGCATGCTTAATTAATATTTGACAAATCCAAGCATTGCTGGGGGGACTAGGGATAGGGTCACTCGGGTGTATTTACATGACACCCAGGTTAGATGGGGGGGTGAAATGTGGTTAGTGTGGTCAGTGGGGGGTTTTCCACATTTTGGGGGGGAGGGGTCACGAGGGGTGGGATGGGAGCATAAGGGAAAAAATGAAGTACTTTTTTTTCAAATTCATTCAGGTTTTTTACATCCATTCTTTAGTTTGACTCTGGGTCAGATAGTGTGTGGGAGGCTGTTTAGGTGGTTTAAGTTTTGGTTTCTTCTTTATTATGGCTTCTAAGGAACTGCTGAAAGTGGCCTCTTTTAACGTTAATGGTCTTAAAAATAAAAATAAAATGTGGGCATTGAATTGTGGATTAAAACAGAAAATCCGGCGGTGATTTTATTGCAAGAGACCCACATACCAGCTGCAAACTGTCAGACTTCCCTATGTTCAGGTCCTGGGAAGCCTATAGGGAATTTTCTTCGTCTTCAGCCTCCGATAAAGGGACAGCAATATTTTTAAGTAATAGATTCCAGGTGGAGGTTTTCAATTTTGACAAAGATCAGTATGGTCGTTGGTGCTGGGTTACCTGCATTTCTAGACAGTGACAGAGACCGATAACCTTTGTCAGTATATATGCCCCAGTTGAGGATAATCCACAAGTGTATGAGGATCTCTTTCAATCCCTAATTCAAGCACCAGGTGAGTTGATTCTGGGGGGAGATTTCAATGTTCTAATGAATCCTAAAATCGACTCCTAAGCGCTGGCTAACAAACAATTGAAACCCGAAACTTTAAGAACTATGCAACATTATGGAGTAACCTTGGATCTACAGGATCCATGGCGTGTAGCCTTTCCAACTAAAATAGCGTATATTTGTTGATCAGGTAGATTTCATACCTCTTCACGCATTGATTTCTTTTTGGTCTCTCTGAGTTTGTGCTTTAGCCAGCAGAGATTCCTACATAACGGATTCTAAGACCATGTTATGTTGGTGCTTGAATTACAACTAGGAGATTGTGCTAGGACCCCTAAAAGATGGACGCTGAGTAGACAATATTTTAATGAAGAGGATTGGGTGGGTTTTATCGGGAAAGAGATCAAGGAATTTCTATCACAAAACTATGAGACTGCACCATTGAATGTGGTTTGGGACGCACTCAAGGCTTTCGTCCAGGGGTTAATTATTGGAAAAGATGCTGAAAATGTAAAAAAAAGTTAGGGAAGATAAGAGAATCTTGGAGCAGAAGGTCCAGAGGTCTTACTCTATATTTCTCAACAACCCCTCTGTGTTTAACCAGCGCCAGCTGGATCAGGCTAAATGAATCCTCTTTGCAACAATATCGTCAAAAAACATATGAGGAAAGTCATTTTACAGGCAGGTTTTTGGCCTGCCAGGCTAGGGAGCAGGCTGTTTCTAATTAGATTAATGTGTTAAAATGCCCCTTAACCGCCTCTCACACAGATGACCTAGTCAAAATCTATATCTATACTACAATTATAAAGAGAGAGTTGAAACATTTGAGGCGGGAAATCTCAAGAAGTACAGCACCAATCACAACACCCAATACAGCATTGTAAAGGGGAGTTGCAGCAGATGGACATAGGTTATACATCTGGCTACCATATACATTACAAAGGTCAAACAACCTTAGGGGTAAAGTAGTCCCTTGTGGGCGTTGGCGTTCTACTGTCAGCGATGGGCATGTCAAAGTAGCGGGGGCGTGTCAAAGTAGCGATGGGCGTTTCAAACTACACTTTGTGGGCATCACAGTTGTCAGAGGGGCAGGCCCAAAACAAAAAATGATAATAAAATATGCGCGCACATTCACGCTCCATACTGATACTGATAACACTCACAGTACTTGCCGTGCTAACTAAAACAAAGCTTTACTCATTGTGAGCCTCAGCGTTGGCAGAGGGGGTTGGCATAAAAAAAGGGGCGCGGCTTTCAAAAGCGCACTATTCACTCGGCGCAACATTCACGCTTTTTTGGGCATCACTGTTGTCAGAGGGGCCGGGGCTGGCAAAAAGAAAGGGGCGCGGCTTTCACAAGCGTGGTATTTCACTCGGCGACACATTCACGCCTTTGTGGGCGTCAACGTTGTCAGAGGGGCCTGGCCCAAAACTACAAACAATAAATAAATGGCCGCCGATTTCACTGTGCAAGCCCATTCATGCTCCATTAATGATAACACTCACAATATTTGCGGCGGGAACAAAAACTGAGCTTCACTCATTTGTGAGCCTTGGCGTTGTCAGAGGGGGCAGGCATAAAGAAAGGGGCGCGGCTTTCACAAAGACGCCGGAAGCATAGCGTCCTTGGAGTTGAGGCGTTTGGCAGTGATGCTATCAGCGGCGTCTAAGTGCACCAAGCAAGTCTTTGGGGAGTGCGTGAACCTAGTAAGGCACACGCCCTCAGTGTGCATGCCAGGACTGATCAGGGGCGTCGGCAGGAGCGGACACACGCGTTCGCATTCTGCGGAAAGGACAACAAACCGCAGAGCACACGCTCACCTTCCGCGCAACAGAAAGAGGGGTTCTAAGCAGCCGCACAGGCAAGTCGCATGAAACAATAAATGTACCATGCCATGAACTTTTAAAAAAACTTTGCCTTGCCTATTCTAACCATTTAAGACATTCTTTTTCGTACCTGGACAACGTCGGGACGGGCTGCTAGTCAGTGATATAATGCTACAGCATTATGGGTCTATATATGGTCCACAACAGACTGTGGATATTACTTCTCTAAGAGGATTTTTGCATAATAATGGATTACCGACACTCTCAGATATGGAAAAAAATCTGTGGCAAGCCCCTTCACAATGGAAGAGTTGGTTGGGGTTATTAAGAATCTGCCAAATGGTAAGGCCTGTGGCCTGGATGGATTTCCGCCTGAGTTTTTTAAAGTCTTTTATTGTTCAGTTGCGGACTTTTTTCTTCGTTTAGTTAATTCTATTTGGGGCGGGGGGCAATACCAGAGTCCTTTAGACAAGGCAACATAGTTAGTTTCCTGAAAAAAGGTAAGAATAGCAAGGTCCCAAATTCTTATCGCCCGATTACGTTATTAAACTCAGATTATAAAATCGTTACTAAACTGTTATCTATTCGGTTTAATCAATATGCCGCGCATTTGATCCATCCGGACCAGAATGGTTTTATTGCTGGTAGGCAGCTTGCCACCAACACACATTATTTAACTGAGACGTTGGATTATTTCGACACACGATTTTACATCATTTTGATATTTCCTCGAAGATCACGACCCTGATCCATTATTTATATCTTAATGCTAAAGCCAATGTAATTATTAACACCTCGGTGGCCGGGCAGGTTAAAGTAAAACGAGGCACAAGGCTAGGGTGCCCTTTATCGCCAGTCCTATTTGCTTTTTTTTTTAACCATTGGCGATAGCAATAAAGACCTGCACTGATATTCGTCCCCCAATTCCATCTATGGCGAAATTAAAATTATACGCCGACGATATTAGGCTTATTATTAAACCAGAGCTAGAGGTTCAGGCTAAAGTTTTCCAGGTTTTTGAGGATTGTGAGGTTTTAGGTGGGTATCGTATTAATAAAAAGAAAACTGAAGTTTTACAATGTGGTGGAGCAGGCTTGGATCTGCACCCTGATATTCTTTCCTTTGTTAACACCAAACCTAAGAGATATCTGGGGGTATATTTTTCTGAAAGTGTTGGTGACCTATATCACCTAAATTTTGCACCGCTTCTACGAAAAACTCAGGCCCTGTTTTTACGCTGGAACTCTCTTCCATTATCTATTTTGGGCCGGGTGGCCTTGATTAAAATGTCTGTCCTTCCTTTGTTTAATTTTTTGTTTTCGACCATTCCCTGTATTTTATCAGGCTCCTTTTTTACCCAAGTAGAGTCTATGTTTACAGCCTTCCTTTGGGCAAAAAAATCACTGTGAATTGCACTTAGCACTTTATATGAAGAGTCGGAACAGGGAGGCTTGCCTCTTCCGAATCTTAGGGACTATTACTATGCTTATTTTGCACAATATTTATCTAGATTCAAGTCTCAACAACAATCAAATCTTGTTATCAATAATTTTATTAATCTAACGTGTAGGGAAAAACAGATCCACTCCCCTTTGTCAGTCTTCAAATCCCTACACTGGTTCATCCCGGAGGATGCGGGAAAACCGCTGTGGACTGAAAAAGACCCCCCGCCAGATTAGGATGGCTGGGGGATCGTTTTTCAGTCCTCAGCTTTTCCGCCGCGGTCGCCTTCCGACTGCGGCGGAAAAGCAATAACATGGCTAGCGGTGTCTATCAGACACCGCAGGCCATATTATGATGGAGTAGAATGTATGCTTTTCCACGGCGGCATTTCCGCCGTGGAAAAGCATACGGACCATCACTTCGGGGGCCCGTTGCGGGCCCCCTGGGTGAAGGGGGGTGCACATGGGGGGTACCGCGTGGTGCCTGCCGCTTTGTGCACGCAAATGCGGTGCATGCATTTTTAACATTGCGGCGGGTGCAGCTCGAAGCTGCACCCGCCGCAATATTAAAAATACAGGATGTGACCGCCAGGGTGGCGGTCACATCCTAATTTGCACAGAGAGACCGCCGCTGCCCCTGCGGACGGTCCCTCCTACTCCTCTACTCCTACTATGGTGGCGGACGGACTCGGGTCCGTCCGCCATCATAATCGGCCCCTTAGTTCACACCCAGAAGAACATTTAGTGCCATGGATGTTGGCCAATCTCACATTATATGCAGTTGAAAGGAACAGTACATCCAAAATTGGCCAGTAGTTTGAAGCATCTACAGTAACACTATGATGATGATAAGAGATTTATAAAGCGCTCAGCTACCTAGAAAGAGTGTCCTACCACAGGCTAAGGCTACCTGCAATTTGCACCGTTTCTAACTAGCACTGCAAGTCTTGACCACATTCCAAGTATTATTACTTCCTGGGTAATAGATCGAAAATAGGAGTTAGAACTTGGGCCGACGGTATCAACCAAGCACACCAATATTAAAATACATATACTTTTTTCAGTTTCCTCACTTTTACTTACAAAAGGAGACTTTGGAACACTTAATACGATGCTAAGCATTTTTCTGCATCCTCAACTACTGATTTTCTTTGCTGAAAATGAATGTATACTCCAAAGTAAATACATCAAAGGATGTTTTCAGTGCGGTCAGTACTTGCTAGTAGTGGTTAAAATGATTCCGGAAATTGTTGGATGCTTTAGACCTTCACTTTGCAGACCAAGAATAAAGTGACAATGGCACTAACAGGTCAAATGATTTTCTCTTTGTGGTAGCAGTTTCCACCCATGAGGACATATTACTACTGTAACAATCTACAGATGGATTCTAAACTACAGACTCGCAGCCGTCACTCTAAAGTCCGTGCTAATCTCAACTCGAAAGCCTGAGCCAACTTCCATACCTAGCACAACTGCATGCAGTAAAACACACAGAGGTATTTCCAAGCACAGGTTTCGCTTTATGAAATCTTGCAAAATATGGTCAGATAAAAAAACTGCAATATTTCAAGTTTTCACAGCTCAAAATGGAGGAAAACATGGTGCAATGCTGAGTTACACTCCATTCTGAACGACCGTCCTCAGAATAATGTGGTAATATCATGACAGAAATTATTTGATTCCGAGATGTAGAGCTTTCCCGGCAGCGGCAGCAGTCTTGCATTTTAATAGACACCTCCACAAAATACAAATGTATTTAATTAAACCATGTGAAATCTTTTGATGCAAGCAAAAGCGTAGACTAGCTGCACTCACTTACGGCATAAACCCATGCTGCATTTTATCTGTTCTTTGTTGTGCTTTTATTGTACATTGAGCCCTCCACGGCACCAAAGAAAGCTACCTAGGAATACTGTTGAGCACTCGACGATCACCTTTTGATTTCCTGCTCACAGGTCCATATTTAACTAACTGTCAAATTTACTGTTTTATGCTGCCTAATAATACTATTAAATTAGTATGTGGTGACGTACATCACAAAGCCATATGAAATTGCATCAGAAAAAAACAGCTCTTTAAATAATTGACAATATCATTATGAAATGAGGCATGTCTTACAGGAGTAATTCTATCGTTTTGTAATGCCTCTTGGCGCCCGTGTGATTCAGGTAAACCGAGCCATGCTCAGCTGGTTTCATCAGGGTCGGGTTTCCGGGATTAGTTTACTAGGCGCGTGAGTAAGGATCTTGCTAAGTCACTGATGTGGTAACAACTAATGGTAATCACTTACGTAGCTCCCGTGGTGTCTGCAACGTTTATTGTTACAAATTGTTGTTGTTTGGATTTTAGGGGGAGTTGTACTGAAGATTTCTTTTTAGAATGGATATACACAATTAGTTTCTGAGGAATTGATTCAGTGCAAGATTGACTTTCCATAGTACTTTTATCGTTACGCCGCCACCCACAGCACCCCACAACTTTCATCCAATGACTACAGACACAGTTTTGTTTGGAAAAGGAGCTGCAGGTTTATTTGTTACACAAATAAAAAGGCGGGTTATCTTACAGGCGATCCCTAGCCGCCCCACAACCCCTAATTGCTGGGCACCTGAAGTTTAGCTAAAATACACCAGCGGCCATAGCCCGGTGTTGTACCCTGGGAGCACTTACACTCCCACCGGTGAACCTATCGTCCACCATACCTCACGCCCACTGAACAAGGGAGAGTGACTCACACCTTCTCCAGCCTGGCGGAGCTTCATGTGGCAAGCCCCCGGTTGCTCAGGTTTACAACCGCCCTAAGGACTAACGGGGCACCGTCGTACTCCAAGTTCCCAAGAAGGACCCCTTTGAGCATGTATGACTTATGCACGCGTGAGCTTTATACTGGAGGCTTCAGGTCCTGTTCCTGCGCATTTCCTGTTGTGGGATCGCCCTGTAACTCCTCCACAGCAGTCCTGATGGGAGAGGGGGGGGGGGGAGCTACCTATGGGCCTAGGCAAAATTATTGGCCTGGGAGCTACCTGCCTTGTCGCGACCTGTCTGGTAGGGGAGCAGCAGCAAAGAGGGCGCGGGGGAGGAGGGGGAGCCCCTTATACCTGGTGCCCCACCCCTTTACCGGCGGCTTGCCCGCGCCGCCCCCAGGGTCTTTCTGCCCGGCTCCCTCAAAGGTACTACGGGGGGCTGCCCTCCTACGGGGTCCCCTGCAGGGACCTCGGGCATCCTGCAAAGGGTGCAGTAAATATGCTGCTATTTATGTCCGTCCAGCTATCTGTTGCCAGTTAATACATTTTTTAAATGATTTTTGATGAGGATGTGATATGCTCCTGGTCCAATGGACGTTCGCTAAAAAGCTGACAAGGAACAATATCATTGAAGGTTGGTGGGGATACAACGTAAACAAGAGGGTTAGAGATGTAGATTCAACAGTACATATAGAAATATAGATGGGCAACTGTGTCTAACAGGGATATTTTGGACTGAGTGGGTTCTAACTGACATGAAACAGAAACGAGGAAAAGGCTCGATTTATTTTATAATGTCACACTGATCTTGTGGTGAAAAGCATCACTTTAGTCAATATTTTGTCACTTTGGTGCTTTTGAAATGCTAAATGCACAACATGGAAGTGACTCCGCGAGATGGTTTAACTATTAACTTCCTAACAATCTTACCGGAGATCACACATTAATCACAAAACGTTATCATTTTTTAAAACACGTATTTAGATGTTTCCTCTTCCGCATCGATGGAAATCACCCTCCAGGCCAACTCGGAAGGAGATGTCCGACACAGTTTCACCTGCACGTGCCTTGCTGTGGCCCATCACTACAATGGGTACCATGTTGTGGATTTTTTACAACACAAGCCTGGTTCAGACTTGAAAAACCCAGGAAGCAGGGGAAGCAAAATAAAAGTACTAGACTAGCTGTCTCTCACCCGAGGGTGCTCCCACGAACCCTGTTGTACGCAATGAAATAGACCTGCACAGAGGGCAGCAGTGCGTCTCTCCCGCCTCTAGGCGCCTGTGCCACAGCACGGCCATTTCATGCCAGCGGGCTGAAGACCACGTGGAAAGGTTAAACAAAGGATGTGATGGCTTGGTCAGACTGTTTCAGATCTATCCGTAAGCAACTTGTTCATGAAATTTAAGGGATTGCGACAGTGTCACGTTTACGATGCGAAATGGGTTCATACTGATGAAATATTAGGAAACCCTAAAAAACATGTTCACCCGGTTACCTTGCGTCCACTTCTTAATAGTGGTGTAGTGCGATATGGAAGCAAATGACACACTTGCACTTATCCTTATGGGTTCCGAAGTATCGTGCTACTCACCAAGAAAGCACTTCAACACCCCATCAGGGGGAACAAGCACTAAATAAATGCAAACCTTTTTCCCTCTTCTATCCGCCGCTATCCTTCTGAACTCAAATAACTGACTAACCTATCCACCACTCAAATTACTTTTATATTTCACTATAGTAATTGAACACTAATCCTTCTTGGGTTCCGGAGTAGCTCACTACTCGCCGAAAAAGCGCTTCAACACCTTGTCAGGGGTAGTAAGCAATATATAAATGCAATTGCAATACAACACTTGACTTGTCCATGAAGCAGCTCAGAGCTTAACACAGTGATATAAAATAAACACTAATGCTTAACCCCTTCGCAGCGGGGGTAATTCCCCCGCTGTGCTGGGGGGCGGGGGCGCGCACAGCGCCCCCATGCTCATGACGAGCTCAGCTCGTCATGAGGCACGCACGGTGCTCGTGTGGTCATGACGAGCTGAGCTCGTCATGACCCCACCCGTTTCCGTGGAACATTCAGCACAGCAGGGGAATTATCCCCGCGTGTGAGCGTTCCACGGCTCATGACGAGCTGAGCTCGTCATGAGCACTTAAGGTGTTAATAAGTAACTTCACCCAGGCTATGACGTCCCTCCACCCTCCCGAGGACAACTCAATACGAGACAACGGACTCTCAGTGCCAAGAAGCATTTACCACGCCACGTGGTGCAATTTAGAAACCTACACAGACCTTGTCCGACGCATAGCGAACTCCAGCCTCACCCTTCAGGGAGCCCTTTTTGACCCGCCGGCATTGCTGCCTTCGTCGCTGCTCCCGCTGCCTGTCACCTCCCCCCGCCGTAGCCTCTCTCCACCTGTGCTGCCGTAGTGCGGGGGAGTGTGTGACTACAACTCCCAGCGGCCTCCGCGACCGGAAGTCGCGTCGAGGCGGAGCGCGCCAGGAGGCGTTCAAAAACGAGCGGGTGCCTACACAGACCTTGTCCGACGCATAGCGAACTCCAGCCTCACCCTTCAGGGAGCCCTTTTTGACCCGCCGGCATAGCTGCCTTCGTCGCTGCTCCCGCTGCCTGTCACCTCCCCCCGCCGCAGCCTCTCTCCACCTGTGCTGCCGTAGTGCGGGAGAGTGTGTGACTACAACTCGCAGTGGCCTCCGCGACCGGAAATCGCGTCAAGGCGGAGCGCGCCAGGAGGCGTTAAAAAACGACCAGTACCTCCCGCGTCGCGGGAGCGCGCCGGGCCGCGCCGGGCTAAGCCTGGGCAAAGGGCGGGCCCTCTGTGGCCCTCAGAGGCCAGAGGAGACTGGACTGGGCCAGACTTCCTGGTTGTGGGACTCTATTTAAGTAAGAGTGTTAACTTCTTATATTTTGGTACAATTGCTGGTAATGTTTACCACCGTGATTACATCACCCTCTGCCATTGCCCCTGATAAAGTAGGGGGCTTGTTGAATGGTACCCTCGATAACTATTTTACTAAAACTGCCCTTGAAGGTACTAGAGTACTATCTTTAGCAGAACGCCGGGACGGCCGCCGCCGTTCTATAGAACGAATTAAGAACAGGGCCCTATCTGAACCAATCCCTGTTGTTATAACAGCTAATAACTTTTGTGCTGACACCATGGACGTTACATTACTTGGGGACAGTGTGCCCATATTGTTAAGGGAGTGTCTAGCACCTTCTATCAGTCCAACGCATACTGAATCAGCTCCTATCTCCCTTGATTTTTCCAGTACCCCTAATGCATCAAAAGTAATGATTTCACCAACACCCAGGCCAGGGAAGATAGTAAGAGGAAAAACAACGAGACCCTTGCCATATAAAATCCATGGCCCACCGCCAACGAAAAAGAGACGCAAAAGATTGGACCCAACTAAGCCCAAATTAAGTCATTCTGAATTTGGGAAAATGTCTAATCCTACCACCATTGAAGCAACGGGATCTTTAGTTGCGAAGGGAGCTGCAGAGACAGCGTTAGACCCTCCAGCACTCTCACTATTGACTTCACACTTGGCCACTAAGTACAATACAGAACATGCCATAAATGTTGAAGGGTCTCCATCAACTCGCTCTAGTAATTTACTAGATAGTATAGAACTATTTGTGAGGAGTTATACGCTAGCCATAGTTGAAAGACTAAAAGGGGTGGAGACAAGACTAGGAAAAATAGAGGCGGACTTGGCCATACATGGAAACTCTGCTAGGGCTTTAGGAAATAAGGGTCCAATAATAGCATCAATCCCTAGCAGAGCCTCCACTTCGGCCCACGTTACTACATCAAATGTAGTAGTGGCAACACCTCCCACCACTACTCCTTGTAATTATTTGAAAATAGCCACACCAGTTGTGACCAAAAACCAGCCCACAGGTACACTATCTGCCACCAAATATTCCCCAATTCCTAAACCAAACCAGACCCAAATAGTGACATCAAGATCAGCTGCGGCTTTGAATCATATTCCGGATATCCCCGTTAATAATATTCAAGTAAGGGAAGCGGGTATCTCATTAAATGGGCCGCCTAGATTGGAAGGGGACGAAGCCAGATATACAAGAGGGGTGCAAGGTAGGAGACCACCTACAGAACTCCCACCAGAAGCTGTACCCTATGTGGTGGTACTCACTGGGATACCAGAACTGCCTGGAAATAAGCAGGAAGGTTTTTTCCAACTTAAGAACAAAATAATGCATTGGCTAATTTCACATAGACCAAAGGCCAGCAATATTAATGGCGAAATAATCCATGTCCGACGGTTGCCTTGGCTAGGAGGAAGACCAAAAGACATAGGGGCAGACGTGGTAGTGGTGAATTTCAGAGATAAAAATGCGGTCCAATACATACTGTCCTGGCCGCATGGTAATGAGAATAGTTGTATTATATCGCGCCCACTGACTTACTTTTATCCAAGATCCATAGTATTTCCAAATAAACCGGTAACTAGCAATGCTCTCTTGGATAACCATTTTTTTAACTTGGAGCTTGCTAGAAACCCTGTTCATATGTACCAACCAGCAGCAGCCCCTGTTTTACCTGGGTGGAATACCATACCCCCAAGATACAACTCAAATGAATATAGAAGAATGTCTCACATATTGCCATTCACGCCATTGGAAACATCGAATAGGTTTGATGTTTTCAGTGGTTTGGATGAATGCGATTGAAGTTCAAGGAACAGGGAGGTAGATAGTGGTGGTGCAAACAACTATAATACTGATGGAGCAAAGGAGGAAGAAGGAAGTAGATCCCTGAGGGCAGACAATTCTGTTACTGTAATTGGCTCTGGGATTGATTGTAGCTTGTCTTCACCCGCAATAGTTGGTAACTGTGGGTCAAATGAGGGGCCCTCTTTGATTACATTAGTTTCATGGAATGTGGCGGGGGTGCGTGCAAAAATATGTGACCCAGATTGGAATAGATACATGAACACCTTTGACATTTGTATGCTGCAGGAGACATGGGCTACGGACCAGGTCCATAGAGTGGGATACAGAACATATCAAATAGAGGCTGTCCCTTCACCAAGAGGTCGAGCTGCAGGAGGCCTACTAATATGGATCAGTGTATCTATTAATATCGGCATAAAGATCCTAAATACTGATTCTTTAGATATATTAGGCCTGGAAATAACTATAGAGGACAAAAGGGTGATTAACCTTATAAATGTGTATAATAGTCCTCATCCATCTCATAAGGTGTCGCCATGTATTGAAAAACTGGAGAGTTTTATGGACACCCTAGAGCCTGACGCAAGTGTAATTTTATGCGGGGACATGAATTGTAATTTTGAACCGATCACGGGCATGGTCAATTTGTATGACGAAGAGGATGTGGCTAATAGGATACCTCTTCTGATTGATAATGGAACCGTTGCTGGGACTACACTAGCCTTCAGATCACTAGGTTGCTTACAAGCCATGGTCTGAGGGCTTGTAATGGGCGTATGCCTTCTGATAGCCCGAAAGCACCCACCTTTAGGAGGCGAAATTACAAAAGCAACCTTGATTATGTTATCATTTCGTTTGACTTGTGGCAATATACAATTGACTTAAAAGTCAACGAGAGATTTGATAGTGACCACTACCCCCTTGAAACCAGCTTTCTTGAAAACTTATTAAATGAGCAGGGAAATATAGAGGGAGGTGTTACAAATGCACAGTTACCAATACTAGATAACATTATTGTTAGCAACAATAGAAGGGCTGTCAAATGGGCATATATATTGGAAAGAGAGGACCTCCTATCTAATATTTATTGCACCTTAGCAAATACATTTGAATCGTATTGTCCACTCGGAAGTGAACAAGGGGAATTTATTAACCTACACAAATTCTTTTTTAGCCAATTACTAGACCTTCTAACAAAAAAAACAAAAAAAGGGACTGGTATCGTAAATGCTAAACAAGTTGGGAAACCATGGTATAACAAGGAATGCCGGGTTGCCAAAACCGCTTTGATTGAGGCAATTAAAAGAAAAAGTCCTGTAGAAATTAAAGATAAAAGGAAATTATATAATACAACATTGGTAAAAGTAAAATCCTCTTGGGACGACGGAATATGGTCCAGTATGATACAAGCAGCTAAAACCAAGGACCAGAGGCACTTCTGGGAATTAGTGGCCAAGGGGAACAAACGCGAGAAAGGCTCTAGAGAGGTTTTTTTAGACGAGGCTACGTGGGTAAAACATTTCACAAACTTGTACGCAGCTAAAATAAGCGAGGTTGCCCCCTTGGAGGAACCGACTCTTTTTCAGCCAGCGAACTCACACCCACCGGTAGTCTTTGATTTACACGAAACCGAGCTAGCAATTGCTTCAGTCAAACAAAGGAAGGCACCTGGACTTGATAAAATTCCAGGCGATCTTTATTTGCATAACACTGATGTTTGGGCACCTTATTTAAACTATTTATTCAATACTATTGCGGCCGGTGATCATATGCCAGAAACCTGGGATGGTGCTGAAATTATCACTATTTTTAAAAAGGGGGATAGAGGCGATCCAGCCAATTATCGCCCCATTAGTCTTTTAGACATAACTCAAAAAATATATGCCAGGCATATATTAAATTGTATAAACACGTGGTTAGACGAAGAATTAGTTTTATCAAAATATCAGGCGGGGTTTAGGGAAAAAACTGGGACTATAGATCAGGTTCTAAGGTTATGCTGCTTGTATTGGAAATATGTCATCATCCGCAAGGGCCACTTGTATGTGACCTTTGTAGATCTACGAGCAGCATTTGACCTAATTCCTCGTGACCTGCTTTGGAAGTCCTTGAAAAGGCAGGGACTTCCTGGGGAACTTTTACAACTGGTGATGGGCCTTCACCAGGAAAACTATGCTAAGGTCAGGTGGGGCCCTAACGGGGAACTTACAGACTCAATCCCAATAAAAAGGGGAGTACGCCAGGGATGCGTACTTGCTCCCACACTCTTTTCCCTTTTTGTTAATGATATTGCGGCTTATATGGAGGATTGTGATAATGATTCGCCTCGATTGGGAGGGGAACGTGTGCCGTCCCTCCTTTTCGCGGACGACACGATCCTCATCTCACAGACTCCTAGGGGCCTTCAGATCTTATTAGATAGGTTCCAGCAATATTGTACCTCAAAAGGGTTAGAGATTAACACAAAAAAACCAAATACATGGCACTAAACCCTCATAAAAGTTTTAAAAAAAAACTAATGCTAAATGGTCACAAGCTTGACTATGAACAGAGTTTTACATACTTAGGGGTATTCTTAGATTCAACTATGGGATGGAGACCTCAGCTAGAAAAATCTAAAATAGTGTTCAAACAAAACTGTCTCCCAATATTAAAAAGACACAATAAATGTGTGAACAAGGCAGTAACCCCAGCAATAGAGATTTTTAGGTACAAGGTCCAATCAGCTGTTTTGTACGGGGCGGAACTTTGGGGACCAGTATGTAGGAAGACCTTCGAAACACTGGAAAACAAGTTTATTAGGGGATTATTAAAAGTTCCCACTAATACCCCATTGGTACCACTATTCTTAGATCTAAATATCAAGCACACTGACCATCACGCAATGTTGAGACCATTATTATTATGGGTTAGATTATGGACAACCCCCGAATTGATTGACTACAAAAGTGGGTTGAAAGAAGTACTGGACCTAGATAGTGGTAACCGAATTTATTGGTTTAAGCATGTAAGAATGTGGTTATCCAAACTAGGACTAGCGCATTTTTGGAGTGAGCCGGAGTCCTTAATTATGGCTTCCAAGAAATCGTAAAGTTATCCTTCTGGTCTTATGTGAGCCACGATTCTGCGTATGTTAGGACACACGGCCCCTTAACCGAAACATTCTTAATGGTCAAAAATGTGGCGTGTTTTGAAACATTTCTTGATGAGGTCCAGCCGCCGTTGGCTAAAACCCTGTACCTAAAATTCAGATGTGGAACACTGAGAACCAAAGTAACAGAGAAAAGCTGGGGGAAGACAAACAGTGACTATTGCACTTTATGTTCTAATAATATAAGGGAAGACGTTTTACACATATTGTTTTTTTGCCCTAGTTACAGCATACCGAGGAAAAAATGGGTAAAGCCATTATGTTATATTATTGGCTCTAGATCCCACAAGGAAGCTGGTAGAATTTTAAAAACGGACACCAGCCAAGTAATCGTGTTTGGAATTAGTAGATTTCTTCTGGCTGCAAATTTTATTAGATTAAAAATGTCTCTCCCTTTTTAAACTGTACACCACTCGGACCTGTTCAAACCACGGATATGTTTTTTAGTTTTATAGGTTTGTCATTTTAAAAATTCTATGCCTTGGTTGTTATAAATTTTGACTTGATTTAATGACTTTTTAACTTTGTATAATGTGTTTTAATTATTTATTTAAACCCTGTGATAATCCTAAACCATGACAGATTGTTTTAAAATGATGACGCGTAGTATTGATTACTGGTTTTTTGGTATTGTATAATGAATTTTTTATTGTGTATTATTGTATATCTTTTATGTTGCAACGCAACGAAATAAAGATTATTGACTGATTAGAAACGTACATAAAAGAAGAACGTGTCCACCACTTATTTGGCAGACGTTTGTCCCGATGAGTGTACAATATTTTATGAAATAACATGCCATGCATGTCATTGGCTGCACACACTCCCTGTGCCAACCTTCCATTCTTCACACTTCAGGGTGCGCCTTAGAGAATCAATTCCCTGGCACGCCACTGATGACCTGTTGTGCTTCGTGTCTAGGCCGGAGAGGGCATCATGGGATGTGGGAAGGGAGAGCGGCACAGCTGAGTGTTTCTAGTGCCCACAGTGATCACCTGCTGCCACTTCAATGCCACCCGTGCACACCAACTCTATCCATAAACAGGCTACAAGCAGTCTGTCCTATGGGCGCGATGCCACCGCACACACCACCCGGTGCCCCTCTCCACGTCAGTATGGAAGCAGACTCCAGCTGTCTGCTTTTTAATTTGCATTCCAGTGCTTGTTGCATCCTTCCCCGGTTATAAACCCCGGTCCTGAAAAATTGGGGATTTTACACTATAAGGACACTCGTTATTAGTCAAGCCATCTCCAAGCGGCTTGTAAACTTTATTTTTGTTAAACGACCCGAAATGGGCATGAAATATTTCATGCCAACGACTTATATACCCATATCCAGGCACTGCTCCAAGCAACAAGCTGCACTGGCACTGCCAGAGGGGGCAAACTGAAATCCGATAGTAACACACGAGACAAGGCATCAAAAACACTCAAATAGTCCTTTGACTCCCATCGGCCGACGAACTCCGCGGATGTCACCAGGCCCCTGCCGCGCATCATCTGCTGCACGGTGTTTGCCAGCAGTCTTCACCAAGAAAACGTGCAAACGTAAATGTGGCACTGGCACAGTGTTCTCTTTGCCCCAAACTGCTTATTCATGGGATTTACGACCCACGCACAGGGACATATGAACCGTGATCGCCCTCTTTGCTCAGTATACGAACACCACAAAACGAACTGAACTGACTACAAATCCTGGCCATCCCAAAAACTGTGATGAATAGACCAAATGATTGTTGCCTGGATCTAGGGCATCTACTGCATGGGAAATAACTAACGTGTTTGCCCCAGTTGATACAACGAAGACGCACATAGATCCATCCACATTCTGCAAATGCTGCATGTTGATACTGGTCAAATGGGCCCCTAAGGCCACCTGCAGAGAGCGCACACATCAGGCGAATCTGTTCAGAGCAATACACTCCTAGGGGTCGGCAGTATTTCTTGTTTGGCTAAAGCGTCTTTCAGGTCAAACAGATTACAATGGTGTTTACATGGCGCCAGGGTATGCCATCAGCATCAGCAAGGACATTGCCAAGGGAAAACTGCGGTTGCCATGTGCTCACTCTATGTGCCCCTGCACATCTGCTGCAGCATTAAAGAGGGGCCTAGGGAGGGAGAATACTTCCTTTTCTGAAAGACTTGCTGTGTTTTAAACACACTGCTCGCTTCTCACCTGCTTGTAGCAAGTACTACTACAGCACAGCAGCTTTACACTGGGCAAATACACAAACTCAACCTAAACAAGCATTAGCCGACAGTGAAGCCGCGCTGCCGTGAAAGCAATCATCTCAATTTTAAAAAAAGCATGCTCCTCGTGCGGCAGCAGGGGGAGGGGACCTGCGCAGATCCCTTGCGGGAGCGTGCAACCATATGGCGCTGCGCGCTCCCCGAATGAAATCGACAAGATGTGCATGCGTTGCATTGCAAGCAATGCAACGCATGCACGTTTTTGCCCCCAAAGCTGTGGCGATGGCTACAGGTCTCTGTCCTAGGCAGCGCATGCGTGCTACATAGGCGAGACCTAAAAATGTAGTTCCCTAAAAAGTGAGGAGCTCAAGGACGAAAGTAAAGATACTATGTCCAGGCGAAGCCATTGAATAAGGGGAGTGATTGAAAAGAAGCACGCAAATGAGAGTGACAATAATGCCAACCAGTTGTAAGCATTGGGCTTGTTTTAGCCCCACTGTAAGTTATTGGTAAGTTGAAAACAGGTCTTCTGCAACCAGACAGCTGGTAGGCTCGACCTAAAATGGGAAACGAAGCAGACACAAACCAATGCCCTTTGTTCTTACATTGTTCTTACTGTTGGTTATGTATGGCAAAGTGTGTAATTAGTAACAGGTTATGATGGGTTGAGCACTCATCTAGTTGCGCACTGTGCACATGGTGTTGTCCTACACCTTAATTATTTATACACTTTATCTTTATATACAATCGTTAATCAGTTATTTATTTGCATAATCTGATTTCATCAATGAATCTTCATATATTACATTCTAGCATTATTATACACTTTTGATTACAATATTTTTACAATACATTGTATGGTAATTACTGAATTTTCACTCTATAACCAATGATCACATTTTACATTTTTCAATTCCTGCCCAATGTAATTAGTCATTTCCATTACATATAAGTAAGAATGTCATAGTGAACATTAGAAATCTAGGAAATTTATATAAAACATGGAGAAGCTTACTCTTTACGTGCTTCCCACGAGCAGATTGTGGTGGATGTTCTAACCTTGAAAGTTCTTCATCCGGCGTAGGAGAAGATACTTTGTGAAACATGTTTTTAGGCATGTAGTGCTTCGTGAATGAGGAGAGGCATGCGCAGGAAGATAACAGATCCGGCAGCGAAAAAACAGAAGACATAATGGAACAGGGTTTCTTTTTGTCATTTTCGGTGTTAAGTCTTCCGAAGTGTTGCTGGTGGTATTTTATAGCCCGTTTGGGAAATTCCTCTTTTTATTTTTTTACATGAATTGGTATGTGAAGTGCTGTCTTTTATAATGTGAGTATTGCAAAAAAAAAATCACACAGCAGTTGTTATCTTCTAGGGAACATAAATGTTGCCACAGAAATAAATTAACTTTCACCCATTTTTCACCATGTTGGCGCGTAAAAATATTTTCATAATTGTAAATCATTTGAGACAACATGAGATCATTCAACCTGGGTTGGGCAGTTCATTTCTTATGTTTTTTGTTTGGATGCTGATAGGTTTCTTTTGCATTATCAGCATTTTAACACAACACAAAATAATAGGATGAAGTAAAGTTGTGAGCTCTCTCTGGTGAGCTACTAGCTCATGACACGGTAGTTACTGTTTACTTTTATTGTTAAATTTCGTAGTGTATTGTTGCAAGTACACCACTAGCCAGCGTATGAATTAGCAAGTACTGAGTCTGAAATGTCTTATAAATAACCACCAGATGTCAGACACACACATTGCACCAACAGCTTCCACCAGCTGCTTGCAGATATGCATACTCTACTGACACAGATCATTAACCAAGATCAAAATATTACAGTTGTGCATGGTCGTATCTGCAGACATGGGGCACTACTGATGAAAGTTAATGGGCAAAGATTGTCTATGCCTGCAAGGAGCTGGCCTCCACAGAAAAGTGCTACTCACAGATAAAGCAGTAAGACACGACTTTTCTGTGGGGCTGATAGCATTTGAATTCCTGGCTCTATGGACATTTTTGTTGAGGTAACTAAGCACAACTACCATTCTTATAAGCCTCATAGCTCCCTGTCATATTGAAGAACTAGATACTCTTATAGGCAGCTACCTCACTCAAGGATTCTATTAAAAACATAAACAAGAGGCGAATTGACGGATAGCAGGCAAACATGATGGCCACTTGCCACTTGCTAGTAATTGTAATAAAGACAGAGCCACCCAATTATCCCACGAGGACTGGGTATAATTATAACAAAACTACAAAAAATGTCCCCTAAGGAATTGTTTCTCAATAATAATTCTCAATCTTGAGTAAAATAAATAATGATACATGATGATAATCCCATGCAGCATTTTGACATATGTTCACTTGTTGTGACTATTTACAAATTGTAAATTATTGAGAAACAATTCCTGAGGGGAAATTTTTTGTAGTTTTGTTACACTTGCTAGTAAGGCTACGCTTCCCGGGACCTATAACCACGATAATCTGGTGTTGTAGGCAGCTCCCCAAGGTTAAAAATAAATCCAACTGAACCAGGATGAGACGGGTAGTTGATTGATGACCTTATTGTAAGCAGATGACAATCTCCACTGTTAATCCTAGCCCAGGTATGGATCGAGACCTGCAATGGGAAAATGGTGGTCCTAGAACCCTGTATGCAGCCTAGGTGGATGCACACCTAGTCCCTTTGTAAGTCCACCCATGGGACCGAGTGCCACATGAGAACATTGGCTCTGACCTAGACCAACTGGTAGCTATATCAAGCAAGAACTAGGAGAGGTGAGTGGATATCGGGCTGGAATAGGCCCTGCGGACCAAGAGTGCTGCACATATGGGTGGGTGAGGAGTTTTGTGTTGGCGCTCCAGCCGTCCTGAAATTGCAGAACAACAAATTCACCATTTAGATTGAGCGATGTGAGATCTGTGTGGGATTGGCTGTGAGGGGAGAAGAAAACTGTGATGTGTATTCATGTGACCTAAGCACCCCACTCAATTTGCGTCATTCTATGTCTTGCTCAAATATTCTTGATACAGAATGGGAATTCAATGGAGGGTGGCGATGGCCACCAGTGCATTGGGACCAATGTTTGAGCACAATTGCAGATCAAACCAGGTACTGAAGATTGACATGAGGCAGTGAAACAATGAGGTGATGTCCTACTACCCCTGTTGCAGGACAATTAACAAACAAATCGAGGTGAAGAACATGAGATTTAGTATGATCTAAAAGATACCTGATAGGTTTGTACAGCAAAACAGGCCAAACAGTGTGGGATTGGAAATGAAGACAGGATGGGACTGCACAGTGCAGGCCTGAAGAATTTGAAGATCCTAATAAACATGGATTTTTAACCCTGCTACATGAATGTATCGCCACAATGTGAGAAGTGAATGCTGAAGCAGTTGAATCAGGGGTGGGAACTCCCACAAGACTTGGGAAGAACCCATTCAAAGAATGGATATACCCGGCACATGTACTGGATGCTAATTAAACCCCTCTTGAAGGGAAGGGTCGTCGTGCCATGAAGTGTACTGCTATCAAGTGTGTAACCAAGCAATGTAAGGTTTGCTGCTCTTACTTTGTAATATCTTTGTAGCGTACGGGGATGGTACAGGCTTTATACAAATGTGCTAATGAGATTGATGAGCTGAGACTTCCTTTGATTGCTATCTGTGCAATGCTCTTGCTTTGTTTTGTCTCTTATTACCAACAAAAAACGAATTAGGAAATATCTAACAATAAACAATATCCACATCCTCCGGTGTCCTATCTGTACTAATGCATATCCGTCACATTCCCTGTGTATGATACCCTGTAATAAGTTCCCCTAATATAGTCTTCCGCCTCTTCATCATATGTTCTGTGCTGGTGTTCCTGGTGTGCTGGTTAGTGGTCATGAACTGTATCTATTATTGGCCATCATATTGCAGGTTTGCAATGTGTAAAATGGCCCTCAGATACTATCAAATATTGGAATTAAGTTTTGAATTTTATAGATATTCTTCTCATATGTGGCCAGTCCAAAACGTTCGCTTAACCATTCTTGGTGGGTGGGTGTATTTTGGGTATGCAGTGGTGGTGTATACAGATTTTTGCCACAATTCAGCATCGTTCATCGCCATTGTGAACTGCCATAGTCTCTGTCTGAGGTGTCATGCAATATAGCCAGTTTGGCTGATTCTGCAAACGGACAAAGGCTTGTGTTGTGTAATGTATGACAGAAGATTTTCCAATATGTGTTAAGTTACATGCAGGAACATAATATATGAATACTGTCACAGTCTAAGGTGTTGCATTTCCAACATTTGTCATCTGGGATGAGTCTCACTTTATAAATGTATACGAAGACCAATACCTGTCGTTTCATATTTTAAAATATCTATACTTGAATGACTGCTCTTAGGTCTCGATCATGAGTCTCCATTAAGACTGACTAGACTTTATCCGTATAGTCAATGTTTAAACATGTTTGTCAATATGTCTTTATCATAAGACGTGTAGAGACTGAGTATAGTTTCTCAATAAGAATTTGGCAGATGTTAGAAACTGTATCTCTCCTTTACCCCAAGTGCGCAAATATGTTTGTATTGGTGACTCCAGTAGTATTATTGATTCTGGGCTGAGTCTACTTCTCAGATAGTGCTGCAGTTGTCTGTATTTCAATTGATGCAAATATGGTAGGCTAATGTCTTTATGCAGAGTCTCAAACAGTTTGTGTATGCCTCCTTCCTTTAGGTCTGCTAGGCTCTTAATCCCACATCTATCCGTTGTGTCCAGCTAGTCACCTCCTTTCTGATTGTCACGGCAACGTTAGACCATCTTAGTGCATCTAAACCTAAGCAGCTGTTTATCCCTAATAGTTGATGTGATTCCCTCCAGGTTATCAGCATGGTCTTTAAGGTAGGTAATCAAGGGAGGCGAGCTGTTGCTACAATAGAGGATACCTAGGCCAGGTGGGGCATTTAAAGTAGAGCGCTCTAATGATACCCACAGCGGTTGTCCAGTACTGTCATCTAAAAGATGTGCCAATTGTGATAATTGGAATGCAAGGTAGTATAAATACATATCTGGTCGATGTAGCACCCCACCTCCATGTCTGCATGTAATTTGTAGGGTTTAAACCTAGACCTCCTGTCTGCCCTTATAAAGTCTTTGATGCATTTGTTTATGGCATGTAGCACCATTTTAGGAATTTGGATTGGTATAATTTCAAGAGTGTAACTAATCTTGGGGGCTGTCACCATTATTACCACTTGCACTTTACCACATAGCAAGAGTTTTAGTGAGGACCATTAAAGAAAATCAGTGTCACTTTTGGCCAACAGTGTTTTATAGTTATCCATGACCAAGTTTTTCAAGCCTCTGTTGACCAAAGTGCTCAGATATTTCATCTAAGAAGTCTTCCATTTGAACCCATAGCCATTAGCCGCATTCTTCCCTGGACAGTTAGCTATTGATAATGCTTTGCTCTTACTCCAATTAATTCTGCAGCCTGAGAGTACAGAGAAAGCTTTAATTAAAGACATGAGATGTGTGATTGATTCATTTGGATCACTGAACTTCCAAAGGATGTTGTCTTCAAATTGCACTACTACTGTTTGGCCCGCCACAGTCCCCATTGTCCATATTTGGTCTGTCTGTCTGAAGGTGGAGAGCTCTAGTGCCAAGAGAAACAGAAGCGAGGAAAGAGGACACTCTTGTCTTATTCCACACTGATTCGTAAAAGTCTGAGACATATGTCCTCCACAGTCTATTTGTGCAATTGGGTCTGCATATTGCCCTCTTTTATTGCATATTACATAGCGGGTCCATTAATGTCCTTTCGAGTTTGCAGAAGAGATATCACCACCTATTAACAGCAGGATTTTGTCTTCAGGATATTTTCTCACTTGCCACAGTATGTTGGCCAATAACTATATATGGTTCCACGACGATACACATTCCTCGACGAACCACGAGGTACAGTCTACTTGACGCTCATGAATAAGGCTTGGCAGCACTCATTTCTGCTGATTCACCAGCACTTTGGCTAATATATTCATATTGGTATTGATTAACAAATATGGGCAATAACTGCTCTGCCTTGGGCACAAGCTTCTTGAGTGCAGCAATGATGACTGCTGCCCTCGATTCCTCCCGGAATTATTCACATTCAGGGCACACCGATTGCTCAGTCTTCCTTCAATTGGCGGACCCAACATGATGATGTGGATAATCTGTCTGCACTTCTTGAAACGGTTTTCAGTGTTTTTTCTTACTTGTGTCCTCCCAGGCTGTTCTCCAGACACAGCTTTTGTGCATAGTGATGCACCTCACAGCAGGGTAGTCTGCTACCTGCAACACCCACAAGAGGCACAATGAGGTGTGAGCTCTCTGCAGCTAGTACATTAGTAGCCACTCTGGCAGTGATCAAGAAAAAGATGAAAGGCCGGCCTCACCCCTATAACAACAGAACGGCAGTCTTGCACTTCAACCCCACCATTCAGCTAAAGGCAGTGCTCTGAAAGGCTAATCAGCAGCATTTGTCAGCAAAATGACCTGATCGATTTTCTAAAGGAGCCTTGTCTCATCATTTCCTTTTGCAATGTCTGGGTCTGTGCCCTCTACCTTCATGAGTTTCAGCATTACACTTCTGCTGTCTAGCAAAACAACTTCATCTCCATCTTGTAAGGAACAGGCTAGGGGCTTCCAAAATAGAACCAGAAGGCCTCAAATTACTCCGGTTCTCTCATACACTCCATGTGTGTACCACACAAATGGCATACACATACATGATAGCATAAACCATAGCGAATATAGGCTGAACTTTACTTGAGGGGGCCAATAGGTCTCCACTCCAGTGACACAGATAAAAAGGTCTGTTCGCAACTACTGATTCACAAAACACTGTAAGGTGCCACCAGCGCAGTGATGTACCGTGTGTGTTTCCCTAACCTGCTGTCAGTGAGAAAATCATTCCAACACTGCTTAAATTCTCTCTGCTGCTCAGGTGTTAGCTCAAGTGCAAGTGGAACCCTTTCCACCGACCCACCCTTCATTTTATTTTGCAGTTAGTCAGATAAAGGCTCACTGCCTTCCTCAGCTTTGCCTGTCATAGCCACCTTGTTCCCTGTGTAGTCCCTCTGGAGGTAAGGCTTCATCTGGTTCACACTGAACACCATTTGTGTGGCACGTGTGTCACACAAGTAGTTAAAATCAGACACTTTCTGTACTATTTTCTATGCCATTATCCTTCAAAGCTCTGGATCAATGTGCTTCAACACTAACGCCTTCTGACTAGGTGTGGGCGTAATGTGTATAATTTCATGTAGCGTAAATATGCAAAATTACTGCAAAACTACACAAAATAGTAGTCTTTTGAAATTCATCTCTAGAAAAGATCCCTAAGAGAGTCCTCGCTTTCAGCTTTGAAGTTGTGCTTGTCACCGGTCCCTCCCCTTGATACCTGGTGGTATGACCCAGCAAAACTAAGACATACTTGTTCCCTCATACTGAGAGTAGGGCAAACGGAACAACGTCTATTGTCACCCGCTCAAATGGAATACCTACAGCCAGCAGAGACACTAACAGTGACTTGGCCATACCTTATGACTTACCACTCAGTTGGCAAGTGGGGGAGGTTCTACAATACACTTGGGGGTCAGATAGGAGTGATGTAAATAATTAAGCTGTGTGCAATTCAGTTTTGTATTACTGGAGACAGTTTTAATGCTGCCTAGACATTTCACTCATGTGCTCTCTGTGATCTCTAATTCTAGGCGGACTGTCCACTACCGTCGCAGGTGGGGAAGTTTGTGGTCTCTTGCCTTTGCCAGTGCTGTGTATGTATGAATGAATGAATGAATGAATGAATGAATACTGTGTGTTTATTAGTCAATAAAAACCACAAACATTTGTATGTCAAAATACACTAAACAAAATACAATATGCAATAATCTAAACCATGCCAATAATATGAAAAGATAAACATTATTACTAAAAAGAAGGAACCATTCCTACCACATGTAAAGTGCCAGGCTCATATTATATAATCCAAGGGTACAACCTCCCAAGCGGCCCACCTTCGCCTAGTTTGGTGCTGCCCATGGGCTTTGGGACACCTACACTTTAAAAAAGGAAAAAGATAAAAAACAACGTATTTTATTCTTAGTCATAGCCCGGCGTAGCTACCACACTTAAAGTGCCAGAGTGGATATTAAGTCCTGGTGGTAAGGCACTCTCAACGGGCAGTGTAGGGGTTGAGCAGCAAAGGAGGGGAGAGACTCTTGCTCGACCCCTGGGCCCTGACCTTAAAGTGCTAACTAAGCACTGCCCATGAGCTTTTGAACGCCTATACTGCGTATGGTGCTATGATAGCCTTATGGTGGGTTCTATGTGTGATCAATACTTGGAGCCCCGTCTAGACCACTGACGCTTTCTATTTATCTCACCCATTTCCCTGCTGTCCGGTTTGCATTCCATTGTGCTGTAAGAAGGTGCCTGGGCAAATGTAATAGCAGGATTGTAGATCCCCGAAGGGGGTCAATAGACCACTGTTAAATAAGTCGACCCAGATCTTTACGCTTGCCTCCCTCCATGTTGGGTTGTCATGGTGATGTGTGAGTTGGAATCAATCTGTCAGGACCCATAGCGGCAATTGTGGTGCATATGGTGTCAGTTTGCACGTGGTGTGACACATGTATCCCATGCTTTCTTGTTGATTTGTTCAGGGTTTTGGTCTTCAGCTAGCCATCTCATCAGCCATTGAAGTTGTGTTGGACCATAGTACAGTTTGTAGTTAGGAACTCCCTTCCAGTGGTGGTGCATAGAGTTGCATTCAAGACACCCTTCATCTGCCAGTACCCCATAAAAGTAGTTTCTGCATGGAGCACAGATCTCTAAAGATAGACTTATGTATAATCATTGGTAGTGCCACAAAAAAGTATAACAAAAGTAGTAGTACTAACATCTTGGAGATAGCTACTCTGCCCATCAAGGACAGGGTTAGTGACTGCAGAAGTGGAGTGAGCATCTTATCACTACTACTGCTTTACTCAGATTACCTTCTAGGAGTTCATTCTCCCCATGGTAAATGTTAACTCGCAAGTATTTGAAGGTATCCAGCCACCACTGCATCCCAACCTTAGGTAGTAAATCCAATTGTGTCTTGGACAAGGGTATGAGTGTTAACAAGCAAGACATCCCCCAGTTCATTCGAATGCCTGATATCCTACCAAACACATATGGAGGCCATCAGGAGGGCACAATGTCTGGGTCAATTTATAGAGATATTCGTGCGCTTCATCTACATAAAGTGATATATTCCAGCGATTTGCGATATCGTGGCCCCCTTTAGGTGCCCGTGCCCAAAGTTTGCACGCCAAGGGCTCCATTGCTACTGCAAAAACCATCGGGGAGAATGCACAACCCTGTCTAGTCTCTTTTTCAATGAGGAAGCATACAGAGACCTCCCTTCCTGTGCGGACTCCCACCAATGAATTAAGGTAGAGTAAGCGCACCCATCTAAAAAATTCCGGGCCCATACCCATCCTGTGCAGCACCGTTATCAGGAAAGGTCATCTCGATTTTGAGGGAGGCCTATCAAAATTCAAATTCAAAACAGCTTTATTCGCAGTAAAATATACATCCAAAAAAGCATTCTAAAACAATTTTTTTTAATTCATCCGTAACACAATATATACATTTTGACAAATTCAGACATTTTCCTTTACTACATTTCTTAAGACCTTATTAGATGCAAGCGTTACCGTTATATGTTTAACAAACAATACTATATACAGTACGTTAGTCAAGGGAATTTATAGAAGCCTTCATTTCATAATTACATTCACGCTAATGACTTAATTTAAATTTACATAAGAATGTAAAAATATTAAAAAGTGGAACACCTTGTGCAACATAGATGCATGTTGTGCAAAAAAATCGCATATGATTAAAATCACTATAAAATACAAGTTCTACACTTTCGTTGTAACAACTCTAATTATCCTCCTCAGTATTTTCATATGATAATACATCTAAGTACGCCAATTCCTTTCTTTTCCTTATTGCGCGTACAATAAAATGTACAACAGTGCACATAATCTTCATATTGTCAAGGGCACATAAATAATTAAAACCATTTTTATAATTAAACAATCTAGTTGGCAACGAAAAGGGTCTTAAGATTAATTTCCTTATATCACTATGCAGAGTACAAAATAATATAAAATGTAGTGTAGACTGAGAGGTTTTCCCGTTACACGGGCAATAAGGTAACTTATGGAAACCTTTTTCCCTGTCACGAAATGCTACAAGGTAATGTATAGTACCAAATCTCAGCCTAGTCAGATAGAATCTGTGCTGGGCATTTACAGTAATTTGTAGGTAACTTTGCAAACCCGGAACAGAAGGGATTTGGCAAAAGCAGTAACGCAATATTTGTGTTTGGCTACTTCACTTCTAGCACAGTCCATGAGTGAGATATATCTCAACTTCAAATCAATTTTACTAATGTCTTGTATTGATATTAGGTCCCTTTTATTAAAATCTATCTTGCAACCCATCAATAAATTGTGAATGTACTCAAGCCATGGGATTTTTTTCCGGTTATCGAGGGCCAGGCAATCTTTAATTATATCTGTTGTAAGTTTTGCCTTATCCTTTGCCCACAGCCTTTGCCAAAAAGTGAGACCAGCTATTCTAATAGTATTGTTTATGTATGGTAGAGCCAGTTCTCTATGTACAATATCATTGGCTGTGGAGCTAGGTACTGTCAAAAGTCTTTTCAGAAACGTATTTTCTTGTGTTTGCAGGGAGTCTGTACTTGCTCTTCCCCATATTTCTGCTCCATAGCAGGCCCCAGTCACACATTTTATCCTATACAAAGTGAGTATCTCCCTAACAGGCTTGTTTCCCATTTTGGATGAAAATCTAAAAATTCCCTCGACTACTCTTAAAAATGTCAAATTACTGGTATCAATATGTGGTCTCCAGCTGCCCTTGTTATTAAAACGAAGGCCCAGGTACACAAAGGTTGGCACTCTATCTATACCCACTCCCCCACATTGTGTTGTCCGCTCTTGGATCTGGACTTACCACATGTCATAACAAAGGTTTTGGTAAGGTTTAATTGCAAGTCGTTTTTTATCATGTGCTGTGAGAACTTCTCAATTAGACATTGTAGAACATTTGCAGTCCTCGACAGGAGGACAGCGTCTCCGCATGGAGTAATACTGGGGTAGTACGACTTCCTCCTTTAGGGCAATCAGCTTTCTGTGTTTGCAAAAAGGAGTCCACATTATTGATGTGTAAGGAGAACAACAGTAGAGCCATTACACATCCTTGGCGTACACCTCTAGTGACCATAAAGTTCTGTGTACATTCTCCTTTATTCCTAAAACGAACTCTAGAAGTTAAGGAATTATAAATTTGAGATAGGAATATAATAATTTCGTTTGGTGCTCCAATCTCTTTTAAAGTTTGCCACAACTTTGCGTGATTAACAAAGTCGAACGTGCTTGTAAGGTCCACAAATCATAGGTGGAGGACCCCCTCCTTCGCCTACGTGTACTTTCCAATTAGGAATCCTACCCATTAATTTTAAGGTAGAGTCCAGAAGCGATATAGGGCGGTAACAGTTGACCTTTCCTCTATCTCCCTTTTTGAAAATAGGTACAATAATGCTTTGGGACCATGATGCGGATATAACTCCTCCCATAGCAGCATTTAAAACATTCACTAATATCGGGGTCCAGAATTCGATATTACTTTTAAAGACATCAATTGGTATGCCAACCGGACCAGCCGCTTTGCCGCTGGCACTCTTTAAAAGGGCTAATTTACTTACCGTTGGTGTAATGGGAGCGGAGTTTGTAGGTTCTACTAATATAATGGTCCTATTTTGCATTACAGTGGGTTTACATGCACCTGGATTAAAAATGGTCTCAAACTGTGTAATCCAGTCCTGAGGGGGGACTGCGATTACCATTTTTGGTGTACAGTTATCTTTGAAATAAGGATGATCAATAGTATGCCAAAATAAACCTGCATTTCTACTTTCGACAGCCTGAATGAGACTCACCCAAGCCTCCTCTCGACTTTCACTTTTCCTATAACCTAAAGCTATTTTATATTCTTTCCTCAGTAACCCTATTTTACTACAAATCCTAGGTTTAGCTTTGAGAGCTATTTTTAAAGCCTTATTTAACCTTGCACATTTTTCATTGAACCATCCAGGGGTATTTTCACAGGGTTTTTTCTTCTTTTTACTAGTTATATCTTTTGCTATTTAAGATGTGATACTATAAAAGGCTTTTACAATATGGACATCTGAGGTGGAGATATTTAGGCAGATATCAATGTTCTTTTGAGTTTTCCCTTTTAGATTTTCCCAAAATAATGTTGGAACTACGCTGGCCCATTTAATCGATACTCCATTGTTTCCTTGAAATGTTATATCCGATTGTATGGGCTTACCCCTCTGTTGATTACCCAGACCAATTCTTAATTTCAAATTAAGGGGGTAATGGTCACTAAACAAATTTTCACTAATTATAATATTCTCAACCAGGCCTTTACAATTTGCTGTAATAATAAAATGATCTATATTTGACGCACCTCTCTTGCCTACATATGTTGGGATAGCAATATCACGCTCTGCGTTTTCTGGTTCTAGGACAATTAAGTTATATTTAGACGTATTAGTATTTATAGCTTCACCATATGGCTCATGTGGAAAGTGAGATATCCGATCCCCAAAACAGTCAATAAATCCACATTGTTCTCCTATCGGGATACTGCAAATTTCAGAATTAAAATCCCCCACCTACAAAATGATATATGACCCAGCAAGTTCTCTCACAAAAATCTCTAGATTGACCTCTAAATCATTGATCACCCTTGATTTGGTACCGTCAAAAACATTATTGTAAAAATTATTCAAAATAATTGTTTGTTTCATTTGTGAATAAAGCTGTATCATCTGGTAAAATGGTGAATTAGTGTTAACAGCTTTTACTGACAGCGGGGCTGTAACAACTGCTGCTAATGTTGCTAAGCCACCTGTAGCTCTCCCTCGCCCAGATGGTTTGGCGTTGGTGCAAATTACTTTAAAACCGTTTATGAAAAAGGGTTCCACGTTCCATGTTTCCGTAATCATGATTATACTAGACTTTTCTAAGGATTTAAGCCATGCTTCATTATTTATCTCATTCGTAATACCTGCTATATCCCAGGTTGTAATAATCAGTGATGTATAGTCATTATAAACTGTGCTTTGTGTGGCCATGTTTTCCTTCTCGCAGGCCTCCGCATCGCTGGTATTACCAAGATTTTCGTGGTGATGCGTACCAGATGTTTGAGGGTGTGTACTACTAGCACTCTTTTTAACATAGGAATATAGCCCTTTACCTGATCCATGCTCTCTCAAATTACTACAATCTTTCCACGGTAATTGCACGCTCAAATTATCAGTCAATCTATTTACTCTTTCATTACCGTCTCCCCTACATCTGGATGGAATATCATCAGTAGTAGTTCTCTCCCCCTCACACTCATTATTTCTCTTATGTCAATTGATTTCACTACATGATCTGAGTGGTTCAAACCTGTTATGTAAGGGGATATTAAAAGATGGCTTATGCGTGTTAGTCCCATGGAAGTTTGGGTGAACCTCGTTTGGCCTGTCAAAATATCCTAACGGGACAGCAGTTATATATTCGGTCCTCACTAAACAAACTTCTTTGTTGTTATTCGTCAGTATCTCTAAGAGGGCTTCTACCAGTTTATTACTGCGAAAGTTCACCACCACACAATCTCCCGTAGTGTGTTTCCTAGACTTCCCAACCCAACTCACTCTCCTCAGTATTATGATATTGTGATATAGGACACTAGTGTCAATGTTCGTATTAACATTTAACCTGGTTCTTAAGTTTCCCAAATGATTAAAAAAGCTTGTTTTGTAGCCTCTGGACATTTTTTAGCACAATAACGTAGGGTGTCGCCTGTGGTGGTAAATGTAAGGGCTCATCTACAGTGGTATGCCATGATTATTAGGCTTATCTCTAAGCCCTGCTCTGTTCACTTCTTTCACTATATTTGGACTCAATTGTTTTTCTATGAGCGGCTTTTGACTTTGTGTGGGCAACAATCAACTTCGTAGAACAGGCTTTATAAAGTCCTTTGATAGCTTACTTTCATAAATGGCTTTACTTCCGCTAGCAACCATTAACCTAGATTGCATATTCACATCTGTGCTTGATTTACACAAGTTTTTGGTTACAAGGAGGTCAGAGACCAAGTTATTTAAAGAAGTTACCTCCTTTTGAACAAGCTTAAGTTCAGACATAAAACGTTGTTCCATACAATCCAACTTAGAGTGCACTTTTTAAAATAATGTCTCAAGATTAACCATCCCAGGTTGACTATCCGTGGTAATTGTCTCTCTTTTTGATGTTCCCGCTGGTTTCCTACCTTTCTTTGCCTTTTGCTTTGCACTTGGTTTTATCATGATAACTTCTTCAGTACTATCCTTCAATCTGGGCAGATGTTTAATTTTTTTTGCAGGTGGTGAAATTAGTGTTGAACTGTCTGTTGACTCTGTTATCTCCAGTGATGCTGGTAAAACACATGGGTTATCTCTTCTACATGGCGCCTCCCCTCTACTTACATTATTACCTGATGGTACTGTCTCCAGTTCCAGTACTATCTCAGATACTTCAGGTGTTAATGTATCTTGCTTGTCTTCTGGATCCGGTGCCTATAAGGCGGCATCTAATGCAGTTTTTGTTGCTGCCAACTGTTCTTTCATCACGACAATTTCACTGTCAATCATCTTCACTGCTGTCTTTAAATATTTGGTTATGGGTGTATTAGCAGGTTGGGATTTTTCTTTAGCCTACGATTGTTTTCTCTTGCCCATTATACTTTTGTGAAGAAATCAAATAAGTATATAAATAGTTCTCCTTACCGATAAATGAACAGGAGATCCTTTATCACAGCCAAGGGGGGTGGCCCAGCCCCTTATGCGCCTCCTGACGCGTTCGATGACGTTCTTGGCTAGCGCGCCGCTTGGCACAATAGGAGCTGAAGTCCTATCCCAGTACTCTCCCTCTGTGAACTTTGCAGGCATCGGAAGGATTCGAGGACTATGGCTGTAGTATTTCCTTCTGGCAAGGGGACTGGTGGATGTAGAGCCTTCCTGGCTGACGCTGTGAAGTTGTGAAGCTGTAGGTGCCTGCTTGGGATCCGAGGCTATTCAATCCTCAGCCCTCACTCCCATGATGTTTAGCAATGGGCATGGGCGCTGTGAGGCAAAGAGCACCAGCACACTGTGATAAGAGCTGCACAAGGTGCACAAGAGCAAGGGCAGGAGCAAGAGCAGGGCACACTGGGGCTCCACAAGCTGCCCCCAACCTAGTTGGAGTGCCTACGCAGATACACCCGGGAACTACAGTCTGTGTCCTCCAGTAGGGAGGACTCCCACCGCTGCAGACTCCTCGGGCCCCCCTCAACCCCATATCCTGTGTGGGGGGACCCTCGCGCAGACAACAACGTCAAATCCCGGCAAATCGTGGCACAAACTGCAGTCTTAGTGACTGGCACAGCAGTTGTTTTTTTCGGCAAAGCGATGGAGCGGGAACAGCAGCGTTCCCAATCAGCTCTGCTCCTCGCACCACACTCTGCGCAAGCCTCGGCTGCTCGGAAAACCAGGCTGGCCTTTCTAAGTTGGCCCATAAAGAGTTTGCGAGATTAAGAAATATGTTGCGTTGTAGTATGACCGTGCTCTGGTCTGTGCATCCCAACAGGTGCATAATGTTCATTAGTTGTTTGGCTAGTATCCTGCCCAGTACCTTGCAATCTGGGTTAAGCATTTACAGAGGACAATAGGATCCAAAATCTTGCAGGTCTATCCCCAGTTTGGGTAGGACCACCAGTAATGCCTCTCTCGTGGAGGTGAGGAGTAACCCTTTAGACTTGTAAGCCTTCAATACTGCCAGCAGCCTCAGTGCTAGTTGTGATGCATTTGTTGTATACAATTTGATGGGCAAGCCATTGTTGCCCAGTGTCTTATCCCTGGCTATATGTTGGATTGCTGCTTTAACTTCTTCCAGAGGGATCCTCCTTAAGTTCAAAACCCTGTAGTCCCGTGAGTGAGGGCAATGCTATCCCATCTAGATAGTCAGATATGAGGAAGCCATTTGTGGAAATGGGTTGAGTGCGTCCTCCTATTTCGTATCTTAATTCATCCTGTAAATCTAGTGCATTATAATAAATTCAAGTACTCATTCCTTTGTTGGATTTCTTATCTTATTCTCCAGCTAAACTTTTCATCATGTTCATAGCATATGATTAAAAAATTGGTGATATTTTGGTGATTTGCAAGCAGCCGACACGTGTTTTGCCCCATATTGGCCCACTGGCCTGGGGCTTTCTCAAGACTTTTATATTAATTTGTACATGATACCTGTCAATCATTGCGTAAATGTCATTCAGCAAAAAATAGCAGCAATAAAGGTCAGCTGAAAATTCTTGTTTCTTGAGTTTACTCGACTGTAGTGTGGCATGCACGGTTGAATCCCTCTCAACAGTATGTGCTGATGGTTAGGGAGCCTTCCGTATTTGCTGGGACAGAGTATAATGCACTGTAATAATCTCTGAAGGCAGCGTTGATGCCCTATTTGGTACTTGTTATGTCCCCTCAACTAGAATGTAGGGCCCTTATTGGGGATGCCACTTCCTCCAATCGGAGTAACCCTGCCAGCAGTCTACCTGCCTTCTTGCCTTCTCTATGTGGTCGCATGACATGTTTCCTGTAATCAATGGGACTTGGTTCATCTAGGATCTCTTTAAAGTCTTTTCCACTGTCTCTAAAATTGGGTTCCCGGGCCCTTTTTTTCATAACTCCCTGTTCTAGTTCTCTGATGGTGTCCTCTAGGTTTCCCAGTTCCCTTTTCAAGGCCAGTTTCACTATGTATATGCTCTTGAGGAAAATGCCTCTGGTTACCCAGTTGAAGGCATCCCATTCTACCATGGTGTCCGAAGCATATTTTACCCCATTGTTTCTCTTAAACCCATGTCTTTCAATTCCTTCACACTGAAGTGCCATATAAGTGTGTTTGCATAGGGCCCATGAGAGTTAGAGTTTAAGAGGATTATGTTCAAATAGTGTACGGCCCAAGTATTCCGCAGCTGTCACCCTGCGGAATGCCTCTGTGTTGCAGTAGAGTAAATCAATTATAGTGTGGGGGGCATGTAGGCCTGAGTAGAAGGAAATTGCTCTAGCTTCTGGGTGGTTTGCCCACCATTGTTCGACTACTAGGGTATGAGTGGCAGGCTGACATAATGATCTAGAGGCCGTCAGTGCGTATGTGTCCCACAAGGGAGGCACTGTGTTGAGAAACCCGTTAAAATCCCCTCCATCCCCCAGATGTAGGTTCGCGTTTTGAACTGGAGAAAAGGTGGGGTGAGGCCCTTAAGAAAGGATGACAAACCTGTATTTGGGACGTAAAGCGCTATCAGTGATAGCATAGTGCCATTGAGTGTGTATTCCATTACAACATATCTTCCCTCTGCATCCACTTAAGAGTGGTTGAATGTGAAGGGTACACTGTGTGACACCCAAATCAGCACCCCTCTAGAGTCCTTCGAGTTGGAAGTGCCCAGTACTTTACATCGCCATCTCTTGTTAAGTTTTATGAGTTTTTGTGCAAGAAGGTGAGTTTGCCGGAGGCAGAAAAAGTGAATGTGTCTGCGCTTGAGGTAGGAATGGATGCAATAATGTTTAATGAGTGATGCCGTACCCCGAACATTCCAAGTGAGAATGTTGTGTTTATCCAATGCCATCTAATGTGTCAGTGCTGAGTGGAGTTACCTGAGGTGATAATTCTCGGTCTCCTTTGTTGCCTCATGTTTTCCCACCCATCTAGTTTGTGTGGCCATAGAATACTGACCCGATAATCTCATAGAAACAATAATTTATACATGAATTAAACCAGAACTCCCCTCCCAGGCTGCACAGCCAATGAGCTTGCAGCCACCAACTGAACAACGTCAATCTGTCAGTTCCTCTCCAGTATAGAAATCGACGGGGGATTATCTGGCCCTCTGTGTTAGACATGCGAAGCACAATTTCCCCCCATTGTGTGTATGTGAAAATTCTCAGACCACTGGTTTTGGCATTAGGATTTTTTAGCTTTGTGAGCCGCTGACTCTTGCTGCTTGCAAAATATGGCCTCTGTCCCTATAACTGAGTAAACAAGCTCCCACTAGATGGAGTGGCGAGCCAGGAGGCGGTGGTCTGCCAGGGACCCTATGCACCCTTTCGATTGAGAAGAAAGTTGAGAATTTACTTTCCAGGCCGGTTGTGACCAGGAAGTCTTTTAAGAATAAGTCCATGCTGGACTTTCTGTGTGCCTCACCCAGTTGTCAGTGTAAGCTGAATGTTGTTGTCCAAGAGACTGCTGTGTCTCACCCCTCTTGTACTCCCTCAGAGCCTCTTTGGGTAATAATAAGGGTTCCCGCTTCGCCAACAGGTTCTGCATTCTCTGCTTCTAGGGTGTGCAGGTAGATGAGGTCATTCCCTACTGGCCTCACCTTGCTTTTGGAACTTCACTAGGCTGGCACCATGAGTCAACTCTCTTTCTACCTGTCATGGCAGGGCGGGGCATTGCAGGCCCAGGTCCCAGCTCTTCCCTGCTGCAGCTCATGTGTTACTCAGCCTCATCAAGACTACTGCCGTAGATGTCCCTCTGGTGCTGCGCTGCAGGGGTAGGAGATAGTGGGATTCAAAACTGCCTCTGCAGGAGGAGCCTAGCTCGCGACCGAGATGGCCGCGCTTTAGCTCGGCTCCGTTCGCCCGCCTGTGTTTTTCGCATTTATCCTGCATTTATCCTGCCCCGGGAAGCCCTCCTTGCTGTGTGGTACTACTACGACGCACTGCAGGCACTTACCACCTGTTCCGGTTGTCCTGGCTGCTGTGGGTCCGGTGCAGTGTCCCCGATCGTTCCCGGGACTCGAGAGCGGACTGGCCTGGTTCTTCGTCCCGGCTCCTGGGCCGGATGCAGCCTGCGGGCTTGCCCTTCGGTGCGCGCTGGAGGTGATTGGAGGGCCGCTGTTCGTGTGAGCCGGAGGTTCCTGGCTGAGAGACTCCTGTGTGGCAGCGGCCTTGGATGGTGACGCTGCCCTTCATTATTGGGGTTCCTCGTGTGTTCGGCTTCCTCCCCCTTTGTTCTCCGGTCCGGCCATTTTGTTCTTTGCCGCCCGGACTCGGAGATCGGGACTGGCGACATTGGAGGGCCGGCGAATCCCCTTCTTCTGGTGGCCCCCCTTCCTGTCCGGGGTGTTCTTCTGCCTGTCGACGGGACTTCATCTGCTTTAATGCCGCCCCGGCGGAGGTTGTTGGCCGCGCGGCCTGTTCGGGCTCTCAAGATGGCGACCAGCCCCATTTGTTTGGGCCGGGCCCAGACGAGCACTGGGGGCCCGCCACAAGGCCCGGGTGTCGGATACTGTGAATGTTTTCCTGCACTTAAGGGGATCCTGACCATCCTGCTATCCTGGCGGCTATCGGTGGCCGCGCCACTCCTGGCTCTCGAGACGGTTCCTCACTACGGGCCTCCCGGGCCCCCGCGACCGGATGAGGCATCGATATCGCGGGGTGTGGCTGGTACTCTCCTGGCGGACTCGGCCCCGGCTGCCACCCCAGAGGCGCGCATCCTGATGGCGCCTTCTCCTCCTGTGCTGCCTCCTCTGCCCTTGGCCCGGGAGCCGGATTTTGTTTTGCCGGACTTTCATGATTCTCCTGGTCCCTCTCAATCACCACTGCCCGATGACGTCTCCTGTACCGGCCCGGATGGGTCGGCTTTTATGGATATATCCTTGGAACTGTGCCTGCATCGTTTGCTACATTCTGTGACTTTCCTGGATCTTCCATGCTTTTCTTCCTGTGACTTTTTTGGACTGCCGTTCGACTTTCCTGCTGCCTGCCTTCTGCTCTTTCTGGCAGGGTCCTCGTTGGATCGGACCCTTACTGCTTTGGATAAAAAGGGTCAGGGCTGATGAAAACTGGCTCCTATTTGCGGTGGTTCATGAACGGTTTGGATGATCTCTGTGTCCTGATATGGCTCTGTGTAACTGGTTAGTGCTCCTGGACTTTGGCCTGATACCCTTTGGCTTCCCGAGGACTTGGACCCTTAACCCGGGCGGGTGGATGGGTGCATTTACTCCTGTCTTTGGCCCTCCCCCGTGTGTATGTTTGTATGTCTTTATTCCCTTCTTTCCTTCCCTCCCTTTCCCCCCCCCCCTTTTTTGTCTTCTAATTCCAACTTTTCTTGTTCCACTAAATTTCGGGTTCAACTTAGGGCGACAGGCACGCTGCGGGGGGGTAGGCCGTAGCCTTCTGCAGGGGTGCAGGGTGGGCTTAGGGGTGGGTGGGGGGGGTCTGTTTGTGTCGGGGGGTCTTTTCCCCCCTTATTTTCCCTTTTTGTTCTATGGCTCTTGTGTATTCACTTTTTCGGGACTCTGTCACCTTGTATCTCCCCCGGGGGTATTCTGTTCTTCTTCCGGTGTGTGGCTGATTGTGGTTTGCTGCTTATTCTGGTATTATGTTGATGTTACATCGCATGCCGGTTTTATTGTCCTGTTTTTCCCCCTGAGGATGCATGGTCTGGCGGGTGTTCCTTCTGTTGTTCTTTTTCCCTCTTTCCCTTCCTCCTTTATGGAGGTGCCCTTTTTCCGTTGGGGAGCGTATTGCATAGTCTTTGTGATGGGGCTTTTTGACCACGTCTTCTTTGTTTGGGTGGGGGCGGCGGTGAGTGTGCGCGATTGATTGTTGCCACTGTCGCTATTTGATGGTCTGATTCTGTTTTTGTCCTTTGCTCGAATTGATTATATGGCTTCATTTTTTACGTTGTGTTTATAAAATGGCGGCTTGCCGCGGTCCCTCCCTTGTATTCTCGTATACGGCCCGTTATTCTTTTGGTCCCCTCCCCGTGCTAGAAAACTTAACCTTTATTATCCTGCTCTTGCTGAACGCTCGATGGTCTTTCTTGTTTCACCAGTGCTCCTGATGTTATATCCTGTGCAGATCTTCTTTTTGTATGCTGGTTATTTGACCATTCTGTTTCTGGCCGGCCCGTGGGGTTGTAGGCCAGTATTTGTGAGCTTTCATTGTCAATAAAGGTTTTCAAAAAAAAAAAAAAAAAAAAAAAAAAAAACTGCCTCTGCAGGGTAAGGAGGGACCATTGTCGCCTGGGGTACCAGTTCTAATTCTCCACTATGGCTCCTGGATTATTCTGTCCTGAAGTGTGTCATTGTCATTCATGGGTCTGTGGTGTGGTAAAGAAGGGGGGGGGGGGGGATCTGATTCTCTCAATGGCGTCATCTTCACCCCACCGCCCGTGACTGTGCTTTCGCGTAGGCCCTCCTACACAATCCTACCGCCACGAACACCAGGTCTCTGAACAAAACAAAAGTGGCTCTAGCAGGATAGATCAAAGTAACTTACAGCAATGCAATAACACTCAAATTGTTATTGGCCGGATTATTATCATCCAAGATGCGTACTTTAATAAAGTCTTAAAATATGGATATCACTTTCTATGCACCCTTTATCATCTATGACACAATGCTTCTTGATGCAAAGTCTTATCATGTATCATAAATGTGAAGTTATTTGCTCATAGAAATATCAGAAAAATCATCATATAGCTTGAATACTGTACAGTCCTTGCACAAGTATAATTTCCAATGGTCTGGGTCATTCCCAAGTTATTCAACTCTGAACCATCAAAAGAAAGTCCGCTCAAGGTCAGGGACGCCTATAAGGATTATGTGCCCAATGTCACTAGTAGTTGAAAGCAGCCGTCCTCAATCCAATTGACCCTTTTTGGGTCTTTTACAGTCGTTTTTTTTTGGTTTGTATGGTCAACGCGTTTCGGCCTATTTATTCAAGGCCTCTTCAGGATGGAACAAGGGTATGTACAATCACGGGTATCTGCCTGCCTCCAATCTGATTGCAGCGGCCCTTACTGTTACCAGTCTCAACAGGCGTAATGCTGGTCAGCCCTTACAATTTCAACAGTGAATCAATTTATTCAAACAGCTGTGTTGGAGGTTCAATTTGGGAAGCGTCCGCTCAGTACGGGCTTTCACAGATCCCAGAACTCAGATCCCTTTCCACATTTCTTTTCCCAGTGCACACTGACCCCGATAAGGCGTCTGCATCTGTAGGTCTCTGGCATCATATTGGGCGGTTGTACAAGCGTGTAGCTGGCCTTGCAGGTGCCCTGCAAGGCCCCCTATCTCCGTGAGTGGTTAGCGAAGAGCACTCAGGCTGCAGGATGTGGATGTCGGGGACTACTAAGTGGAGTTCATGACTGTGCTTCCTAGCTCGCCACCATCTTGGCGACACTCCCTCCCTTATCCTACAGTTAGCACACTTGCTATCATGGGTTCAGGTTGTACTGGGTCTTTTACCTGACCGTTTTGTTTGGAATGCCCCTCTTTGTAACACTTAAAACAGGTTAGCGCTTTGGGAAGAACCCTCCATTGCATTTTGTAAATCCCCTTTCTCTTCTTGTCCCCTTTTGGAACTATGAAATTGCTGTGGCCCTAACATACCAGCTTTGAAACAGTCTGTTGAGAGTTCCTTTCACCCTTTGGCTTAAAGCAGAAGTCTTCAAACTATGGGGCATGCCTCCCCCTACCCCCGTAGCTGTATTCCCAAATGGGTGCAAATGCCTCAGTAAGTATATGTAATGCAGTTGGACTGGAAAAGTGCCTTTGTTTATTTATCATGTTTCCAGACTGTCTTTGTTTGCATGCAGCAGATGAAGTCCATAAAAAAGTATGGGAACTGTTATCTTGAGCCCCATGGTGGCAGGGTCAAAGACATGGCTATAAAGAACAAATTGTTCTTTAAGTACTTAAATGAAAAATGAAAGTGAATTAATCTAATCAGTGGGAAATGCATGTTATGAAATCTCAGTTGTTGAATGCGCTCACTGCAGATGTCTGTTTGTGAGAAAAGAGAGTTACATTATTGTGTATTTATTGAGCTTTGAGGTTTCAGTCAGTAAGCACTCTGAAAATGTAAACAATTATTTTAAAATTGTATTACTCAGCATATAAAATAGGCTGCCACAAAAGGATTTAGTGTTTAAGATAAACACAAGTGCTTTCAAATAATATATTGTTGCCTATTTAATAAGAATGTACCTAATGCAAAAAAATTTATAAGTACATTAAAAGACTGCTTTCCAAAACTCCACTCACTTGCATTACCTCTCTGAGGGCCCGATGTAGGTAATTCTTATTTACCACTTCTTAAATACCGAATTTTTCCGATTCGGTATTTAAGAAGTGGTAAATATGAAGGGAGGAGATGTAGGTATTTCAGAATCTGTAAATACCGAATCATTAGGATTCGGTATTTACCGATTCTGTAAATACCGAATCAGTATTGACCATTGATTCCTATGGGCTTTGAAGCCCATAGGAATCAATGGGAAATACCGATTCTGTAATTACAGAATCGGTAAATTCCGATTTTAGCAAGGGTGCAGGGGGTGTCACTTTGACACCCTCTAGCACCCCAAAGACGGGCATGTGAGCCATGTGGCACACAGACATGCCCTAAGGGCATGTCTGTCTGTCACATGGCTAGGTGTGCATGCACACATGTGCATGCACACCTGGATTCGGTATTTTACCACCCAATTGGATTGGGTGGTAAAATACCGAATCTGAAAGGCCTGCGGCACTCAAAGATGTGCTACCTACATGTGCTTTGACAGAATCGGTATTTTTACCGAGTCTGTATTTACTGATTCGGAAATTTTACCGAATCTGTAAATACAGATTCGGTAAAATACCGATTCTGTAAAGCATGCTCGTACATTAGAAAACCCTAATACCGGTCGGAAACGGCCGAAATCGGCCATTTCCGACCGGAATTAGGGCTCCTACATCTGGCCCCGAAAGAATAAGGGCCCGATGTAGGTAAATCTTTTTACCACTTCTTAAATACTGATTCATACCGAATCGGTATTTAAGAAGTGGTAAAAAAGAGGAGGGGAGATGTAGGTATTTCAGATTCGGTAAATACTGAATCGTTAAGATTCGGTATTTACCGATTCTGTAAATACCGAATCGGTAATGCCCATTGATTCCTATGGGCATTGAAGCCCATAGGAATCAATGGGCATTACCGAATCGGTATTTACAGATTCGGTAAATACCGATTTCAGCAAGGGTGCAGGGGGTGTCACTTTGACACCCTCTGGCACCCCAAAAATAGGCATGTGCGCCATGTGGCACACAGACATGCCCTAAGGGCATGTCTGTGTGTCACATGGCACAGGTGTGCATGCACCACACAGTGCATGCACACCTGGATTCGGTATTTTACCACCCAATTGGATTGGGTGGTAAAATACCGATTCTTAAAGCCCTGTGGCACCCTGACATGTGCCAGCTACATCTTCATTTACAGAATCGGTATTTTACCGAGTCTGTATTTACCGATTCGGTAATTTTACCGAATCGGTAAATACAGAATCGGTAAAATACCGATTCTGTAAATGCATGCCCTACATCTAAAAACCCTAATACCGGTCGGAAACTGCCAAAATCGGCCGTTTCCAACCGGTATTAGGGCTCCTACATCTGGCCCTAAATCTTTGTCATCATGACATTTCAAGTGACTCCACTTTCACCCAGATGCACCTCAAGGTCTATATTAACCAACCGGAGACGGTTATGTTTGACTAAAATTATGAAAAGGTTTTTGGTAAAATTTAAAAAGCTGGGGCACATGGGTCCACATACATCCTGACAACTTCAACCTCAGTTTACATGCAGATGTCCTTTCGGAGGAGTAGAGGGGTGGCAGGGAAGAGGTCAGCAGATATGTATTTAGATGTAGAGCCCTGATTGTCAGGATTTGTGGGCCTCAGATTAAAGGCCCTGGAGAAAGCAGAAATAAGTGATATAAATGGATAACATAGATGGCCCAGAAGAAGGGACATTATGTGGGGGCTAATTTTTGCATTTCAAAATGGACAGAGACTGATTCCTCGGAGATATCCCCTGCTGTGAACTACGCAGACTTTTTTTTCTTAAGGGCCTCATTACCATTAGTGCAGCCGTGTCAGTGGTACAATGGTGTGATGGATAACTGCACCCCAAATATGTCTGCCCTACAAGCAAAGAGATGTACTTTGAGCCTCAGGCCTAGGATTGATGCCCGAGGTTAGTGGACAGGGGAGTAGGTATCATTGGTGTTGCAAGTAAAATAACACTAGGGCTCAGGGGTGTGACCGGCCAAATAAACTACATTTGTGGTTCTACTGTCTGTCCTTACTTATATTGGGGCCCAGTTGGTGGGTCAGTGTTGCTTTGTGCATCAGACCAATGGCTCAAGAGAAGGCAAAATTGAAGTTGAGAATGCATCTTAGCTAAGGCCTCAAAGAGAAGTCAGAGAGTGGGGTTGGGAAAGATGAAGGCCCGTGTTTTTAACGAGAGGCAGAGGTGACTGCCTGATTTCGAAGGTAGTAGCTCTTACTAGTGAAGCAGACACAGTGGCACTGGGGAGGAGTGTGAAGGGTCTACTGCTTCTCTTTTGTCACTCTCTTAATTTACAAAAAGGCCATGGGGGCTCATTCTCTTTGTTAACATTAGGGCTGAGGACATCCTTGCTGCAAAGAGGTGGCAAACAAACAGCAGGTAGTTTTTTTTCTGAAAGGGAAATTGAGTCTGTTTCAAGATTGGAATTATAACTAGTCATAGCGAGGAAGGGGTGAAAGATGTAGTGGAGATAGCCTGCTACTCAGGGGCCCAGTTTACATAAGTGCTACAGGTGCAGTTGCATTGGGGCCCAGGTGTCTGATGGGCTCACAACATCTCAAGTAGCGTTTTTGGTCAGTTTCTGTATTTGTTAGATGTATTTTCTCATTTATAAGTCTTTATTTAATATGGATTATGAGCTACAGTCACAATACCCCTGAAATGACCTCATAAGTCCCATCTCCTGCACTCAGTCTGCCCTGACCCTCCCTATCACGCAAGACTTGCCATAAAGCTTTTGGGGGGGAGGGTGTTTAAATTCAAATAATTTGCTTGAAGTCTCAGAGTAAAAAACCTTGTACTCTACTCATTGATCAACACAACAGCCTGACCAAGCCTATAAGTATCTAAATAATGTTATTCATTTACTCAGTCATATTGGTGCACAGAATATCATATTATGTCCCATTAAGAGCCACATTTCCAGCATGAGTTGAGAGCACCTAGAATCGCCTAATGTAGCAATAATTATTTTTTGCGTAAGATTATTTTTCCATACAATCCCAGTCAATTTTAGTCAAAGAGACAGATAACAGTATGAATTTCGCACACTCATTAATACCAGCAATTGCGTTGTTATTTTTGTTGCTTTTACATCATTGTTTGGTATTTGTATGTAAACCGATACTTTCAAGCCCACCCTGATATGTTCTTTTCAAACAGCTCTGTGACACACATTTCGATTCTGTAAACCGACAAATACTTTAGTGCAAAACATTTTGGTAAAAGTGATCATTTAGAGAATGTTAAGGTCGGGGTTCCACTACCAACTTGGAACCCTGGGCCGATTGGCCTTTATTACCTGCTGAGAAGTGTAGGGGAGAGACAACTCATTTCAGTCAATTCAACAGTCGATAATAACTATGGCTCAAAAGATCACAGACTCCGAACTCCAGTTTAGGGGTTTATTACAAAGCCAGAAACAACTGAATATACAAGCACCTCAAGACGAGGTTGTGAAAATACATGGGAACTAATACAAATCCATATCTACGAATGAGTCTAATCTGATGAATCATGAAGAGGATAAAAAGTTCTAAGAACAGGACACAAGCAAGAACTGCTCCAATATTCAAGTCAGACTTCATCTGCGGCTGAAAATCAAGAAGCATTAAGCTATCCCTACTCTATCTCTAAGATGACATCCCTACTTAGCATTTCCCAGGCAAAGTCAGTTAGAGGTGTCAGCTTGTGATGATTTCCTGAGAAGTACATTCACAGAGTAAATCAGGTAGCCAAAGCTACAGAGCTCGTTCTAAGATGCTCTTTCTAGATTGACATCCTAACCCCTTCTCCTAACTCTGCCTGTCTCATTCTTCCTCTCTGGCACTCTTTGCCTCTCCTGCCTCGCCCACAGATCACCTCAAGCTAACAGACACAGCTCCTAGGTAGCTTTCCACCGTCTTCTCCAAGTGTAGTCCGATGACCTTGCTTCCCAGGCCTCCTCAGCGAGAAAGAACACGGGCTCCCACTTATCGACCTTCTGTTTACAAAGTATCACTTTTCCTCCATGTCCAACTCCTAAAACAAAAGGTGTTAGTCCTAACCAACAAAGACAGCTTCTTCCACCTGCAACTGAAAAGTGAGAACAGATCATCTGTGCATACACATGAAATTCACTGACTTCCTCCAAATGCGAGAGCCTACCAGAGAATTACATTTTCAGGCCAAGACAATTTGGCCAACATAAGAATAAACGAATAAACCTTTCATAAACACAACGTGAACATTTCATTTAGGCCTTTACACATCAAATTATTCACTCATGTTAATAATGCTTTGAATTGCAAACATCTGCAATTATTACACGTTAATCATAACTCATTATTTTCTCGTTCAATCTTCATCATGGTACACGTTCAAATCAATATACATTACATTACACATAAACTTTTCATTAGGCAAACACAGTATACTAAAGGTTACAGTTTCAAATATAGATGCCATTTCATTTCTCTTCTGCAAGGCACAAAATACTTTTCTGTTCATTAGCATGCACATGGTTGTTACTACAATACAATTCTACTGATCAATCTAATACAACACAAGAATATATGTGGATGTGGACTATCCATGATTATGATGCACCCCTACAATTTTAGAGCACCATCACGCTCCATCAGTTTCCCCCTCTGATGACAAGTGTCATCACAACAAATCACACTCCCTGGAGAAAGAACCAACCTAAACAAAACTTGTAGCTACTCTTCCCTGTCTGAACCTCTCCAGGCTTTTAATATTCTCATAATGAGTGTCCTGCAGTCTTTCCATCCTTCTTTCTTGCTCTCTGAGTGACCTCTCAACTCGGTTTGCTTTATGCCACTCGTAAACACTAACTAATCCTCACAATATAATCAAACAAACCACCACTACAATAATAGGCTTCACGATGTAACCAAGAATTCCCTTTCCAAGGGAAGCAAACTAACTTTCTACCTTCCAGCCGGAGAGCAAATACAAATTGTCTCTCCTCATGCAATGGTATTGAAAAGAATGCCTGACACAGATCAATTACTGTAAACCACTCAACTTCGCATGGGAACTGGAACAGTATCACTGATGGATGTGGTACCATGGGACAACATGGAACCACAATCGTATTGACCATGCGCTGGTCCTGCACAATCCTATACTTTCCACTCCGTTTCTGCAATCCCATGATTGGTGAGTTGCATGAACTTTTCTTATTTCCTTCAGGATTCCATGTCCGATCATAGACTCAATCACAGGTTTGATTCCTGCAATCGTTTCCGGTGACAGATTGTATTGAGGTGGTTTCGGAAACTTGGTATCTGGTTTAACGTGGATATTAACTGGCTCAACTCCCTTGATCAGTCCTATTTCTTCCCCTGTGTAATCCCATACGTCCAAAGAGACGGGATCCCTCAGCGCGGGTGGGAGTTCCTCAACTGTTAACATAGGAAATACCTTGGTACACAGTCTCTGATATACCACTTTAAATGTGGCATCATCATCATTAGTCTGTAGGTCCACTCACTTGGGGGTACAATAGATAGTGCAGTTCAATTTGCACAAAAGATCATGAGCAAACAAACAGACTGGACTTGAGTAACATACCACAAATTGGTGTCCATCGTGAAAGGTTCTTATTCTCACAGGTATTGCCTCAGTCAATGGAGTAGTTATTCCCTTATTTGCCAGTCCTACGACTTGAATCGATTGTCCCGAAAGGGGTAAGTTGGGAACTACTGCAGATCTCACAGTAGAATGGGTAGTACCAGTATCAACCAAAAAGGTAGTTGGATGACCCTCGACATCTGCCTCTACATACGGTCCTCTCTGGTCTACCGCCAAAGTTTCTCCCAGGGTACAGTCTTCCTCCCCCCTCAGACACGGTTGTTGCAATGTGTCTGAATCGAATTTGTCAATGGTCTGAATAAAGGGCATCTATTGGTATGTTCGATTTCCCTGTGGGATTCTTAGTGGCTGGGGAACTTGTACCTGCGGAGCTATTGTTCCCCCTTGTACAGATCCGGGTCTCGTCATAGTGTGTGGCTGGGACAAAACATTGCAGCAGAAGTCAGCCTATTGTGTAGAAACTGCAATAACCAAAAATACATATTTAGGCAAAGGAAAACAGGGTCACAGGCTGTCAGTCATCATTAGCTATTACCTAAGTAACCACTTAATAGGCTTCGAACTGCTCCAGTCGTGGCTCGCATAGGCCCAATGGGATAATGTGTGTGCCCAATCAATTTCTACAACAAGAAAGTGGCAAATAAGTGCAGAGGACCCAATCCAATTTGTCATAATTTAAAAAAGATTCCTCTACATGACTTTACTCATCAATGTGCTTCAGGCAGTGCTTAATTTGAGCTTGTGGTTTCCGTTGTTTGGCACCGGCACTTAATCGTCAACACTGGCACTTATGACAGATGCCACATGGTAGCTTTGCTGGTGTAAATTAAGGACGAGCAGCACAATGTTTGTTTAATTAATAAAAATAAATAATACGTGTCGCCCAAGCCATTCTTTTAGCTTTGGTGGCATCAATCAGTCTAAATTGTCATACTTGTAGCAGTGTGATGGCTAGAAGTTGTGGAGGTACTGTCATTGGCAGCGCTGGCAGTGGCAATGGGTGGTGCAAGCTGCAGTGGCCTCCTGACAATGGCCATGGCACTTCTTTTTTTGCAAATTAAACACTGGCTTCAGGTAAAAAACTCAAAGTAGTCCAATTTCAATTACTCTCCACAATGCAATGATGAAACGCCCCATAGAGGCATTGCAATTTCCACAATATTTACCCAAATACGCAATTTTCAATTCAGTCCGAAAGCCTGAGAATTTAACACCTTCACAACTAATGCTACGAAGAAGCAAACTATTTAAGAACAGGAAGCCTCCGTGCGGGGATATTCACAGAACTGCTCTAAGGACTAATGATGGTAGAAAATGTTTACATCTAATTATTAATTTTAGTTGAAATATGGTTTATTACTGGGGTAAATAGGTACCTACCACTAGTAATAAGGCCATAATCACAATATAGGGCCTATTTAAAATCTCAATCAATTATTCCCTTGCTTAACCCTTGGTAGCTGGCTGCGAGAAGGCAGGCTTGGCTTAGGAGACAGGTGTGTAAAGTATTTCAAAACACCAATACATTCAATAAATAAGATTCAACACACAATAAAAACCAATACCAATTTATACAATAGGAACATTTTTATGATTCAGAATACACCAAACAACAAAATTCCAATGTAGGGAACCAGAGATAGGATTATTTAAAGATTAAAAGTAAAACTAGCGCTTTGAAGCAAATAGCACTCGAAGAGTTAAAAAAGGTCACGCTGGACCAGGACAAAGTCTAGTCCAGGCCTCTCGCGATGTTAAACTTTTACACTTACTTCCAGATGTGTTTTTTATTACACAGGAAAGTGGTCCATAGCAGCAGCCAATGGTTCAGAAACTCTAGTTTGCCTCTTGGTGAATGGAACTACAAATCCCACAATGCACCTGGGCAATCCAAGTAACAGCCAACTGAATCTTGTCAGCTGGAGTTGTACTCATGGTTGATGTTGCAGAAAGCAATTTCAGCACTTTTCTACCTGCTGCTGATCGGGGAGTCCACTTCTTATCCTTTAAGACAGGTTAAGTACTTTTGTTGTGAACCCTTGTGAGTGCAGAAGGTCCAGTCCTCATGAGTGCAGTCCTCTCTTGTGCAGTGCAGGGGTCCAGCAGGGCAGTCTTTCTTCTCCAGATGTTTCTTTTGGGTCTTTATGGGTCCACAACACCAATCTAAGGTTTCAGAGTCTCGGAGTTGCTCCTTGGCACGTTGGGACTACACTGCCTACAATCCACCTGGTCAAATCCTTAAAAGCCCAGTTGAAGGTTGTTAGACCTGGCACCATTGGCATAGGTATCCCTTCCATTTTTTTTGCTGTTGCCTCCTGTGTTTTTGCTATGTTTTTTGCTGGTCTAGATGCTTTGGGCACTTTGCCACTGCTAATCAGTGCCAAAATGCAAGTGCTCCCTAATGTAAAGTGTTGTATTGGATTAGTGACTCCATGATTGGCTTATTTGATTTACTAGTCAGACCCTAGTACACTGCACCATGTGTGCCCAAGACCTGTAAATCAAATGCTGCAGGTGGGCTTGCAGCACTGATTGTGCCACCCACAGAAGCAGCTTATAAAATGTGGCTCAGGCCTGCCATTGCAGAGCCTGTGTGCTGTCTGGGACTGCCATTACGACTAGGCAAGTGCGCACACTTGCCAGTCCCTAAACCTTCCCTTTTCTACATGTTAGTCACCCCTAAGATAGGCCCAAGGTACCCCCATGGGCAGGGTGCATTGTATATAAAAGGTAGGACATGCCCTGATGTGTGTGGCATGTCCTGATAATAAATTACAGCCAATTTCGTTTCTCACTATTGCAAGACTACCTGTTCCCACAGGCCAGAATGGGTAGTTTGATTATAACATCTTATAATCCTAACTGACCCAGGGAACCAGGTAGAAATTCGAGTTTAGTATGCCTGATTTCAGAATGTTAAAATACATATTTTAGTGTGGGTGATTTTTACATTCTGTGTTTGAAAACACCACTTTTAGAAAGTAGGTCTTTTCTTGCCTAACCATCCAGCATGCCTCTGCTAGATTTGTGTATGCCATGTCTGGATTGTGAGTGACAGGGGGCTGGAGCGGGCCTTGGCTCTAGCAGTCTGATGGGTGAGGACTGGGCTAAATAGGACCTGCATCGAATAGAGAGTGGGGGTCGGAGATTTCCTTTCACTGACCTGAGCCCTCATAGAATAGAGAGTGGGGGAAGGAGATTTCCTTTTAGCTACCTGGGCCAGGTCTGCTTTCAACAATGCTGTCTCCACCTCCTGCCAGGAAGCTGCACAGAACTGGTTTTGGCTGGGCACAGGCACCCTCTGCCTTCAGAGGACAAAGGATTTAGGGCCAGATGTAGGTAGCCAAATACCGGTCGGTAACGGCCGAATTCGGCCGTTACCGACCGGTATTTGGCTTTTGAGATGTAGGTGGGTCAGAATTTACAGAATCGGTATATTTACCGATTCGGTAAATTTACCACTTCGGTATTTTACCGAATCGGTAAATATACCGATTCTGTAAATCCATATGTAGGTGGGACTCTTCAGAGTCCCAAAGGCCATACATATTCGGTATTTTAACACCCAATCCAATTGGGTGTTAAAATACCGAATTCAGGTGTGCATGCACATGTGTGCATGCACACCTAGCCATGTGACAGACAGACATGCCCTTAGGGCATGTCTGTGTGCCACATGGCGCACATGCCTATTTTTGGGGTGCCAGAGGGTGTCAAAGTGACACCCCCTGCACCCTTGCTAAAATCGGTATTTACCGATTCTGTAATTACAGAATCTGTATTGCCCATTGATTCCTATGGGCTTCACAGCCCATAGGAATCAATAGGAAATACAGATTCGGTATTTCCAGATTCGGTAAATACCGAATCTTAACGATTCGGTATTTCCACATCTGGAAATACCTACATCTCCCCCCTTCATATTTACCACTTCTTAAATACCGAATCGGTAAAATTCGGTATTTAAGAAGTGGTAAATCAATCCTACCTACATCTGGCCCTAACTGTTACAAATATCGGGACCCAGACCCCAGAACTTTAGATCACTTCTGGGAATCAAGACAAACCCTCTGCCAAGAAGAGAAACCAAGGAAGCTGAAGGAGGAGACTGCCCCTGTGCTGGTTGCTGTTTGGGGTTGGCCTGCAGTGGGTACTTATTGTCAAGGAAAGCAGAAAAGGAACTTTGTGTGTACTTTTACTATCTTGAGGAAGATCTCCAAGGGTTTAAAGTTGAACTTGCCTCCTGTTCTGAAGTCTCAGGGCCACAAAGACTTCACCACTAGTTCCCCCTGAATTCCCTTGCTGGAAATTCTACCCGCAGTGAGGTGCCTGCTGTTGTTTTGGGCCCTCTGGAGACAGCGTGACGCGGGGAGCTGGAAGCGCGAAACAACAAGGAAGAAGCTGTTCACCGTCGCATCACAGACGAAGCGTGTCGTATCACCGGAAAAGCCTACCACCATCGCAGAGGTCGCTGTAGCATCACCGGAGAAGCATGTCGCAGTTCCTGTCGCGGCTCAAGAACATTGATTTTGCCGCACGGCCATTGGGCTTGCACGCATCACTTCCAACTTGTCTCATCGCATCAAAGACTCCATTTTGTCACATTGCACCGGATCGTCACATCGCATCAAAGGGCCATCTTGTTGCATCGTACATGTATGCAGTAAGAAACCAACACATCACCTCCTCTCCAGTAAGGAACCAACGCATCACCTCCCCTGTGCTGCAGTAAGGACCCAACGCATCACCTCCCCCGAAGCAAGGAAGTGACCCATCACCTTCCTTGAGACCCTTTTGTTTGTTTTGCGTGACGCATCCAAGGTATTTTGAGAGTAAAGTGTTGCATTTACCATCTATATTGAACTAAGCTATTCCTATCATTTTAAAGTCATCTTCTTGATATTGTATTGTGGATTTTTGTCGTTTGGTCTTGTATTAAGTCTAGTAAAGATTACTTATTTTTCTAAACTGGTGTGGTGTTCATTTATAGTGTTTTCACTGTATTACTGTATGTGTTCACAAATGCTTTACACACTGCCTCTGAGATAAGCCTGTCTCCTCGCGCCAAGCTACCAAGGGGTGACCAGGGGTTATTTTAGGAGTGTATCCACTTTCCCTGATTAGAAGCAAGGGTCCCTATTTGGACAAAGGTTCAAACCATTGCCAACTAGAGACCTCCATTGCTAACATTGGTGGGCAGTGGTGAGGATTTGGACTTGCATTTGTGATTCATACACAGTGATTGGTATACACTGCTAGTGAGTGCAGACCATAACGTGACCACATATTTTTTGGTAGAATTTTCCTTGGAACTTCTTTTTGCTTTTTGAAACTGCTAACTGTTTTTCACCATGAGCAAAGCAGCATCCATTGCATCTATTGACATTGATTTTGAAGAAGATAGGATTGACACCTACACTGTGTCTTACCTCAAAGCTGCTTGCGGGAAATCAAAAAAATCTATGAAAGGCCTCACCAGGAAAAGGAATACCAAAAGGCGAAGGCCTGGGTAGAATCTAGGAATACCAGTGAGCATCCGGAGGAGCCAAGGGCCAGATGTAGGTAGGCATTCACCGGTCGGTAACGGCCGAATTCGGCCGTTACCGACCGGTAAATGCAATTTGAGATGTAGGGCCCTGTATTTTACAGAATCGGTAAATTTACCGATCGGTAAATTTACCGATTCTGTAAAATACCGAGTCGGTATTTTTACAGATTCGGTAAAATTGATATGTAGGTGGGACTCTTCTGAGTCCCACAAGCATTAAAAAATCGGTATTTTACCATCAAATCCTATTTGATGGTAAAATACCGATTCCGGTGTGCATGCACATGTGTGCATGCACACCTGTGCCATATGACAGGCAGACCTGCCCTTAGGGCAGGTATGCCTGCCACATGGCACCCGAACCCGTTTTGGGGGTGCTAGAGGGTGTCAAAGTGACACCCCCTGCACCCTTGTGAAATTCGGTATTTACAGATTCGGTAATTACCGAATCGGTAATGCCCATTCATTCCTATGGGCTTCAAAGCCCATAGGAATGAATGGGCATTACCGGTCGGTATTTACCGAATCGGTAAATACCGAATTTTACCGATTCGGTAAATGCACATCTGTATTTACCTACATCTCGGTACTTCTATTTTGCCACTTCTTAAATACCGAATCGGTATGATTCGGTATTTAAGAGGTGGTAAAATAAAATTACCTACATCTGGCCCCTAGGGAGGAGGCAGAGAATTTAGATGGGCAGCTAGAGGGGCCAGTGGGCCGGGATGGGAGGGAAGTGCCTTCCAGAGCAGGCAGCAGTGTTCCTTCAAAGGACCTGTCCCCAAGAGAGTTGGAGGAATGGAAGAGAGATAGAGTGCATAAGATGGAGCTGGACAAGCTCCAACTAGGTGGTCAGATGGAGTTGGCGAATTAGAGGTTGGCCTTGGAGGAAAAAATAATGCATTTGGAGCATGAGAGGATGTTGAGGGAATTGGAATTGAAAGCTAAAAGTTTAGAAATGTCTCCCTCTGGTGGCAGCGCACCATCCATGCCTGTAGAAACAAGAGTGTTTATTCCTAAGGAGGTCATTAAGGAGTTTCATAAGAATGAAGATATTGAGCAATGGTTTAGGGGCTATGAGGTAGCTATGATAGCCCACCGGGTCCCTGAGACGGACTGGGGAGCAGGGTTGTGGGGGCGGCTCCTCAGTGATAGGCGGGTTACCTTATTGGATTTTCCTTCTGAGGATCGGAATTCTTATGTGCCCATGAAGGAAACCTTAATGACCAGGTATGGGTTGACCCCTGAGCTTTATAGACAAAGGTTTAGGAATTGTAAGAAACTGGAGTCTAGCACTTAGGTGGAATATGTGACTTTTTTTGCAGTGCATTAAATGGTTGGGTAAAGGATAGCAATGTGAATGATTATCAGGAGCTCTGCATGGGAGCACTCGTCTAGTAATTGTTTTCCAAAGCTATGCCAGCACCTTATTGATAGCAAGCTGACTAACCCTAGGAAGCTTGCTGAGGAGGCGGACCACTGGGTTAGTACCTGGGTCCACAAGGGTCATGTGGGAGACTTCGCCAAAGGTGGGCAGGGTCCCCAGCAGGAGTGGTGGGGACAAGGGTAAACAGAGGAGTTCCAGAAAGGGCCCCAAAGTACTACCCAAGGGAACCAGGTGAAGGGTTCCCAGCCTCCCCCTGAGAAGAAGCCAGGGGCCCAACAGGTAAACCTGTTCATAAGGGACCCCCAAAATGTTTTAAGTGTTGTGAGGTGGGCCACTGTTTCTATGATCCCAAGTGCCCCCTGAGAGAAAAAACAGCACCCACTGGTGCACCGCCCCGGCAGATTGCTAGTGTAGCCCTGGGTGAGGACATGGGTGCCCAAGGTGGGTAGGGTCCCACAGAAATGTCCCTAGTCTCTTTAGGAGACTGTGAGGAGGTCCCCAGGACCCAGCTGCTTGATAACGCTAAAAAGTACAGGCAGTGGGTGACCATCAATTGCCATAGAGTGGAGGCTCTTAGAGACACCGAGCCAGTGTCACAGCTGTCAGTTGTCGGCTGGTGTCTGAAGAACAGGTGATCCCCAAGGCATTTTACCCTGTTGTTGCCGCTGACGACACAGAGATGTCTAACAACACAGGGTCTGGCTCTAATCAGCAAGGATGAGCCTCATATCATGAAAAACCTCTCTGTATAAATCACACTTGCAAGTGTGATTATTACAGAGTGGTTTTCTGCCCAGTTTAAATGATTTGTGAAACAAAGTCCTTACATTGGCACGTTGCAGAAAATCCTTGGGGTGAAGACTTCACACTGTTAGTTTTGTTTTTTTCTGTGACTGATTAACCAATGCCATTATATTCTGAACAGATAAGACCACTATGTCATATGTTCTGTGTTCTATGTCGTGTATGTAAGTGAGTCGTCCTTGATGTTGTCTTATGTATTGACCCATAGTCATTCATTCTTTTGTATGGTCAACTCTTTCTTTGGTTTGTGGTATAATGTGCAAAATTGTTCAATATGAGATATGTGAAAACAAATTGATTTTTTGAAAAATAGAAACAAAAAATATATATATTTTCGAATTAATTTTAAGCAGTCAGACAGTATTTCATTTATTGGCGCCTTGTTGATTTGAGTCATAAAATAAGAATTAGTATAGACAAATCTGTTGTTGGTTTTCATGACAACACAGAGTGCCACTGCAAGGTTGCTCATGTTCTCTTTGAGTGGGGGGGTCTCAGGTACGCTTCAAGTAGTTGTGAGGCCTGCCATGCCTGTTGACTGTCTGCTAGGCAATGATTTGAAAAGCTCCCCTTGAGCTAAGGTGGAGCAAAAAGCTCATTTGGAGATGCTGGGTCTGCCTGAGTGGGCGTGTGTGACCACTCGGTCAATGGAAACCAGTAATGGTATTCAAGAGGACCTGGAGCCTGAAATAGTGGCCCAGGTGCCTGCCATAAAGAGAAGAGGCAGGGGGCACGAGAAACCAGCCCCCGAAGTTTTCACGGTCCAGGAGGAGGCAGACCTTGAGGGGGATGCCCGGGAACCTACAGGGGAACAAGTAGCTGAGCTGGGGGACTTGCCTGCGCTGACCCATTGGCAGCAGGAAAGAGGTCCCTCCAGTGAAGAGTTCTGTGAGAAGCAGAAAAAGTGCCCTTCTCTTGTGGGTTTGCCGCAACAGGCCACAACCCAGGCAGCAGGTGATCAGTCTGGATCACATTGGATCTACTGGGAGAATAGTCTCCTGTATAGTGAGCCTAAGGTTGCTGGGCCTGGGCTAGCGCATGTGCTGATGGTACCCCAGCGCTTCAGAGCCTTCCTACTGGGTTTGGCTCATGATGTGCCTTTAGCAGGACATTTGGGGCAAGACAAGACCTTTGAAAGGCTTGTCACCCACTTTTATTGGCCCCAAATGCTCAGGAATGCAGATACTCATTGCAGGACCTGTCAGACTTGCCAGGCAAGTGGTAAGAGATAGATAATGTGGAGTCCGACTTAACCAAGTACAATAAAGCTCTCCTAGAATCATTGGATCTATTGGCGCCACTGAAGCTACACAAACAGCATCCTGTATCCAAACAGGAGATATGGTATACTGAAGAACTTAGAGGTGAGAAGCAGAAGTGTAGAAGGCTCGAAAAAGCTTGGAGGAAATCACACATGGAAGCTAGTAAGAAAGAGTATACTGATGCCCTGGCCTCCTATCACAAAAACCTAAGGATGGCCAGGAGGAGCTGTCTTGCGTCACAATTGGCTGAAGCAGGCAACTCTTCCAGAGAACTCTATAACTCTATAAGATCCTTCAGTCCTTCATAAAACCTGTGGCCTGCGAGAGTCCAGATGACTTCTCTCAAGCCCTATGTGATAAAATATTGTTATTCTTCGAGAATAAAATAGAGCTTATCTATGAGAAAATCAAGCAGTCAGGGATTGCTGGGAGTAACACCACCAGTTCCTCCCTGACATTACCTGTCTCACCTCTGCCATCTGCGTGTGCTAATATTTTACTTACCACATTTCCAGAGATTAATCTTCTCGATGCTACCTCCTTGGCCAGTCAAATTAAAACTGGATCTCCTTTAGATCTTCTGCCAGCAAAGATGGTGGGCTCTCTAAGGAATCTGCTCCTACCTGGAATTCAAACTGTGATCAATCTCTCTCTTAGAGAAGGTCATGTGCCAGGTGAATGGAAGAGAGCGGTAGTGAACCCTATTCGAAAGAACTCAGCCCTGCCATGGTCAGACCTTTCCAACCTCCGTCCTATCTCCCTACTTCCTTATATCAGCAAGATGACCGAGAAACATGTGAATACCCATCTGTCTAAGTTTATCGAGGCAGCGGGTGGTCTGGACCATTCTCAATCTGGGTTCAGACCTAACCACAGCACCGAGTCTGCCCTCCTCTCTGTGACCAATACCATCAGGATGGCACAGGATAGAGGGGGCTCCATGATCTTGGTGCTGTTGGATTTGTCCGCTGCCTTTGACACGGTATCACATGATATTCTTCTCGGTCGTCTGCGGAAGGTGGGGATAGGCGGCTCGGCTCTGGCCTGGCTTAAGAGCTTTCTCTCGGGCCGATCACAAACCGTCAGGTTGGGCTCCCATCAATCGATCTCTAGGGAGCCCCACAGGGCTCATGCCTAAGCCCCACACTTTTTAATGTGCATGTGGCCCCCTTGGCGGATATTGTGAGAGAATATGGGTTCACCCCAGTATCGTATGCTGACGATACTCAGCTTCTGTTTCCCTTCCATACCCTGACACCGGCAATTAAACATGCATTTGCCACCGGTATGAGAGCGGTATCTGATTGGATGGCCTACAATGGCCTACAATGCAATGTGAGCAAGACGGAGGTCATGCTTTTTGGAGCAGCCCCCCTCTTGTGGTCGCCTGATTGGTGGCCCCTGGATCTAGGATCTGCTCCTTGCCCTAAGCAGATAGTTAAAAACCTGGGGGTACGGCTTGACCAGGCGTTATTACTAAAGGAACATGTGAATCTGGTGGCGGGAACCTGTTTCAGGACCATTGGGCTCCTGAGGCGTGTGTTCCCGTTCCTGGATGACTGCTATAGGAAAACGCTGGTTCAGACACTGGTCGTCAGTAGATTGGATTACTGCAATGGACTACTCTTGTCTGCCAACGAGGAACAACTGAGCCGTTTGCAGGTGGTCCAGAATACTGCGGCCAGATTAATTCTTGACGCTCCCCCCAGGTCCTCTTTATGCCCTCTTCTGCTTAAACTCCACTGGCTGCCTATCCGCCAGCGAATTGAGTTTAAAGTGTGTTGTGTAATCCACAGATGCCTTCATGGACCTGGTCCTAGATATCTGGCTGAATTATTTCGGCTGTATATTCCGACTCGCTCGTTGCGCTCTAGCAACCAACTATTGCTGCAGGTCCCTCGTATTAAGAAGGCAAGACAAGGGGGTCGTGCCCTGTCTTATAAGGGCCCCACTCTGTGGAACACTTTGCCCCTCATTTTAAGACAGATTACTAACATATATGCCTTTAAGAAATTCCTTAAGACTCATCTGTTTCCGGCTGTGTAAGATCTAGGGCTCTTTATGACTCTGATTCTGTTCTGGCATCTTGGAATATCATAAGCGCGGAGATACCCTTTGGGGTCGATTCCTGCGCTGTAGAAGAACATAAATAAATAAATAAGAGTGGGAGGAAGCACAAGGCTCCTCTCCAACCTTTCCCTGTGGTCAGCGCCCCCTTTGAAAGGGTGGGCATTGACATTGTGGGGCCACTCCGATTGAGCTTCAGCCTGGTCAGAAATTTTGGGTCATGGACCCCGTGGAGCTCTGTATGCTCCAGGATAAGTCGACCGGACAATTTGAGGTGGTGGAGCGCAAGCGCAATGTCACCTACTTGGTGGACTTGCGGTCTCCCAATAAACCCTTTGTGGGTCCTTCTTGTCAACCGCCTGAAGCCCCACTTAGAGAGGTCCGAAGTGGGCATGCTCCTAGCGACGGATGATGGAATGGAGGAGGAGACTGAGCCTCTTCTTGACCTCCTGTCTGCGACAGTGCAAGATGGGTCAGTGGATGGTATAAACCTCTCTTCCAACCTGACCCCTGAGCAGCAGAATGACTGTTGCAAGTTGGGACACTTTTCTGTTCTCCCTGACTTCCAGTGTCACTGATTGGTGTGTCCATGATGTAGACACTGGGGACAGTCCTCCTGTTAAGCACAAATTGTACAAAGGTGGTCAGCTGAGTTCTTCTTGGTGGAGATGAAGCAGGTGAAGCTCTTTTAACCTGTTGCTTTTAGGAGTACACTCATTCAACTTTCAGAACAAGGCAGAGTCCTTTTGGGGCTGAAGACCAAAGTGTGCTGCAGGTGCAGTCCTTATGTGTGCAGTCCAAGGGTCCAGCAGGGAAGCCCTTCTTCTTCTTATAGTTTCAAGGCAGGGATCTGAGTTTCTGGGCAGCTCTTCCATATTTATCTGTGCTCCTGGGGTGACAAGCAGCGAGGCACCCCTGACGAATGGGGTGCAGGTTCCGCCCTTGAGTATTATAACTTCCTCCAAAGTCCCAGAAAGCACTATTCTTTTAAAATACAAAATGGAGAAACTCTCTCCTGAAGCTTAAGATCTGGCTAAGCCAACCCAGTGGTGTGGCTAAGTTTCCATAACAATCCCCTTTCAGCCCCTCTGCTAATTCAATTACTTTGAGCTCATGTCTGGCTGGATGCGCAGGAGGTGGGGATGAGCCTGTGGCCTATCATAACTGTCATTCCCTCTTTGAAGACTAGTTTGGCTACTCCACCCCCACCCGGCCTTTTGCTTTGCAGCTGCAGATCTCCTCTCTCCAGATGACCTTTGTCTCTATGCAGGTCACTTCACACCTCATCAGAGCAGTTTGGCTCAGCCTGTCAAAGTCTGGCCAATCAGGAGAGGCTGCTGGAAGGCTGGATTTTAGCACATCGGAAAATAAAGTTCTATAACTTCTTTTCTGTGATAGTTATAGTAAATTCAACTTTGGCAAGTTGTTGGCTTTATTCTAATTAACATTTACATACTTTGAAGTACATTTTTAGCTTGCTCCTGTCAATAGTTATACATTATTAAAGTATTCCTATGTTAGCATATGGAGCCAATGTTCTACAATGAGGACAGGGTATCTCAAATACTTTTTAAAATGTCTCTGCTTATTTGTACATGGCACGCTACCCTGGGGCCACCTAGGGTAGACCTTATGGCTGACTTATATGTAAAAACAAGATTGTTGAAGACTTTGGAAGTACGTTTAATTCTAAAGTCGAATTTGCATATAATTTTATTTTAAAAGCATAAACCTACCATATGCTAGGGATTTGTACAGTTAGGTTGTCAGTTCCAATTGTAATTATACCTAATTACTATGTACTTTTAATCAGAGCACAGGCCCTGGGTCTTGTTAGTAGAGCCTAGGGCACAATCAGTCAGAAAACCAGCCTCTAGTAGTCACAACAGGGGCAAAAGTGGGAGAACACTGCAAAAAGGCCCGGTTTCTCACAATTAAGAAAAAATATTCTTTCTCAGTATTAATATTGGGGTGCTCATTTTTCGAATTGTGCTTGGAAATTCTCATCACCAGTTCTAAGAATCAGGAGTGGAAAAAGTTTCCATGTGCCAAGTGGATTTGCACCTACAGAGCTTACACTGGTAGAAGAATGGAGTATCCACATTCCTATATGTAGTCTTATGGATCGGTGTGTGGGTGTTTCTTTGTGGGCTTACCTGTAAAGTTGTTGGACACCTGTAAACTCCTAGGATTGTTGATATTCACCTAAAATGTGCAGGTCATTCCCCATATTGGGAACGCTAGCAAATGTACAACTGTCAAATATAGGAGTACAGGCACTTTCAGGTTGGGAGTGGCAAGAGACTGGAGAGGGAAGACCCCGTATTTAACTTGGGTGTAGTGAAGCATGTTCCACTTGGAGAAACAGAATAAAGTTAAATGTGCCCATCAACATTTGTGTTCCACTCCCGTATGCAGGGATTTCTTTTTGGTGGAATTTTACCTGCACAAATGTTGTGTGTGTGAGTAGGCCAAGAATACTATGACTGGTGTATCTTTTCGTACATGCTAGTGAATTTTTTCCAGTTTTTATTAGAATCTGCTCTTTGTGAATGCGCCTTTGGTGTCCTATGCTCTATTCCCATGTGTTAGTGTGAGTTAGGACTCTGAGACTGTATTGTGATACGCTGCATTTTTATATGCTCTTATATGTACAACATATTGCTAACAGCTCGCTTTTTCTTTCTTTATTTCTAGACATGCTCCCCATTTTTGTATTAAGTAACTTTCTACTAGTGCTAATCATTAATTCTGCTGCTGGACAGACAGAAGTAAAGTTCGCTGGACAGACTGAGTTCTTTGTCAATGAAAGCAGCACGACGATCATTCGCCTTGTGATTGAAAGGACGGGAGTGCCGGCAAATATTACTGCCATTGTATCGGTAAGTACTCGCGGGCTTCAACACTTCATTCATTTCAACACACTGCAACAATGTTGTGACCCAACAACATGACCCAATCACACGGACTTACATTTCTTGTCACTGTTGAAAAGAGGGCAAGTGACGCGTCTTTTGTTGGAAGCTGTGGAGAGATTTTGGGAACAACACTTGTCTTAGTATTTCACAATGCCAGACCTAATTTAATTAACTCCCAGTCCCTTGGTCAACACAAAATGTTGGCTAGTGATTCCTTGGTAGAGGGGTGGCTGACGGCTTACGTATGCCCCCTGGAATCTGCCATGTCACAAAGATCAAATAATCCTTTTACACACTGCTTACTCACACCCTAGCATGTTGAATCCAGAAGTATCGCCACAACAAATCTGCAGAGACACAACTTACATGTTTATTTGAAATAATAATAGTAGATGGATATTTTTCCTGCCAGTTCACGATATGCTTAACTACAGTCTGTCTTTTCTGTTGGAATTAAAAAAATGAATTGAAAATGTATTTTAGGCAAAATACTCTCAGCTCTTATGAGCGTTTAAAGTGGCCCAAGCTACGTTTTAGTTGCAATTAGGAATGGTTTGGGTATTGTTATCTTCATAGGGTACTTGATGCTATTTCTGATTTACTCGTCTCCATCCTTAAATTAAATTCCGCAATAAGAAAAGGCGATGTAAACCCATCACTTGTGTTGTCGCAAATTTGGGGCCATATGTACAAAACCTTGTTTGAAGTCACAAAGGCCCGATCCACAGAACCACGTGGTTTGCAACCGCAAAAAAAGTTTTTAAAATGTACAAAAGTCAAGTTCAATCAATCATTCAATCAGGGGTTTGTAAAGCGTGCTACTCACCCACGAGGATCTCAAGACGCTGGGGGGTGGGGTGGTGGGCAGCAGCTCCGGATCAGTTGAAGAGCCAGGTCTTGATTTGGTAATCGCAATTTGGGTTTGGGAATCAGTATTTGGAAGGGGCGGGATTAGGGCGTCCCTCCCTAATACTGATTTGCAGTGGTATGAATGAATGTTTTGTGACCAAATTACTGTTGCAAAACATTATTTTACCGATACCTTAGAGGGGGTGGTGACCTTTTGCAAATGGTAAGGGATCCCCAGAGGACCCCATCCGCTTTGTGAATGCTGATACAAATATTTGTATAGATAAGGCATTGGTCCCACAGACCACTGCCTACTCTTAAACAAGCATTAGCAAAGCCAATAGACCTCGGCAATCCAAGAGCTATTGGCGCTGTCAATGTCTTTTGGCCAGGCTGCATAGCAGCATAGCTGATGTTCAGGATGGCTGAAAGTCAGGTAAACAAGCACTGGCATAGCCAATAAGTCTTGCCTTTGGGACTTTATAGGTGTTTAACCAGGCAGCACACAAGCTGCAAGTTTACAAACATCACAAAACAGACTGGGCAACTGGTCACATTTTGTGTAACAGCCGTAGTTGCTTTGAACAATATTTAAAGTTTGTCTGCTTGAAGCTTTGTCCTTATAAATTGATTTAAAATATAAGCGCTCAAATGTTGTCTGACTAATTTTGCGCTATGTCTAAAAAAATGCAACACAGATGATGGGGTTTGCTGGTGGGCAACACGGGATGGGGCAGGAGAACACAACCATTGGAGCATGATGCAACGATGGGGCACCCGGGGACTCTGTTATGGGCTTGGCGCAAAGTTGCTGCTTCCTTCTCCTCCGTCCACTGCTTATCCTGATCTGTTGCTGCCTGGACATGGACAGAGGCCTGCCCTGGGTCGAGGCGAGGGACAGGCCTCCGGCAGCGCTGCAAAAATTCTATGGGCCATGGGAGAACATGCCGATAAACAGAACAGCACCGATAGGTAGTGACTGGGTTGGGGACGCCAATGCCTTGACTTCCCTCCTCCTCCCTGGTAAGCACTGCTCCATTAGACCAACCGCACGCTGGGAACCACGAGGGCACCTGTTATGCTGGGCACCGAGGAAGGGGGTAATTACTCACTTGAGGGAGCTGGTGGGCCCTGACATACTCAGCGAGTGAACGGATGAGATGTTTTCCTCAATACCCGAGACACTCTAGAGCCCAATGCACTATATGGAGAGCTCCAAATGTAAATGCACCCAAGTCACAAAATCATCAAATGTTTCCCCTTACTGATTATTTGCGCTGTACCACCACTGTGAGGCCCAATAAGTGGTTATCTGGATACCAGTTCATCTGCTGCTGTTTGGACCACTATGTTCCTGTAGAACGTTGCCAGTGTGCCATGTGTCGGCATTGCTTGTGCGGGGGTGCCTGTTACTAGCCTTGGCCTTCTAGCTGAGGGGGGGAGCAGAGACCGCGCACACAGGTTCATTGGACTAATTGACCTGCACGTGCCCTTCCGACTATATTATGGAGGTGAAGTGGACTGCGGGGAGGATGACGGCATACACTGCCTGGATCATGCCCCGGAAAGAACCAGAGAGCTGCTGGGGCTGCATCAGAGGCTACTAATGTAACTAAACTGTGGGAACTTCTGCATAAAGCTACGACTGGCTACTGTGAAGGTACCAAATAACCGCTACCTACTGCAACAATGGGGAAAACAGGCACTAAGCAAACCAAACTACAATTAGATGCCCGCAGATCTACTTGCACCCCTGGAGGCAGTGCCGATCACAATGGCTCTAAAGGGCACCTCAATAGAGGAGGCGACCGACGTTGTGGACATGAAATTCCTCCTACTTGCTATGCAGCAGAGGCTTACCTCAGTAAAATCTAAAATGTATAACACTTGCTAGAGGATGGATTCCATCATGCACAAACCGGAAAAGCATGATGGTCGCCTCACTGAAACCGAACAGAGAATTTCCACAGTGGAAGACACAGTCTCCCAAGGGAGTGAACAATTTTTGAATATGGAGAAAGTCCTCAAAATAATCTCTGCCAATTACATATCACACTATACATCAGGGACGACTGGCTCAGTCCGAATGGGGTGCTTTGTGAATTTGTTTGCTTTGGTGACATTTCAGGCATCCATGTTAACTGGGAGAAATCTTACCTCTTTCTCCTCACTGCTGCCACAGAACGCTTTACACCAGACTATTCACGGCAATGGTGTGATTCAGAACTCGGGTACTGATCTCCAGGGACAGAAAAGAGCGGATCCGTGCTAATTTTGGTACTGCTGTAGATGCGATAACAGATAAAATAACAAGATGGATGTCATTACCTATTTCCCTGGCAGGCCAAATATCACTTATTTATTTATTTATTTATTTATTTATTTATTGGCATTTCTAAAGCGCAGCATATACCCTGGGGTGTCTTGGCGCTGAGTAATTTGCCGGCCGGATGAAAAACTGCCTTGCTCTGATCACTTTTCTATACCAGGAATGAATTACTAAATTATCTATTAAACAGCCAAGTTTTTAATTTTTTGCGGAATTGGAGTAATGTGGGACATGCCCTAATGTCCTGGGGTAAAGTATTCCAAATTTTGGAAGCTGCCACTACAAACCGTCGGTCTCCCCACATCACGGTTTTGGTGCGTGGTACCATAAGTTGGTTACTGTTGGTGGAGCGCAGTTGGCGTGTGGGTTGATACGGTCGTAGATGGTCTTTAAGGAACTGTGGGCCCTGTTTATTTAGGACTTTATACACAATGCACTGGGATTTAAATCTGGCTCTATTCTGAATCGTCAACCAGTGTAGTTTGGAAATGGCATTGGATAAAGGAGCAAACTTTGGAATTCCCAGAATAAGACGTGCTGCTGCGTTCTGTATAGTCTGCAGTTTTTTTAGGACTCTTACTTGGGCATTGATAAAAAGTCCATTGCAATAATCTAGGGATGACAGGACTAGTGAGCTCACCAGAGTTTTAATGGCGGTGGTAGGAAGATAGGGGCTTATCTTTCGGATCATGCGCAGTTTATAGTGGGCTACTGAGGCCACTTTGCTGGCATGGTCCATGAAATTCAGATGGTTGTCAATAATTATCCCTAAGTTCCTTACTTTAGTCACTGGATCTGGGGGGGCACCAAAAGTTTGGGGCCACCACGAGGTAGGCCATTCTGGTGAGAGTTGTCCAAAAATCATAACTTCGGTTTTTTCCGAGTTTAGTTTTAGGCAGTTTGCTGCCATCCATTCACCTAGTTCTGTCAGTCCTCTCTGGAATCTTTTAGCTACCTCCTCTCCATCACCCCTTATAGCCAGCACCAATTGTGTGTCGTCCGCGTAGGAGGTTAGGCTCATCCCATGTGCCTTGATGACATTGGCCAGGTCCGACACATATATATTAAAAAGTGTCGGACTCAGGGATGAGCCTTGAGGTACCCCACACGGTTGTGACAATTTGGCAGATTGATAAGGGCCCAGAGAGACAGCCTGCGTTCTCTCCGAGAGAAAGGAGGCGAGGAGAGCTCTTGCCGTGGAGGAAATGCCTATTTTTCCGACACGGTCGACCAGAGTACCGTGGTCGACCGTGTCGAAAGCTGCTGAGAGATCCAGCAGTACCAACACCGCTGTTCCGCCTTGGTCTCTTATTATTCTTACGTCTTCAGTTGCTTTAATAAGGGCAGTTTCAGTCCCATGGTATTTCCTAAATCCATACTGAGTATCATCTAACTTCTTGTGGGTTTCTATATACTCAGTTAATTGTAGGTTCATGGCCTTTTCCACCACTTTGGCCATGAACGGAAGGCTGGCGATGGGTCGGTAATTTTTTAATTCTGACTTATCAGCTCCTGACTTTTTCAACAGTGGTTTGAGCAGTGTGGTTTTTAGATTAATGGGATATGTCCCTGAGAGCAGGATGGAATTACAGACTTGTGTCAACACTGGTATGATTGAATCCATCACCGGTAAGAGTGCCGATAGTGGGCAAGGGTCCAACTTGGATCCTGCTTTAATTGTCGATACAATTTGTAGTACTTGATCTTCTGTCAGTGGTTGAAAGTCTGTGAAGGATGAAGTCCCTGTTAGTGTTAAGTCTTCCTGACTGTTATTGAGATCATTTGAGTGCGTGATTTTTGCCAGAAATGGTTGATAAATATCATCCACCTTCTTAAAAAAGAAGTCGGCTATGGCGTCGCACATGTCTTGGGTTTGAGGTGGGGTCAGGTCTGGAATATTACCCGAGAGCACTTTAGTTATATCATATAATTTTTTGCTCGAGTTCTTTGCCTGCTCAATTTGCCTCAAATAGTACTCTTTTTTTGCTTTTATAATCATGGCTTTGTATTTTGCCAAGGCCGCCTTGTATTTAGTTTTACTTGTAGGATCATAAGACTTTCTCCATTGTCTTTCCCAATATCTGTTCTGTAATTTTTGTGTTTTTAGTTCATCCGAGTACCATGGTGCGGTAGGGGTGGTCCTGTTCATGGATAATTTCTTAGTGGGGGCTAATGAATTCATGGCATGTCCCAACCAGTCATGGAGTTGTTGTATAGCCAGGTTGGGATTGGCCGAGATTGACGGGCGAGAATCATCCAGATGGCTTTTTAGATCCTGCTGATTGACATTGTGCCAAGCTTTAAAGGTTATAGGCTGGCGAGGGGAAGTGTCTGTAATAGATTTTTTATCCATAGCCAAGGTGCAAAAAACTGCATAATGGTCTGTCCATGGCAGTGGACAGATATCATTTACTTGTAGCCCCTGGGCACTAGAGAAGATGGCGTCCAAAATGTGTCCCGCTTGGTGAGTGGGGGAGGTAACCAGTTGATGTAACCCCAAGACTTCCATATCTGCAATGAGAGCTTGGGTTTCTTTGTTGTTGTTATCGTCTAGGTGGAAATTCAGATCACCTAATACTGTGATCGAATCTTCTAATGCTAGAGATTCCAACTGTGTGCTAATACTTGTTAAAAAGCCAGTTTTGACTCCTGGGGGCCTATATATAAGAAGCCCTTTAAAGTTGACTTGTTGGCTAAGTCTAATAGAAAACATCATGGCCTCACACGAGGTGTCCTGTATTTGAGTCACTATTACCTCCATGTTTTCTCTAGCTATAATGGCGATCCCTCCGCCTCTCTGTCTAGGTTTATCATTCTGTCTTGATCTATCTTGTCTGTATGCTTTGTAGCCTATGGGTGTGGCAGAGACCATGTCCGGGCCAGATGATTCATCTGTTATGGACATAAATATATTGAAGAAACTGCTCTATTTGTTCGTTAATATTCCCTACTCGCCAGGATGGCAATTTTTCAAATTACTTGAAGCGCAATTTCTACGATTGGCCTGGGTGGGTGAGCAACCATGCATACAACAGAATATACTCACACAACCTTTTTCTAAGGAGGGTTTTGAGGCACCTGGTATGGAGCTCTATTATTTATGCCCCCAGGCACACTATGCCATACATTGGCATAGACCCAACCACTTCATGCTGCATCCAGCTATTGAACAGGGTTGCCTGACCCCTATCCCAACTTCTGCCTATTTGGGGGCGTGAGAGTGTCAAGCCGGAGCTGCGGATTCTACTGTTGCATGCACCACAGCAGCATGAGAGAAGATGGCTTAAAGGAGGTTGGACACGCCCCTGCTCTACTCACCGACTGCTTATCCCGCTGCCCTATCATTTCGCCTTACCTGTAAGGGTATGCTCAATAAGGCTGATTTCAACCCTTGGGGTGACCTATACTTTGATGGTCTCTTTCTTAATCACAAAGATTATTTTGCCAGGGAAGCACCAACACCACTAGACATAATTCACTACATTAGATTGTGATACAATGTTAAGGTTCCACTCTTGACTTTCCCTGGGAACCGCCCACATTTAATATGCTACATACCCTGCTCAGTTCCACTAGCATGCACTACCTTGTTTCAGTTTTATACCACTCTGCTCAGCCTTGAGTCGCCAGACCTGGCGCGGGATGCTAGGGCTGGATGGGAACCGGAACTAGGCACAACACTCATTGATAAATAATGGTTGTCTTGCTGTCAGCAAGACAGGGGACATAACATCAAGCAGCAGACTGCGAATCATCCATTTTACGTTTCTACATTGTATCTACTACATGCCACCAGGTAATACAGCCTGCACCCTGACAACAGATGTATCAGGTGTGGCTCAGATGGGACAGACTTCCTTCATCTTGCCTGGACCTGTGGGCTGATACAGGCACACTGGGAAGAAGTGGCAGGAGCGCTCGTCCATATGATAGGTTGCACTGCAAACCTCACACCATTAATGCCGATACTGGGGCACCCTGAAGACATTGAGAGGGGCTTCGGGAAATATGTAACACTTGGGCTTTTCCTGGCCAAGCGCAGAGTTGCATACAAATGGGGAAGAGGCCGTTCACTGAAATTTAAGGATTGGCTGCAGGACCTCACATATTGTCAGGACCAACTGACCACATATGCTGAGCTACTCCCCCCAGCTCCTGAATCCGGGATACCGGGGTCCATCTGCAGACATACTTGTCAACACAGACACCTCAGGGTACAGAGGCAAACACCCTGTAAAATGCAGAGCCAGTGCTATAGGAGAATGTCATGAATTGACCCCTTGACACCAAGTGAGTCATGCCAGTGACGTGCCGCTAAGTGAATATTCCAGGTATCCTTACTGATGGACATTTGAGGAGGAGTGCCCCCTGGTGGCCAGTTTCGTCTAAACTACCTGCCTGGGTTAAGATACTCACTCATGCACCCACATATAGAAAGGCAGGAACACTGGCCTCTATTGGCTCCAATCACTAGACTGATGTTGATAATGTAGAGTGGCAAGGGCTTAACATATCACCGAAGGGAGTCATGAGTGTTGAGATGGTGCACAATGTTATTACTTTGTTATACGCTTGACCCATATTGTTTCTGTATTGTGACATGTATGGAAAAAAAATGAAGAAATAAAAAAAGAATAGGCAGAAATATCTACGCCAACTGCAGAAAGTCCCGGCAGGGCCAGCTTGGTGTTTCAGTTTTCTGACGTCAATAAAAGGAAGTGCAGTGAGTTGGGATGTATATTAACACCAGTCACTTAAGATACCACAAATACACTAAAATGGATGTGGATGAAGTGATATTATTATACCAGGGGCATAGAAAATGGCCCTGCACAATCCATGGTCAACAAAAGTGTAATCTCTTTACTGTGGGATATGTTCAAGTATTTAAAGGATGTACTATTCTGCAAAGTTAATGCCCCTACTTCTGCATGGCTCTGCCTCCTCTCATCCCCATCGCTCATTGATCTGCCCTTTTCCTAAATGGCACTTGCACTCGGTCTTCAAGGACAAGGTTATCCTCTTGTGGCGCTGAACAAAATAAATGAAGGGAAACGGGGGGCCCTCGCAGTGTCAATACGCAGCCAGAACAAACACCCTCTTTTGAAAGGGCGGCAGAAACCAAGACCTGTTTGGATGAGCTTTTGTCTTCCATAAAAGTCACCAGAAAAATCACTTTCTTTTTCAAAGCAGATGCCAACACCCTAGCAACGCTATATTATTCACCCTGCTTATGAGCAATTATCCATGGAAATTGTATGCAGCACTCAAATTAAAGAAAGCTCGCTCATATATATTCATTTGCAACACAACTTTTTTTGTTTTGTTTTCAACAAGATCCAGAAGAATTGCTAGTCATCCAGCAGCTCTACAACACATTTAAAAAGGCTTTCTATTTTTATATTTGCTGTTTGAAGTATGCACGTATAAAGGGTAAAAGAATAAAGGCTTTTGGGAAATTGCTTACTTTTGCCTGCAGCCACAAGATTCTTGATCTTGACAGCCTAACAGTTCTGGAAATGGTAGTTTAAGAGGTCTTGCTCGATACCCCACTCCCCAGTCACTCTCTCTCTTGCACACTTGCTCTCCCTGTCAGCCTCTAGCTCAACGCGACAGCCATTTTGAAAGAAATTATGTACAGTTTGTCTAGACAGGAATACGCAAATTTCTCACAATTTGTACAAAATACAAACAGTAAACACATACTTAATAGGTTTGCCTAGTTAAATTAAAATGCAAATTTAAGTAGTTCAAATACCATCTAAGACAAGTATATAATCAATTCACCAGTCAGCATGTAATATCTAAATCACATACTTGATATATCCTTTCAAATTGTGTTTTGTTCTCAGTTCTAAGAACGTGCTTCAGTTGGCCTGGGTAGATTTAAAATGGGTGTAGAACTAAACAACCAGCTGGTTTCTCAGATGAAGCCCTTTATTCTGTTTTAATATTTAGGCAGTTGACAGACAGCCAGAAAATTGAAATCAGAGCCTGCTGACTAGAGAGGCTTCTTAAGGGGGCAGGGTAGGAAGAGGAGGGTGAAACACCTGAGCAAGGAGCAGGCCATGAGCGAGCTGAGCCAGAAAGAGTGGAAGGGGAGAGACTAAGGACTGCAGTTTTCAAGAGCAGCCCGAGCTTTACAGAGACCCAAAGTGCTCCTCCTCTGCCGCTGCAGCCCTGACCCTGACCCCTCGGACTCCGTAAGCTCTGTGTCCTTCTCTCTGAACTGCACAGGAAAAGTTGAGATGATAAAAAAATAAAATGTATGAAAACGGTGTGGCTTGATAGTGTAGCATTGGAAAAAGTAGTAAAAACTGGCTCAAAATATACATGAGGTGTCGACAGAAGATATGATTTATATGGGACAAAAGTGTGGGTGTGCTTAAGTGCAGGGCAAGCTCTACTAACTAGCTGACATCACTTAATAATCACAACTGTTATTGGTTGTGTCTCCCCTTTCTGGGTGCAAGCAGAATTGTGAAGGGGCAGTGGTTATTTGAAACCATTGATTAACAAATATTACTTTTGTGCAGTTTATAGTAATTACTTTACTGACCTGAGAGGATAATCTCCCTTTTTATGTACATACTTTTGACATTCAGGTCACCGTCATTGTTTACAGCAATCATTCAACTCATTGAGTGCCTCTAGCTCGTTGTATCGCTTGCTAGTGCTGCTGGCAGTCTCACTGTGTCACGAGAGGCAAAACACGCCCTGTTGGGGAGTGGCAAATGAAGTGGCCGCTCACCTTTCTTTTATGAACATGCCACCCAAAGTAAAAAAAAACACAAACACTTATGAACATGGAGCCCAAAGTGAAAAAAACAAGAGAGCGCGGCGGCCGTTAAGAAAGGTCAAGCACCGCATATGAAGCATCCGGAGACCTTTCATCAACCGACACACAAAGTAAAAATAAAACACGAACACTTAACATGAGCAGAGGCAGGACAACAAAAAAAGAGTGCACTCAAAGTATCCAAAATAACCTGAAGAGTAAGCACACATGTAACCGGGGCAGTCCTCGTGGGAGGCTACAAAAGCCCAAAAGGAAGGACTACTAAGTGTATTCACGAAACAAAAGCTGGCATTTACAATGGACAGTAATAGGAACCAATTAAAAAGATGGCCTGTGCTTGAAGCCCATATTGTAGATACAGCATGTCTCAAAGAGACAGCGTATATTGGATGCCAAAGTGAGACCTAAAATACGATATGGCCCTTCCTGTGCTGTATAACACAAATAGAAACTGATGGGATATTGTGTGGGATATTCTGTATTCAGATAGTTGAAGGACACACCACGCTGTAAATCAAAGCTCAAATGCCCCTTCATGCACACATTGGTTTCTTTTTGTGGCATAGTGAAATGCAGCTGCCGTTTAAGAAAGAACACAAAGAAATAAAAAAAAGGAGCAGTTCAGTCCTCTTGATTGTATCCCCCAGCGTGTCCATGTCAACTGTTCCTTGCCATACCTACGCTTGCCATTCTTGCATTCTTTAACCTACTTAGGACTGAAGTAAATACAAGATATGAAGAGTATTAGCAGTATCTATTAAATTAGTCAAAAATAATTCCAACATATTTAACATCTTCAAACAACTGTGGTGCTCCAACTTTGCTGTACTCTCTACCCCCAATTAAGCATCCTGTCAGAAACGCCCTACTGCTCCTTAACCAAGGGCATCATCCTGTAACTCAAGTAGACGATCATTACCATCCATTGCTGGTGTCTCACGATCCTCTAAAATAAAAACAAATTATGTTTTTAATGCTCTGCAGTTCCTAGCAATACAGGTTGCGAATTTAACTTTCAGGACGTCCTCCAGGAGCCATACTTATATATGCCTATGACAGCATCCTAGGGCAATATGAGTCCAACACCCTGAGCACACTTCGACCTCTAAGCAGTTCAGTGAGAGGACTCACATTGCATGTTGTACATCAGTTATGACCCTTAGTTGATTCCACATCAATACCAACATAGGTAGCCATTTACCCTTCAAATGTGTACCATAAACTCCATGTGTGTCCTAAGGTTTTATTTGAACTCTTTCCACTCCTACATGGATGATAGCTAAGTATAACTGAAGTTCTTTTCTGCTATCTATTTTCTTTTATTTTTATTTATAAAGTGCATTACCACAGAGCGTATTGGTGCAAAGAAGTAAATATAACAGGCCTACGGTCCAAAGGGGTTACAAACAGAAAGAATTAATAATTAAATAGATCCACACCCAATGCTTGAAAGGTGATCTCCCTATTTAGCAATACCACAGACTAAGGGTGATAAGCATCTGTCTCGCTAGAGGTGAGGCCACGCTCCACCACTTATTTTCCAGTTCCAGCTGCTGCCTCATTCCTCCCAGAATGTTATGAGTGAGGAAGGCATCAGTCACTCCTATATAACCATTCAGTCATTGACACCTGGTGCATTACCTGTCAGACCTTGCCCACATAGATCATGAGGACTGCCCCCTCTTAGCCAAGTAATACCTAACAGTTATCCCATACTGCCAACTAAAGGGGAGGGGGTCAATGGAGTCATGCACCATACTCACACTACTTATCATAATGCTAAAGTAATGCTAAAACGGATCATCTGTTCACTGCATGCACTCAGGCAGTATAGAGGGACCCTTCACACAGATCTACAAAAGGCATGCTGAATATAAGTAGTAATATAAATGCAATTATTTGTCAGTTTGATAAAACTGTTTGTAATACAGTACAATTCCATAGAACTGGCACTAAAAGACCACCTAAGCAATAAAATAAATTTCAAACATATCACTAGAACAGGAACCCTTCTGTCTTAAAAGCAGTGCAGCATCACACTGTGCCATATGTCCAACGTGCCCACCCTCTCCTCAGTGCAGAATATGCCGTCTCAAATTGGCCTACAGTTTATGTCTCGTATAAGTTTCTTTGTGAATCTGTAGAGTGCAACCCCTACTGATTCATTAAAAAAAAACTTCCGCTGGTCCTGCTGACAAAACTGCGTGAACATCTGGGCAGAGATTAATATCTCTGCCTCAGTTTACTTTTATGCTTTATCTATTCACAAAAATGTATCAAATAATTTTTTTCAAAGTGCACAGACATCAAGAGGCGTCCTAGCACTGACAATTCAGCAAGGTGTCACGAAAGACAACTACATAAACAGGGTTGACAAATTGGAAAGGTTTTCAAAGCTCTCCAAAAAGACAGAATATTATCCAACCAAATCCCGGACACACAACAGAGGGGCATTTCAAGCTGTGGGTGTCACGTGGGAATGATATGTCCCCTAAGTGAAAAGCCCGCAATTCCAGGTGCACTAGCAGGAATGACATGTGACTGGTCCATTCAGGTCCTATTTCCTCTGCCTCGAATTCTCCAACTGCACAGTTTTTTCTCTGTGAGAAAAACTTTGTTTTCTCTTAAGAAAGTTCCTTTCTAACTCAATGTTGCCCTTGTGATGCATCACCTTCTACCTGCAGACAAGTTGAAATGTTATGTGTATTCCCCTTTGCACAAGGTTATAGTTGGAAGCAATGTATATCTTTACTGACATTAGCATGTTCTCGTAGGCTTCATGTATATATGTATTACATGCTTGGTGTTTCGTACTGTATCTAAGAAAATAATACCATATTTAGAATTTAAAAAAGAAAGCTCCTCCTTGACAGTCCAAGCAAATCTGAGGGTGATCCATTTCTCCTTCCCATCCTTAAGGGAGGAGTTATTGCAGCTTTGGTTGGTGTAAGTCTCCCACCACTTTTAGGGAGAAAAGGGTGCGACAATGCCCACAAATGTATGTTTGTTGGCATTCCTAACTTCTAAGACAAACCATACCTTTGAAACGCCCACTTCCCGACTATTGATGGAGATTTACTTCTGTTGCTTTATCTGCAGTTGTGGTGAAGTTGTCTGCACTAATTAGTGCACTTACATTTGCCTGGAATTCATTTGTGAATTATTGGCAGTCATAAGAAAAGGTATTTCCAGTTGGAAATGTAGGTTTATGAACAAATGTACATTTATGAATAGGTTCCCAGTAGGTTCAGAGATGCTAGAAAGAAGCCACATGAATAAATAAACCTGTATCCAAAGCATATGTATACGACAGATGCCTCAGCAGTGATAAAGCTAAAAACTTGTAATCAAATTCTACCACACAATAATATAAAAATGCGTTAAATAATATGTATAATAAGCTAAATGTCAGAAAATGTACCTTTACTTTATCGCACAAATGTGAAAACGTTGTTTACATTCTGCAGAAAGCTTTTATTTCTGTTGTTCCCTACCTGCTAGGCCGCACGGCACATGTATTCAACACTGACCATGAAAGAAAAATAATGCTTTTAATAAAAATAGTGATTTAACTTTCAAATCAAACTCTACGACTTTTTGTCAAATGTGGGGAGTCCCAAGAAAATATATTCTTTCCTCCGTCACACCATAAGATTTTACTGTACTTAGATTGTTTACTTTGCCACATTTGCATAATGAACAAGTATTTATGAAAGAAAATGCTTGCTGCAGCTTACATTTTGTGATCTAGTCAGGACATTCCAGAATTTGGATGTTTCACTTCATAGAACAGCTGATTGTTAAATAGTAAGAAACCAGACTGCTACCAGAGTAGGCTTTCAAACCATTCTCATGAGAACCTTTGTAGAAGTAACTTCTTGTAACACATTGTAGCCATTTCTAACTGTCTTCAGGCTGGCGTGAACCTTTACCGTGGGAATTAAGGGTGAAGATGACAGACCATCAGAAGACTTACCATTGGACGATGATGATGAAATGCACCTGTTTTTACAACATGTTTAGTTGCTTTCTATGTAACATGTGTTCCTAGCTAAAAAGCTCAAGACTCTTTCCATGCATCCCTACCCTGTTATGCCCCTTGCCACTTCACTTTGCTAGCCCCACTTGCCATAAGTTACTGCTTATGATGATTCTTTTAGTTTTTCCTTACTAATTGTGAGGAGAATTTCTGTTTTATGTTGATCATAGCTACTGTTGTGATTCCTTCCTTCTATCTCTCTTTATAGATGGTTGCTACTGCAATTGTTAAGAGAACTCAGCTGAGTCTCCAGAAAAACCCTTTATGGGGAGTTCATTCTTCCATTCAGCTAAGTGAATCTGCTCCTAAATCTACTTGCTCTTTTCCAGAAAGAACTCTTTGTGGGCTCTTGTTAGGGTAGACTAGGTCATTTAGTTTAGAACAGGGATATTACTCTGAATGGAACACACTGTTTTTTCTATGCTTGCTCTAATCAATTTTATCTCTTGTTCTTTCTGTAATCAATTTACCGCTAATTTGAAAAAAAGAACAAAAAATTCATTTTATCAACTAAATGAGAGAATAAAACTTTTTCAAACTTCACCAACTCTCTCTTTATTGACTGAACATCAAATGTAGTTAGCGATGTCTTTTGAGTGTAATGCTCCATTCGAAAACGGTGGCAAAGATCCAAAAGCTGAGAAAGGCACAGAATTTCCAGGTTCTCTAAGTAAGTTTAAGGTAACATAATTTGTGGAAATTTATGAGGGCTTTCTGCGCTGGCAGTAGGATACATAGGAGCCCTGTCGAGGCCTACTTAGCTGTCTGTCCTTAAGAGTATTGTAACTTGAGTACCATGAATTGGAGAATACTAATGCCTCTTCTTTGAAACGTTTAGAAGTGAAAGACGTGCGGTTTGAAGCACTTTGCAAAATAAATTATTAGTGTTATTGGTAATATTACTCTATAGTCACAATGGGGCATGTGTATCAAGCCCTATTTCCGTTCGCAAACGGGCCGATTCTCAGAATCGGTCCATTTGCGAACAGGAAAAGGCTTTTTGGGATGTATCATCCCAAAAGGGCATCGCAAATTAGAGAATTGCAAAATTTGCGATTCTCTATTTTGCCATTGCATTTAAGGAATCGCAAATTGTGATCCCTTAAATGTAATGTATGAAGCACAGACAAAGTGCAATTTGGCCTTAAGAAATCGCAAATTACCACCAACTTCAAGTTGGTGGTAATTTGCGATTTCTTTGAAAAATTCACTTTTTTGAATATTTTAAAGTGCCATGTGGCGCAGGGGCATGTATGTACGTCACATGTGTACACATACATATTTCAGGGGTGCAACAGGGTGTCCTTTTGACACCCTCGCACCCTTGAAATTGCATTCTCAAATTGCGATTCTCTAATTGCGAATCGCAAATTGAGAATGTCTTCCCATTCATTCCTAGCCCATAGGAAGGAATGGGAAGGTATTGCTTAATTGCGAATCGCGATTTGCGTTTTGCAAGTAAGGAATATTAAGGAATCGCAATTATTATTGCGATTCCTACATACATGGCTTTTTGCGATTCCTTAATAGCAATTCGCTAAAAATCGCTATTAAGGAATCGCAAAAGGTCTTGTTCATACATATGCCCCTCAATGTTCAGTTTGTCATCAAAGGGTTATAGAATCGGTTTCCTTGGGTTTCTGCATTGTTTCAAGTTGAAAAGAAGACTCAAGTTTCACTTTTGAATGAAGAATGTACTTTATTTTTGTACCTTGTTACTACATTGAATGCTAATGTAGAAATGTAAAGACAGATGTTGATTGCACAGTATTATGTGCAAGTATATACACAATTTCATGCCTAAAAACAGAACCGAGCCTAAAAGCCTGTCTTTGTGTCTCCATTTCAGCTATTAGGACCTAACACTCTGGACTTTGTGGAAACTGTGACCGCTGCATTTATCCCTGCTACAGAAACCAACCGCACGGTATTCATACCTGTCCTTGACGATGACCTTCCAGAGGCGGATGAGACCTTTGTTTTCCTTTTAAGTTTACCGGTAAGAAGAAAGAGAAAAGAAATTACAATAAGATAAAGTTTGGGGGCATATATCCCAATAGGTGTGCTGATAGGAGGAGTGGGATCTGCTCCCCACATATGTTTTCCAGTGTCTCTTTGCCCTGAGTCAGCAGCTAGTAAATAGCAGACTTGGGAACCTGAAACCAGGAAACACTAACTACAGATCAGATAGAAGTGCGGGTGCGTCCAGCTGCTGTCCCCAACCTCGCGTGGCTTCCTCCAGCAGAATGGAAATAGAATTAAACGCTCCCTCCAGCTCTTCCCCCTACTCCTAGAGCCCCCTGCCATCTGTACCGGGGCCAAATCAAAGCCTTGCATCCAAGAAGGTGGTGAGTAGATACCTATCTGGGCACATTATATTCCCCAGAATAGGATAGATATTATGACCGGACTGGGAACTGAACCCAGCCATGGCAATCATCTCAACCGGCTCCCAAGGGTGGCTGGGAGATGCGAGTGGGAAGCACCACCCCCACTGCCGCTTTTGTTACAGGCGGCTGTTATTTCAGCACTGCTGCAAAACTTGCCACCCATAACAAAACCGACCCCCAAGGGTCCAAAACTGGCCCCCACCCTTGTGGTAAAGGGGAAACGCCCGGAGGCCGCTACACCCAGTCTGGCCCTGATAACACATGGAATTGGACTCAGTGATCCTGAGTCTGCATTTCTTTCTGGGACAAAATAGTACTCATAACCACACTACTTTGGTGGAAGGCCAACACCTGGAAGTAGTTATTCTTGTTCCATGTATGCCCATACAGAAATACAGAGAACTTGTAATAACTGCCTAAATGTATGGTTCTCCCCTTGAGATTATAGTGCAATAAAAATGCGAATAATGCATACCTTTTCAATACCTTCCTGTTTTTGCCTAACAGGGCAGCTAGTTAATTTTCTTCACCGTTAGACAACTATAGATAGGGCCATTGGAATTGTGCAATTGTGCACCTGCAGCAGGTTTGGCATAGTTATGGATTTGTTGCATTTGCTACATAATCCATCATCTGATACATAATCTGCAGATTTTAACAAAAAAATATTGCTTCTAGCTCAAATGGTTCAGACGATACTAAAAACGCAGCAACACATGTTGCCAAGCAGTCGAAGACCCTTTGCAAAGGTTGACTGGTCCCCTTTCCGTGGGTTATTGTTATATTTGGGTGTTAAACCGGAACTACCTATGCCCAGACTGTGTTAACAAGTGTAAACATGTGAAAATAAGTAATAGTCACAGAATATGCCGCATTAACCGCTATATGTATCAACAAACCATTTTGCATTTCCTAAATAGCGAATTGTAAGGAATCGCTATTTAGGAAATGCAAAACGGTATGTATGTACAAAATCGCTTTCCAATAGCGATTCCTTAGCATTCCTTAATTTGAGATTAGCAAATTGTCAATCGCAAATTACCCCTTCATTTCCATGGGCCAGGAGGCCCATAGGAATGAAAGTGCAATTTGCAATTAGCAATTTGCTGATCGCAAATTAGGGATGTTTCCAAGGGTGCAGGGGTGTCTCAAGAACACCCTGCTGCACCCCTGAAAAAGACATTTGGGGGCATATGGCGCACATACATGCCCTAAGGGCATGTATGGGCGTCATATGGCACCTTTGGTTTTTATCAAAAAAGATTTTTGATAAGAATTCGCAAATTACCACCAACTAGAAGTTGGTGGTAATTTGCTAATCCTTAATGGCATTTTTTGCATTTTATTTGTTTGATACATTGCATTTAAGGAATCGCAAAATTTGCAATTCCTTAAGTGCAATCGCAAAATAAGGATTAGCAAATTTTGCTATTCCTTATTTTGCATCAAACTAGTTTGATACATTCCATTTGTCTAATTAGCATTCGCAAAGGCCGAAATTCGCAGAATTTCGGCCTTTGCGAATGCTAAATAGCTTGATACATATAGCGGTAAGCCTCATAAATTGCCTTTTCTTACTGCATAATTTTGTATGCCCTGTCGCAATATTTGGTCCTCTCCTGCCGCATAATTCCAGTGGCCTTGACTAGAGGGAGTTGTGCAGGAGGAAACAATTATGTTTATTTCACAATCCTTACTGTCAGGGCACTTTAAACATTTTCACATTGTTAATTATGAACTAGTGTGTTTCAAAGGCTAGAGTGAAATTTAAAATATAATTTTCACTTGAGGTGTATGCACAAACCAGATTTTCTGACAATTTGTAAACATTTTTTGGGAAATATTTTCTCATTTCTCTGGTGAAGGTAAAATCTCTTACAAAATTAAATATTTATGCAGCTGCGCCAGTGAAACTATTAGCATGTCAGTTTAACGTTTTGAATAATAACATAATAACTTTAAACTGTACACATTGATGTTAATTAATTTCAACGTCGCTGAAAGTTGAGAAAACAAGTTACTTGACTCTAATGAGCATCCGTTCCTCTTGCAGGCAGCATGGATGTCAGTTCGCCAAAATATTGGGGGTAGTGAGCTGACATCACTTGGCCTTCTCTTTGAATTATGACATCAATACTGATAGTGATATTACATGACCTAGGACTACACAAAAACAACACAGAAAGTGACATAACCAAAGTAAAGAAACTAAAATAATGTCAATATTAATAAAATAACTTTTTTTACTAAAGCAGGTCTGTTTCAGTGATCATCCTCATATGAAGTAGGGTGCTGCTTTTAGGTGACAGCTATGATATAATGCAGATCACCTGCATTTGTGCAACCATTTTATGGCCAGGTTCAGTATCAATGCCTAAACATAGTCATCTTACTCCCGGGCATAGTCTCAAATGACCAGATATCATGTGCCAAGTCACAATCCTATATGCCCAAAGATAGCCTCAGGTCCTAATTCACACTCATCCTGTTCCTAGGTATGGCATAAAATACTCACACTGATTTACAGGTAATGCAGACATCATATCCACAGACTATAGAGAGTAAATTATTCATGTTAGAAATTGGGTTTCTGGTTGGCAGAGGCATGCACCCTGTCCAAGCAGGAGCCACAAACCTAGTCAGGGTATGTCACAACACACACTAAATTATTCTGTGCCATTATCATGGCACAGAACAGTCAGGCTTAGCTTAAGAGGCAATGTGTAAAGTAGTTGTGCAACACTTCTAACAGTAACACAGGAAAAACACCACAAAAAGGGTCCACACCAGGTTAGAAAAATAGAGCATATAATATTATAAATAAAACAAGACCAAAACGACAAGATTCTATCAAGTAGAATTTGAGATATGATTTTTTAAAGAATAAATGCAAAATATTGCTTAGAAGCAATAAGTTCTTAGGAGGTTTATCTGGTCGTACGGGACCAGGGCAAAGTCAAAAGTTCAGGCTGACCACGATGGAGCCCGGACCAGATAAAGGGACCCACTTGGGCCAGCTGAACCAAAGTAACTTGATTCAGGATGCATTACTGGTGACGAAGATGCCAGGTGCAGCTGAATGTGACGTATCAGTTTTGAACCACGCAGTAGACCAGATGTGTTCATTTTTCCATGCAACTGCGAAGATATATGGGTTCCAAGTGCGAGGAGTTGGTTCTGATTGCCAACAGCGGCTGCTGCTACAGCAGTAGGTGATGCTGTGGTTCTGAAGGTGATGCGCCGGGTCTGCTCAATGCAACAACGAGGATGCGCTGGTTGTGACTCACACAAAAGCAAGGATTTAGTGGTTCCAATGTTGATGCGTGGGTTCTGATTGTAGAAGCATCATAGGCCTCACTTCCAAGGGTCAAGGACTATGGTGGCGCCGCTTGGCAGGGCAGACTTGCAGCTTGTAGAGTCCAGATACAGGTAGTTGTCTTATATATTCATAAGACATAGAACAGGAGGCAAGCCAGCAAACCCTTGAAGTCACTCTGGGTTCAAGTGATGCAGGGCCAGTCCTTCTCACCCAGTCAGGAACAGCAGGTATCATTGCAGCTCAGTAAGGCAACGGCACAGCAAAGCAAGAGTCCAGCAAAGCAGCAGTCCAGCAGTGTGGCAGTTCTTCCAGTAGCACAGCAGTTCTTCATCCTGGCAGAGTGGTTACAGGTCCAGAAGTGTACTGAAGTCATGCTGTCAGAGGTCCAGTACTTATACCGAGTTGTGCCTTTAAAGTGGGGGAGACTTCAAAGAAAGCTAAGAAGTCCACAGAGGCCCTCCCTCCCTACCCTGGCTCAAGACTCACTACAGGGGGGCATGCATTCCTTTGTGTGGGGAATAGGGCACAGTCTATTCAGGTGTGTCAGCCCCTCCCTTTCATCCTGCCCAGGGTGGCCTAACAGGATGTAGATAGCCCATCAGTCACACCTAAGCTCCCTTTGTGTGTGGCTGTGTAGAAGGAATGCAGAAAGCCTAGCTATCACCCACCCCAGATGTGTATTCAGAGACAGGCCTCAGGCATAGAATGGCTAAAGTAAGTAAATACCAACTTTCTAAAAGTAAGTATATAAAACAGTGATGGATGGAATTCTTGAATTAATCTCAGCCACTTGTAATCACTCAGTCTGGATCCTAATCCATCGTTATTTTGCACACCATGCTACCTCAGTTTGGACCCAGCTATATGCAAATCATTCTTGACCCTGCTCCAGTAGGAACAGTCCAGTCCAAACTGCCAAGCCAGGTCCTCCCTGAACCAGAACACAACCAACCCAGGACTGGTTTCTCCCTAGTTATGGGCTCATTAGCCAGTGATAGCATGGTTCCAGTGACAAAGTGTACACGTAACCCATGTCTGGACATATCCGTCCCATTTAGGATGGCACAGGTAATCACTTGGGCTGCATCTTAATCCATCGTTATTTTGCACACTTTGCCACCCCAGTGTGGGCCCAGCTATATGCAAACCAGTCTTGACCCTGCTCCAATAGCAACAGCCCAGCTCTAACTGCCAAGCAAGGTCCTATCGGAACACAAGCAACCCAGGACCGGTTTCGCCTTGGTTATTGGCTCATCAGCCGAGTACAGCTTGGTTCCAGTGACACAGTGTGCACGGGACACATATCGGGCATACCTGTCCCACTTAGGGTGACACAGTAATTATACAAAACAGTGATGTATGGAATGCTTAAATTAATCTTAACCACTGGTAATCACTCAGGCCACATCCCAATCCATCATTATTTTGCACACTATGCCACCTTCAGCTATATGAAAATAAGTCTTGACCCTACTCCAATAAGAACAGTCCAGGCTGAAATGCCAAGACAGGCCCTCCTTGAACAAGAACACAAGCAACCCAGGACCGGTTTCGCCCTAGTTATGGACTCATCAGCTGGGTACGTCCACTGGTAATCACTATCCAGACTGATGAGGAGTGATACCCTGAAAGTGTCCTAAGATGCTTGTTTCCGGTCCAGGACAGATCTGGCCTGGAGGTTCGGGCTGGACTGTTCCCATAGAGAGCAGGGTCAAGATTGATTTGCATATGGTTGGGTCCAAACTCGAATGGTGTCGGTGAGCAAAAAAACGAGGAATTTAGGCCCATATCTCTGACTGGGAGTGAGTGTTTGACATTGTTCAGCATTCCCTCCTCAATTGTTCTTTTTGTGACTTTCTAAAACTGGCATTTGCTAAACTGTAACTTAAAATCCAACTTCACCATAAGTTGTGATTTTAAATTATAGGTTCAGTGACACCAAACTTGAAAAGTCTATCTCTTCACAATTGAGAATTGCACCTAAATGGTGTACTAAGGTAATCCCAATGTTTTCCTATGGGAGAGATAGACTTTCCAGTAGTGAAAAACCAAATTGGGAGTTTTTCACTACCAAGACATGTAAAATTTAAAAGTACATGTCCTGATTTTAAATACATTCCTCCATGCCCTGTGGGTCTTACAGAGTCTACCTTAGTGGTGACATATATGTATAAAAGGGGAAGGTTTATTTTGCCAGGTCAAAGTGGCAGTGGTAAACTCCACATACAGGCTCTGCAACAGCAGGCCTGAGCCATGGTTAGAGGGACACTTAAGCGGGTGGCACAATGAGTGCTGCAGGCCCACTAGTAGCATTTAATTTACAGGTCCTGGGCACCTACAGTGCATTTTACTAGGGGCTTGTAAGTAAATTAAATGTGCTAATTGCGCTTAGGCCAATATTACGATGTTTAGGGGAGAGAGCATAAGCACTTTAGTACTGGTCCGCAGTGGTAAAGTGCACAGTGTCCTAAAACCAGCAAAAACTAGGTCAGAAAATGGAGGGAGGCAGGCAAAAAGTTGAGGAAGGCTGTCAGGTCTAACAATTCATGTTACAAAATCCAAAGCATATATATCATACTGGTGGTGAACATCTGCCTGCCAAAACCAGTTCTAGCCATCAAAGCTCGAATGACCACAAATTTGGGTGCACATATTTTTTTTAAACGTTAAATTGTGAAACTCTTTTGCATGCAAGGTCGATAAGTCCTTTGGCACCCTGCAGAATGGAGACATTGATGAGTATTGCTTCTTCAGCAGTCGTTTAGGGGGAGTCAAGCATCTTTATCAAAGATGGAAGTACTCTGTTTTCCCATACAGGGATTTTTTGCAATCTGGTAATTGGTTAACTTGAACTAAAAGTACCAAAATCAAAAGCGATAAAATGCACTCAAACATAGGATTGGAAAGGTGGAGGGCTCTGACAATATCTTGCAACAGTTCTGCATCATGGTCTATGTGCTGCCGCAGCACATACATTATTTAATAGTTTAGTTAAATTTAGTGCTGTGCTACATCCCTGTGCAGTGCCTGCTTCTTGCTAGTATTTTTAACAAACAAGGGAAACCCAGCGGGTAGCTAAGAACCATGGGTATAACTGCGTTATAGAAACAAAGGTTCCTAGCTTATTTAAATTTTTCACAATGCAGTATAGCACACAATGGACTACTATACGATGACTTGTTCCTGCCCAGCCGGGCCGGAAGTTTATTTTTCAAAAAATATCAGAATTAACACAATATTTTCAGACAATTAGTATGACACAAGCCTGTGCCGTACTTAGAAGAGGAGAAAATAGAGAAAAGGTGAAAGGGGTGTCTTCAGGCAAGGAAAAAAGAGCAAAACAGGGCACTTTATAATTGAAAAGAAATAGTGACAGTGTCGCCTGGAGTGAAACAAACAATCTCAAATTGTGAAATGTTACATGTATGTTCACTCATAGGTGTCGACGTTTCGATCCCTTCGCTCAATTAAATAATTGGGATCATCATCAGGACTTAATAGATAGGGTTGCCTGCGTGTAACAAAGCCTGTTGAGAAGATAAGAAAACAAGCACAAAGAGAAATCTTTAGAGAAATTTTAAGAGAGCAGTAAACGCATGCCCTAAAATACCTTTATACAACTGCAATCGCAATTAGTGACATGTGCTGAGTGAATGTGCCTTTGTGAAGTAAATAATCATGTTCGCAATTTTATACTTTAATTTCAACAGTTTTTTACATACTGATACTCGGAATCGCAGTGATGCAAGTGCAACAATCGCTGGAAGTTTGTGCACAACGGGTGACTGTGGGGATTGTGCACTAGTGTGTCTAGTGAATATGGGATCCTTATGGCTCAGTGAACTGGTGTTAGAGCCGGGGCACATGCACGTCTGGTTCTGTTAAGATATTTGGCATTAAAGGCCCTGTTGGCAAGCTCATACCTCTATATTTGGAAGAGGTTTCGAATAAGGCGTCGAACTTGCTAGGGGCGCCTAGGGGAAGCATCCAGGGGTGAAATAACTTGTCCTGGTCCCGGGCTTTAATTATTTCCCATCGCGGTTTTAAATCGGGCGATTTAAAACCGCGATGGGAAATAATTAAAGCCCGGGACCAGGACAAGTTATTTCACCCCTGGATGCTTCCCCTAGGCGCCCCTAGCAAGTTCGACGCCTTATTCGAAACCTCTTCCAAATATAGAGGTATGAGCTTGCCAACAGGGCCTTTAATGCCAAATATCTTAACAGAACCAGACGTGCATGTGCCCCGGCTCTAACACCAGTTCACTGAGCCATAAGGATCCCATATTCACTAGACACACTAGTGCACAATCCCCACAGTCACCCGTTGTGCACAAACTTCCAGCGATTGTTGCACTTGCATCACTCCGATTCCGAGTATCAGTATGTAAAAAACTGTTGAAATTAAAGTATAAAATTGCGAACATGATTATTTACTTCACAAAGGCACATTCACTCAGCACATGTCACTAATTGCGATTGCAGTTGTATAAAGGTATTTTAGGGCATGCGTTTACTGCTCTCTTAAAATTTCTCTAAAGATTTCTCTTTGTGCTTGTTTTCTTATCTTCTCAACAGGCTTTGTTACACTCAGGCAACCCTATCTATTAAGTCCTGATGATGATCCCAATTATTTAATTGAGCGAAGGGATCGAAACGTCGACACCTATGAGTGTACATACATGTAACATTTCACAATTTGAGATTGTTTGTTTCACTCCAGGCGACACTGTCACTATTTCTTTTCAATTATAAAGTGCCCTGTTTTGCTCTTTTTTCCTTGCCTGAAGACACCCCTTTCACCTTTTCTCTATTTTCTCCTCTTCTAAGTACGGCACAGGCTTGTGTCATACTAATTGTCTGAAAATATTGTGTTAATTCTGATATTTTTTGAAAAATAAACTTCCGGCCCGGCTGGGCAGGAACAAGTCATCGTCCATTGTGTGCTATACTGCATTGTGAAAAATTTAAATAAGCTAGGAACCTTTGTTTCTATAACGCAGTGCTTCTTGCTAGTAAACAGCTCAGGTTGGTTCAAACCATATATCTAGTAACCATTTTGTCTATCCTATAACCAAAGCAAGATGGAGACCCTGTGCTATAATTTCTAAGCGCTGAACACTGTTGACACATTAGATTAATGCTGCAAAATAAAGGCAGTAGCCTATACCCTGAGCCCTTCAACTGGGCAGCACACTCTTTAAGTCACCCAGCACTGGATACAACTCAACTGATAAGCACCATACACTGAAAGCTGGCGTTCCTTGTTGGCTTGTCTGTACCCACAGCCCTGCTCACTCACTTTTATGAGGCTCCTTCTGTTATTTACAGCAGGAGACCTAACACAAGCTGGTGCTCAGACTAGGTCAGGGGAAAGGAAGGTAGACAAAGATAGGAGCCAGATATCTTAAAAACATGAACAACCACCGGAGCTCCGTGACGGGCAAAGGAGCGACAGATTTTCATCAATCTTCACAAATGTTAAGTATTTGCATGGAAATTGGTCTTGTATATCTTTATATACAATACCAATTGGCATTGCATATGCTTTTTAGGTCGAGGTAATATCCGGTCTGCCGAAGGCAGAACCGGAAGTCCGAGATTTTATGTTTCTTAGAGTGGACTATTTGTCCCGCCTCTGTTTTTGGCTCTCTCCCATTGGCTGGCTTCCTAAACGGAGGCCAGCCATTAGAGGAGAGAGCCGTCCCTCCGAATAGGCTCCGTCTTTTTCGGATTTGGGGGCGTACGTGTTGCTGTTCTTTAGACAGTGACGTTGTCTGTCACTCAAAACAGCAAAACACGCGCCCGAATCCGAAAATTTTCAGAGTTGACGGCGGCCCTTTTGCTGCTCGAGCAGCGTCTACCGAGGACATGAGGTAAGCCTCTGTCCCCCTGTTTGTGCCGTTCTTAGTGCCCCTGCCCCACCTCACTTTTACTGGAATTACGCATCCACCCCTGTGTGCTGTGTGAGGTGGTGCGAGCGGGGACGGCCTCCCCCGCGCCGCATACAGTGGTAGCGCCCGCCTCCCCGGTAGTCATGTGCACTGGGCAGCCAGGCCGTCGCCGCCGTCGCCTCTGGATCCTGCTCGAAAGCCTTCCTGCACCGCAGCGCCCGTGAACCCGGCCTCGGCGCTCCACCATCATTCTCCACACGGCCAGCGGAAGCAGTGAGCTGCTGATGTCAGTTAACTCCGAGAAGTCGTCCTCGTCTGAAAGGTAGGGAACCCCCCCCCCCCCCCGGCATGGCTACCCGGGTTCCTTGCATAGCGGCTGCCGCCAGTGTTTGTCGTATTCGTCGTGTGCCACTGCATGCACACTGGCGGCAGGAAACCGTGGAGGGGCACAGCACAGACCTCGCACGCAGTGCTTGCTGAGTGCCACTGCACAGAGCGCCTCATCGCCTGCGCCGGTACTGGATACCTGTCGGCAGCGCCCGGCAATACTGATGGCTCCCTGAGGAGACCTGTGTGCACCCACACGGTGTCGATGCCCCATCTCCATTGACAGGCGATGTAGGGTTCCTGCATGCACAGTCCTCCCTAGAACGTGTTGATGCCCTCATCTCGCCCGTGGCAGTATATGGAGGGGCAAGGCATGCACAAAGGCAGGGACACAATGTGGTGATGCTTCATCGAACCTATACATAGCCTATGAATAGACACTGCGTGCAAAGAGACAGCGGCAGCTTGTTTTGATGCCACCTTCGCTCCGGGAGAGGAGCACGAAGACAAGCTGTGCCAATGGTACCTTTCCTTCATGGAAACGATGCTGCTGTCAAGTTTGCTGATGCTGTGTGTGCCCTATGTGCCGGGTATGTGCGCCGTGCGTACTGAATCTAGTGTATTTTGCAGGAGGGATTGATTTTTGTTGCATGAAGTCCGAACCACCGCAGCATGCAAATGATGTCCCAACAGCAGTGTGCTGCGGAGGTCAACATGTTGGGAGAGCTCTTTGCCTAATTTTATTGCTTGCTTCTGGCGCTGTGTGCCAAGCAGCAGCCTCTCCCCACCCCTCAACTAGTATTCTGTTGCCTGGTATTCTGTTGTGTTGCCTTTGCCAGGGCTTGCTCCTTCATCTGTTTCAGACACACGAGACATGGAGCGTTTGTTGTAGAGAAAAGGGAGTGGTGCTCGTTGCACACAGCATTGGAATTGCACGTTAGTCACATTCTGCGAACGGGCTGCTTTGCTTCTCGAGGCCCGTGATGGGATCTAAACATGCAATGCCTTAAGGAAAGCTTCTTGCCTGCAGGTGAAGCCACCGTGGTGACTCACTAGGGTTTTTAGAGCGATTATGGCAGCTGCCGTTCAAACCGCAGCCTTCGCACTTGCTTCAGCCTTCCTGACAGAGACACGTGTAGGGACTCTATCTATTCGTGGCCCACCAGACTCACGGGCCACGGACCCCGGTCACACACACACAAGGAGGGGACACTTCACTCAGCTTGGCAGGTACGGACCGGAAGTCACGAGCGACTCCGGTCCCTTTATTTAAAGCCTTCTGGCCACGCCTGGCCAGAAGGTGCTACAATGTGTGGATGTGTTTCCGGGCCTCAGCCGAGACCCGCGAAACACTAGAGCGCTACATCCCATTCCAACTTGGTCCCTTGTTTATTCTTGGGACAGGGCTGTCAAAAGTCAACACACAAAATCAGCAAGTTTTACACTGGGTCTAGGGTTGGGTCTTAGATGGTAGCTCTCACCTCCCCTGGTTGCTTGTGACCCAGGCTGTGTTCCTCTCATCGGTTCAGATGCTCTCTCTCTGTCCGTTGCGTGGATGTTGCCGTTATCTTGCTCCGACCTCTCTGTTTCCTGTGTCTCACTATCTTGTCGGGTGTCCTGGCTCGCTGGGATGCGCTTGAACCAAGATATATTTCGGGTTACTACTTCGTCATTTCTCTGTGCTGTCACGGCCGTACCCTTTGTCGTCTTGATGACCCACGGGTCAACCTCGTAGGGTGTACGGAACTTGCCTCCCGGTCTTCTGGCTCGCATCAGCGCCGTGTCCCCTGGGCAGAGCTCTCTGTCTTGAGCCCTCCTCCGGTAACTGGCCCTTTCATTGGTCTGTCGCCGTCGTTCTTGGGTGGCCGCCGGTCGGTATGGCGCCACCTTCCAATTGTCCGCCATGGGCAGTCGATCCCTCCTTGGTCCGGCAAACATCAACGACCACGGGGACCTTTGGGTTGTGCTATGTGGGGTGCTCCGATATTCTCGCAGAAACAGTTGCAGTGCTAATTCGGGGTCCTTGCCCTCGACCATGGCGATTCGTAGGGTTTTGTTGACTGTCCTCATAAAACGCTCGGCCTCCCCATTCGCCTGTGGCCATTGCGGAGTGATTCTGTGATGTTTTATTCCCAGTTCCTTTACAAATTCCTTGAACTCAGCTCCTTGGAATGGCGGGCCATTGTCCGTTTTGATTCTTCGGGGAATGCCAAACAGCGCGAAAGTTTTACTAAGCAGCGGGTGGATGTTTGCGAAACTTGTGGATGCAGCCAGCTCCACCACGGGGTACTTGGTGTAACTGTCCACCATCACTACTGTTACTCTCCCATCCGGGAAACTACCAAAGTCTAGGCTGATCCAGCTCCATGGAGATGGTGATGGCTCCTCCGTGATGACCGGGGCTGGCGACTCTGGTGTGCTCGTGAGCTGACACGCTCGGCAGTTTTTTACCACGCTGTCTACCTTTTCGTCCATGTAAGGGAACCATACCTTTTCCCTCATTCTCGCCTTCATTCTTCTGGTCCCTTGGTGTCCTTCATGTGCTAGCAGGGTTGCTTGGTCTTGGAGTGTCACTGGGATGACTATCCGCGACCCTCTCAGGATTAGTCCATTGCTGGCTTTGCTCAGTTCGTTGTGCACTCGCCAAATTTGAGACAGTCGATTTCGGTCAGTTTCACTCCAGTCGCTTACGTTGCGCAGGAAACTCTCCCAGGATCCTGAGTCTAGGGCCGCTGCCACTCTCACCATCGTGGCGTCATGCTCATATTGACTCACAATATCTTCGGCCACCAGTGCACGGGGACACTCCAGCTGTGATATCATGTCTACAAACTCTTCCGTCTGCGATTCCTGTTCATTCCCATTTTCTTCCTTCTCAGAGGGATGTCGCGACAGAAAATCAGCCGGGTTTTTGGCTCCTGGACGATACACCAGCTCCATTTGGTAATGTTGCGTTTGAATGGCCCATCTCTCAATCCGTGGCGGCGGGTGTGGAGCGGTCCCTCTGAATAACGATAGGAGCGGTTGATGATCGGTGACCATCCGGAAGGGCTGTCCAGCAATGTAGAGATGAAAATGGTTGCAGGCCCACTTAACTGCTAACGCCTCTCTCTCTATCTGAGAGTATCTTGCTTCGGTTGCCGTGAGGGCCTTGCTTGCAAAAGCCAACGGGACCCACACCCCCGGTTCTGATTCTTGGGTGAGGAGTGCGCCCAACCCTACGGGGCTGGCATCCACCAAAATTTCTGTTGCCCTGGCAACGTCGAAGTAGGCCATTGTCGTGCTGTCTAGTAATGCTTTCTTGACTTTCTCGAACGCTTCCGCCTCTACTCTCGACCATCTCCACGCCGTTTCTGTCTTCGTCAGGTTTCTTAGCGGTTCAGCAATTGTGGCTAATTGCGGAATGAACCTGGCACAGTATTGTGCCATCCCCATGAAACTCCTCACCTCTGACGCCGACATTGGAGCGGGGGCATTTTTGATTGCTGACGACTTCCTGGGGTCCACCTTGACACCTTCCGCATCGAAGACATAGCCAAAAAACTCCATTGACCTTTTGAAGAACTGGCATTTCTCTTTGTTCAAAGTGATTCCATATTCCGCTAACCTTCGGAGTGTCAATTTTAGTCGTTTATGATGCTCCTCACTCGACTTCGCATGTATCAGGATATCATCACTTATGTTCAATACTCCGCTCAACCCGGATAGGATCTCTCTAATAGTGTTCTGAAAGATCTCCGCTGCTGATGTTATTCCAAAGTTGAGTCTTTTGTAACGTCGCAGCCCCAAGTGTGTAGAGAATGTCGTGATGTACCGACTCTCTTCTGCCAGCCGGAGCTGATGATATCCCGCATTAAGATCTAATTTAGAAAACCATTGGGCTCCATTTAAATCGGTCAAAATGTCATCCACTGTAGGCGTGAGATGTCTCTCTCGTTTTATTGCTCTATTCGGCATCCTCATGTCTATGCAGATCCGGATTTTACCAGGTTGTCGGGGCTTCTGTGCAATTACCATGAGTGATACCCACGGGGTTGGCCCCGTTACTTTTTCAATCACGCCTTGTTCTTCAAGGTTTTTCAGCTCCTGTTCCACCGCCGACCGCAGGTGGAATGGAATCCTCCTATGGCGCAGAGCCACCGGTTGTATTGCTTTGTCTATGTGTAGCTTGACAGGCGGTCGTTTGATGGTGCCCAGACCGTTGAATAGCGAGGGGAATCTTTGTAGGAGCTCTTCGGTGTGTAGCGCCTTCACTATGTTTGCAAATGCTATCAATTTGAGGTCTTCGGCGGTATGGCTTCCTATGAGTAGATCCGCTTCTCGATCTATTACGTGAAACGTAGTAGTGATCTCCTGTCCCTCTGCTCTTACTTGCACAGTCATCCTTCCTTTGAGGGGTAAAGGTTTCGTGCTCCCATATGTGAGGATGCGTGCTTTCGATGGCAGTAGTTCCGGTCTTGGTCTCAAAGCGTTGTAGTGCTGACACCCCATCACATTGATCGTTGCCCCGGTGTCTATGACACCTGTTACTGTTGATCCATCGATCTGTATTTCGCACTTGGGTTGTGGTCTCCGTCTTCTCTTCAACTCGCTGACAAATGAGACATAATAACACTCATCGTCTTCATCCGTTGACGATTCATCTGGGTATTGTGGATGTCGGGGCTGTGGTCTGTTGCCCGTTGCAGCCGATTTCTCACGGGAATCTTCTAGCGTCAGTTGTCTGACTGCCCTGTTTGGAGTTTTCTTCCCTGCCGATTCCCGACCTCTGAACGTTCCTCTGGCACCCCCTCTGCAGACGCTTGCGAAATGGTTCATTCCGCCACACTTGGCGCATGCTTTACCACGTGCCGGACAGCCATTTTGACTGTGTTCCTCATATCCGCATGCTCCACACGGGGCTTGTCGCTGCGATCGGGTAGGCCATCTTCCTCTGCCCCTGTTGTTGCTGCTTTTCATCGCGTCCACTCTTTCTGTTTTCACCGTCACTTCATGGCTGGTGGATGGGTTTATAGCTTCCTCCATCGCGGTGGCACGAGCATCCGACAGTTCGTGTGACCTGGCGAGCATCAGAATTTCGTCCAGCGTAATGCGTGACTGTCGCAAAATTAGTGTCCTCAAATGCTTACTTCTACAGCCCTGGATCAGTTGCGCCGTCACTTCCTTCGTTTGATCGTCGTCCGGGCAGGTGCTTATCATCTCCCTGAGTCTTGCATGGAACGCATCCATGGTCTCACCTTCTCGCTGTTTGGACTGTCTGAATTTGAATCGTTCGTAATGGGGATTTAACTGGGGGTCGAAATGGTCATTCAGCGCTTGTACCGCTGCGTTGTAATCAGTTGCTGCTCCAGTATTTGGTAGATGCGTGAACAACTTGTGGAGTTCATCTCCTCCAAAATGCAGCAAAAGGGAGCGTTTCACCTCCTCGTCCTTCTCACGCGTCGCCGTGAAGTAATTGTTCAGGCGGCGCAGCCACATCGCCCATCTCGGTGCAGCGGTATTTGGCTCAATGTGGGCACTAAATGGCGGCAAGGGGTTGATTTGTGAGTGTGGGGAATGTTGGACGACTGTCCCCACCGCTTGCTGTGCCACTGTTCCTGCCACTGCTGCCGGTTGCGCAGCCTGTGGTGTCCCCCCTGTCGCTCCCCCTTCTTGTCCTGACATGTTAGTGTTTTCGACAGGTGACGTACTCCCCTCCTGGTATGACTGTCTTCTACGTATTGCCTTGCTCCCTGTTTACTACTTGTCCTTTATTGGCCCCAATGTAGTTGATACTGTAGACAAAATGTTATTTAGTGATATCCGGATTGGATGTGCCAATGCTTGATGGAATTTTTTTTTTTTTTTTTTCAAAATGTCATTCAATATGTATTCTTGTCGATTGGATGCGCCAAGGCTTGATTTACAGTCAATTCCCTGCTTAGCCGGGCTTCCCCCAGCGATTTAGAACCTCCAGTCCTCTCCGTGAGGACACACGCCGCACTCGCGGCCTTCAGGGACGTTTTCGCGCCACACAGGCGCCGGGCCGCTCCAGCCGTCTCTTCTGCGCATGCGCGCCTCTCCCGATGCAGACACAGGCCGTCCCAGGCCCAGTATGCGCACAGGGTGACTCCACAGCGCATGCGCGAACCACACGAGGCCGCCGAAAGCCTTCCCAGGCCCGACACTCGCTCCACACAGACAGCGCCGGTCCCTGATGCAGCTCCTCACACGCTGCTTACCGGCCCAGTTCCGCGCCGCCTTCACTTCCCCGGCACAGCCGGGCCTCCGCAGGTCGACACGAAGCAGGTAGGCGCGACGCGCTTCCAGACGCGCTGCTCCGCCGCAGGGCTCACGGGCTCGCCACACCAGTGCCCGCCCTCGTCGCCAGTGTAGGGACTCTATCTATTCGTGGCCCACCAGACTCACGGGCCACGGACCCCGGTCACACACACACAAGGAGGGGACACTTCACTCAGCTTGGCAGGTACGGACCGGAAGTCACGAGCGACTCCGGTCCCTTTATTTAAAGCCTTCTGGCCACGCCTGGCCAGAAGGTGCTACAATGTGTGGATGTGTTTCCGGGCCTCAGCCGAGACCCGCGAAACACTAGAGCGCTACATCACGTAACCGCCCAGAGGAGAGAGAGGCCACTCTACACGTTTTCGTCCGTGCATCGTTTTCTCAGTTTAATGAATTAGCTGCGTCTCTATGGCTGTCCACACATCTCGTCTGTAAATACATCACATTTCATGTTCCCAGCACAGCCGTCATTTGGATGTTCAGAATGCACATCACATACATCTCCTACACAAATTCGTTGCCATTATGAATGCTTTGTTAAATTGGGCCTAACACCACCTTTTAGGGGATGCTTCTAGCATTTGTAGTCATGCTTTAAAGGGACGAGCGCGGGCGCAAATGAACCCATGCCAAAAATATATTTCAGAAGATGCCAGAGAACACCTATAGGACTAGACCTTTAATGAATGGTGCAATATGGCCTATATGGAAAGGATCTGATTGCTGAAATCGGCATCACCACGGAATTCTGCGTGTTCTGTAATTATATATTATTGAAGCCGCAAGCAATGTCTGCGCTTATGTTTTCTGTTTTTTTTTTATTTGTATCACATTTGGTTGGCTGTCGCCCATAGTAAGAAGAAGCAATATGGAATATCATTTCCAAACGCCTTCAATGTGCAGGTAAAGATGCTCTTGTTCTGCAATCTAAGATTTGTGCAGCCATTCTTTAGTCGAAGTGTATTAAGTAGTTGCTTCTCATAGTGGACTTTACCAAACATGTTAAAAAAGCCTGCTAGTTTCCGTTCCATAAAATTGCCATCTAAGCAACACAAACCCGTAAAATTCAAAATGTACCTTTTATTTACAGAAAAATCTAAATGAAATAAAGTAGAAATCAGTAAATCATGTTCGGCATCTAGCCACCAGGCACAGTTGGATGGCAGATGCCGCCTGTGCGTTAGGTGTGAAATTATAAGTTCTGCTGTTAGTTTATGTAATATACCTTTCCTAAGGCAAGCAACACTAAGACAGGGACGCCGAATGACGCGTTGAATGACGGCACGCGCATTTCTTTTCCTTAGCTTCAAGTTTAAATACAAATGCTTTTGTTGGAAAGTATTCAAAAAAGTTTTTTTACTGTCGATAAGAGAGCAGAATCCTGATTATGAATTCGTGATGGGTTGTAGCAACTCTTACTATGAGAGTTATGGTTCGTGTGTGTGAGAGGGTTGTGGCAAATGTTATCAAGCACCGGCATATCCAATTGGGCTACCCTTGCTTGACGTGCATTTTGAATTTTTTTCTTAGCAATCATTAACCGTTGTCAATAGCTCTGCTATTTCTTGATAATCGTGCTATATCATTTTATTTTATGCTCTCATTCAATGTGCCCAAAAAAGTCGACAATATAAAAGGAGTAGAACCAGCAGTCTGGACGCTTCGTCCCCAACATGGAAGTGAACTTGTTATATATTTTTTGTATTCATAATACTAATGTTGCTTATTTTCCGAGTCTATTTCTTTAATTTAGCAAAGCTACAGGTGTCAGTTTGGGACGATGAAACTTTGCATAGGCAGGTCTCAGTTTGTACCTGCCTGTCCTAAGCGGTCAAGATTTTCGAAGAGTGTGCTCCACAGAATATTTGTAGCCAGTAAATCCGCTGGTTGCTTCTGCAAAAAGTTCCCCAGTGACTCTAAAGCAGTTCAGTAGGTAACTTGCTTTCTTATTTATTTAACCTTCCTTTTTATTGATTTTAGATCCAAAAAACAATGCAACTGCATACTGGAGCTATACAACATCACACTGAGTGTGTCCAGTATCCATAATCCGGGCCACTGGAATTACGTGGCAGGAGAGGGCCAAATCATGCAGCAAGGTTAAGTGAATTATGCCGAGGGAGAGGAGGAGGGGTCAGTGACCGTGACCCCGCGGTGTAGTGTGATATGGCTCTTGAATGACGTGGTGATCGCAGCATGACACTGTGGCTCCCTGTGAGTTGGGGAGTATGCCGCTGACCGCGCGACACGCAGGGGAGCATGGGCGGGACAGCGCCCTAGTCCCACACGATGGGCGAGCAGAGCTTGTAGCGCGTCTACCCCTTTGAGCCGCCCTCCCCGCCAACAGCCAATAGGGAGGGCTCACCCGGGGAAGGGGGCGTTCCTTGGAGTATAAAACAGGCCCAGCAACTATGCTCGGCCTCTTTTTCCCCGCGCCTGGTTCCCTAGGCTCTGCGCTGATCGGTCGTTTGCTTTCCGGTCGTCCTGTGCCTGCCTGCCACGTTGGTCTTGCGTCGGGTTTTTTCCCATGGACGTGTTTTGCGGTGAGTGCTGGTGTTCGTGAGCCCGATTGCGGGCGTTTTTGATTGTAGAGGGGCATTTCCCATCGACGTGTTTTGCGGGGAGTGCTGGTGTTCGTGAGCCCGTTGCGGGCTTTTTTGATTGTAGAGGGGCACAGAGAGGTAGGGGCAAAGAGCGGAAGTTTTGGGGACGTTGGTTGTACCCGATGCCGAGCAGCAGTTTGTGTGGCCTGGGGCGCTGAGGGAGAGCGTGCACGGGATGGTTGGTCAGGCCGTGTTCATCGAGGGTGCTGCATCTGTTAGAGGCTGTTTGAATGTCCGGACTAATTTTCAGGGTCGTGTGAAAGGGGCCGCGTTGATCTTGTCTCCCGCGAGCAGTGTTTGTCAGGCGGTGTCCAACGGTGGGAAAGATCGGACTAGGTTTAGGTTGGCGGGGTGGACATTTCATCCCCATAAGGAGATGGGTAGCAGCGACGCCTTACAACGCATTCGCAAACGATCGGTTGGCAAATGAATAGGATACACGGCGAGGATGGTTAGCAGCTGCGCGCACGTTCCTCCTCTGCACAGAGTTTGCTAGGCCGGGCTGTTGGCCCGAGTGCCCCTGGTCCGCGGGTCACCAACACGACTTACAGCCGAGTCAGCCAGTCTGCTCGGAAGTCGGCTACTATAGGCAATTTTAGGATGATGGATTCTGGCTCCTTGTCGTGAACAGGAATCCGCCTGTGCAATTGACTATGATGGGCAGGAGAGCTTTAGTTAATTAAGGGGTAGCATCGCTATGTGTCTAGCGAGGTCGAGGGCATGGCGCGGAGTGCCCCTTAGCGTGTGCAGTGTTGACCTCCAATTGTGGCTGGTTTTCAGGGAGAGAAGGTGGCCTAACAGTTAGGGCGGTCGACCGCGGAGCTGGGAATCCGGGTTCGAGTCTCGGTAGGGACGCGCAACATTACGTGATTAATTTCTCCGTGCCTGACTAAAGTGTGAAAATTGTATTGCAGGAACAACTCACTTTGCTCTGACAGTAAAATTCTTTGACCTTAGATCTTGTTCCTACTTTGAGACTGTTCCAAAACACATGTTTTATCCGGGCTCTAGCAGCAAGCTTTGTATTAGATAATCTGATGATTATAGTGCAGAATGTATCACATCTTCCCTCACAGCGTTTATGCTGTCTGTGAGTCACACTGTACATTACGCATGACTGCGTACAAGTGAACTATGTCAAAGACACAGTGACATGTTTTCACATGGAAACTGTTTAAGGTTTTTAATTGACTCAGGTGGCTTTCAGATCTAATTCATTAAAATGCAAGCAGTTTTCACTATTGCCTTCATTTTCCCACCAGAATTTCCCAAAATGTAGTTGATTATAGACTTTAAAAACCGTTCAATTCAAATGTAAGTTTATTTCGATTTGAAAGAAACGTGAAACTCAAGAGAAACATCCGACCGGCTGGGGGGTTATGATGACAAACAGTCGGTGCTGGGCGCATGGGTGGCTCTTAATTGTGCAACTTGGTTGTTGATATTTAGTCAAGTGGAGTAAGGTTGCTAGATTGTGGAGTCGGATTTCGGGGACACGGAGACGTTTACAGGCATGCGGGGAAAGCCACGAGGTGCATCGAATTATTGTGCGTGTACGGGTACAAACAGGCGGGTGGGCAGAGCGAAGCGTACGTATTCTGTATTATGGCCGGGCAGTGTTGATTCGGGCGGGTGACGGGAGTGTCCATGCCGCCTCGGTGTTTATGGGTCATGGCGTCGACATGTTTCCCCGGCGCTGGCTGCGGGAGGATTCGGTTTTGCTCGGGTCTGTGGTCCCATGTGCGCTGAGCAGATTCCAACATGGCGGATATTTGCTATTGGGGTATGGTAAGGAATTGCGGATTGCAGTGGTGTTGTGGAAGAGTGTCCCGTCCGCTGTCGTATTAGGCGGCCACTAGCATGAAGCGAGTGCACCGGCCAGCTTAGAATAACCAGTGTTCGTGGGTCGCCTATTGGGTCAGCGAACGATATCTCGTTCCATTGTTTCCTGACCTGTCCTTTCAATTTGAGGAGCTCTAATTTCAGAGAACGGGTCTTCTTTTAGTGAGGAATTCAGAAGCCCGTATCACATTTGTTCAATGTGTCCCCTCCATGGGCGTTACGCTTCTGTAAATAGGTCGCAATAGAACTATACAGGCTGTCTCTGCCGAAGTCTGGCCGAAGTCCTCAGAGATGCAAGAAGTAGGCAGTAAGATGTTTTAGCTCTCTCATCGTGGTTTCCTCGTTGCACGGGGACGTTTTCATTGAAGCCACCTTTCTTCATAGTACGCGATGTAGCATAGCTGCCAAGGTTTGAAATTGCCATGTGTGACATATTCACAAATTCAGTGTAATTATGAGTGACATTTCAACAGCTATGAGTGACACTCACAAGCAAAATCAAGCAATGAAGAGGAGTTTAACTAGTCATCTGAATAAATGCTACAAATAACCACGTTTTAACCGTATACAATCCCATGGAGAAGCGCATTACCATACAATAATGTCAAGGTACAACCTGTCTGTGCATTAGCTTGCACTGTGCACAACATAAAAAAATTAAAAAGTAGCCTAGTGGTTAGAGATTGTGTCTCTGCCTCGTGCCTGCACTCAGCACTGCAAGTGTGCTGTGTATACAGGCTGTGTGTGTGTGTGTGTGTCAACACTCAGGACAGGGCATGAATATTGAAGTGAAGGTCGCAGCTTGTGTATCAAGATGTATAAGGTAAATTAAGCACATAGTGTAAATGTCAGGCTCCCTTGCAACCAATCAAGTATCATCAGTCTACTCCAGCGCCTCCCTGTCGCACGTTGATCCGGGCAGAATCTTTCAGGATGTGAAAGGCCCAATCTCGTCAGCTGCCTAATCAATCACAGCACTCAGCTTCTTCGAGTCACCAAAGCCACCATAGACCAGCATTGGGCAAGCCTCAGGAGAGTGAGGCTGAGGCACACGCCATGTATAGTTCTAAAGAAATTAAATAAGAAAGAGAGGTATGTTATCATTTGCGCTATAATAAAAGCTGCACCTGGCCTGTGCAGATACGTGACGTGTCTGGTGCTGATTTTGCAGACACAGTGAATGAGCTGTATTTGTTGGTTACTCGCCGCTCCCTAGGACCACCGCTCCGACTCGAGTCCTTAATCATCAGTAGTTTGTGTGCTTAATTAATATATAATAAACTGCTGACAGGCAGAGGCTGCAAATCAAACATTTTGAACTTTAAACTTTTTCCTAAACTTTTTTCTTCAATTAATTATTTTATGAGTCCAGGGTTTCCTTTGGACACACACTTACTTTATACACTGATGGCCAAAAGAGCAGCTTCACTACCACATCAGTCGCCTGCGGCCCCTACTTGTTTCTGGTGACCGTCTGCTGAGCTTCTGTTAGGAGTCCTGGGTTGGTACTCTGGGGCCGGAAACGAACAGTACTAAACGGGCGGTACCGCAGTAGGCACGTGACTTAGTGCAGCCCACACTACGGTGGCCCCCATGGGGTCCTCGGGGGTCGGACTCGCACTTAATAACTGCAGAGCTCATTTTTTTAGGCTAGTTTACAGTGCACAATTCAATTCGCCGGCCGCCCGCTGATTGTCCATTGGCAGGCACTGATAGTGACGTCAGTGTGAAAGTATGTGGAATACTGCGCGGTGATTATGTCACATCTATCTTAGTCTTTAGTACATCACTTGCATCCGGTTTACCATCATGACAGCCTTTCTCATATTGTTTGATACTAAATGTACATTTCGCTACCTAAACGTTATCTGCATCTGATTTAGCGTGTCTTATCCTCCCCATCCCTGGCGCGGCCGCTTCGGTCTCGCTGGCCAGCTGAGCTCTGAGTGGACAGTCGATGCGGGGCCTCAGATACCAGGTGTTGAGGAGGTGCCCTGCAGAGTGTTTTGCCCGGCCCGGGTGCCCGCCGCAATCAACATTCCATGCCTCTTGCGCAGCGGGCGGCCATCAGAGACTCGTGCGTGCTGCACACTCAATCTCGGAGTCCCTCGCAGTCTATTTCCTCCAGACGTGACAGGGCAGTGACTATACTGCACACCCGTATCCCGGCCCCCATGGTGTGCAGTGCCACAGTTGACAACTGCAGTAACGACTGCTGAGAGGGGATACCCCCTCCCCCCCTGTGAGAGCAGGGAGAGATGACCATTTTAACTATTTAGGCGGTCACGGCAAGCAAGTAGCACGTCTCTCCGGAGCACCAGAGAGCCTGTGCACAGGCGCCGCTGCTCTGGCAGGTGAAAATGCGTGACAATACATTTCAGTGCGGTGATGCGGATCACCGCACTGAAATGCGTGAGCGTCACGGCTCATGCGTGATACTTGGCAGGACTGATGTAGTCCAGGAATAGGTTTCGGCTGCTCTTTCATTTACGGGTCGGTGCTTTATGAAGCGTAAGCTGTTTTCCTTTACGCACAGCAAAACTCTGAACAAGGAAGGTGCAGGTTTATAACCCACTTCTTCCAGGTTTACAAATGCGACATGGTCATTGGCTAGCTGACAGCCGTGCGCACGAGTGAAATTCACAAACATGAGTTTGCACTGTTTTGGGAGGGCGGGTTGATGACGCGAGTTGGATAACGCGAGCCTCGGCCTTCCAAGCGCATGTGCTGTGCATTCTGGGATTTGTAGTTCTGTGGCTCGGAACGCGCGCGCGAAACGTGGAGCACGGTGAGCCCGCTGAATGCGGCCCAACCAAGGGCGCACGTAATCCCCAGCAATTCGAAGTCATTGACTTCCCAACTATGGCGAGGCGCTTTATCGTTTTACTATAGTCATGCACACCTGAGTATCCAGACTATCCCCTGGTACGGCGCGAGTAATGTTTGTTGCACACCGCAGAGTGAGGGCTTAAGTGTGAATTAATGCGTTCATGAGCGATGGTCATTACTAAGTCTGTCTATAATGTGCGCAACGCCCTGTTAGTAATTTTCCCGAGGTCGCAAAATCGAGCGTGAAACCGCGTGGCTCCTGCTTTACAAGTATTTAAGACAACAGCATCCCATACTGTAGCACAGACACGTTCTGACCCTAGCGCTGCCATGATACAACCTGTGCTTAGAGTAGTGTGCGCCCGACTGGGAAATTTGCTGCTTCTGTTATTGCATCCAGCTATATAATACAAGTAACATTACACCTACAACAAGCCAGGACTATTGGCTTTGTCGGTGGTTGTTAATTGCACAAGATAAATAGCAACGACCGTGGCTTTATCTATAATATTGAAAGTGCGTCAGTGCTGAAATGGTGACACTGTGAAAGAACTATACTGAGTCCCTTGGAAGTTACAATAAAGGCAGCGAAGAGTGGCCCAGCTTCAGACTTAAGATCTTTTTCCATCCTGAGGGTGAGGAAAAAATAGCGAGACAAACAGAGACCCGTCTCATCATCTTCTTGTTATTAATGGCAGTGCGGAGCACTGGCAGGACCCGGCCCATTTAAAGCCCTAGCCACATCCTTAATTACATAGGCACGCCGCTTTTACAGACCCCGCTTTTTTCAACGGGGAAGTGGCGTCCTTCGTTCTCGTTGTCTGGGGGGGCGCTGTGGATTCTGTCTCTCTCAAGTCTGAAGCTTGCTGCGAGTGTGGAAGTAGTGTGGCATCGGTCGAATGTTGGTAGTTGGTGGGTCATGGCAACGGCATGCTTTCTTGGGGCTAGCCGCTGGAGGATTCAGTTTCACACTTTCTCACGCTCGCTTTTCACCAGCTGCGTGGGCGTCGGGCGGTTTCGATCAGTCAGTCCGGGTCCAATGCCACTGAAAGCATCACAACATCCACCAGGTAACCATTATGACGCAAAGGTGTCTTCATGTTTTAAAGGCATCATAAAGTTAAGTTTGGTATAATTCATACTAAGGTCAGTAACACAATTACTAAGACTTCTACTATTGATTTTCTGTAATGTGAGATGACTGTTGTGGCCCATGCCCTTAACATTCTGGCGCCGAACGGAGCTGGAATTAAGGTAATGAATAGTAACAAGCGAAGTGTATATGGCAATTCAGGCTAGCTTATGCGGCTTCCCAACTAAGAGAACCATTACTGACTAACAGTTCCATCGTTAGGTCGGAGCGAGTTTATGAAGACATGGAGAATGCATCCATTTGTGGGAGTGAGCTCGGGTGGTACATACAGGGCAGAGGGTGCGGTGGAGTGACATGGAGCGCACAGTGACTGTATACGTTATGTAACAGATTATTAATTAATATATCTGGTTGTACTAGCAGGCACAGACAGGCTCAGACAAAGTTGGAATTATGGTCATATTAAAAATGTCGTTTAGGGCGCCAGTCGAAACAGCCCCTGAACTTGTTTCCATCCCGACAAGGCTTCGTGGTGAACAACTATATTAGCTCAGTGTCGCCAACTCTGGCTATCTGGCTATCAGCCCCTTACAGAGAAGGAATTGTTGTAACACACATATATTCAAATATGATAGTAAAGATTCTGATCACCAAGTGCTCTAGCAGGCCGCACAGCCCCTTTCCTGGCTCCCACTATAAACATCGATTATGTTATGCATGGTCGATAAGCACGTCATCCTGAATTTGCCCGAGGTCAACTTTTGTTCATTTAATCAATTATGCGTTTTTTATATGGCACGGACGTTACCCGAAGGCATGAGCTCTTCACAATAAGTACAAGAAATGACAGGTAATAATCGTACAGTGCATTGCAGAAGGGATAAGTGATAAGTGTGCAGGTTGCAAGGGAGACAAAGTACAATTGGAGGTAAAATACTGCAACATGTGCTAGACACTCAGGCCTAGAACAAACGTAATATAGGCGATGGTGGCACTTGTGCATGCAGCAAAGGCAAACAATGGTTACAAGGGAAAATACAGTATAATTAGAGGTGTAATACTGCAATACAACAGAGAACTGGGAATGACGTTTGACGGCTAGGGCAGATGCCAGTTGTGCCCTAAACAATCTCAAATGACGATCTTGCAGTGATTTGCCAGGACATTCACTGTCATGATTAGTACAGCACTGTACACGACTTTCATAAGCCCACCACCTTGCTTGTACAAATATCACTGGTTTGCCATTATCAGCAGATACAATAATGGAAATAGTCACCTGCCGATCCCCCGTATAATATGTCCGGACAAAAACAACTAACCGCCAAGGAATCTCTGTAAGAGGTGGGCTTTTTAACTAAGGGAGTGGCCTAAGAACCGTATCTACGCAATCCCCATTTGAGGTGCGGCTTATGTAACTAAGGGCGTGTCCTAAGAACCGTTCTAAGAAATCTCCATAGTGGTGTGGTGAAGGGGACTATGATAGAGGTGCACTAAACAGCGTCAGAAAGTAGCTAGGTGGGTGGGGGTCTCTGTCATCGACGGGGGCCTCCTCCAGAGCTGTGGCGGAGTACAGGGCGATCTGGAAGCAGATGGACAGTAGGGGTACCTCTGCGGCAGAAGGATACAGTCTACCTCTGCCTGGCACAGTAAGGGTGCCTGAGCCAAGAACCTGGAGCCGAGGGGGTTCCAGGAAACAGCGTCGGCGCCCCGTTAGTCCTTCGGGCGGTCGGGGGGCCTGAACCGACCGGGGGTGTGCCTCATCGCTACGCCCTGACAGGGGGGGCGGGAGTATAACGAAATAAAATGGTAATTTACTGCACCGTCAGAGCATCGACTCGCCGTGCAAGATGGCTCCTTAGGCATGCGGGTCAGCGAGGGGCTGCCGCATTGGATCGCCTGTAAGATGACCCACCTTATCAGCTACCTGTTGTACGAAATAAACCTGCAACAGTGCTTTCCCACGAATATGTCTCGTGAGTTTTCCTTGGTATATAAGTGTTAATGTGCGCAGAGCGGAGCGAGCGCTGACGGTGTGGGCACTATGACTCACTGAGTGGCTCAACCGGTACTTCATCTTTTTTTGGGACGTAAAATAAAGGTTAAATGGTCCTTGTTTTTGGTACTTATGTTATAAATAAGGTGCCGCCCCGCTCTCAGCATCGACCTGCTTGCTGTAGCTTGCAGGGGCTCGGGCCACGGTCCACGTGCTGTCAGCAGCTGCCCTCCCCCTCCCTCTGCTGAATTCAATTTGTCATTGCCAAGGGAGAGGAGGAGGAGTCAGTGACCGTGACCCCGCGGTGTAGTGTGATATGGCTCTTGACTTGAGTGACGTGGTGATCGCAGCATGACACTGTGGCTCCCTGTGAGTTGGGGAGTATGACTCACTATAGTGCCTGGGCGACACTGGAGCCAAACTCGAATTACGACGCACGCCGTAGTGACTGGCGACCTGACGTGTCCAGCTTTGGCAGAGTCAGTGTCGCTGCCTCCAATAGAGCGGCACCACCATCACATTACGGACTGACTCCCATCTGCGGCCCCTAAGTAAGTTAAAGTTACCACCCTGTGCGTGTAAGCACAGTGCCAATGCCTGCCGGTGCCATTACTCAAAAGGTGACATGAGTGTCTCAACCGGTGCTTCATGTTGTTAGGGCCTCTGACATCGGTCCCTGTTGGGTCGGGTCACTCATTTGATGTCAGAGAGAAGCCCCTCAGAGTACTGATGCTCTCCTGATTTTGCCAGGAAGGAGGGGGGCCCACAACAAAGGCAGGCAATCTGTGTTTTGTTTTTCTACCGGCCTGTCCGATGACAGCAGCCACCAGAGGAGTGTGTTGTTGGGGCCTCACACATTCTGTTTAGGCTGAGTCACACATGGGAGAGAGGACCTGGACTGTGATGCTCTAAGTAGCATCAGTAATTACAAGGGAGGAACTAGGGGGCCCAGGCAAAGTCAGCAAAGGCTGGAGTGAGTGGAAGCACGAGCCTCAAAAATAGTGGAACACAAGCTTTGAAAAAAATACATTAAAAAAACAACTCCCTACCTAGTGTGCAGAGCCTTCAGTTAATATGTTGCAAAGGAGCTTCCTGATATTTACCTAGACATAAGCATGATAAATGAAACTCGTTCAACTATTATTTCTTACGCTTTGCAGCAGTTAACTTGGTGTTTCTAGCGGCTGAATGGATGTAATTTCTGATATTTATGTTTTCTGCATATTTATTGCTTAATTTTCCTCCTGAGAAAATGTCATACATAGTCGTTAAAATGTCCCACATAATTTCTCTGAAAGTATGAAAATTTCACACATAGCATTCTGAAACCTTGTTTTTGTTTTGGTGGCCGGGCCGCCATGTGGCGCAGATTACACAGATTGTTTGTCTTTGGTGCCAGGGTTTCTCTCGGGTCTAGGCTGTTATCGATAATCGATGTGGCGACATTACATTGCTTGGCTCCAAAGTTAGCGATGTTCACTCTTGCGCATTAAGCTTTGAAGTCATGATAGAACTAAGTATTTCAATTCATTTCTTACTGTCAATGGTCTGATTTTATTTCGGAGAGCACCTATTTTGCACCGTCAGGGATTGATCTTGCGGAATAACCCACTCTAGATTTATTGAAAGAGGCTGCCACTTTCGTGTTTGCAAGCTTTCCCCAGCTGCCTCTACACCACTTCAAGGCACTGACACTACTTCGAATGCCGTGAGCTTCCACACGTTCCCCACTTTTGCAATCTTCCCTTGGCTGCCCCTACACCACTTCAAGGTACCAGATTTTACTCCCAATGCCGCAAGCTTCTGCACATTCCACACTTCTGCTGCCGCAACACCACTGCAAGCTCCAGCACTGGCACCTCGGTCCCTGTCCACCCTCCCGTCTGTGAGATGAAGGAAATACTGCAGCAGAAGTGCATGTTGAGTGGGTAACCACTATCTCGCAAGGTCTCTTTAAGAGTAAACAAATGTGAATGTTATGATACATGTTGTGTTCATTGGACAGGCTGTGGGGGAGGGCTAGAGGGTGGCGTGCTGCCACCATTCCAGACACTGCACCCGGGATGGCCTGGACAATACTGATGCTCTCTTACCTGATTTACCTGGGGTGTTAACTTCCCTCGAGCACTCCTGTCTCATGAGAGGGGAGCTAGGCTCACAAAACAGTTTCAACAGTTCAAAAATTTCCTTGCTGAGCAACAGTTAATACAATCAAAGGATGCATGTACAACAAAAGTTAGTCAGTCCCAAATATCCCAGGTGGGGAATTACTTCATTTGCAACACCAGGGTCTATTGTAATTGCAAGTAATAAGTCTCAAAGTTTCTGAAGTCTCTGTATTCCTTGTGAAGAAAGTCACTTCAATTATCACACCAGTTCAAATTTGTAGTTTATGCGGCATCAATTCAGTGTTTATTGTTAGTTATTCTTCCATCAGTCAATAATTGTACAGCCAACACGTGTTTCGTCTGGCATTAAAGTCATGCCATTCGACTTCTTCAGGGCTGCAAGCCAAACAGATAACAATAAAAAACTAAAAACTAACTATAATCTATAACACCATAATTACTAATTATTAGAGATATCTAAGTGTTAATAATTTTCATCACCACCTAGGTGTAAGAGAAAAGTCCCAAAATGTCAATCTAAATAAAGACTATAGGAAAAGTTTAGAAAATAGAAAATTAAAAACACCATATAGAATGGTGCATGCCCTGGTGTCAAAGAAAACAAGAGGAAGTCCAAAGTCCCAGGTATGTCAGAGATAGGTATCGTATAACATATTTACCAATTCCAGATGAATTTTTCATTTATTTATATAATTCTCAACAAATAATCACCCGCCGGGCTCTGAAACGAAAGGAACTATCCTCAGTTCAATGACTGCCACTTTATCACCATATATTCAACTAAAGTAAATATTTACTCACTAGAATGGGTGTAATCAGTAAAGATCTCAGTGTATGTATCTCTTCTTAAGTTGCAATCCAAAATGATAATAATCAAGTAGGAATCCACATAGATACGATCTCAATGTAATCTGAAATGCATTAATTGTAACCCCGTAAGTATCACTGGGTTAAGGTAGAAGAGACAAAAAATAGGAGAAAAAAATATATAAAATAAAAGTAAGATATAAACTACACTTATCGTTCCACTCACCAAATGTAAATCTTCACAATGTCGACATAATTTATGTCCAAGGTATCGGTAATTAGTATTCTGAAAGCGTGACCTTTCCAAGTTCCTATATGTCTAATATTTCACTACGAACAAAACAAGACAAATTGTAAAGAAATTAGTATCTCATCTGATAGTCCCCGTCCGTAAAAAATATAATAATGTATTAAGCGAGTACGTTCTCTACAGTAGTCAGATAATGTATTCTGACCAAACGACATGATACATAGTTGTCAATATTGCTCACCTCCAACTGAGCGTGTACGCTCTCAAAGTAATCGAATCGGCAACCGGCGTTCAGCGCAAGCGCCATATGCAATAAATAACTTCCTCCTAATACAAAAAGCGGTCGCCATCTTGTAGTAGTAAAAGAGCCTTAAACGTAAATAAAAATCCTTCGAAATACGTTCTTTGAGTTATGTTGGATGCCAGTATACAATCACAATATGCGTTATCACAAACATTAAAGCCGACAAATTATCCTTTCACTAACTCATTAATTTTTTGTCCGTAATGAAAACGTATCTTAAGCTAGGAGTCACGTAGTTAATTCAATAGTGGTAACATTACACCCCTCTAAATGTTAACATCGCTCCGGGAATATTTATTAATAAATAAAAATGGTTCCTCAGTAAGCAAAAAACTAATAATACATTTTTAACGTGAATTCGAACCCCCGTTAGAACACCTCAGCTATCCAAGTGTGGAACACCTAAGCTATCCAAGTATGATCTCACTAACAACGTTACTCCATAGTTACTTGTGGCAGCGGTAGAACCAAGAACCAAGAACCGTTCCATACCATTCCATCGCCCAGCCGGTCGGTCACTCGAGGAGATTACACAACTTGTACTTTGCATGTATAAAGGAAGAGGAAAAAGAGCATAGTAGAAGACAGAAGATAACATCATAGTAACTATTAAACCAATTGATTGTATCTCAATATACATCAAAAAACAGAATAGTATTACGAAGAACAGAGGTTAAAAGGGCATGGGCACATATCTGAATTATTTTTACCTCTTAAAATTACAGACTATACACAATATATTTCATTCAGAAGTTAGCCATTTATCTTATATATTTTCATCAATCTCCCAAGAAAAATTGGAGCTCAGGGTCCAAATTAAGCCCCAGATTTAGAATGGAAATGATACAGTGAATCATAAATTTACGTACCATGGTATAGAACATGTTACTTCAGATAGACGGGGAGGTAACAGAACTCTTAAACTCAGACGAAAAGAAGCAAGATGGATCATGATCTTGCGGGCAGTTGAAGAGGGGCCTAATTTGGACCCTGAGCTCCAACTTTAGTTGAATATATGGTGATAAAGTGGCAGTCATTGAACTGAGGATAGTTCCTTTCGTTTCAGAGCCCGGCGGGTGATTATTTGTTGAGAATTATATAAATAAATGAAAAATTCATCTGGAATTGGTAAATATGTTATACGATACCTATCTCTGACATACCTGGGACTTTGGACTTCCTCTTGTTTTCTTTGACACCAGGGCATGCACCATTCTATATGGTGTTTTTAATTTTCTATTTTCTAAACTTTTCCTATAGTCTTTATTTAGATTGACATTTTGGGACTTTTCTTTTACACCTAGGTGGTGATGAAAATTATTAACACTTAGATATCTCTAATAATTAGTAATTATGGTGTTATAGATTATAGTTAGTTTTTAGTTTTTTATTGCTATCTGTTTGGCTTGGAGCCCTGAAGAAGTCGAATGGCATGACTTTAATGCCAGACGAAACACGTGTTGGCTGTACAATTATTGACTGATGGAAGAATAACTAACAATAAACACTGAATTGATGCCGCATAAACTACAAATTTGAACTGGTGTGATAATTGAAGTGACTTTCTTCACAAGGAATACAGAGACTTCAGAAACTTTGAGACTTATTACTTGCAATTACAATAGACCCTGGTGTTGCAAATGAAGTAATTCCCCACCTGGGATATTTGGGACTGACTAACTTTTGTTGTACATGCATCCTTTGATTGTATTAACTGTTGCTCAGCAAGGAAATTTTTGAATTGTTTACCTTGGAATTTATTCTGGGTTGTATGGAAGAAGGGTGACCTTCCATTCTTTGCTTAGAGACACACAGTGTTACTTAGAATTTCAACATAGCCATACTTCTGTAGAGCGCCTATACTCACCTGGTCATCACAGTTTCAACAGTGTCTGAAAATTGTGCTGATCACCTCTCTCTCCTTCTCGCATCCATCCAATGCCCACCTATCCAACCATCACCTCTGTCCTTCTCTCATCCATCCAACGTCCCCCTCCTCTCCATCAATCCATCCCCTTGTCTCTCCTCTCATCCATCCATCGTCTGCCTCCTCTCTTCTTCTCTCCTCCATCGATGGGTAAGGGAGCAACAGAGAGGCAGTTGAAAGGTGAATCAACAGATAGATTTGAGTATTGGGGGGGGAACACACGAGAAATAGCAACAAAACAGTTGCATTCTCATTGGGAAGTTCCTAAAATGTGAGCAGTGGGGGAATACAAGTCAGTCAATCAAAAGGATGGTAAAGAGGATATGTTCCGGGGGACGGACAAACCGAAAGAGGAAGGCAAGCCATGAAATAAGTAAGCAAAACAGAGTGACAATAAAGGCAACAAATGTTTATGCTGTATACCTGCTGTACCTGTCTGGTCCACAAGAGTCTTTCATCTCTTTAGGCAAGACCTAAAAGATGTTGCACGTGTATGTAACTGAAGTGCGCACTTTGTTAGTTTCCGGCAGAGAGGACTGGTCTCTTACTCAATGGGGTTTTTGGCATTGCAAATGTACATATCCATTGTGCACATCTTCCTACCCTTCTGCAGACACAACTGGTCTGTCCCTGCACACGGTTCGTGATTCTGTACATATAAGAATCTTCATTGTGGTCACTTTTTGCAGGCGCCACTAATCTCCAATTATTAAAGGGTCCCTCATCTGCTATAATACAGGGATTGCTGTGTTGTACATTTTTCTGCGCATAGCTCCTGCCTGTTCAAGGATTGGAAAGGATATTGTGGTCAGTCTTCTGCAGAGTTCTACTGGCTTAATATACAGGGATTGTAGCTGGATCTGACATTTAATGTGGTCATCTCTCTGCAGTCCCAGTCTATTATAGCAATGTTGGACACGACACAGCTGATATGCAGGCATTGTGGCGTTCCCTATTTTGACATCTGGAATGCAAGCGAAGACATCTTTTTGCTGATAGTGCAGATTGCGCTGCTGCACATATTTACATCTAGGATGTTAGTGTCATGTTCCTGCACAAAGTTCAATTCAATTGTGGTTTTCTACCTTACATCTGATTACAGGTTTGGGTACCTCCTCCTTGGAGCTTTTCTGTGCCTCTGTGTGTGTGGCTCTGTCTGTGTGTGTGGCTCTGTGTGTGTGTGTGTGTGTGTGTGTGCATGGCTCTGTGTGTGTGTGTGCGTGCATGGCTCAGTGTGTGTGTGTGCATGGCTCTATCTGTGTGTGTGTGTGTGCGCGTGGCTCTGTCTGTGTGTGTGTGTGTGTGGCTCTGTGTCCGCGAATACTCTCTACTACTCTCTAATGCTCACCTATTGCCATTGTAAATGACAATACCATTTATTTATGTTTAAAAAAAAATGAAAACAAATGTCATGAGCAATGCCAATAGCTCTACCTTTAATAATGCCGAGACCATTGCATTGTAAATGCTTGTTTATAGTTGTCTTCATTGTATGTCAAGATCGATGTTGTATCTTCCATTTGGTGCACTGAAAAGCAGCAAACTATTGTTGAAACGTGGCTCTGCTTGCAATTCTGCCTTTGGAGCAGGACAAATGACGAATCTACCGACTGCAAAACCAAAAAGCTCCTGTTGCTGGGCCAAACACAGAAAGGGAGAAGGGCTACAAACATGAACAAAGCAACTGCAAATGACATGAAAAATATTCAATCTTGAGCAAGGATTGGTTCTGTGGAGTGTTGCCTGCAATGCTGTCTCCTGATAGTTGGAGCTGTCTGTAGCGAGGCCGCAATAAAACATGAATGCTTAATTTAAATATTTGACAAGAGAAAAAGAAGATAAAATACTTCAGAATGGGATCACCTTTGATGGACACCTTTCAGATGAATGAGCCACAGACTGGCAGGGGTAGCAATCAACCAAGCAGGAGTTGCAAGCACAACCAAAGCACATTTTATCTCACATACTGTAAGCCTTCATGTACACCGGTGACGGGGTTTCAGCACACTCATACAACTGGCCTTAGTCTACATTCCAAATTTGCTTCTTCCACATAGTTTAGGAGATAGACAGAATGTCCAGTGGGTAAACAGGGCTGCCACAGTCGTAACATTAGCCCCAGCAATATGGGGGGGGGCGAGCTCAAGCGGGCCTCCTCAGCGCAGTACACTGAGTCTGGGACCAAAGTGGTAAGTGGCGGCCTGCGGGGAGGGGGGCAATCCATGCACTTTGCAGGGGTGCCCCTTCAAGTTTTGTTACGCCACTGGTCTCCCATTACAATACGTTACTTCATTAGACAGTGTCAGCAGTGTTTCTTACTTATGTTGAGAGCTTCAGTGCCAACTCCTAGATCCTAGTCATGCCTCCTTCCCCTCTGGTGCTTCTGCTGGGGTTATCTGTGATTCAAATTCTCAGGGTAACTTCCAAACTGGTCTTGAAATGTGTAACATGCTCGCAATATGTGTGTAATTAAGAAAGTTGCATTTTCTTCTGAACAATTAACACTACAGGTGTGGCCTATCATTGAAAAGGGTTCCCTGAGCTTGTTCAAATTGTGTTTCCTTTGTTGCTGCAAGCTAGAGGCGCCATACAATTAGAAAATTGAAGCAATGGGCTACTATCTTGGAGTTTAGATGTTGACCGGTCATTTGTTACACTGTTCTCACCTCCCTCATACATCTTACAACAAACTCACTGTACGTTGTCAGGGGGACAATAACACATCCATGTTTCAGAATAAGGGTTCAGAGATTATGTGTGAAAATGTCTTCCGTGTTGACAATGATTGAGAATGAATCTTCATTTTCTAACTGGTTTGCATGCTTCATGCCTTACCCCCATTGCTATGGAGGCATTATAAGGCTGTCGAAGTATGATTAATGGAGGCCAGAGTCTGTCGCAGACTCTTTGTTTCCCGCCAGAAATAATTCTATAGAATTTGAATCAGATATGTGAAACTGGCCTTGAGTTACAATGAAGGGCACCACTGCCCCGGTTTCCGTGGGCTTGTGTTATGCATTTAAATACAATTGCACTTGCAGATTACTTGATGGGAATTTTCACCCTTTCACCTCCTCTAGAATCCATCATCCAGCACGAAGCTTGGAGCCCCAAGATCCATCACCATCACAATCTTATCCAACGACAACGCCTTCGGGGTTATTTCCTTCAATATGGTACAGTTTTATTCTCTTCCCATTTCTGCCTATATTCATTGAAGATGTGAATGAACTATTACAGTAACTTGTTCAATCTAAATCCTATTTTTTCTACACCTAAATTGAAATTATGAGCATAAAATTGAGCTTCTGGTGTAAATGATGAGAATTTTTGTCAATACTTTTCTTGGGTGGGAAGTGAACAACTCCGTATTCATGGGGCTACAGGGGAAAGGGTTTCTACTTAGCAATACAATAATGAACATATCCTTTTTGTGAAATTGCAAAAAAGTTATCAGATTTTCCAGATTCGCATATGAAATTCGAGGGTAGGAGGAGCTGGAATTCATTCTGTGACGGATTTGAATCTATTTGCAGAGGTACTCTATGCTAATTTGCAGGCACAGCAGGGGTCCGGGTGCTCGTTGTCTGCAAAGCATGCGCCAACCTGCTGCGAGTTAGTGGACGAGCTACACATACAACTCACCTTGAAAAACATAAATTGACAACCAGCACTTCATGTTTGCAAGCAGTGCTGGTTGCACCTCGCATACTAACTTGTAGAGTTTCCGAGTTAGTGCGTGCACTGTATTTAGCACAGTTTCAATGACAGATGGTTGGATGGCGCTTCGCGCTTGTCTCCTTTGTGAGCGGGTGCACGGGCACAAAACAGGACCAAGATGAGGGCCAGGGCTTTTCGTAGACGCCCATGAAGTTGAAAAATCTGTGCAAATCGTATCTGTAAATGTACGGTATGAAGATTTCTAACTTTACTCTATATTTTCGTAAATCGAGAAGAGATTAAGAACGTTTTCTGCTTTACAAAGAACATGTAAAGAATGTCAGTGATGCTATCGAGGTGTATTTTCCATTCAATCTACTGATGTGTCTAAGGTTGCCTGTCTTTATACTGTTCACCTCTCTTCCTATGTTTGTAAGCACCAGGAGCAATTAACAAAAAGTGGCAAAGACAATAGGTCTGGACTTAATATGAATGTGATTAGGCATTTCCCAAATATTATTTACATGCGTTGCATGCACAAATGCTGTTTTTAAAGTACAGCCTGTTCTGTCGGGTTTCCCAATACTTGGTAAAAGTATCAAACATGGAATGGTGTCTACATGTAATGTATAGATGAGATTAAGGATTGAATTTGACAAACAACATGATGATTGAGTGTACTTTTAAAATATATAATGGTGTTCCAATGGAAGCATTTTCTGGAAGGTGCAGTAGTCCAGCACATAGACAATCTTCATGAAGTAAAAGAGTAATTCTCTTCTGAGTGGAGCCTAAGGCCAACCAAGATAGTTTTGAAGTTTTTGTTTGTTACAATATTCGATAAAACATCATCATAATACTCTACAATTTAAGATTAAACCACACAATGTAAAACGAAAAAATAATCACTCAGATTAGACTTAAAAATGCTGGTGTACCCATGTTTTCACAATCTAAAAACATAACTAATCTCCACTGAAATTATAATATAGCACACTTCTGATATAAAGGATCTATAACTCACTAACACAGTTGCAATCCTGATTAGAAAGGACAGAGAGAGTCAACGAGTAAGCTCACTCTGAGCAGCCAATAGAGTGCCTATTAAACATTGATTTCTAGAAACGCTAACCTCTTTGTTACTCCAGACCAAGCTCATAAATAGTGTCTGACACACTCTCCACCCAACCTGCATATGCCAAAGAAAGAATTTAAGGCAACCAAGCTCCATACCCCTATTATATTTTTGTCTGTATAGCGAAAATAATATCTTAAAAACTGATTGTGGATTTGTTGAGACATGACTAGTCGTTAAATCCCTTTCAGGGTGGGGATCAGGTAAGTAGGGGCCAAAATTTGGCCTAGTTTAGTCCACTGTGAGGAACAATATTCTGCTAATTTAATGCTTCTTTTAAACTCATTAGTGAACATAGACCCTTGAGCTCTAAGTTCTTCTAGTATATATTTAGGGATTAACTTCTTGAGAAACATAGCCGTATTTCCTCATCTGATGAATTTTCTTTTTAATTAACAGGTTTCCCCCTGATGAAGGGACAGTTCATCCCGAAATGCATTGAGCGCTGTTCAACTGAATTTGTATACAGCATCAATTGATTGTATCAATGCTTGTTAAATACATTCATGTTATTGTTTAATGTTCAACAATTATGAATGTTGTGTTTTGTAAAGTTTAAAGGAAAGTAAAAACTTGAGGAAGAATTTGATAAGAATTGGTTTACAAAGTTTATTTTGAGGTAAAGCACATAGAGAGCAGTGCACGCTAGCGTCCAAGTTGCCTTTGGTACTTAACCACCTCATCTCATGGATTGGAACACATCTCATGCCACAATAATGATCAAATAAACTTGCTAGGGTCTACATCAACCTTGCATTTATTGTGACAATACAGTAGAGAGGATTCATCACATCATTTGCCAAAGGATATTTGATCAAATTCTAAGTGCCGATTCTCTTGAGGAGTACCTTGATGGAATCTCAATTAACTTCTAAAAACAGAGGCCTCATTTTTCTCTTAGTTATTATTTAAATTTTTTCCATGCATAGAAGCTGGTACAGAAAATTTCCAAAAAATCTTAGCATCAAAATATTTCAAATTGTTTAATAAGAAACAACATTGTGTTTCATAACAAATACTTATGTTCCAGCTTTTACCTAAGAACATTGTACTCTTAAAGAAGACTGCTGTGTGTCCCACAGCAGGTTAGCAGATAAGGTGTCACCCAACTAGTCAAAGGGTTTGATGTTCTTTAAGCTGGTACCATCCACTTTCCTAAAGAACTTGCATGAGAGATTACAAAAATTCATGAGTTGTGTATTAGTCAGATTCATTTTTATACACTTTTTTCTTACAATGTAGACTCATAAAGTCCAGAGAGCATTGAAGGCCTATTGGAATGTTATCCAGTAATATTAAGTAATCTGCATAAGCAATGATAGGAGTTTTTTGGTCAACACTAATTTGAATAAATAAATCTGACAGCTAAACATTACATTTTTGCAGTTTGCTGGTCCAGGTATCTTTTATCCCTATTTTGCGGAGGGTGACGGCTACCTGGCTTAGCTTATATTTGCCATGGTGCCCTGACAACCGTTAGGAATAGGTCAAATAGATACCTGTCAGATGTCAAGGATCTCCTTGCCGCTCATTTTTTAGGGAAATGGGTTTATATATGGGAGTTGGCTGTCTTGCCTGCAGCGGATCTCATGAGAATCAAATCTTGGCAAAGGCAGTCCATGGAGGCCCGGCCACACACATACAGACATGTAGCACCAGCTAATGATGCTGTTTTATATGCATACAACAATGGAATCTCCGTGGGCTCCTTAATTGAGGGATTGCAATTGATTGTAAACAACTGCAGGATTTAAGTCCCTGCAAATGTCAGTGTTGGCCCTTCCACCTTACCCCACATGGACAGCAAGGAATGTTGTTACTCCTACAATGTATTTTATTGCAAACATTGAAGGCTCAGTGGAACTCAACTATATTTATTGAGCTCACTACATAGCCGGGCACCAGGCTCATACAGTTTTCTTTGCCACTGCTGATGTATTGAACATAGTTTTCCTTTGGATAAAGTGGCCCTCTGGTGGCACAAAAGTCTTAGACAAATAGATCCCCCTGCTCAAGTTTGCCTCTATGTTTTCCTAAGCGCCACAGTTTTTAGATGTTACTATGGTCTAGAAGTTTATTTAATGTCTTTGGAGGTTGTGATGTCCTTTCTATAGATCAACCCAAATATAATGCAGTGATAGTTCTGTATAAAATCCTCAGATGACACCCCCTTTCCTCACTTATTCTTGCCCAGCATCTGAAATATGAGGCAGTGTGCATAGCAATGTTGTGCTTCTGGACTCTAGTTTCAGGATGAAAGCCAAACAGTGCACATATTCTGTTTACATAACACAAGATTCCAATTACAGATTCAGGGATATATATATATATATTGATTTACCCAGATTCTCATGAAAAGTATCGGTCAGCACCGATGGTCCACTGCCCCTCCCAATATACCTTCTTTAGAAACCAAAACTGCAGATTGCCTAATCAGTTTCCCTTTTCATATTTAGGTGGTGTGGGAATCGCCCACCCTGATAGGCCTTTATGTTGTTGATGGGTTGTTTTCAAATGGTACTCACAGAGGAGTTGGGCGTGTAGGGACAGGATGGAAGTTCAAATGCCCAGTTGGCAGTTCTCCCTACTGTTCACCACAACAGATACTTCTATTTTTTGAGTTTATGAAGCTTTGGGGGTGTGGAGGGGGGGGGGGGTATTTCATACACTGTCCAGCTCATTTGCACCAACTAGAAACAGTTCTTGGGGTTCACAATAGGCAGATAGGGGTTCAGATAGGCAGTAGGCGGAGACACTAGATGTGGCCCTAGTTAGAAATATAACATGTACCTAACATGTACCTAATCATCAATATGACAGACACTCCTAGACGAATCGAGATTGACATTGCTCGTGATGCAGCGTGGCAGCTACCAATGGGGGGGGGCAAGACCTGCAAAACCCTCTACTATCTGTGCTCAGCTGCTGCCATGTGCATATTGGTTCGTAGATTAGTAGACAAAGTGGTTAACAGCATCAATAATTAACCCCTGATAGCAGCCAGATTTGCTGCTTAATATGCCAAGCTCTATTCTACAACCCAGGTATTCTCTCAATCAGTCACAGTGTCTTTCCTGTTGGATCCGCCCACCTGCAGACTAACCTACGAAAAGAGAAACTACTTAGAAGAGCCAATTACCCTGAAAGAATTGGGAAAGGCCCTGACCCAACTTCAGTCAGGTAAAACGTGAGCCAAATAGGTTCTCTTTAGAAATTGAAAAAGCATACTGCAGTCAACTGGGCCCAGCAATGGTGGATATGTTCCTGCCTGACCTACGATCGGCAGATATAGCGGTGATTCCCAAACTGGGACTGCCCCCAACCCACAGCTCTTCCTACTACCCTATATCCCTTCTTAAAGTAGGAGTGAAGATCTGGGTGAAGACCCTGGCCAGTTGACTGCTGACAGTATTGCGATCCCTGCGCCATCTGGACCAATGTGGATTTATGCCCAGCTGGGCTACATGCCTCAACATCCAAAGGATCCAGAACACCCTGGCCTTAGCGGATAGGACAGGGTGGAGACCACATCTATTAACCTGTGCCACAGACCTGACAATACATACAGAAGCCTTCTAATACCTGGAGTATACATCACAGAGGATAGTCGGAAGGCCTGGAAGGACCTTCACAAACTATATCAAAACTTTGACTTCTGGTCTGCACTCCCACTCTCACTGATGGGGAGAATTGCAATCGACAAGATGGCCAGCCTCCCCCGTCTATTAGCAAGAATAAAACAAAGAACCTGCCTTGTCAGTTAGTAAGCGGGATACCTCGCCAGTCCTGCTTACTAATTGACGAGGCAGGTTGTTCTTTGTTTAATTTTTGGTTACTGTAACCCCGCTCCCCTGCTTTTGTATCATTTCATTCAGGGCCTCTCTTTTTTCTTTTGAAGATCCCCCGTCTATTATATCAGTTACAAAACTACCCACGCTCTGTTCCCAAGGCTTTCTTCAAGCACCTGAATGAGCCGCTGAGACACTTTCTTTGGAGATGAAGACCACCTAGAATCGCACTTACTAAATGCTATAAGACATCCTTTGATGGTGGCTTGTCTACACCAGATATTCTCTCATACTATAGGGCTTTTCATTAGTGGTTCTGACTGAGTGGTGGTTTGGTGGCTAGGGCACCCCTGCCCATGGCTCAAAGAGTTGAGCCATGCAGGGAATCCTGATCACTCATTACCTGTAAGGAGGGCTGTAATAAAGTACGACCATAGTACACTGGTTAAGGTTGAAGAGTGGTCTTTATTCAGGAACAGCAGGTATCTACTTGTAAGACGTCCTATCCATACAGCGCCAGCAGCAACTGAATTCACAGAGTTCTAGAGCAACTCAAACCAAATGAATGAAGGCTCTAGAATGAGAAACTCTATACACAATGTGAAGCTTGGAACAGGAAGAAATGACACGCAGGTCATAGCATAGAGATACATAAAAAAGGATGACTAGCAGGTCATTACACACCGTCCCTCTTTAAACGAGAAAAGAAGAAAGGAGATACCCAGCAGGGTGAGGGGTGAAGAGTGTGGAAATGCAAGAACAAAACAAAAGCAAAGAAAATATTAATGTAAAGCAAAATCAAGCAATTTTGTTGGATCTTTCTAAGGGCAAGAACTCCTTCGCAAAGCAGGCAACCCATCAGTATTTTGTTTTTGAACAATAAACTCAGTTCGGATCTTGGTGCGGATGGGAGAAATCCTGTTTAAGTTCCAGATGCGACCGTCGTTCAATTCCACTGGATTTTGAAAGCGTTTTTTAACAACAAAAGGCGAGGGAGAACTTTGAGACCCCACATGATCTCTGAGATAGACATACCCTCACTCTGACACCCACCCACACACGGGTGTGAGTAACAGCATGCCTGACATCAAAATATTCTTTTCTTTTGGCAATTTTCAAATTCTGACTTTCTTGCCAAGACACCACAACAAGATCCGCACAGGACGGTAGCATACTAGAGTCTGTACAGGGGGTCACCACACCAGAACCGGATCGTAATGGGATCCAGAAGATCCAGTGCCACTTCCTGCCAACAATGATCAGGGGTCTCTCACACAACCATAGGTTGTAGTCTGGTATTGTAGACCTTGTCACAGGCATTATATTCCGAGCAATCTCTCACCATGCACTCGACAAGGAGTTTGATGCTAGGCCACCAGAAGTGCAATCAAATTCTCTCTTTGGTTTTGGAGATACCCTGGTGTCCCTGATGTGCTTGTTGAACAATTCTCTGCCTGACGGACAGGGGAGGAACGATTTTAGTACCCCTCCAAAGCAAGCCAGAGGAGACAGACAACTCATGACGCACATTCCAAAACTTTTGTGTCTCCTCATTCAGATTTTTTATACCCCCCAACCTTCAGTCACCTACTTGCAGACTAGAGAATCGTGGGGTCACTTTCCATGGAAGACTTCCACTCTCCCTCACTCAAAACTCCTGTCATGACCTCACAAACTTTATAATTGTCATCCTCCCACGGGTCTCCTGAGGTGTCGAGTGCATGATTAGGGTTGTTCAGGACAAGGCGAGAAAGGCAATCTGAAACCTTGTTCTGAGCACCAGGTATGTGATTTACAATAAAATCATAGTCTTGGAGTGCGACTATCCACCTGACCATCCTTGAGGATACAGCATCTAAACTTTTTTGGGTGAACAAGTCTTTCAAAGCTTTGTGGTCGGACTGTACTATGAAAGAATTTCCCCAAAGAAACTTTTTACATTTCTTAATAGCCCAAAAGATTCACAAGATTTCCATCTCTATGGCAGAGTACTGCATCTCTGGTCCCACCAGTGCACGTGACAGGAACATAACAGTTATCTCCTTTCCATCCATCACCTGTTTGAGAACAGCACCGAGACCCCTAGAGCTAGCACTGGTGATGAGGATGGAATGGGAAGTGGTGTCAAAGCTGTGAAGAGAGGGCACACCACTCAAAGCCCCTCTTATATTGACAAATTCCACTTGACACTGCTGCGACCAGGTCAATCTCACCCCTTTTTGGAGAAGAACCCTTAGGGTAAAGGTGCGAGAAGCAAACCGTGGGACGAACTTATTATAATACTCAGCCATGCCAAGAAAGGTAACCAACTCGTCTTTGGATTGGGTTCATGGGAAAGTTCTCGATGGTCTTTACACCCTCCTTGTATAATTTATGGCCCAAATAGTCAGTTACAGAGGGGTTAAATTTACATTTGTTCTCACATAAAGTTAAGCCACATGACGTAAACCGTTCCAGAATGGCCCTGAGCCTCTCATCATGGAGTTTCTGAGAAGGGCCATGTAACAGAACGTCGTCTTGGTAAATTTTGACGCCAGGTAGCCCATGTAGAACATCTTCCATAGCTCTCTGGAAGACAGAGGCTGCAGAGTTTAGGCTAAAGGGAAGCGTCATGAACTTATATGTGCCAAAAGGTGTTATAAATGCAGTGAGGTTCATGGAATCAGGGTCGACCTTGATTTGGTGGTACACTGCCCTGAGGTCCAATGTGGAGAAGACCTCAGCCCCACCTAGCTGCGTCAGCGTCTCTGTAAATATTAGGGAGAGGGTACTTGTCAGCTATGACAGCTCGGTTGAGAGAACGCAAGTCCACACATAATCTCACCTCACCGGAAGCTTTACGGGCAAGTACCACGGGGGCCAGCCAATCACTCACCTCAGTTTCGACTATAATCCCTTCATTGAGCAACTTTTGTAGTTCTTTTTGCATGGACTCTCTCTGAACTAATGGCACACTATGACAGGGATGGCACCAGGTCTCAAGGTGATTCTAAGTGTATAGTCAGACAAACAACTTAACTTTTCCCAGAAGACCTGCTAAAAACTCAGTGCACAAAACATCTACTTGGACAACGTTGGCAGACTCAGGTGGACCAGCAATGTCAGAGTGTGATGGTGGTAGGTCCTCCTTCAGAACAATGCATGGATCTCTACCCGGGACCAGCTCACACAGAGATCGGCCTGGTGAGACCAACTGACAATGCTGTCACCTCTGGAGGAGATTTTCCCAGCGGTGATTTTACCTTTGTATTCGATGTCACCCTCAAAGTTGCCGAATAACTTTATGGGTTGGCCACCGTAGGCAAGCGGCCTGATATCTGGTTTAAAGACCTTCACCTTACCCAAACGTGATGTGTCGTAGAAAATCTTTGGAATCAACGTGATTTTTGCGCCGGAGTCGAAAAGCATTTTCACGAGGTGGCCGCTTACTCGAACACTGTCGATGGGGCTTTTGCGCTTACACTGACTGACCTGAGCCTAGACCTCACCACAATGTAACTCATCAGGATCAGAGTCAGACTTGTTTTGATCCCAAACTTCCTTCACACATTTGTTTTTTTTAAACTTCAAAACTCTGCAAGCTTTTGCCACATGGCCAACCTTCCCGCAATTTAGACATTTGGAGTTCAAAGCTGGGCAAGACTTGTCATTGGCCAGGTGACCAAGCATGTCACAGCGGTAGCACCTACCAGAGAAGACCGTTTTAGGCTTCGAAAGCTGGGGTTCAATATGCTTAAATGTGTTTGTCTTCATAACAGTTTGTACTTCATCATTAGTAGAGCTAGCAGTGCCATTTTCCTTCTTTATCACTTCAGCACAAGCAACTGAGTGTTCAATGCGCTTAGCAATAGGGATGACCTCATCTCATTTCGGATCGTCTTGTTGCCAAAGTTCGTCCTTGACTTTCTCTATGGTACATCCCAACATAAACTGGTCACTTATGCGTTCCTCGAGTGCGCCATCAAATTTGCAAGTGGAAGCCAGTTTGCGCAAATGAGTCACATACACTTCGACAGACTCTTTGGGTTGTTGTATACGCTTCCCAAAGTGGTAACGTTCCAAGATGGTGCTGACTTTGGGGAGGTAACACTTAAATATATTTCAAATTTGTTAAGGCTGTCAGATTCAGTGTCGTTGAGGTCTGGTAAATGGCTTAACACCTCTTGCCCCTCCGATCCTAGACAGTGTAGGAGTAAGGCTAACTTCCATTCAGCACTCAGTGACACCATACACCCTCCCATAGTTGAGAAAAACCGTCTTCCACTTTGACCAGCGAATGGAGGGTTCACCCGGATTGGAGAGGAAGAAGGGAATTGGCTTGACATTTTGCATTTTGAGTACAAAGGTGTGGCCGTCATTGTAGATAATAAGCTGGTAAAAGCATGTTGAGTGAGATTGTGCTTATCACTGTGGTGGAGTAGAGACAGGCATGTGAAAAGGGGCGTGCCCGTCACTGAGATGAAGCGGGTAGTAGAAGGAGCACGGCCACTTAGATGAGGTGAACTTATTTTTTTTTATAGGTAGCAAGCTGTGCCTGTCAGAAAAACAGGCAGGGAATGTGAATATAAGCACAGCATACAGTTGTGCCTGCCAGCGAAATACCGATGTAGGCAGCCAAACAGATGAAGAATGCAGGCAAAATTAACCGCTGTGCCTGCCAGCGAAGAAACAATAAAATGGCGTATGGTTGAGAAAGTAAAAAGAAAAGGGTGTGCCTGCCAGCGAAGTGGAAGCGGGGCAGGCTTGAGGGTAATTGTACGAAGATGTTTTAAATAGCGCAACTTTAATGGGCCCCCGTGCTGGTACTGTTAAAAGAGTGAGTGTGAGGTATTTTGTATGTTAATGTATAACTCCTCGTGTGTGCGTCGTCGACATGTTTCAAAGCTAGGCTTCTTCTTCAGGATGGTGTGCAAACCTTGATGTGGATTCTTTTTGTTTAATTAATTCTGTAGAGGGAGAACGGATCCAGTTTTTCTCTCCTCTCCCCTGTTGTTATATTTAGCATGGGCATGATCACCTCGTCTCTGTCTATGCTGCTCAATCAACTGCAGAGAGTTTCTACACACAATCCGGAGCTGCTTGTCTCGTAATTCTTTTTGGGCAGGGGTCCTGACCTGTCTGGGCAGAGGTTTAAGTTAGCCACTGGCTCACAACCCTAGACTCATGCTGCTACACATTTCAGACAACATTGAGGGCAAAAGGTATAAACGAGTCCTACTGTGGATAGGACTTGTGGTAGCCAAGAGAGACATAGCCAGGCACTGTAAGTCGTCGGCAGCACCATAACTAGAGGAATGGAAGGAAGGCCTAGACGGATGATTGGGGCTGGAAATACCAATCTACACAGCCAGGGGCTGCCCCAGGAACATGGGAGGGACTGGAGAGATTGGGCCCAACATTGCAGGATCACACTTGAAACATAGATGGATCAATACCAGTCCCTAGATATAGAAGGGCAAACCTATGGAACACATTAAAGAAGCTTGGGGGGGGCAGTGTACTTAGAGAGAGGCTGGAGCGGGAAGCAACCCTAGGAGCCTGGGAGGAGGCCAGGAACTACATTGATGTAGGGACATTCGACATACCTCACTTTGCTCTGTTACCCTTGTAGTATTTGGGTGAGTGGGGCACAGCACTGTATGTTTCACTTTCCTGGACAGTATACTGTTAATGTTAATGGAAGCTCAGTGAAAATGTTAAATAAAAATATGTTATAACACAAAAATAGCATCGGTCAGGTGGATCAGAACCCAGCTCATTTATATTAATGATCAAGATTTCAGCCAATAACAAGTATTCACGAGTAGTTCTAAGATACATAGAATGGCACTGTAGAATATACTGTGTTGCTACTGCAATTAAGTACAAGAACAATATTCCATGGCATGAGCATCGATAATGGTAGCTAGTATCTAATATTTTTTCTTCCAATGTAAATATGAATTGCTGCAGTCTTTGGTTGGGTAACCCACTTGCTAACTGTATTAACGTCTTTGCAGGGGATTTGCTCTTTCTATGGTAATATTTTTATTTGCTCTTCAATTATTTGCTAATTGCTGCTCACTTCTTTTTTCCATTAGACTTCATTAACTACAGTAACAGAGGCCAGAGGTAGGAACCAGACTGTGCCGATCACGTTAATTAGAGAGAAGGGAACCTATGGCACAGTGATTGTGACTTTAGAGGTAAGTTACGCTGTCTCTGTCAGTGCTTGATTAAATGTGTTTGTTGCAGCTGATTACCGCTTGCTATTGCTAGTGAACGAATTTTTGGGCTTCATCGTAACACTACAAGGTTCTATAAGGGCAATGATTTTTTGTTTAAATTATGTTACACTTTATTATAATGTATCCAGTTGCTGGCAGATTGGCTTTTGGACATCAAATAATCTCTAGAAAAAAATCTAGGAGACCCCCTGTTGCATCTTTCAACTGTCTGTCTCTACTGGAGTATATTCCACTTAGTATTTCTAGTCACTCAGTGGAATTTTCTCTGCTTTCGTCTGCAAGACCTATATGATCCAAAGTACAAAAACCCATAGGCTGTAACTTCACACAGAAACATTTATAATTGTACTGAATATTCCACCAGGAACTACACTCCTTCAAGAAGCGACCAATAAGCGGAAAACAGTTATGGTGCAGCAACGAAATGTCCTTGCTATGCAATTCAAGCTACAACATTTGAATGGTGTGTTTAATTACAACCATACACTATTCCTAAATAATATTGTGGGGAATTTTCTCTGGATCCTAAGCAGTGAGTGGTTACTGCACAGACTCCATTGTGGGCATTGTTGTTAACCACTGATGTCCTTAGACCTGATGTTCTATGGTACTTCAGTCACATTACCTAGTAGCTCCTCTTCTACACTTATATTCTAAAGTGTATCTGATTTGAGCGTTCTAGGTTTACTCGGTGGTAGTTCCCCAATTGGGGTTGACACAGCAATCACAATCCATAAACTGAAAGTCCAGCCTGAGTTATACCTTTTGAAAAAAATTGTCCTTTTTATATCTACTTAAAATAGAGGTAATACAAATGAATAACAAAACATGTTTTTTTGGATTCTGAGGCAGAAATAAGACTCAAACAGTTTCTAATATGTACATGGAAAAACACTATATTTCAGAACAACATGCAGGTCTATGGTACAATCTGGCCCAGAGGCCATATTGAATAATACAATGATATCAGCTGGGAGAATGGAGTGATTTACACAGTCACTGGGACTGGGCAGGGGAGGAAATACTCCTTTTATTCACACTCTCACTGCATGTCATCTAGGTTTGACCAAATACATAGCACAAGGGATTTTAGACACCTCCTCACTGCAGGTTATTTTAACCACGAGTAGGGGTAAGGAGCACTGGGGATGGCAAATGGCAACATGGTGACTCACCAATAAGCAGGTGATGAAGGCAATTGATAAGGCCTCCAAATACTACTTTCAAGAAAAGGACGGCACCGTGAAAAGTGTGATCACATCATAGAAACATGTAAGGCTACATTTAGGGGAGTGCTCTTAGCGGGAGAAGTGGGTTACGAGAAGTAATGGGCCAAGTGCCTGACAACACTAGACGATGACCTAGAACAGCTTGAGAAGGAACATAGTGGCTGTCCTACGACGGAGGTGAAAACCTATTTTCTTGCCAAATTGGCCAGTGCATTTACAATGCGGGTGAATATGTGGGGAAACTGCTATCATGGATAGGTGGCAGGGAAAAGCAGGGGATGCAAATTTGGGAGTTCAGACTACAGATGGGGTGAATGGTACTGTGTAGCAGACAGATAGCAGAGGCATCTGTAGATCATATGGCTACATTCTGTGAATCGAAAGCGAAGACACGGTCAGGCGCTTTGTGGATATCACCCCTCATCAGCCAGGCTAGCTTGAATCCAGTGGCACAATGAGCATGGGACCCACATCTGGGCATACCATTCACACATAGGGCAATGAAAGCAAAAAGAACAGATGATGGATGGAATGCTGAACAATTCAAACATTCACCCCCAGTCACAGATCTGGGTTACATACCTCATTTCTTTTTTTTGCTCACCACGCCACCTCAGCTTAGACCCAGCCACATGGAAATCAGTCTTAACCCTGCTCCTCATGGGAACAGTCCAACCCGAACTGCCAGGCCTGGTCCTTCCTGGACTGGAAACAAGCATCCTGGGACCAGTTTCGTGGTATCATCCCTATTCAGACAGGATAGCTTGAATCTAGTGGTACAGTGAGCATGAAACACATTTCTGGGCATACCCTTTCCTCTTAGGGAACTAGTTTGAACTTGAAATGCCTCCACAACAACATAAAGCAGATGGGTAAGGATGGGGAACAGTGGGCCTTTGTGTCATTGGATGCCAACAAGGCATTTGATTCAGTGAAATTGCCCTTTCTGTTCGCAATCCTTGAAAAATGGGGGTGGACCCGCTATATCAATTGAATCAAACTACTGTACACAAGGTCACAAGCTAGATTAAAAATCAATGGCTGCCTCTCTGGAGGGTTTCCCAATTCGGCGAGGTACAAGACTGGGCTGCCCTCTTTTGCCAATGCTGTTTGCATTGGCGGTGGAACAGCTGGTGGAGTTGATGAGAATGGATGATGCAAATCTGGGGATGGACGGGCGACTCAGGTTGGGTCTTAAGAGTATCGCTATATGCAGACAACATATTTCTAAACCTAACTAAGACAGAACAAACGCTGGTCTGCATTCATGTTATATTTCGGGTGTTTGGTGAGATTTTGGGATTCACGATAAACTGAGAGAAACCTCTGTTGTTCCCGATGGGGGGTTGGGGACAGAGAGAAGATTTACTGCTGAACCTACAAGTGGAACATCACAAATTAAAATATTTGGGCATTTGGGTCACCATAGATGCTGTATCATACTACAAGGAAAATCTTACCCTGCTCCAGGGACTTTAGAGGTATGTTAAACATTGGTACACTGCCACTTCCCCTACTGGGCTAGTCGGCCATGTTTAAAATGGTCGCACTCCCTTGCTTGCTATACATCCTACAAAATAAACAATATGGAATCCCAAAGGCGTTCTTTGCACTTGTGGATGTTCTTGTGAGGACATTTCTCTGGGCGGGAGGTCAACCTCGAACAGTGATGCAGATCCTGCAATGCTCCAAATTTGAATGAGGTATAGTGCTCTCAATGTCAAATGATATTATAAGGTGGCACAGTTAGTTCTGTGTAGTGAATGAATGGGCATATGCAGAATGTGTGGACCCAGCATTTCAGATGGATAGATGGGGCATGAGCAACCAAAGCTATTTACATGCATTAAATGGGGGCAGGCTGAATCACCGGTTGTGCCTGGTGACAGTGGATAAGCTTACTGTGAGAGATGTGATGGGACAAGAGGCTCACGTCCCACATGCCGCTTTGGGAAGGTGCCAGCATGAGACAAGTGACTGTACTGAGAGTCTTACAGGGCTGAGATAATATAGGCATCACCCTGCTTGCAGAAGTATGGGTCGCCAATGGAGTAGTCCCCTTTGGCTATCTACCAAAGGGATTCCAAATGCCAACCACCCAATTGTTGAAATATAGACAGTTAATACGTGCACTCAGAAGGAGTATAGGCAGGGGAAAGGAGACCCAGGAGGACTCTCTGTTAAAAAGGAGACTGCTGGTTGGCGTTATTTACTAAGAAATGTATGTCACATGTCTGTCATTAAAAATGTGTTGTTTCTACTTTCACTTGGGACACTGGGCACACTGTACATATTTTTTCATATATATATATATATATATATGATTTTGTGCCCCAATGGTCTCCTGATTGCATTCTGTATGAGTGTATCTCCTTCAACATCTTTTTCTAGTATTATCTGCCATTGTGCATAGTTAATATCAAATATTTTTGTATTTACCACAAGAACCATTGTTTTTCCCAAATACATTTGTAGTGCCAGCCGAAAACCATCCACCTGATACACCAACATATAAGAGGCCACCACGACATGTAACACATAACACATCACGCATCACATAACCTGCTAAATAAACATATTTTTATTATTTTTTAATAAAAGTTCTTTATATTGTTTGCTTTATAAGTAATGACTTCATCATTTATTTTCAGGTAGTAGACGGTCCAAATTCACCAGAGGAAGACATCAGACCAGTGAGCGATAATGTTACCTTTCCTCCAGGCAGATCTTTTCTTATTTATAATTTAACCATTCTTGATGACCAGGTGAGGACTGTTTTTGAATATTTCCTATGATTATAATGTTGACTTTTTCCCTGGAATTTGGCATCTGCTTTTTAAGAACTCATGGATAACGAAAACGTACCGTAACAAAATAAAAAAAACAACTGAAGGAAGTATCATTTTTTTTATTTTTATTTAAACGATGCACATGGAAAATGTTTTTAAGAACAATTTTGTTCTAATGCTAGAAACTACTAGTAGAGGCATGGGATTTCATATTAAAGTTAAAGTACAGCTTTAAAATGGCCGGCATCTTACCAGAACAGTTTCAGAATGTGTCCCTCCCATTATCGAGTATAAGCCCAAAGTTCTCAATTGTGGCATCCCTCAGAATTCCCTTCATCCTCTCTCCCGTTTAACACCTGCATGTGTCCCTCGGCTCTATTGTTAACATCGGCAGGGGCTAAGTTTTACATGTATGCAGGAGACAGTCAATTGATCTTTGGGTTTACACGTGACCTTTCCATTACTTCATCACTTGCCCATAATCTGTGGCTGGTTTAGTGGTGGATGTCTCAGAACGCCGTGAAATGTAGCATATTTATTTTAATGCCAGTCTTATCTGCAGTCCCTATGTAACCAAAATCCCAAGCACCTATTTCATTCATCTTAAAACTATCCAGAATATTTTTCGTTTTTGGATAGTAATCACCTAATTCCAGTTACAAACTCTCTTAAAAAGTCTTGTGTTGATTATGGGAATGCCATTTAGTAGCAGTTCCTCAAAAATCTGAAAAGTAAATTATTTGATTGAAAACGAGGCTGTGAGCCTCATCTATAAAGTCCTGAAATATCAACATATTTCTCCTTTTTTGAAGCAACTTCAAGGGCTCCCTGTGCATCCAGGAAGAATCTTTAAAGCTATGTTCATAGTTCACCTTGGAGTCTACCAGCAATTTCCGGATTTCTTGACTGTCAAACTCGAATGATACAAAGCTTCCTGTATGTAACCTGAGATCCAATGACTAACTCCCATTAAAGGTTCCCAAAGCCAGAACGGCCTCCTTTGTCCCTGGACTCTTCTAAACTGTGCAGTACCAGTAGCTAGCACTCAATATCCCCTTTCATTCAGTTTAGATGAACTTCGACAACAAACTTTATTGCCCTAGTAATTGGATTCGTCATGTTTATAGTCCTGGTTATTCAGCGCCAAGAAAACTCAGGTGTATACATGCTTTACAAATAACTTTAACATTACGTTACCTAACCTAACATCTCTTTATCTGAGCCAGGTACAAGTTTGTGATTTCTGTTTTTGAAAGAAGTGTGATGATAGGCTGTAGAGGGCCCTTTGGCCTCTTTCTGTTCTACACTGAATTTGTTCCATTTGCTGCACTCCTCAGAAAGAACACACACATTCTGAAATATCTGAAAAAAGGTAACAACGTCTTCATATCAGTTGATAACGTTTTATTCTGCATAGCAAAAACTTCTAACAGTGTCTAAAACTTGAAAATAAATATAAAGTTTGGAACTTATTTAAGGCAAATAGATTAACTGTGACAGAAAAAAAAGATTTTTCTTGGTTTAGCTTAAAGAAAATTTAGGATTTAAAATAAATAAATAAGGTGAATGTATTATTTAGATACCTTTTTATCACTGATTTCAGCAGCAGCAAGAGAGGTGAAAGTAAAAAATATATATCAATAGCTTACCCGTCGCACGTTGCTGCGATCTCAGAAGAAAGGAAATTCAAGGAAACTTGTTATGATAACATTCAATTTACATTGTGTCTTTTTATTGAAACGTATTCATTTTAATATGGAAAACATTTGAAAGTGTTGTTTTAATTCTATTTATTTATTCGAGTGCTTGTGGATACACGATATTTTTTGTTTTTCCGTCTGGTGCGTACACGAATAAATCAGAAGGTTTTCCGACGCGTGAGGTGGCCACATACAGTTGTCCATGTGAGAAGCACGGATTCTCTAAATGAAGTCCACACACTTGCAGCGATTGTCCTTGTACTTTGTTGATGGTAATTGCAAAAGCGAGTCGCACCGGAAACTGTAAACGTTTGAATTCAAATGGCATATCTATTGGGATCATTGGATTACGTGGCAACAGTACATCTTCCCCCTTGAATTTCCCATTCAAAATTGTAGCTTCGATGACATTGTTAATCATCTTTTTCACCAAAAGTCTTGTACTGTTGCAAAGTCGTGGTGGATTGATGTTTCGAACAAGAATGATAGGCACGCCAATTTTTAATGTCAAAATGTGCGGTGGCATACCGGGCAAATCCAGTGAATTCAAGAATTCCGTTGGGTAATTGACAACTTCGTCTTGATTCATCACAGTATCGATGGACTTATACGTTGTCGCTTCGCCTGGTATTCCGTTTTGAATGCTGAAATTGACGGCATTTACATCGTTGTTCGTAGCTGCTAATATAGCACGTGCACTGAGCCACTGATGATTTTTGTAATTCCGCGCGATATTCGAAAGATTATGAGGGCCCTGGGGCGCCGATATTTAAAATAATTTTATGCCAGAAACCTTTGCGGGATTGTACTCAACAACTTCCCAAAGTTTCATGGCGATCGGATGAATGGTGTAGTAATGCATAAAGGACAAACAGACAGACAGACATTCGTTTTTATATAAATAGATGATGTCACTCAATAGCTATAAGCGGCAGCCACATCCAGAAACCTCTCTTATTGCAGTCTCAAATATAAATGTCATCCCATGAAGGAAGCAAAGAAATATCAATCCAGTAGAAGATGCAACCACGGAGAAGAAAGATGTCGTCAGGAAACAGAACATGAAACACAGTCAACTGGGGAGGATGCCTCAAGGAGGCACAGGATCAAGCTAGTACAGATTAGAGTTATATATAGGTATTATCTTTATTCTGCAAACGCAGGCATTCCATCCAAATGAAAGGGCAAACAGTAGGTAATATCGCCAACACCTGGCAAAAACTGACACCCGGCAAAAGCTATCCAGTTGAGCAATGTAACACTAAAAATTATCCAGGCCTGAGAACATCATGTGTCAACAGTCAAAGCTTGATGTATTGGTTGACAAGCTAAAAAAAAACAGAAAAACACCTGTTAAGCAAAAAGTGTGCTGAAAGAATCGAAGAAATTATCTTGGGGTATCTGCAAGATAAGAAGAAGCGAGAGGAGCCAAAAACAAAATGTAGCCGTCTGGTAAAACAAAACAAGAGGAAAAAGGAAATGCGTAAGGCAGTCGCAATCAACAAACGAAACTGAGTTAAGTGAAGCTTTAGGAGTTCAGGATGCTCATGCATAATGGAAGCAAAGTAGAACCACAGAGCAGCGGCCATAAAGAAAGATGGCCAGAGAGAGAGGGAGACCACAAACAAAAACAAGCATTGGCATAGACAATAGGTCTCGGCTTTGGGACCTTAAGAGTGTTTAGCCAATTACCAGTTGGTGGTGTTGCACCAAGGATATTGTGCTGCATAACTAAATACTTATAAGGCACAAAGGCGAGACCTATTGGCTATGCCAATGCTTATTTTTCTGGATCTGGCAAAGAAGGGGAAAAGAAGGAGAAAGATTAGAGCATCGTTGTGGGAATTGTCGAACATATCAGTCTTCTGGCTATTATCATGGATGCTTGGCCGGTGGAGCTTTTTGGTTTACCAAATAATGGCAGATTTCATTGGCAACAACAACTATAGTTTTGTGCAGCACAAAAGAAAAATACCCAGGATCATTATCACAATTAATTTCCATTCTCACAGCCATGAATTTTCATCTCAGAATCAAGGCAACAGCAAAAGGAAAGGGCGCTCAAATTGTCACGGTTAAGCACCCACTTTTACCACAATGCTCCTGGTGAAAATGTGCAAACCCACATCCACTTGTGCATTGAATGAGGTGTTTTTAAATAACTGATGAAGAGACTAAAGGGTAAGAAAGCAAAATGTTTGAAGGTCACTTGCCTCCCTTTATGGCCAACCCTCAGCCCCTGTAGTCCTGCTCCAACCCCCCACCACCACCTGTAAGCGCCCCCTTTCTTATCCCGCTGATATCCCTCCCCTTAGGCACCTCTAATTCAAACTCCCCACCTTGCCACCGCCCCGGAAGCACTCCCTTCTCAGGAGCAAAGGTTCCTTCTTGCTTTAAAGGAAGCTGCTGAGATTTATTTAATAATGATTTTTGCAAAGCACAGACCAAGTTGGCAGGGGTGTCTGACCGTTACAATAGCCACTGAACTAAATTGTGGCTATTTCTTAGCATATGAGTTCCATTAAGTTGATAGGAAATTACGACCAAAACTAATATCAAATTTAGCATGGAGACATAGGCAGGGTCATTCTAATTCTGAGATTCTGTCGCCTGTGCGGTTTCTGCGTAATTATGAATATACAGCATTTACCACGAAATCCACAATTGCAGCATAATTTGGAGAGTACTACTAGAAACATTTGTTTCCAGCTCAAACATTAAAAAAATTATTTAAAAAAAGGAAAACAAGCCACACGTAGTTTCCTGCAGTGGCTGTCCCTTTAGAAAGGGTAACTGGTCACATTACAATTGCTGACTATTCTATTCGGGCACTCAACTGCTACTAATGCATTATATCACTTGTCCAGACAGTAGTAATGTGTGTGTTAAAACGACAAAAAAGTGAATGAATGCTTCCACAGAATGTGCAGTTTTTTTTAATGAACAAGTGTGTTTTTCTTAATTTGGTCCTCATTTGCCACATAGTCCAGAGAACAGGAGTACAGGGATTACAGTAAAATGATATACAAATTGAAATATAATCTGACTCCTGGGACCTACATGTGAACCGCAAGTCACGAGATCGGATCCCGACAAAGCCTGTTCAGTCGATTAACCATCAATGGCTGAGAGAATAAAGCAACTTTTTAACTGAGAAGTAACGTGTTAAAAACTTGAGCAAGAAAAACTGTAAATTTGCGGTAGCAAGGGATGCATAAACAAGAAGTTGTATTAGGGACAGGGTCATTGAGTTAACCTGTAGCACAAAAGAGGGTAGTGGCGCCCCATTACTCGGGAGCTTCTACTGACGTGTTATTTTGAACTTGCACTGCAAACAACCTCCGCCAGTGATGGGTGACACTGACACATAAGGCAAGCAGTGGCGGCTCGTAATGTCGACGAGTAGTGGGGTGGGCACGCACAAGCACACTCCCTTCCTCTCATCCCTCACAAGCACCCACACACACATACTCACTCCCACCCATCTACATGTGCACTCACACCCATCCATTCACAAGCGCGCAAACATACACCCATCATTCGCTAGCACATACCCATGCACACACCCATTCAAAGCACACAGCACTACTTCACATACATGAGTATGTTCTGTTACAACCCAACTCTAAACCAGACAATGGCTGGCTGTTGGGGGTTGTTGTGCGCCGGGCCCTAGCCTTTACTTGCGCTTTGGTAGTGGTACCCCTGGTACTGATCTAGTACCCCTGGCCTCAGGAGTCATGGAGGCAGCTTTAGGAAAATAAAGTAAACTTTCTGCGTTTTACGCTCGTGGCGTTCCCCCATCCGTGGATCAAGAAAAGAGACAATAATCCACGGATCAAGGTGGCAAGGGGCCAACTTTGATGGTGTCGGGTGTCAATGGTCGCATGATGTCATTTCTGCTACGTTAAGCAGTCTGTAGAATTCTTGAATCAAGACATACATCGGCAACAAGCATCCTCAATTCGGGCTCCCTGACCCCAAAGTCACCAGAGGCCGCGGCAACATGTGCTTGGCGGCGGACCAGCCAGACGCCGCAGCAGTGCCAGCCAGAGCCGCAGTGTCGAGGCCCGGCTCCCGAGGGAGTCTGTGCTCTGCTGGAGAGGTTGATGTTGTTATTTTGGTCTCTATTGTACTACTGAAGGGCGGAGAGAAAATGCCAAAGGGAGCGTCGAACAAACTGAGAAGCTGTAAGTAGCAGGCTGAGTGCATGGAAAGTTGTAGTTACGCTGGAGACAGAGCACAATATTTGAGCAAAGTATGAATTTGAATACGGCACCAGGAACGTGCGCACTTTTAGTATGATTGTTGGCTTTTCGCTGGCTTTGGAAGTACCACTCAGGTCATGACGGGCTGCATTATGTCGCCGTTATTCATAATCGTGGAATGAAAAATACACGTGGGCTAGCTAGCGATGTTTATGCATAGATGAAAGTCTCAATGCATAAAACATAGACCGTCTGATAGGCTGAGGGTGTGGCAGGTGCACCATTCGTACTCAATAAATGTCACCCAAGAAGGGGCAGCAAATGCGCTGACATGACTCCCAACTTCTGTGGTCGATACAGTCGCGGCTGGCATTACGGGCGGGTCGGAGGGGGGTGGAAATGGGGTTGTCGCACCGTGGAGGGGATGGGGGGGAGGCGGGAGGGGTTTAAGGCTGCCCAAACAGAGAGTATTAACAACAGTGGGCAAGCCACTCCCCCCTGCCCTCGAGAAACACTGCCCACTCTCAACCAGGAACTCAGCTTTCTCGCCGTGCGAGAAGACAGAAACAGATGGTAGTTACCTTGCCTTCAGTGGCGGCTCCTCTATAGGGGCGTTTGGCCGCCGCCCCCCTGTTTTCTCGCCGTGCGAGAAGACAGAAACAGATGGTAGTTATTACCATTTGTTTCTGCCTTCTCGCACGGCGAGAAAGCAGGGAGGCGGCACCCAAACGCCCCTATAGAGGAGCCGCCACTGAAGGCAAGGTTTGCATGGCACATTGGCATGAATATTCTGTGACACTCGCCATCGCATTGAACTGTGCATTCATAAAGCTCTGATTCACCTTAACTGCCCTGACTTCTGTCGACATTTGAACATTTCTTTTTCCCCTGAGTTCCTGTACTTTACTCTTATGGCGCGGTTGGAGGAGCGAGGACTCTTTATATGGCGTGTCTAAGCAGCGTGGGATCTTTTCTCCTCAGCTATGATTCTTTGTTCCGCGGGCGCAGGTCTTGCGTCTCCTGCCCCTGCTTGTCTCCAGGAAGCTCCCGTGGCTACTTAGCATCTCTTTCACACTCCAGAGTGGGTGGTAGCTGGTGGCTTCTGCAGGAGCAGATGAGGTGAGATGAGGTGAAGGGAGTGTGGCGCAGAGGCAGTATGGGAAATTAGGTCAGGTTTCTAATCCTAGAAGGAGAAGGGTTGCTATTTGTGCAGTGGTTGCGTTACCACCATCGACATCAGAAGAAAAACAAGCACAAGCACAAGCGCGTGCCTCGCGCGGCAGCAGGGGGAGGGGTTAGAGGAGGGGGCCTGCGCAATTCCCTTGCGGGAGCGAGCAGTAAGGCACGATAATTGATAACATATGGCGTCGCTGCTCGCTCCTGCAAGGTAATCGCCAAACTTGCACGCGTTGCCATTGGAAGCAAAGCAACGCGTGCATGTTTTTGGCCTCAAAACCGACTTGAATCCTAAAGGTCTTTTTCCTATGTGTATATATATATATAGTGGCTTTCCCTTCATACCGCAAGTTGTTTGGAGGAGTACCGGAGTACTATTGGGAAAGCCCCCAACTTGGCAGCCAGGACGAGGATTGAGGATGACAGTGGTGGAGGGCCCGGGTCCCGTAGCGGGGCGGTTCAAGTGACGGCCAGCACAAAGTCCATGTTTTCCTAAGCAAGAAATGCCTTATCCAGGAGACTGTTGCCTGTTGGTGTCTGGGCACTGCGAAAAGCCTATGCCTGAGCGGTGAGGTCAGTTCAGGCGTACTTATCTTTAAGCATCGGTCCCCTTCAACCTCGGTTCATGTGCCTGATAAAACTATATTCCTTCCTTCCTGCCATATCAGACATTGACAATATTGCCTTCGGCCTTGCTCACTCTCTTTTTCACTTTTGACCTCTGCATCAATATTTCAACAATATGTGCACGTCGCTCTTTATGAGACATTCTAGGGGTTTTGTGGGATATGTAGTCCTGGTGGAATTTCTGTGCATGCCCGGAGGCTGACATTTAAGTCAGAATACTGCCACTATGTTTATTATTTAGCCCCGGATTTGCCAATGACTTTATTTAGATTTATTGACTCTGGATTGTCTTACTAGCTACGGTGGCTCTGGCAACTCGGCAAGAGTTTGCAGTACCTTGTAGCAGAGGTCACATGGAGACGGAAGAAAGGTGATTCCACCATCAGCTCGAGTGAACAATTAATTTGGACGTTTATCTGTTCTTTATTGGATAATAAGGTGAACGGGCAGCAGCTGTAAATATGTAACATTTGTGTTTTTATATTATCGTGGTTTTTAGGTCTCGCCTAGACGAAAGCAAAAGCGAAGCTTTTGCTGTCTAGGGCGAGACAACTTATGTTATCACTTTTGGGGGAATGTGGACAGCAGACTGTCACGCGCTTCTCCTGCCGGAGATTTGACCTCGTGGGCGCGCTTTGGCGCCTTGGCTGCTTGGCGGTGCGCGCGCTACATCGTCAGTTTCTGTTCGTGGGCGCGCTTTGGCACCTTGGCTGCGCGCGCGCTACATCGTGAATTTCGGTTCTTTTTCTTCTTAAAAGGGGCTGGCGTCAACGCGTCTTGAATGTGCGGCGTGTCTCTATATTCAGTCAATAACCAGGGTCCAGGTGGGACCGACTCCCCAACTAGGGCCCAGGAAGCGGCGAAGCGCCAGCGCGGCTCTCCCCGGAGCAGCGGGAGAGCCGCTCATTTAATATGCGGCGCAGCCCATAATGCCTTGCAGGCCAGGACCGGCCTGCAAGGGCAATACAACTTTTTCTTGGGGGTCCCTGCTGACCAGGTGGGGCCGCTCGGTGGCACTGTGGCATGGTCCGGAGCTCTTCCCCCCCCCCACCTGACAACACTCACCGGGCTCTGCTGGCGGGGGCTACACGAGAGCTCCCGCTCCTCGGGGCTCTTTCCGCAGCACTTCTCTTTGCTCCCGGTGTGACTCCTCAGCTCTGCAGCTCTTCTCCGGGGCCGCGGGACAAAAGGCAACTCCTCTGCGCAGGCGGCTCCGGGGCTCTCCACAGCTCACGGGAGCCCCGGGCCGCGGGAGGACTTTTCCTCTCCTTTCTCGGGTGCTCGAGGAGGCGGAACTTCCGGCCGGGCCGCGATGCAATTGGCCGGGCGGCCGGCTGGGCATTGTAGGCGGGGGTTGAACTGTGAACGCGCACATCTCTTTATACACTCTACGACACCTTCGTGAGCGAGTGCCCGAGCTGCAGATCACGCTGGTATTGCAGAGGCAAAAGACTGAAGCAGCAGAGTTCACGGACCTCTGACTAAAAACAGCACCGTGGCCGCTCCCGCTTCCCCAGCGCCACACGTCTGATCGGCTTCACAGTCTGCTTTAATGTTTATATGTCATTTCCACCATGTGGCTGCATATTTACAACAGCACCGCAACGGCTGCAATGATGCCACACTGCTTCTTTAATATCCATATATTTGCTCCTACGCGCACACTTCACCAATGCCACGCGTCTTCTTTAAAATGTTGTTGACTAAAAAAGAACTCGGTCCCGTGTGATGTCATCGGGCGAAGCCGGGTTTGATGTTGTTGTGGTCGTGGGGCAATGGTGCTCTTCGGCCGACTCTGCAGACTGTAGGCTGCTAGTTTGCGATGGTGGCCAACCCGGTACAGGACGAATTCACCGCTCCAGGCAGCCCGACTGGGGCAGACCGGAGGGGCTGCGGACAGAGCTGCAGAAAGCAGGTAAGGGCTTCTCGGCAACAAAGCCCCTAGTGCATTGCATACCTAACCGCCCTTCAGTGACACCCTTACTGCCTGCGGACACCCAGCTTTGCCACAGTTAGTTGTACTCTCTTTACCACCATGCACACTCCTCCGCTCTGCCACATTTGGTTGTACCCCCTTACAACCCTGTGCACACCCAGCTCTTCTCCCTCCCACCCCAGTCACGCTACAACCTTGCCAGTCCCACGGCACCAACATATCCCCGCTCCCCCAGTAAGACTTCACCAAGGGGGGGGCTGTGCGAGGCTAGCTGAGGACCGCTGATCATGGCCTGCAGAGAGACGCATTCCCATTTCTTAAGCTGGTGAGACAACAAACTAGGTAAGCAGGAACGTAATGTGAATCCGCATCAGTAGTGGAAGGTGAAAGTGGACCCCAGTGCTGGTTATTGTTTGCAGGTCAAGCAGCGATGCACCTTTTGGGTAACACAAGTAATAATAACTTTCTTTAGAGTTTTGTGATTTAAAGGTGCTGGCACCACACCCCCTCACTGCCCCCCTCACTGCCCCCCCTCAGTGCACAATACCTCCTCACTGCCCCCCTCAGTGCACAATACCTCCTCACTGAACCCTCAACGCACAATACCTCCTCACTGCCCCCCTCAACGCACAATACTTCCTCACTGCCCCTCTCAGCGCAAATGCCTCCTTACTGTTCCTCTCAGTGCACAATACATTCTCACATTTGCAAGATTAAGCTATTGGCATTGTAAATAACAATGCCATTTATTATTCTGTTTTCAAAACCAACACATAAATAAAAATGTTGTCATTTACAATGCCAACAGCTCTAACTTTTGCAAAGGCGAGACCGTTGCATTGTAAATGCTTGTTTAATATAGCGATTAGTGAAGAGACTTTGGCTGCCCATTACTAAATGCTCACATTACTCCCATTCTTGATGAGTGGCATTGTATTTAAACATGCACTTATGCTGTAAACGTTAAAGCCTAACTTTGTAAATACAATTTTGCACTATGCAATTGGTATAGTATAATATGTTTTTAACAATACTATTACTCCGTTTTACTGAAAATAGGTCATGTATTCAGAAAGTACACAACAAAAGTGTGGTGATCAGTAGTATGTTGTTTATGTTTACTGATGCCTCAAATGGGAAGGGCTATTTATACTGTGGAAATAATGGCGCCAAATTAGATTGACAAAGGGTTCTTGTAATCCGAAACGCGTCTCTCTTATCTCAGGGGTTGAGGGTGGACCGGAGGATTAAATATTTGCCTCATCTTTACTACCTCGTGTCCGTGCCTTCGTCCATGGAGGTGTCTGTGGAAGCTGGGTTGTTTGGTCATATATATATATATATATATATCTCGCTCACAGGTCTGCCACACAAATGAGGGAGCACTCAAGACAGCCGAGAAGGTTCGACCTTTAACCTTTAATTCTTGGTATGAACAGCAACTTGTGTGGTAACCTTGGAGCTTGATGTAATTGCGGCGGCCTCAGCCGTAGGGAATGCACCACCCCTTTATCACTGGGGGCCACGGGGAAAGGTATTTACCTACCTCATTGTGGGACATCTGCGCCAGGATTGAGGACAGCGAAACGAGTGGGGGCTCATCCAGAGTCTTCATTGATAGTAAGAGAGCGCATCCATTTATGGATTTTAAAGTTTGGCACTCCAACTCCCAAAATGCAACAGAACACTGTCCCAAGTGGGAGGCCCATCCAGGGCGTGGTTTTGAACATTTAAGATGCCGGGGAGTGCCTGGTTGCCATTTCGTCTGTAAAGCCTCTGAAGAAGAAGTTATTCGAAATGCGTAAGGCTTGACAAACTCATTGCTACAATGTTTCCAGCTTGACATTTACCGCCCGTACCTTTCATTAAAGGTTTAAAGGTTGAACCTTCGCAGCTGCCCGTGTGCTTCCTAACTTGTGTAGTAACCTTGGAAGTTGATGTAATTGCGGCAGCCTCAGCCGTAGGGAATGCACCACCCCTTTATCACTGGGGGCCACGGGGAACGGTATTTACCTACCACATTGTGGGACATCTGCGCCAGGATTGAGGACGGCGAAACGAGTGGGGGCTCATCCAGAGTCTTCATTGATAGTAAGAGAGCGCATCCATCTATGGATTTTAAAGTTTGGCACTCCAACTCCCAAAATGCAACAGAACACTGTCCCAAGTGGGAGGCCCATCCAGGGCGTGGTATTGAACATTTAGGATGCGGGGGAGTGCCTGGTTGCCATTTCGTCTGTAAAGCCTCTGAAGAAGAAGTTATTCGAAACGCGTAAGGCTTGACAAACTCATTGCTACAATGTTTCCAGCTTGCCATGTACCGCCCGTACCTTTCATTAAAGGTTTAAAGGTTGAACCTTCGCAGCTGCCCGTGTGCTTCCTAACTTGTGTGGTAACCTTGGAGCTTGATGTAATTGCGGCGGCCTCAGCCTTAGGGAATGCACCACCCCTTTATCACTGGGGGCCACGGGGAACGGTATTTACCTACCTCATTGTGGGACATCTGCGCCAGGATTGAGGCCGGCGAAACGAGTGGGGGCTCATCCAGAGTCTTCATTGATAGTAAGAGAGCGCATCCATTTATGGATTTTAAAGTTTGGCACTCCAACTCCCAAAAGGCAACAGAACACTGTCCCAAGTGGGAGGCCCATCCAGGGTGTGGTATTGAACATTTAAGATGCGGGAGAGTGCCTGGTTGCCATTTCGTCTGTAAAGCCTCTGAAGAAGAAGTTATTCGAAACGCGTAAGGCTTGACAAACTCATTGCTACAATGTTTCCAGCCTGCCATGTACCGACCTTACCTTTCATTAAAGTTTTAAAGGTTGAACCTTCGCAGCTGCCCGTGTGCTTCCTAACTTGTGTGGTAACCTTGGAGCTTGATGTAATTGCGGCGGCCTCAGTCGTAGGGAATGCACCACCCCTTTATCACTGGGGGCCACGGGGAGCGGTATTTACCTACCTCATTGTGGGACATCTGCGCCAGGATTGAGGACGGCGAAACGAGTGGGGGCTCATCCAGAGTCTTCATTGATAGTAAGAGAGCGCATCCATCTATGGATTTTAAAGTTTGGCACTCCAACTCCCAAAATGCAACAGAAAACTGTCCTAAGTGGGAGGCCCATCCAGGGCGTGGTATTGAACCTTTAGGATGCGGGGGAGTGCCTGGTTGCCATTTCGTCTGTAAAGCCTCTGAAGAAGAAGTTATTCGAAAAGCGTAAGGCTTGACAAACTCATTGCTACAATGTTTCCAGCTTGCCATGTACCGCCCGTACCTTTCATTAAAGGTTTAAAGGTTGAACCTTCGCAGCTGCCCGTGTGCTTCCTAACTTGTCTGGTAACCTTGGAGCTTGATGTAATTGCGGCGGCCTCAGCCGTAGGGAATGCACCACCCCTTTATCACTGGGGGCCACGGGGGATGGTATTTACCTACCTCATTGTGGGACATCTGCACCAGGATTGAGGACGGCGAAACGAGTGGGGGCTTATCCAGAGTCTTCATTGATAGTAAGAGAGCGCATCCATCTATGGATTTTAAAGTTTGGCACTCCAACTCCCAAAATGCAACAGAACACTGTCCCAAGTAGGAGGCCCATCCAGGGCGTGGTATTGAACATTTAAGATGCGGGGGAGTGCCTGGTTGCCATTTCGTCTGTAAAGCCTCTGAAGAAGAAGTTATTCGAAACGCGTAAGGCTTGACAAGCTCATTGCTACAATGTTTCCAGCTTGCCATGTACCGCCCGTACCTTTCATTAAAGGTTTAAAGGTTGAACCTTCGCAGCTGCCTGTGTGCTTCCTAAATTGTGTGGTAACCTTGGAGCTTGATATATATATATAAATATATATATATAAATATATATATATATAAAAAATATATATATATATATATGTATATATATATATATATGTAGGTAGTTATAGTTCAGACCATGTTTCCATAGGAAAAATTTTGTTGACTTGCCTACATCTTTGGCGCAGTTTGTCGAATCTTCATGAAATCTTGCCACAAAGTGCACTGGTCATTCTAGTTGCACAGGGAACATTTTGGGGTGGTCTGTCAATTGGGGGGTTGAGAAAAAGGGGGGGAGATCACAAAAAGTGTGTTTCCCATGAGAATTCCCGTAGGAACTACAGCCTGAACTGCTGGACGGAATTACACAGAATTGGTAGTAAGGTAGCTTTTGGTTCACAGATCACTCTTTCAGTTTTGGTTTAAATCAGTTCAGTAGTTTTTGAGAAACTAAAGGAAATTCACATTTGTGTATCTGTGGTCACAAAACCTTTGCCAATAAGGACAAGCTTGTGCAGAGATATGTAGAGCTCTGATTGTCTGCCACCACTTTAACCAGGAAGTGTTGACAGCCATCTTGGAACTTGGCTTCAGCTGACTCCCAAAAAAACACACAAAAAAGAAAAGGGGGCAGGGTACGAATACCCTAACCCCCTAGCTTTGGTCTTGGAGTCCCCCCCGAGGGACACCGCTAGGTCTCCCGGCCCTGTTTTCAAAGAAAGCCCCTGGGTGGGCCATGCCCCGGGGGAATGCAGACATTGATAATAAAATGGAGGGGGCACATGGGGCCCCCCTCCAAGGACTTATTCATGCCCCCGGGACCACCACCCTCCACAGGGCTCATCTTAATTAAAATTAGGGGGCCTCCCGGACCTCCCCCAGTCTCTGTGGCACCATCACTTCCCTGTGCTATATCTAAAAAAGAAAATAGTGGGGCTGCACAGATTCCCACCCCTGGGGACCACCACCTTCTTGTGGCCATTTATTTTTTTGTAAAGAGGGAGGGGGCCTGCACGGACCAATCTTGGGCCATATACAGCTCTGGGAATCACCACCTTCCTGCGGTCGGCCTTACAGAACAAAGGAGGGGGGCCACGCAGCCCCTCCAGGAGCCAATAATTGGCCCAGGGGACGGCCATCCCCCCAGGGCCAGCTCCTGCTATGTCCCAGCGTGCCCACCCCCAGGACATAGCTGTTTGCTTGGCAGGAGCTGACAGCTCCCGCTGAGCAAAAACCAACACTCCGCAAGTGGGATCTGTCAAACGGCTCCCGCATGCGTAAAGCAGAGTTTTCGTCTGTTTCGCTGCTTGCTGTTAAACGGTCAGGGTAACAGACCAAACTATTGCTCACACACACAGGGAGATGCATGTTTAGCAGCTCCCTGTGTCTGGGAGCAATGCAGGCTTCCACTGGAGGCGGGGAGCTAGCAGGGACCGCAGGGCCATGCATGCTCCCTCTGCAGTCCCCAACGATGCAGACAGGTTGCCCTGAGTGGGCTCTAGGGCAATCAGCATCTCAAGCTGGACCTTAGGGTATGGGAAATGTGGCTGGGCAATCACATATTGAAGTATGCATCACCACACCAGCACTTTGGGTGATCTAATCCCTGTCCCGCAACTCTGCATTGCGGGTCAGGCACATTTTGTGACCACGGAAGCGTGTCTATTATTTGCAGTGCCATCTGGCACTGTTATGATGAAACTACCCAGCTGCAGCCCATTCCACAGACGGGAGGGACCCGCCCATTCCTTAACAATGTAATTACCTTTTCAAGCGCCTATTTAAGACTGCCCCAGTCGTTTACCAGCGGGTAAGCAACCAGGACAGACCATAGGAGCATCATGAGGGACGCACCTTGAGGCAGTAAGAGGTTGCATGTATGCCTGAGTACGTACCCTGGAGCTTTCCTCCTTTGCTTTTTGAATGAATGTCTGTGTTTAAGTGCTAGCAAAGCAGATTTATACACGTTTATCATTATTTGTTTTGATCTCTCCCAACTTGGTCTTTTAGAGTGTGACTACAGGGGTCCCTCAATTCCTCCCTTCCCATGGGACATTCTACCCCTAACCGGGGGTAAGTTTGTAAGCTGGCCACCTAACTGTTTTTAGCCTTGGGCTCCATGTTTGCAGTGACACAAGCGCTCAAAACCACATGCATTTCAATGTACTATTTTGCTTTATACAATCTGATTCCTTCCTTTCCAGTGTTAGTTAAAACCTTTTTCTTATACTGTATTTCATGGTAGAGTTTGACAAAGGTCAATCTACTTTAGTGGATTCATCTCAGTCTCTTTGAGACTAGATAGGAGCCCATTTTTCCACGTCCTGGTGAATGCCTTGGACCCTCCTGGCCACAGAGGCAGAAACATGTTGGTGACACTGATGGGGATGGGGCATAATCCCCCAAGTCTCCTTTGTCAGTTTTAATGTTGTGCAAATCCTGCGCAATTAAAGTTAAAGTTACCTGAGCAACTCCGAAAGGATTCTAATCTACTCCGGTTCAGGAAACGGCTCAAAACAATCCTGTTTAGGGAGGCCCTAAGCACAGTTTAACTCTGTCCCACGCTCGACTTCGGTTGTCGTCTATGCAGGTATGCCCACTCCCACCGAGCGAGGGGGAGACTTGGCGGTGATTTAGCGCTATATAAATACCAATTACCAATAACAATAACAATGTAGTTTTAGCATCAATTTTTAACACCACTCACTCACTTTCTTAGCACAGGCCCCCACTTAGTCATAGAAGTGCCTCCATGTCTCCAGGTGACCGTTAAAACGCTCAGGTGCGGGGCTAATTCCCCCGCTGTGCTGGGCGTTCTAAGAAACGGGCGTGGTCATGACGAGCTCAGCTCGTCATGAGCACACGAGAAACGTGGCTCATGACGAGCTGAGCTCGTCATGAGCACCGGGGCGCTGTGCGCACCCTCCCTCCCCCCAGCACAGCGGGGGAATCGGCCCCACAGGCAAGGGGTTAATGTGTTTATTGTCTTGATGCATTCTTATTGTGCAATTGAAATTGAATACAACGTTTGTGATTGTTTGAACATTTTATTTATCTCCTTCGTTTCTATCAAGATTGAACCTTGAGCCTGTGCTTATTTATCAGATAATTTATACCTTTGTGAATAGGAATAATCTCTATCTCACATCTAATACTCTGTCCGTCCCAGAGGACACCACTATTTCATTTATCCTCTGTAACTTGGGCCCTGCTTCTAAGACACCCAGGAAAGGGTGAAGTATTTACCAATCTTGGTGAACATTAACTCTGTGCGGTGCAGTAGCTACTGTGTGTGGTAAATAATTCCCATTTTGCACCAAATTTCACATGTATCAGAATATACTATATATTTTTCACTTGTTGCATTTTGGAAAGTTTGACCTGTCAAAACTCATCAAGGCAAAATTGTTGGTGTACGGTGTTTACCACAAATCTTAGAATTGCAGTCCATTCTCAAACTGTGCAGTAATCAGAATCTAGCTTACCATGCTCACTTGGAATCATGCTTTTGTGTGATCTTGTCAGTTTTTAAAGAGAGTGGAATTCAGCAGGGAAACCATTGAGTATAATTAAATAAAACATGCACAAGATAGGAGGATAAAATGGGAAGTATGGTTAATTTATCACATTGCCGGGAGGATTATGTATTGCACTTGGTCAGGAACATCATGAGAAGTTGACATTCCATGGCTATTTAGACCATATCTACTCACTGAGACTATCAGCAATACATATAAATGTCTTTGTACTCATATAATGCTTAATTTCACCTGCCTCCATTGCTTCAGGACTACAACCAAGGTCACTAAAAGCCATAGTTGGCAACTTAACTCCTCACTACAATACCCAGTTCACACATTCCATCTTTTACAAAGCTACACAAGTAGAAAACGTTTTCAATATTAAGGAAGAAGCTAGTTGTTTATGCTATTGTATACTGCTCTTCGCCCTTTTCTGTTTTCCATTGCCGGTCTCCCCTCCTCTCCTTGCTTTGTTGTGTCTACATAGGCGCAGATGTATTTTCCTGAGGAGTATTGAGGGCACCAAACCCACCGTGTTCATTTATATGCTGTGACTGACTTTGAAAGCTCTATGAGTTAGATCCTGGATGTGAAATTGGGCATGCAGATTAGCTTTCGTGGGGACATGACTTACAGGGGCTGCTTGGCATGTAGTTCTTTTTTAAGTGTCTTAGGTATTGAGAAACAAAAGTGTTGAAGTTGTTGAACTCAGTGAAACTGTCAATGCTGTCTGAGCCCATAGCTACAGGTGAATTATCTTTGGGTTTCTTCTGGCAGATCCATTAGGAGGTTTTTTTTTTTTTTTTTTTTTTTTTTTTTTTGAAAACCTTTATTGACAATGAAAGCTCACAAATACTGGCCTACAACCCCACGGGCTGGCCAGAAACAGAATGGTCAAATAACCAGCATACAAAAAGAAGATCTGCACAGGATACAACATCAGGAGCACTGGTGAAACAAGAAAGACCATCGAGCGTTCAGCAAGAGCAGGATAATAAAGGTTAAGTTTTCTAGCACGGGGAGGGGACCAAAAGAATAACGGGCCGTATACGAGAATACAAGGGAGGGACCGCGGCAAGCCGCCATTTTATAAACACATCGTAAAAAAATGAAGCCATATAATCAAATCGAGCAAAGGACAAAAACAGAATCAGACCATCAAATAGCGACAGTGGCAACAATCAATCGCGCACACTCACCTCCGCCCCCACCCAAACAAAGAAGACGTGGTCAAAAAGCCCCATCACAAAGACTATGCAATACGCACCCCAACGGAAAAAGGGCACCTCCATAAAGGAGGAAGGGAAAGAGGGAAAAAGACAACAGAAGGAACACCCGCCAGACCATGCATCCTCAGGGGGAAAAACAGGACAATAAAACCGGCATGCGATGTAACAGCAACATAATACCAGAATAGGCAGCAAACCACAATCAGCCACACACCGGAAGAAGGACAGAATACCCCCGGGGGAGATACAAGGTGACAGAGTCCCGAAAAAGTGAATACACAAGAGCCATAGAACAAAAAGGGAAAATAAGGGGGGAAAAAGACCCCCCGACACAAACAGACCCCCCCCACCCACCCCTAAGCCCACCCTGCACCCCTGCAGAAGGCTACGGCCTACCCCCCCGCAGCGTGCCTGTCGCCCTAAGTTGAACCCGAAATTTAGTGGAACAAGAAAAGTTGGAATTAGAAGACAAAAAAGGGGGGGGGGGGGAAAGGGAGGGAAGGAAAGAAGGGAATAAAGACACACAAACATACACACGGGGGAGGGCCAAAGACAGGAGTAAATGCACCCATCCACCCGCCCGGGTTAAGGGTCCAAGTCCTCGGGAAGCCAAAGAGTACCAGGCCAAAGTCCAGGAGCACTAACCAGTTACACAGAACCATATCAGGACACAGAGATCATCCAAACCGTGCATGAACCACCGCATATAGGAGCCAGTTTTCATCAGCCCTGACCCTTTTTATCCAAAGCAGTAAGGGTCCGATCCAACGAGGACCCTGCCAGAAAGAACAGAAGGCAGGCAGCAGGAAAGTCCAACGGCAGTCCAAAAAAGTCACAGGAAGAAAAGCATGGAAGATCCAGGAAAGTCACAGAATGTAGCAAACGATGCAGGCACAGTTCCAAGGATATATCCATAAGAGCCGACCCATCCGGGCCGGTACAGGAGACGTCATCGGGCAGCGGTGATTGAGAGGGACCAGGAGAATCATGAAAGTCCGGCAAAACAAAATCCGGCTCCCGGGCCAAGGGCAGAGGAGGCAGCACAGGAGGAGAAGGCGCCATCAGGATGCGCGCCTCAGGGGTGGCAGCCGGGGCCGAGTCCGCCAGGAGAGTACCAGCCATACCCCGCGATATCGATGCCTCAGCCGGTCGCGGGGGCCCGGGAGGCCCGTAGTGAGGAACCGTCTCGAGAGCCAGGAGTGGCGCGGCCACCGATAGCCGCCAGGATAGCAGGACGGTCAGGATCCCCTTAAGTGCAGGAAAACATTCACAGTATCCGACACCCGGGCCTTGTGGCGGGCCCCCAGTGCTCGTCTGGGCCCGGCCCAAACAAATGGGGCTGGTCGCCATCTTGAGAGCCCGAACAGGCCGCGCGGCCAACAACCTCCGCCGGGGCGGCATTAAAGCAGATGAAGTCCCGTCGACAGGCAGAAGAACACCCCGGACAGGAAGGGGGGCCACCAGAAGAAGGGGATTCGCCGGCCCTCCAATGTTGCCAGTCCCGTTCTCCGAGTCCGGGCGGCAAAGAACAAAATGGCCAGACCGGAGAACAAAGGGGGAGGAAGCCGAACACACGAGGAACCCCAATAATGAAGGGCAGCGTCACCATCCAAGGCCGCTGCCACACAGGAGTCTCTCAGCCAGGAACCTCCGGCTCACACGAACAGCGGCCCTCCAATCACCTCCAGCGCGCCCCGAAGGGCAAGCCCGCAGGCTGCATCCGGCCCAGGAGCCGGGACGAAGAACCAGGCCAGTCCGCTCTCGAGTCCCGGGAACGATCGGGGACACTGCACCGGACCCACAGCAGCCAGGACAACCGGAACAAGTGGTAAGTGCCTGCAGTGCGTCGTAGTAGTACCACACAGCAAGGAGGGCTTCCCGGGGCAGGATAAATGCAGGATAAATGTGAAAAACACAGGCGGGCGAACGGAGCCGAGCTAAAGCGCGGCCATCTCGGTCGCGAGCTAGGCTCCTCCTCTCCCATTAGGAGGTTTTGAGCAAATGCCTGATTGAATAAGGTGCATTGTGCTGAGGTTGAGGTGGTGTTTGGTTATTTTTAAATTTGATGCTGTGCATGTGTGATTAAAGAGCAAAACGTTGTACTTCTGGTCTGTATGAAAATGCGGTACAATTGAATCCCTTAGGGAACAGCAGTTGGTTAGTGCATGAGTGTTTTAAATTGTGGTATGTTTTGCTGCTGGATAACACCAATTTGGCAGACTTCTCTAAACAGAGATGAAATGCAAAAAATTACAGAGTGCTTACATTATTCTCATGTCATCGTGGATATCAATTTACCCTTGTATGTATTTTCTTTTTTTTATAGATACCTGAAAATGATGAAATATATACTGTGCTTTTGAAAAATGTACTGGGAGGTGCTGAAATTAACACCACAAGAAGTAGTTTTCAGATTAACATTACTAAAAATGACAGCCCGGTGCGATTTACACAGAGTGCTTACATGGTGCCTGAAACGGACACCATACTTGTTATCCAAGTAGTTCGTGGGAAGATCAATGGTGATTCCATTATCGGCTCTGATAACTCTGAAGTCTCGATCCGCTACAGCATCTTACTGGGAAATTCTACTGCTCATGCACGGCTTGACTCCGACTTTGTGGATCTTCAGCCAAACAGAACAATTGTTTTTCCACCTAAAGTCTATGAAGCATTTATTAGATTTCGGATCCTGGATGATGCCATCCCAGAAATTGCTGAGTCCTTTCAGGTAATGCTGCTTGAGGAGTCTTTGTTGGGTGATGCAGTTTTACAAAGTCCACGAGTTGTCCTGGTAACTATTGAACCGAATGACAAACCCTACGGAGTGCTGTCCATCAACAGTGTGCTTTTTGCTCAGGCAGTGATCATCAATGAAGACCTCACCACAAGGTATGTTTTTGAAACTTAATGACAGTACTATGTCCAGCAGAATCTGTGATTTATTTTAAATATATTTAAATTAGGAATTATTATGCCATGATAATGTGTATAATTTCATTGTATTCAAATAATGAGAGAGTGTTCTCGCACACAGACAAGAAGCTTTCACAATGGCACTGCAAAGCGTAACCAATACTGCTGCACCAGTAACATTTTTGTTTTGTAATATTTGTGACATTATAAGATGATAATGTTAGGGTTCTTAATATTAAAATGCAGTCAAACATAATTTTCCTCGACATGTCTTGCTGATTTATATACACCATTGGTTGTGTGCCACATAAAGCGTAATCACAGCAATGAACGTTATTTCAGGGGGTCAGAAAATAGCAGGCTGCCCTTTGTTTATGCATTCAGCCATCTTTTGAGGACTGGAATACTACTGTGTTAAAAACAAAGTTTTTATTTTACTTTCAATATGTATTTGGTTAAGCTCGATTGGTGTACAAAACATGGAAAGGTCAAATCTCTGAAAGATTGTGCAGCTGCCTTTTTGCACTGCAAATTACTTCATAATGCTATACTATTGTATGATGTACCATCTCATCAACGCTAGAACCTCAGAAGGGTAATGCTGAGATAAAGAGTCAATGTCAACTTTATTTTTTTATTATAAGGGAAATCGTTTCATTAAAGTGTAGAGAAGGAGGAGCTTTAAGTCATTGAAATAAACAAGAATTTTGTAGTGTTGCGTACAACTATATGGAATGCGGAGGCGTTTGTATTATAAGAAGAATTAGCAGGTGACCGTCAGAAAAAATGTAGGTGCGAACAGAGTCAGAAATAGCGATAGAGTGTTTTACAACAACTGGACACTCAATCTGCAGGTATCCAACATTTCTAGGTTTACGTGTGCTTGTTGGAAAAAAGCATGAACTGAATGCTGTATTGAGTCAGGAAAACAGCTGGCAAGCAAATGTTTGGCAGGTGAATTAAAGCAGAAGTTGTGACTAATGGTTGTCCTAATGGGATAATAGAGATAAGGTTAAAACTTACAATTAACACAATAAAATATGTTTACAAGAAACTATAATCAAATCAGCAGTAATTGGACCAATGTAATGAAATAGATAAGCCGTACTAGACCTATAGATACCAAACGTAAAGAAAAAAGAATAGGAACTGAATTCTCTGAAGATTGTACCGTACTCATCTTGACCCATTTTTAAAGACAAAGAATCAGTCCCTGATGGTATACGTTATGTTTAGAGTAAGTATTTTATAAATGTTTATTAATTGTATACAACATTTATTAAAAATAATATTTTTGAGACTGTAAGCACAACATCTGTACTCATTATATTTATCTAGATACATAAAACCGAAACGTGCAAGGACACGTCTAACACAACATTTCTATTGAAAACAAAGCAGTCATTACACATAGTAAAAGTAAGGTGATGCACTGTCAACATCCAACAAACGCATACATTCTTGGGTGTATAAAACACATTGGTATTTCAAGGTGGCCCAGTTTGTGGAGGGTAGAAATAATCATGTACCAGTTTCTTCCAGTCATGCAAATCTTCCGCTAGTATTTCATCCTTTTTGGTGTTTAGACATATGGATTTCTTCTGTAAATGTGTATTCCTTCATACATTAGATCAGCATTAAAAGTTATAGTATGGTGATAAAGCCAATTTATTAATCAATGCCTTTTGGCAAACTGCAGCCCGGGTGCCTCTGCTTATATGTCCTGTTCCAAAATCGTTTCCATGCATCTACATGACAACCCAATGCCACATCAGTTCCATTTGATTTATTACGCAACGCATGGCCACCGCAAGATCTTTACTGCCAATCGAAAGGTTCTCTTGAGTCTCCTGGTGAAAAGTACACTTCAGCAGTGTTATCCCTGGGTGATGGTAGTTGGGGATCAGTCCAAAGACTAGTTACAAGTGTACCAAGAAGCAAGATTCAGATTCCGCGAGACCAAAAACACTGCTCTCCTATGGCAGTATTAGCATGTTTAAGTCGTGAAGGCATGTTGTATCTTGCAAGACATAGGATGGAGGCTTCATCATACTTTTGGATTGGATCAATATATGCTTTCCCTACTGACATCAGAAAGCTAATGAAAGTTTCTATGGCATTTTAACATTAGCGCTCAATGGGAATGCATCCTTTGCTCCTTCCTCTTTCTCTTGCTGTCCTACCCTGTCTCTCCGTCCACTTCCACACCACCACCCCATTAATTCTGGTATTGTTCAGTGCCTCTCGCTCTAACCCCTCACTTGCCTCACTCTTTCTTCTGCTCACTGCCTGCCACCTGACGCTGCTGCTATTGGCTGTGACAATAATTGTAGAATTTTTAAAGTCAGTAGCAGAGTCCAAGCATCTTGGAATTATAATTGTTGCGATACTTATAAGATTGCCTTCATACTGCAGCTAGACACATTATGATGGCACGTTATGACGGCTATCTTGAAATAGTATGACACACAGACGTATAGATGGGTAACTGTAAACAATGGATTGATTCTGAGTGACATCAAATAGACATAGAAAGCAAATCTCAAGTTGTCTCAGATTTCACTTAGAACCATGAGATGAAAAATCCCCTTTTTCACAGTTACCTATCTTTAATTTTATGGTATGCATGGCCTATCCTGTTGCCATCACCCGTTGAGGAATAAAGGATTCATGAAGAGCAGTACAAAAGTTTGCTTTAACTGCAACCCCCAGCTCTAGGTCAACCTTCGTGTCATGCCACCAACTCCCATCACTCTCTGGCCATCCTATCACTCCACCACCCAAAAAAGTAATAGTATCTGCCCTCCTGCTGCCCTCTCTCACCATATACTAGCCACACACCCACACAATAGTCTTCCCAGTTCCCTTTTACTCCCACAACCAAAAGAAAATAAAGACTTTACCTGAATTTCTGCCACCCACTACCCTCTATATTTATTCCCTCTCCCTAACCCAAATTGGAAAAACAACCTGGTGTCCTGCCACACACCATGCCACCCTCTCTGTAGTCCTTCCCCTATATAATACTTCGACCCCCATCACCTTCTGCATTTTTACTCCTCTTCTCCACCAATGTTATGCTCTTTGTAGCCCAAAAGCTTTCCCCCTTCAAATGTCATAGCAGTGCAAAACATCTTTTGTGTTTAACTTATGTGACATAGTAAGGATGAACAATATGATACAGAATCCAGTATTCGTGTTGCTGGCTCTCAATGAGAGCCATACATAGCAATGGTATTTTGTATACTTGTAAAACCATTCCAAGATGGCCATCATATTGCATCTAGATGCAACATGACAACCATCATGAAAATATACAGAATGACATTCTAAGATGCCTGTACACTTTTGGCCAATACCTTGACAATATATTACCAAATATTGAGTTTCAAGAATCATTTTACAGAAATATCATAGCAAGGAAATCTTAGTGAGTATATCAACTACACAAATATCATGAGGGTAAGTACTTAACTCAATAGATATTTACCTCAACAATATATATGTATTTTCAGACTGTGTGGGTGTGGAATGAATAATAGTAAGTCTATATTTAGATATATTAACCTTCACAATAGTTTAATCGTTTTTGATCTACAAGATTTTTGTAGCACAATATTGTTTTGTTCAATATTCTGAAATACAACCTCAGTGGCAAAGCAAGGCTCATTAACTTTGCTTATGAATGTTTATTGTGTCACACCACATTTTTCCATTTCTATGCACTTTAAATAACAGGAATTTCCATTAGTCAATACACTGACTTTAGCAGGGTGACCGATCAAGTTGGTGTTGCCAGTATTCAATCTCTTGCCCTGCAGATCATAGGAGATGTCAAAAGCAAGTATTTATTCCACCGATCCGCCATGTCATATAATAACACTTTCTACATTATGAAGTAAAGTGGAATGTTACTATCTCAATTCTTGATATTTTGAAGCTCTATTTTGCAGTAACCAAGAGCAAACTGAGGCAGTTAGAAAAACCTAGATGGCATTTGATGGGACTGCTGGGGTAGGTGTGCTGCCTTATTATAGACTGTGTGGAAAATCAGAAAATCAGAAAAAGTAGTTTCAGTGGGTAGAATGTACTCTTAACCAATCAAGCTTTTTGAATAAGAAACACTTTAAAGCACTTGACTTTTGGCCGCAATGAGGTAGGAGCACAGGACAGAGAAGGGCATTGATACATAGATTTGTTCCAGCAAAGAGTATATTAGAATTAAAAAGGGCAATCTCTCTTTTCTCTCCATTGGATTCCATTCATACACCTCAGAGGAGGCCAACCAAGTTAGACCTGGGGCAGCAAAAGTCAAAGCATAGATTACTGTTTAACCCTTTCCCCCACAGCTAAGCATTGTTTAGCCTGATATAGATATCTGATCATATCATCTCAGTTTAAAGAACAGTTCAAAACAACACATAAATTACTGGCATGTGCTGATGTATCGTTTTCATGTCCAACAGGAAAAATTTGAAATTCACAATTTTACATTTCTATAGAGGGGAGCAAGTAGGAACTTAGAAGTGCATGCCTTATATCTCATTATGGCATATGTTGTATAAGTGAAGTAGAGCCAAAATTTGCCAATACTATCCCAGATGCCTGAATTGTGGCACATGCCTGGCTGCCACTACAGCTAAGCATCTGCACTTTGCTATAATATTCATTGCAGGATTTCCAATTCCGACACATCAGCTGTGCTCATGGCCTGTTCCTTCCATAATCTGACTGTGAATTGTGACCTACAGGTCCTAAAAAATGAATAAACCAACAGATTTGTGGAAGGAATTATGCCCTTCTCCATGATGTCACCATTTCTTTATGAATATTGGTAACATAATTTCTCCAGTACTTTTGCATGTCAATTGCCAGACCACGTACTGGGGCCACAGAGCAAACATGGGCTAATGGGTCCCAACCGTGGTGGTTGAGGTAATTTGTGCTTGGTGTAAAGGGGTCTGTTCTATTGCAAACTAGGCCAATTAACTCCTTCCTGTTTTGATACTCAGTCTATTGAGAGAGAGTAGCCAAAGGCTTCTCAAGAAAGTAATGTGCGAGGAGGCAAGAACTCAAATTTCACAAATGCACCTACAGACACTATTATAAGCTGTCCAATCCAGTACTTCTCTAGTAAAACAGCAAAACATAATACTACATGTAGCTTTGGGGTTCAGGTATACAGTGTTCTTCTACTTGTTACGGGCTTGCACCTACCCGGAACTCGGATGAGAGGTTGTTATCCCCACCCTAGTTTAGTATTATCCTGCCAAAGCTACAGTTCCCGCCCACCTTTATATGACGCCTGCTTAAAGTGAATATCCGGTGAGAATCGTCTCATGTGCATTACTCTGCTCTGGTTATAAAATCAATCAGCCAGTGCAGGTACCCATAGGTCTGTTCAGCCTCATATCTTGCTAAGAGTATGGGTGGCCCAATGTTTCAGTTTGCAATTCTATAGCAAAATAAAGTCTCTCCGTTTTTCAGGCCCTGTCACATTGCCTGTCTTAGCGAAACACAGTTCGGCATGTGGTGGCCATTCGTCGTCCTCGCAATCACACTGTAAAGTCCTTCTGCCGAGTCAACAGGGTTGCAGAGGTGGCCCTGACTCTCAGGTCACATTCGACACGCAATGCAGCAGGCCAGATCAGCAGTCGAGCTGGCACGTGTTCGAGCAGGAGGCCTTGCCATTTGGTTTCATTAGACACAGCTGGCCTGAGTTCAGCATTTGCTTTTTCCAGGGCAGTTGCTGACTTTTGGGGAAGTTGCTGCCTCCTTGGTGTCCGATCACAGCATTCATCGGAGGCAACAGCTCACTCTCCAGGTCATTTCAGAGATGCCCAACTGCTCACTGATTATGATGATTATTGCTTCACATAGTTCACCAAATGAACCACAGCGGGTGAGCATGGTACCCTCACTCATATTGAGGATGTGCCAGAGGTACTGCCATTCACAGGTCGGTTTCTTAGGGGTGTTCCCGACAATGGGAGCATGGCTGAATTTTCCTTCCTTCAGTCTGTCCTCCTGAAGGACAAGGCACTCTCCTTCCCTTCTTTGAGCAGTGAGGCATGTGTTTACGCATAATGCAGACCCGATTCCCCACAAATTGCACCTACTTTAAGTGATGTCTCCTCACCTCTGGGAGGCTGGGTGTGAAACAGCCCCCATGCTTCACAGCAGTTTTTAAATAGTTTGTAGAGCACTTGCTTTCATAATCAAAAAGAACTCCGACCTGACAGAAAGTAGTATGGTATGGTTATCACTTTAATACTCTTTTTTTCATACAGGGTATGTTGGTCCATGGTCTATGGTTCTGGAACTGTATTGGGGTGGTTTGCTTTAAAATTTAATTTTCTAGCTGTAGTGTCGATATAGTCTAGGTACAAGGTAATGACTCTCAAAGCAGGTAGTGCTGGTACTGGTGCTTGAGAGAAATATCCAAAACAAAGGCACTATGAAATGTGTGATCTCTGCATCTGGCTGTCATGAGCCTTCCTGAAGTGGCAATAAGGGATAGATAAAAAAGCAGGATCTGCCTAGAAATGATAACACCTTTAGCAACATGATCTTCTGATGTACCCCCTTTCTCTTATCACCTGCCAAATAGCAGTGCTTATAAAGGAGTATTCAGCAACCCTTTGCTAAAAGGATCTCCTGAAATTTCTAAACTTTCTCTCCATCCTTTTTCACTTCAGTCTACAAGTCTCACCCTTCAGTAACAGGGATGCAGGCAATGTACTTCCCCTGTCTGGGTAAGCCGCACCCACACTTCATAATGTGCTATGTGGAAACACAGGCCATTCAAAATGGATCCCACAAGTCACAGCAATCATACTGACACCACACACAGAGCCTCACTATGAAACATGTGACACACATCCACTATCCACAGACCCAGATGCAGTGTCAGTGCATGGGTTGGATTGTGGTTACACAGTAGGCTGCACTCGTCTGTGTAAGAAAAAAGGGCTCTGCCCAGAACTGTAAATCCTTAAAAATTGGTATGCTGCCTACCCCACTGTGTGTCATCAAACCATAACATGGACAGTAGTCTTATGTCACTACAGCGGGTACACCTGGCTCACAGAACAAGCTCTGGACTGTGGCTTCTCCTAGGGCTGGCCCCAATTTCAGTGCACCCTCTAGATGCCAACACCGCAGCACGCAACCTTCATCAATGATCGCATACTGCGCCAACACCCTGTCCCCCCTCAAGAATGCCACCAGCAAACACATCAAGACAGAAAGCAGGTTCACGCCTGCCCTCCAAAAATCCAGACGCTCCTGCAGATGACTCGAAAAGGTATGGAGGAACCACAAAACACCAGAAGTTCACACAGCCTTCATAGCAGCCACCACTGTGCACCACCACTTCATCAAAAACACAAGACAGAATCAACACAAACACACACAACAGCAAAGAACTCTTCACCATCAACAAGAAATTTGCCAAACCCAATAGCGAAACCACAGACGTCCCACCCTCCCAAGACCTCTGCAACAGACTCGGCACCTTCTTCCACACAAGATGAAGACCATCTACGACAACTTTGACAACCAGACCTTCCCCACTGCACCAGCAACCTCCTCAACCTATGCCCCCTGACAGACCTTGCTCAGTTGGATCCCACTCACCACGGACGACACCCTAAAGACCATGAAAAATATCCACTCCAGAGCACCATTGGAACCCTGCCCCGACTGCATCTTACACGCCAACGCCATTGCACCTGAGTTATGCCGAACCATCAACTGCTCCCTCAAGTCCTCCTCCTTCCTCAATGGCTGGAAACACGCTGTGATCAACCCACTCCTGTCTAAACCCTCTGTGGACCCGACAGACCTTAAGAACGTCAGGCCCATCTCACTGCTCCCCTTCCCAGCCAAAGTCATCAAAAAAGCAGTCAACAACCAACTAGCCAACTTCATTGAAACAAACGATATACTGGACATCTCCCAATCGTTTTCTGAAGCAGTCATAGCACCCAGACCGCCCTCCTTGCCACCTTCTCGACCAGGGCAAAACCACAGCCTTCATCCTTCTGGACCTCTCAGCAGTTTTTGACAGCGTCTCCCACCACACCCTAACCACTAGACTCCATGACGCTGACATCTGCGACAAGGCTCTCTACTGGATCCTATCCTTCCTCACAGGCAGAACACAATGGGTCAGACTTCTGCCATACCCCATGGAACCAACAGAGATCAACTGTGAAGAACCCCAGGGCTCCTCTCTCAGCTCCACCCCCTTTAATGTCTACAGGGCCCCCTCGCAACCATTGTCAGGAACCATGGACTCAACATTGTCTCCTACGACGATGACACACAGATGATCCTCTCCCTCACCAATGAACCGAATGTCACCAGGCACAACTTCCAAGACGGGATGAAAGCTGTCGCTACCTGTATGAAGAACAACAGCCTTAAGGTAAACTCAGGCAAGATAAAAGTCATCATCCTGAGATTCAGCCCCTCCTTATGGAATGATATCTGGTAGCCCTCTGCGCAAGAAACTCCCCCCACCCCGATAGACCACGTATGAAACCTCGGCACCATACTCGGCGCATCGCTCACTATGGACTGCCAGATCAACTCAGTATCCTCGAGCCTCTGCCTGCTGCAAAAGACCCTCATATGTATCCCCACCTCATCCAGAAAGACTATCATTCACGCGCTCATCAGCAGCAGACTCGACTACGGCAACACACTCCATGCTGGCATTACCCAGAAACACCTCCGCAAGCTCCAGAATGTCCAGAACGCTACAGCACCCAGCACAGCCACATCACTCTGCAAACTCCACTGGCTCCCAGCAGGCAGAAGAATAACCTTCAAACTCCTCACCCACACTTACAAGGCCCTCAACAATACCAGACTAGCACACCTGAACAACCGCCTCTCATTCCATCCATCCAAAAGGCACCTCCGCTCGGCCCAGCTCGTCCTGGCCACCGTCCCACAGATCTGCAAGACCAGAATTGGAAGAAAGCCCTTCTCCTTCCTCACTGCCAAGACCTGGAACACTCTAACCCTCCACCTCAGACTATCTCTCACGCTACCACAGTTCAGGAAGGACCTCAAGACCTGGCTCTTCGAATTACCCCAGCACTTAGACGGATCTAAGCCAGCCTGGAGACCCTCATGGGTGAGTAGTTGTGCTTTACCAGCCCTTGATTAATTGATTGAAATTAGTGTGCTGACTAGGCCAAAGACAAAAATCAGCATTCCAGATTCACATGCAGTAGGGCACCAAGCTGTACATTATCGTAAATTATGCACAGGACATTCTAGTTCCAACACTCCTTTTAATGCAGGTTACACATGCCCCTTTTAATGAACCAAAATAATATTGTACATTAATGCTTAATTTAGAAAAAGATTTCTATATACATTTTATAGTAAAACATGGCATAGTTAGGATTGTAACTTGTTTAAATGTTATTTTGGTCTAAACTCAGGAGCATGCACTTATCCACACGCAGCTGATTCTGCATTTGACTTGATTAGTGCAAATGGTGTTAAAATGTCTTTGTTTGTTGTGTGTCATCATAAATATTTAATATAGTACTTAAGAGGTCATTTATACCTAAGATGGAATCAGGTGTCCTCCCAGCCTACAGTACAGCAAAGGACCTCACCTCCGCCCACCTGATGGCCGACAACCCATCATGTTTAGGGATCCCAGTGCAGTGACAGTGATCGCTTTGATGAAAGTGTTCCTGTCAGCATGTCGGGAGCATTTTAATCATAACAGTAATGCCGGCAGCGGTGCATGGGTGTGACCAAGTAATTTGCAAAGTAGCTCTAAAGCACCAAATACTAATGACCCAGTTAGCTTTTTAGGATTAGGTTAGCTGGTGGAAATAAAAATGTTCCTGTTGTTCAAAATAATTTTCTTTTTCAAATTATTCGAATTGTACATATACCGTGGTTTAAGATCTGCAGCGACACCTCAAAACTTACTTTATACTGTTATTATCAATGGCCTACCCTAAATTAACCACAGCATGTAAAAACACTATTCTGGCGTTTAAACAGCCAAAGCCACATTACTGCTAAGAACTTGGTGGGCATTGAATATACAGTAAACCCAAAAGCTTGAATCATGAGTTTTTGCATCCCATCATTTGGAATTCACTTCCATCTTTAAAAACATTTACATTTGAGTGGGTAGGAATTTTAGGGGAAAATAGATACACAAAACAGGAATATATCACCTATACACGGACTCCGTAATACCGGGTTCCAAAGATCAGAGGACTTCTACTAAAGATTTTCTGACTGGTCCATTGTGATAGGAACCAACTTGAAGATCCCTTTTTGGCATATCCGCCATTCTATGGCAGTATTCCCTCAAGTCTTAAAAGAAAAAACATGAGAAAATACATATAATCTAGAAAATCGTGATTGAGACACATGTTTCTAATTTCAAACATCCATATCGTTGATTTCTGCTCCACCTGTGTTCAAAAACTATCCTAGATAGCGCAATAAAGTGCACATGCAGTACCCGGTTGACATTCAAGTGGGTCACATAAATTCTAGCACCAGCACTCTAGCAATAAACATATATTGCATCACTTTTTATCATTGGTGGACACAAATGGGAATATATTAATTCACATCTGGAATAAATCTGGGGCTGCTGGTATTGTAAGTTGCCCGTTTATTTCTGTTGCAAAAAGGAATTCTTGGTTATTTCCCTCATGCCTAGTAAAAAGATTGAGATGAAAAGCTGTGAACAGCGTATCTACTGTTGGATGTTCCAAGAGCTAAGATGGAAAATGTAGTGGCCTCCACAGACACTCCAAAGGGCGCCTGAATTGAGAACTGAAATGTTGAATTAATCTTGTAGTTGAAAGCTAGGTTTCTCTGGTACACATTTGGAGTCGGTGTTTAAAAGATTTACCCAGTCTCTATACAAAGTGACGTTATTCCACTCCTCTAAATAAAAGTTGTTTTCAAAGCATCAAAAAAGTAATGTAGTGTTGTTACATTACAATGGACTAGTAGGTGAGGTGGTGGGGTGATGTAAAAGGCAAGAGTTTGATCTCAGCTGTGGAGGTAATGTAATATGTGTGTACTTATGAGATGTTTCTATAGCACGTACCAACCCTAACTCAACAAATGCTGTATTGAGTTGAAGGCAAACATACAAATGGAAAGTGACTCTGTGTGATGGTGCTGAGGCCTGAGAGGTAGGTGGGCTGTGCAATGATCATTGTAATGTTCCTGAAGAAAGATGAATACAGAGTTGTTGTTCTGGAGGCTGTTTCTTTCTTTCTTGTGCTTGTTGTCTGTTAGTGGTGTTCGAAGGGAATCTAGTACTACACTATGTTTCAAGAGGTCTGACTAAGTATGGCTGTTGATTGAGCACATACTAATATTGTGTTTATTGTTTTCGTTCCCAACCACAGATTTGAAGGAATCACAATTGTACGAAATGGTGGAACACACGGAAATGTGTCTGTAAACTGGATTATAACACGCAACAGCTCGGACCCCTTGCCGGTCACGACGGACCTCTGGCCTGCATCCGGGGTCCTACATTTTGCTCAAGGGGAGATGCAGGCACCCATTATTCTAAATATAATTAGTGATGAAACTCCAGAAGAAGCAGAGACTTATTTGCTCAGAATCTTGGAAAATACAACTCAAGGGGGCGCGGAAGTCGGGAAGCCAGCAGATGTAAGTATGCTGCGAAAGCATGAGTGACTGAAAATTAATCTAACAGCAGCAACGTTCAATACACAAATCATTGTTTCCAAATCTAGTCTGTAAAATAAAATACCATATTTGAAATGGACCCTGGAAAATTTGAATAATGTCTAATTTAGCTCAAATTTATATGCACCAGCCCACCTTTACATGTGCGTAAATCTGTTTTTAAAGTTCTCAGCAATAGCATGTCATTTAAAAAGCTAAGACTCAAAAGAATGGAGGATCCCCTAGTGACGGATGTCAGGGAGGGGGAGTTAAAATTGACGAACAAATTCCCTGTGTTTAGAAGCAGCCTTAGGTTACTGAGGGAAATAATCCCTGAGGGGTTTCTATAGAGAATCTATTGAGGAGCGAAAACAACCGTGAGCCAAAGACAGTAAGCAACAGAATTCAACTGTAATCAAGTAATAAGCATAAACAAAGGGATAAAAATCAATTTATGATTTATTTGGACCTCCCGAATGGGTTACAATCTAAAATAATTAAAAACAACTAAAAAAACCTTTTATGAGAAGGTTGGAAATTCAAACTATTTGCACTATCTTGATTGTTTTTTATAGTGCACAGTTGTTTCGCTCCTCAATAGATTCTCTATAGAAACCCCTCAGGGATTATTTCCCTCAGTAACCTAAGGCTGCTTCTAAACACAGGGATTTTGTTTGTCAATTTAAAAAGCTAACACATTTCTCCATTTTAATTACAGTCTATCTCCGCATTTTTTCATGTCAAGGATTCTCTTAGTTAACTTATTTGCTCTCATACTTTTGTTTATCCATTGATACTTTGATTGCATCTAGCAGTTGAATACTTTTATACTGCACTGGCATGCTGGGGTCTGCCCACAGATTATTAATGAGCACATCAGGCGTTGTTGGGACAGGGATGTTCCTTGGATGGTATGCAGGCATGAGCCTATGCAATAAGTACCCGACTGCATATGAATCTGATATCCTTACTGTTAGTTTGGCCAAGCAGCATGTTAATATAGTGTGTGTGCTGAGGCCCAGGTTTGTCCATGGTAAAGCCAGTTTTGTACCAATCATACTCTTTGTAGCGGCATTAGACTGCTGTCCATGTCTTCGGTTGATCACAACGTACCGATTACTGAGGATTTATTGTTTTGGGCAGACCTGTTTTATCTGACTTAGAGGAGTGCAGCCTCCTAACTCACTAGGGTAAAGTTTCCCTGGGATGTTGTGGGTCTGCTGGAAGGTCCTGCAGTCCCTTCATTACTTTACTGGTAAACTGATCTATAAGTACTACTAGACACAGAAACTGTGGGAGAAAAAGAGAAAGGTTGTAAAGGAGAAATCCAGGGCTGGTGCTTGGTGTCTGAGACTTCTTCTGTTGCTGTGAAACTTGGATCGATCTAACAAGCTGTAAGAAACATGGGAGAAGGTCAGTGCAAACAAATCCTGTATGCATCATACAGATATCAGCTGAAACAAGGCTTACCAATTCCAGCAGTGGAAGATGCAATGATGACTCACTCTAAAGACAACCAGGAATCCAGCAGAGGCCCCTGGACACTGCTGGACACACACAGCTAAGACTTTACAAGAAAATATATTCAACAGACAACAGGCAGATTCTGTTGTTAAAGCTGAGAATCTTTCTGGGGAGAGTCTGCCCTTTTATCTGAACCTGATTACAACTTCTTGAAGGCAGATGTAAATCTCGCACATAATTGTGTCCTTGTTTTGGAAGCTCCTACCAGAGCCAATTAAGTGATTGCTCTGCTGAGTATTTAAATAGCTACTGGGCAACCAGGACTATTCAAAGAGCTGCTGTGCAATCAGGACTGATGCCTGTATAACAATTAGCCTACCTCAGGTGAGAGGACATCACCTGAAGTCCCCATAACTTGCTGGAGTAGCTCTGAGAGTGCTTGGTGCCTGGAAGCCTGTTTGCACAGAGAGAGAAGAAAAGTGCCTGGTTCAACAGGAGGACAGACAGTTCAGAAGGAGAAGCCCATCTGTTTTTCCATTGTGAGGAACACCCAAAAAAAGCAGACATATGTCCCCACCATCAAACAGTGTGACCCGACACTGCAGCTGCCGAAGTCTTCAGCTGTGGCCCGGAGTCTTCAATTGCTAAAAAGAAGACAGTTGATCACTAGCTTGCCGTTCTTCAACTTTGATGTGACCAGAGAGGCAGGTAAACCTCCATGACCTTACTCCACTGCTGAAACGCTTTGCTGTGCGAGAATGAAGGATGACCAGCAAATGGCACACAGGGCTTTCCTAGACAGGTAACATGGGCCGTGCCTGGAAGACTGAGAGACGGTCCCTTGCTCTAGAACTGCATAGTTTAAATTAAATAGTAGGCTGCCTGAACTCTTAGTATTTTATAAGACTGAGTAGACTTTCGTGCCAATTGCACTGAACCAGAGATTCTATATCTATAGTAGAGTCCTGCACCTGATATTCCCCTTAAGCACAAACATGCGTGCATGCGCCTTGACCATCTTTGAATGCTTTTTCCTAAGCTTTAGGTAAAATGATTCAAAGATAGTTGTACATGCATGTGCATGAATGGAGGCCATTTGGTAAATGAAAAAGTCTATGCAAAGTGTAGTAGTGGAGAAAAAGAAGCTCCACACCTGTAAAATACATACTCCTGTTTAATGCAGTAAAAAAAGCTCCAACCACCATCCAGAAAGCACAAGCATTACTAACAGTATATAACCTATACCACATTTATAAAAATACATTCAAAAATACAGTATATACAAGGAATACTAGAGGCCAGCCCCAGTTACCATACACACCTACTCCTAAACAACTCAAATAAGAATGAACCCCAAATAGGTAAGGGAAATTTCACAGGACTGAAGGCCTGCTGAAGATGGGTCTGGATGTTGCTGCTTCTGGACGTCGAGGTCTTCGTAGTCCTAGATTGCTAGAGGTAATGGGAACCTTTTCCAGTAGCCACATTGCTGCCGACACTACTTTATGCCTAAGTAGAAGGTGCCTTCCAAAAGGTGCCCTAAAAAGGAAGAAAAAGCCCTAAGGTAAAAAAACATCCACTATGGCTGTGACCCTTCAGGACATGTAGATGCCTTTGGCTCGTGGATGTCCAACTGAGGAGGAGGCGATCCAGCGGGAATTGAGAGGCGCTGAAGAGTTCACTGAGGAGATTAGGAAACCAGGGTAGCGGAAGAGTCGGCAGATAGGACTAACAAACTCCAGTAATTCCAAGAAAAGGTCAGAAGCAGGAATCACAATGAAGGAACAACTCAGTAATGTGACACAGTGAGTAGACCTGGTTTCCCTTTTTCTATAGAGCAAAAACAAAAAATAACCTCTGGAAACAGAGCCTCCAGTTTGGCCTGGGAGAATCTCCACAAATTGGTGCTTAATGGTGGCCATCTTCGTTTGTAAGAATATACCTTCCCAGAAGTTCTATTGAAGCATTCTAGAAGGGTGGAGACAACAGGAAGATGGAGATGCTGTTGTGCCTCCACGGTTGACCCCAGAGAGAAGACTGCAGGGCAGGGCAAGGAGACAACATCGGTGTGCCAGCTGGCATAAGGTAAGATTTAGTAAGAAGTGTGGGGCTGCCTGCACTCCTGAGGTCTCTCCTGCACCCAAGGTGTTCAAAGAGTAGCATGTTCCGTCCACCGAAGGCAGATTCTTCTAATGGCAGTGGGCAGGGAGCCTTGTGCTATAATGACGCTATAGAAAGAGGTTAATTTCTAATAAGAACTATATGATTCAGGGTCTAAATATGTCCATTTTCTAATTTCACAGAACAATTATATCATTTCGAGTGAAGAAGAATATTTTGAATCTCCACCATCTTTTTTCGAAACTTTTACTACTATTTCATCACCCACTTTTAAATCAAAGTTTTTGGTCTCTTTACATTTATGAAAGCAAGTTTTCCTTTTCTCTGGAGCAAATAGCTCTTATTATAAATCAACAGGTAGGGAGGAGGATTTCTGGTCCATTCAGATCCCCAGTATCAATATACCAAATAATCATGAAGGAGAATGGACACTTATAACTACTTAACCATTAGGTTAGATTGAATCACCCTCATAAACGCTATGTAAATTTGCGGTGTATATCTTTTTTCCGCCCCACATTAGCGTTACGGCATTGTCATCGGGTGTCCAAATACGTGCTATATGCCTGCCTCATCCAGAGGCAACCTCTGGTTATTGGTAGTAGTGTCCAGAGATAAGGGGTACCCCCAACACAAGGAGAAAAGGGAAAAAATCACAAAAAAGTTTAAAAAACACAACTTCACCATCAGTGAACTTAATTTTAATGGTGAGGTCTGGTTATTAAGAATTGGTGGGTATTAACTTGAGACCGAGTTATTGGGTCTCTTTATACCCCATTGTTAGTAAGGTCAACATGTTTCTGCTCCATTCCGTGCAGCCGGGTCTACGGAGCATTCGTCAGGACAAACAGGACAATAAACGGATAAGTTACTTACACAATTTGTGAAGTAATTAAAAAAATGTTGATTCTGACACTTAGTTTCTTAGCTTGTTCAGAATTCCTTATTTTCTGAAAAATGTTGCTTCAACAGGGAGCATGGGACTCTCTGGACCCGTGCTGGTCCAGGGGTAGAGACAGCACAAGACACGGAGACCTTCCCACGTGCTGCTCGGGTCCAGAGAGTCCCAACGCTCCCTGTTGAAGCAACATTTTTCAGAAAATAAGGAATTCTGAACAAGCTAAGAAACTAACGGTGACATGCATCAACAAAACGTTTTGCGTTTCCTTATTAGCAATTGTTAAGGAATCGCAAATAAGGAATCGCAAAACGGGATGCATCAAGAAAATAGCGATTATCTAAGAAATCGCTAAAAATCGTAGAAATAATTGCGATAACGAAATTTGCGATATCGCAATTTGCGATACCGCAAATTGCGATATCGCAAATTGCGAGGTCGTACGTTGATGCATATTGATGATGTCAGAACCAGGAACTGTTCCCTCGAAGCCTCATTCTGAAACAGGAAGTGTGCTCTGAGAGCCTCATTTTCACTCCAGGAGCACAGAGAGAGGAGGGAGCTGGTACTGGGAGCAGGAGAGGAGTGTGTCTGATTCATAAAACCTGTAAGGTACACAAAATGGGGCCTGCAGAAACTGTTGAGGACTCTCAAAGTGGCAGAAAAAGAAAACTTAAGTTTTCTGAAACAGAAATTGAAGCCCTGATTGAGGGAGTTGTACACAGCAATGAGAAGCTGTTTGGGAAGGCTTCTCCCAAGGTGCCTGAGCAGGAGAAAAGGAGAATATGGCTCATGATACAAAGCAGAGTGAACGCAATTGGGGTCACTCATCGTACCACCGACAAACTGAAAAAAAGGTGGTACGATTTGCGCAGTAGGGCCAAGGCGTGCATCGCAGAGCGCTTGAAGGAAGCACTACTAACTGGAGGAGGGACACCACCACACACCGGAAACACTCCCATGGAGGATTTGATTGAGAGCACAATCCAGAAAGAAGCTGTTGTCGGTGTGACGCATCTGGATACCTCCGGAGCAGCACACACGTCCCAAGGTAAGAGGAATGCATGTGTACATTGTCCCTATCACTGCAGTGTGAATAGTAGCTCTGCATAGCGCACACGCAAGTAGTGAAACATAAACATCACTTTCAATAGTATAGCAAGTGCATCATGGGAGATGTAGTTTGGTCAAGCAGTTCCAGTCACAGACACACATTTTAATTAAACCAATTCCAAAAGAGTAGTAACTGTGCCAAAGTATACATTTTTATTCTTGTTACAACAGTCACATAACTAAAAAGCATACATTAATGCTGTTGTGCCCTGTTTAACCTCACAGATGCAGAACATGGTGAGGCCGGGGACAATGATGTCCAGGACATCCAGCTCAGCAGCGCCTCTGAACCTGATAACACACCAGCTTCGAAAAGCATCCAATCACGTGTCCCACAATCACGTAGGACACCTGTCCAAAGTTTGGTACCCTATCCCACAGATGATGAGGCTGATGCGGCACCTCATGTCAGCAACCCACGAAGTACTACCGCCACAAGTAGATCATCCTTCAACCGGAGAGGCAATTCAAGGTTGACAAGGAGACGACGCAGAGCACGAAGGCCACAGCAGGTGGAACAGTTGAATGATGTCTGGGGTGGCTTGGAGGGACAGATGCTTCGGTCACATCGCCTGCAGGCAAAAACACTAGATTGATCAAGACCGAAATTGCCAAAATGTCAGTTAACCTAGCTGTGTTTGCCACTAGTCTCCAGGAAATGACAAGAGTAATGCATGAGGGTCAAATAGCACACAATGCACAGCATCAACAACTCATGCAGCAACTGAAAATGCAAGTGGCGTCCAATAACACACTGGCCACAGCAACAGCTATGTTGTCACGTAGAATATCAACAATGCAGACCAAAATGTCCAATGATAATAGTGATGTTGCCACAGGATTACAGCAAGTCACTAACACAGTAGAGATGGAGACTGCATCTACAAGTGGTGAAAACATCCCTGCACCAAATGTAATCAGTGAGGGTGCCTCAGGCATGATCAATACACCAATGCCAATTGTCAATGAGGCTAGACGGTCCAAACGCTGTGCCAGCACATCCACACCCCGCCTAGGGCAAGTAGATGCTGCTGCCGAGAGGCGTCTCGGTGTTAGGGGCAAGAAACGCTAGGCTCCCATGCACAAATCCTGTTGAGCTGGTGAATGAACCATTCTCACATTGTGACCTCATCACTGACTGACAAGTTTTTTAATTTATTTTGAAATAGTAAATGTTGTTGACAACAAAAGTGTGCCCAAAGTCACTTTTAAAGTGCGCCTAGGTCACATATTCTAATTATTAAAAATTACTTTGCAAACCATACTGTCTTCGTGTCATCATTACTCACCTTAAAAGTAATTTTGGGTGATCTCCATTCTGTGTCTGCGTCCTTCTGCTGCGTCAGATCCTTGTTGGGCACCATGGTGAAGGATTGGCTGGTTATCATCCTCAGAGTCACTGTCAGAAAGGTCAATTTCCAGGCCTCCCTTTGTCGCTATGTTGTGCAGCATGGCACATGTTGCCACAATTTTGCAGCATTGCTCTGGGTTGTATTTCATTGCTCCTCCTGTCTTATGTAGGCGTCTAAATCTGCTCTTTAGTAGCCCAAATGTTCTCTCTATCACATTCCTCGTTGAGATATGCGCTGCATTGAATCTTCTTTGGGCGGCTGTTGCAGGATTGAGATAGGGTGTCATGAGGTAATTGCGCAAGGCGTATGCGCTGTCGCCTACATGTGAGAAAAGAAAATATGTCAACTATGAGTTTCAGATATGCATTTGTGACAAGTTTGCAATGCTGTGTGGCACATATTTACCTAGCAAATGTCCCTCTCCAAAGTCTCCCCTTGCAAGTTGGGTCTGCATGCCACTTTGCCTGAAGATGAATGAATCATGTGCACTGCCAGGAAATTGCGCTACAATGTCTGTTATTTTGGTTTTGGCATTACACACAACCTGAATGTTGAGGGAATGGTAGCATTTCCTATTTCTATACAAATATTCCTGTGTAGCTGGGGGACATATTGCAACATGGGTGCAATCTATACATCCAATTACTTGTGGGAAGCCAGCTATCTGATAAAATTCCTGCTTAGTCTTAGCTAGGTCATGGGCTGAGGTTGGAAAACTTATATGTGCATGTATCCGGGACATCATGGCATCAAGGAACGCTTTCAAAATTCTTGATAATGCACTTTGTGAGACACCTCCGGCTACTGCAATTACTCCCTGAAAACTGCCTGATGCCAGTAGGTGTAGGCAACATAATATTTGTACGTGCGTTGGGATAGCTTGGGTCCTATGTGTCTGTCGTTGAAGAATGGGGTCCAATTCATTAATTAGATCAAGTATCATTTGTCCATTCAGCCTATATTTATCGTATATTTCGTCATCCTGCTGGCCAAGCAAAGTTATGCGCACTCTGAATATGCGTTCATTGATTCGCCTCCTTCTCTGTCGAGCACCTAGGAGCCGCATCCTCCTCGCCATTAGGGACAGACCAGCCATTTTGAGCTCTGGGGCCTTGTGTGGGTGTGTTTTATACATTTTCAGTTGGTTTGCAGGTGTTTCAGGTTAGATTTTTATTTTTACCACCTGGTTGTGTCCCTTCTTAATTTGCAAGTGCAAAATTGCGAATTTTGAGGAAATCGCTATTAGCGATTTTTTATGCATATCAATTGTGAATCCTTATTTGCGAATCGGTAAATGCGATTTGCAGATAAGGAATCGCACTTGTATTCTCAGAATATTTTTTGCTATTTCTCATTTTTAGCGAATATTTACCGATTTTCGCTAATATTTGGATGATGCATTTCTACACTGCCAATTGCGAGCGCTATTGCTCTGAAATAGCGATTCGCATCATTTGCGAATTCGCTAACGCTTGATACATGTGCCTGTAAGTGTCAGAATCAACATTTTTTTAATTACTTCACAAATTATGTAAGTAACTTATCTGTTTATTGTCCTGTTTGTCCTGACGAATGCTCCATAGACCCGGCTGGGCGGAATGGAGCAGAAACATGTTGACCTTACTAACAATGGGGTATAAAGAGACCCAATAACTCGGTCTCAAGTTAATACCCATCAATTTTTAGTAACCAGACCTCACCTTTAAAATAAAGTTCACTGATGGTGAAGTTGTGTTTTTTAGACTTTTTTGTGATTTTTTCCCTTTTCTCCTTGTGTTGGGGGTACCCCTTATCTCTGGACACTACTACCAAGAACCAAAGGTTGCCTCTGGATGAGGCAGGCATATAGCACGTATTTGGACACCTGATGACAATGCCGTAACGCTAATGTGGGGCGGAAAAAAGATATACACCGCACATTTACATAGCGTTTATGAAGGTTATTCAATCTAACCTAATGGTTAAGTAGTTACAAGTGTCCATTCTCCTTCATGATTATTTGGCAAATAGCTCTTAGTCACCAGCACTCCATCCAGAAGAGTGGAAGAAATAAACAGTTAATTTCATAAGCGAAGTGAAAGACCACCAGGTAGCATACGTTCCATTTCAATGGAATAGTGCTAAGCACAAAGTTCCTGTAGTGTTCCAATGCACTTGTTGATGTTGACGCTTGTAACAGATGAGGTCATGTAGGTGTCCAGTCCTTGACAAAGTGTAGTAATTGCGGAGAAGGCGGCTTCACACAGTAGAAAACAATATCTGGTATAATGCATAAAAGGAAGCTCCAACCACCGTCCTAAAGCACAAGTCTTACAAACAGTGCCGGACCTACAGCATATTCACAAAATCCAAATATACATTCCAATACAGAGTACACCAAAGAATGACAAGCCCACCAAGCCCAGATGCCACTAGGTTTGCACCCACTGTTACAAGTGAAAGCTATTAGTTTAGCTCACTGGAGCCAGTTGACAGAGGGTATTGATTGCCACTCAAAGGAGCAATCTCTGTTAAGGTCTCGAATCTATGCCTAACTCCTCCTCACAAAGCATCCGCTTTCGTTGATGCAGTCAGGCTTAGTCCCTTCAAACTGCAGAAACACCTCTGCTTGGTTTGTATATAAAAGAGCTGCACGTCTGGTATAGTATCTCTTTGTTTTCACTTTCTGTACCTGCAGTTTTGCTTTACATTATCAATCCTCAGATTTGGTTGAGAACTTGAATAATTTTTAGAACGAGTTAGATGCCCTTAACACTGGCAAGCATCTCCCCATAAAAAGATCATTCTCCTATTCCTGGTTTAAGATGTGTTTGTTTTCGAAAGACAGGGCGGTGCACTCAGCACCGCCTGCCAGAGTGCCAGGAAGGCATCTCGTGCACTTACATGCACAACATGGCAGGCACCGCGCGGTGCCTGCCATGTTGTGCAAGGAACTGTAGAGGAGTACCATAGGTAACCCCCATGTGCACCCCCACCCCCCAGAGTCCCTGGGGGCCCGCAAAGGGCCCCCACAAGCAATTCCCACATGCCTTTCCACCACGGAAAGGCATGTTTCCGCCCCCATAGAAATATGGCTGGTGGTGCCTAACAGACACCGCCACCATATTAAACTCTATTCCGGCTGGTCGACTTGTTGACTGGGCGGAAAAGCGACAGACGATCTTTCCGTACGCTGCGGTCCCCCCCGCCATAGTAATATGGCTGGGGGGAATGGGTGGCGGGTGGGGACGGATCTCGGGCGGATCGCCACCGCCATGCGGGCGGGGGCAATCCGCCCGAGATCCTAATCGGCCCCTTAGTGTTTAGTGGAGGAAAGATATTGTCAAAGTGTGCCCGGTCCCTAGTGGCCCCATCCTTAAATCCACTTTGGAGTACCCAGTTTCTAATTTTTAGTCTGTATAAGTGCTCTCTCTCTAGAATCTTGCACTCTAAATTAATTTCCTCAAATTTTTTTAGGGTAGCATCAGAGCAGAAATCCCAGAGTCGGAAGCATCCCTTCTGCCTCAAAATATGAAACTCGCACACCTCCATTCCTGGTATGTCGCCAGAGTTGCGAGGGGTTATCGGAATGTAGTGAGGGCTTCTCTGTGGACAGTGAAGTCCCAGACCTCTAGCATGGTTATCGTTATTAATGAGATGTAGATGAGTTGACTGCAAAACTTTAAGGGAATCTAGGGGACATCACCAGTGGAAATATAGCATGTTACTACGCTTGAAGAAGAAGAAAATTTTGTATTTGTTTATTACTAAAAATCATTACAAACAAGATTAAAAACACTTTAGGTTGTGACAGGAACATCAATTAGAACTGACTGAAATCACATCATTGTTCAACAAAACACTTATACTACTTGGTATTGATAAATAATATTAGGATACATTATAAAGTGCACTTGTGCGGTGGTTTACATCTAAGATAAGTAATTAAAGAGCGCAGATTCAATCGATCTGCTATCGCATCTTTAAAAACAAAAACTCATAAAATGGATTTTGTTGCCAATAACATCAGAGAACCTTCTAAAATGGTTTTGTATTTCGCACCACTCATAAAAATCCTTACTCTGAAGAAATGGTAAAAGCTTTCTCAAACATACTACCTACCTGACCCCCTAATTTAACGTAAAGATATATCAAAGTACCTGGATTAAAGTGCAATAGATACAATGTACCTGTGCAAAATCTTGCAACTAGCAGCAGTCATTGAGAAGCACTTGGACTAGACTTAAATTTAGCAGCAATAGTTAAAGTGCGGTTGTGCTGCATCTAACATCGAACTACTACGCATGCTATTACATCACGTTCTATTACAACACGGTTGTTACAACGACCGCGTTGTTAGAACGCGATACCTTTACATCGCAAGTCATTAGATCGACTTGCTGTAGGGGGTGGGCTGGACTTAGTAATAGTATAATTTAGTATTCCAACTCCAACTTGGGATGTAAAGGTATCGTGTACCAACAACACAGTCATTGTAACGACCATGTTGTAAATGGAACATGATGTAATGGCAGCATTGTAAACGCTGTTTCCCTTCCAGTGGTCTAGCTTCTAGATTAATAATCTATAAAGTACCATCGCTTATCTGTTTCCCATTTCAGCCATTCAATCATAAATCATGGCTGGGAGTCTTGGTAGTAGCGCAACAAGTAAGGAGTCTTTTGTTTAGCCCCCTCAAGCAAGACTTTGCCCAGATATAGGTTAAGCAGACCGTTTGCTACTGTCTAATATCTTCCCTCTTCTGGGGAAGTGGCAGGGACAGGAAGACATATAAAATCTGATTTTGCAGCATCATTTTCAGTGCAGCTATTCTTCCTATGCAAGAGAGAGAACATAGTTTTTCCAGGCTGCCAAAGTGGAGCTTGTTTGCATCTAGCAACAATTTGCAGTTTGTTCTGGTGTGGGCCAGTACGGTAGGCTCCATCGGATGCCTAGGAATCTGATGCTGCCTTGAGACTAGTAAAATTATGTTTCCTTATGTGATTCATGACAAAGAACTGCCCTCTGACTAGCACCAAACCTTCAGAGTTAGACATAGTGATTTGGAGCCCTGACACTGCCTAAAAGTTCCTCGAATAAAGGGATAAGAGCCTGGAATGAATCTGTCCAGTGAATTTGATCCTCTACCGAGGTTACATTATAGGGCTGTATTGCATTTCAATACATGGTATAGCTTTCCCCAAACTACTTTATTGAACAATGTTTCATCTTCAAGTTACTTCCTCCCAACCTTTCTTCATTGCAATATCTATAAAATCAAGGCTATTTTGGTGTTCCGGCATCAGTTTGTGCAGTCAGTTGGCTAGGACTTTATCAAAGATCTTGAAGTCTAAATTGAATAGAAAAATGTGTCTGTGAGATGGGCAGAGTGTTGGGTCCTTACATGGTTCGGGTAGCAGCATGATGCAGACTTCACTTATTCCTAAGAAAGCTCTGTTGTTTGCACTTAAATCTTTTAACGGTGCGGTTAAGATGGGAAGGAGTTTGGTAAACCTATCCGGCCTGACACCTTAAAGCACTTCAGCTGCCCAATGTCCCTCGCCTCCTCTTGGCCATGGTGATGAGCTCATCTAGAGTGATGGAGGACTATAATGAAAGTTTAGGAAGTGAAACTGAATCCGTGTATGCTGCTTGCTCTTTTTGGCAAAGTGCGACCTGCTGTATATAAAGATTGATAGTGTGTGTGAAATGCAGGACTCGATTGGGAACCCAAAGCAGCCCTGGCAATTTAATTGTATTACCCTAGGGAAATCACTGCCTGGCCTCGGCAAGCTGCAAACACATGATTCTTAGTGAGGGCTGATATTGCAGTAACAAAACCAGCCCTCACCTCTGCAAAACTTGCCCCCATCCTTATAGCTTCACGTGGAAACACCCGATGCCTGGTACGGCCAGTCCGGCCCTTGTGAAATGCCTGGAGCTTGCCATCAATCATGGTGCGTAGTGTGCCAGTTTCATCTTTAATCTCCCCAATGTGCCTGCATGTTAATGGAATCACAGCTTAAATGGCAGTAGGGTGCAAAATGTGTTCTCACTTTCATAGTATATGGGTCAATATGTAGTGAGCATGTACTTTCCTCTATCTAAATCTAGGATGCAGAGTTGGCCCCATATAGTTGTCACCCTTCTCCAAATTTTATTGAAAGGGATATTTATGTGTTTCTGTTCCTCCTTTTTCAGTGCAGAGGGTAAGTTTCCCTGGTTAGCTGAAACATGCATTTAAGTCTTGCTGCCTATTGGATAAGGGTTCCCCTATTAACTGCTATGAGGGCATCCCAAACAACGCACTTCTGCAGTACCCCTGTATTCCCAATGGTCAAGTATGCTGTTAGTTTTTCAGCCAGGACTATGGGGCCTTCCAGTAATTAATTGTTAAATCACCAAGAGCCCCAGTAATTGAGTCTCACCTTTCTCTCCCAGTTTCATGTAAGTTTCTCATGGCAATGATCAGCAAGAGTCTGGGGATTTAGCCAGCCCCATCCAAAGCATGTTTTAATCCCTTATCCAGTAGGACTAGGTCCATCCTGGCATATGTTTGATGTGCTTAAGAATAGTAGGAGCATTCTATTGTTATTGGGTATTTAGTGCACCAAGCATCCACCAAATCCCAATCATTTACCGAGGCCTGTCCTTCAGCTGATAACTCTGGGATCCCACCAGGACTTAGCTGAGATCTGTCTAGGGCAGCATTTGGTAACATATTAAAATTTCATGTGATTTTCAAGGGTTCCAAAGAGAAATGGGTAAGAATTTGCACAGTCTCTTTCAGGAATACCCTAACTGTCCACAGTTAGGGGCATACAGAGACTTAAGGCTAACTAGGCTATCCTCCCAAAGACTTTAACCTCGACCCATCTACCAGTCTAGCTGGTTTACTAGCTTGATACTTATTCTAAATAAACAGGCCTCTAGGGCTAAGGAGTATTGCTATTCCAACTCTCTTGGAGGAGACAGTCACATGGTATTGAGAAGAAAATATTCATCACCTCAATCTAGCCCTCTCCACCCTCAGGAGGTGGGTCTTCTGTAGAAGCATATATCAGTGTCAGCCACTTTGAATTCCCCCAGAATTCTATGCCATTTGGAGGGGTTATAAAGACCTTGGACATTGTAAGCTATTACTTTCAGTGATGTGCACCCACTAATAATTGTATCATACGAGTAGCATGCATAGCATTTCATTTGTCTCCCACCCAGACAAATGATATGTGATGTAAAATTGTGTGGTCAATGTATCCCTCTCCACTTAAATTCTGGCTAAGAAATATTAACAGTCAAAAGAACACGTCATATTACCAGAGTGCCTGCTCACAAGTACGGCGTATTGGCTGTGTTGATCCATCAATAGGTTATCACCCCCCTACCTGACTGCCACACCCACTACGTAGAAGAAACTATAGGGCCCAGGTACAACTGGGAGCATGATGAAGTTATATCAAGAAGAGTAGTCTTGGTTGCATACAGGGTTTTAACTTGGTTCTTAGGCTTTGCGAGTTTTATGCTGGTGGTACTTCGTCAACAACTTCTGTAGCATTTCATGACTATCTGTTAACTCGGTAAATGGATCTTCGCTGTCCCCTGGTCCTGTGCAGCTTGGTCTTTATCATCCTCTGGTGGCAGGCTCAAGATCTGCCTGGCCTCCCTGAGTGAGCCTGTGGTCAAAGAGCAATCCCCCCATAAAAAGATGTGTAAAATTATAGGTTAGTCTATTCAAGTACTATAGGTTTATTATCGGCGTTATTGTAGTGCGCCAGTAGTGGAGGTGAAGGGACCACCCAAATCAGCTTGCTTAGTGAAATCACCGTAGTTGAACAGGAAGATAATCAAAGTCCACAAAGGGGTAGCTGTGTGTTCATGTCCACAATAACACCACATTTAAGTATGAGGGGTCCCTGATTGGTTATCCTAGGGGGCCAAAGCAACAGCAAATATTCAGGTATGGGGTAGTCGGACGGCATTTGTGTGCTTTTGCGGATGGTTGAAGGGATCAACCCTGGTTACCAAGACCAAATCATTCTTCCCCCACACCACCACTTCAACTCCTGTGGCATCCAGAGAAGATCTGTTGCTCCATGCTCCATATTGGGATGCCTACAGTCATGATGAGATCACAAAGATGCAATTACATCTCGGTACCTGACAAACCACCACGTAAAGGAATGGTAACATTAGTCCCAGGCATCCATGGCGGTGTAATAATTCAGGAGGGAGGAAGCCAGCAGCATTTGAAAACCCATTCCTTTACCCCAACCAATTAGCCCCACCTCACGTCATCACTCTGGCTACGGCTCAGGAAGGCCAGATCCAGTGAAACGATTCCTATCCCATTGGTGACCACACCTTCCGCTCTGCTCTCAACAGGTGCCCCACTCTCAAGGGCCCAAACAATCCTCCATTAGAGGTGCAACCGCCACTGCAAGTTGGCAAAGTTGCAGCAGCCATGCAGCCGCCCATCCCTCAGCATGTGGCTTAGCGTCCGTTACCTCCATGCTGGGATAAACCCCTCATATCAAGTCCACATAAAAGCCATCCGCCAGTGACCTAGGATGGTTGGTGTACCATTCATGGGGATTTGATAGGATTGGCAGGGTTTTACAGGCTAGGCAGAGGAGCCCCTATTTCAAGCGGCCATCTTGGTTGGCAGCCGACCATGCCCCCCACCATCCAACCTAAAAAGAACAAACTCACCTTCAGAACTGAAAATATCAACAAACATTGAGATTGAATCAAAGTAGTGGTGGACTTCAAATCTCTCCATGCACCACTGCTCCTCTAGCCTCCTGAAAGGAATGACACATCAAACACGACTGTTCTCATAGATAAAAGCAAATAGATCAAAGCTCTCTTTCCATCCAGTTGAGTTATGCCCACATCACTGCCTCTTTAGATCCACACCTCAATCTACATCAAGTATCCCCTCAAGTCACCTGCAGTACCGTGCAGAAAATCAGCTCCCTCGTCACACCTTCTACTTGCTACTCCTCTTGCTATATTTAAGGAAAAGAATCTAAATCCAAGACCCATCCCTAATCTCAGTTTTTCTCAGGGCATCTTCTTCACCCTGAGACAAAATTCTAGTTTAAGCCTCAGCTGAAAAACTCCTCTTTTGAACCAAATGAGGCAAAAATTACAGAACCTGTAGCTAACGATCCGTTTATTGGATATAGAAAGTCATGAAGTGATTTGTCATTGTTTCTTGATAATAACCATATAGGGGGTCCTTGCAGAACATAACATATCCTCTCATTGACTATGATGTCATTAGACATTGCTTAAAATCATCGAGGTGATGCAGACTGCACATCTACTTTTCAATATGTCTAGTATTCAAACACATTTAATCCCCTGCAACGAATCCTGAAACTAATTACCTGTGTGTCCTGTAAGTTACCTATTAATGTAAATTTGCAGCATTTGCATTTAACAGAACCTTTCTTTCTTTGCAGCTTCTCTTTTACATTCAGGACAGTGATGATGTTTATGGCTTAATCAAATTTCACAGTCTAGAAGACCAAATGATTGAAAGCAGCCCAAGTGGTCGTTTTCTCTCCCTAACCTTTGCCAGACAAGGAGGGACTTTAAGAGATGTGAGGCTGACATATTTGGCATTGTATATTCCTGCTGGCGCCATAGACCCTTTGAGAGCGAGAGAGGGAGTGCTGAACGTTTCTACAAAAAACAATATTGTCTTCTCGGAAGGGAAACCTCAAATTACTGTTAAGCTGCCAATTAGAAACGATGCATTTCTGCAAAATGGCGCCCATTTTGTCGTACAGGTGAGAGACCTTTTATTTAAACATTTCATTGTCTGTTATAAAAGGAAACTTTTGATGCACTTTTTTTTTAATGTAATTTCTATATGTGCCCACCGGATAAACAAACGCTCTGTCTAGTCTGTGATTGTAGCATACACCATACCACCAGGCCTGGAAAGATATTTGCGTACCATCTCACCATGCTTTAGTTATCTGTTGTAAGGCAACTTTCAAAAGTAAATCAATTATGTGAAAATTGCTGGAAAGAATAGACCAATCCTCAGAAACGCTACCCAGGAATAAATTAATAAAATGGATTTGTGTGAGAAAAATATTATTGATTTGTTGCTAAACATGTAATTAAAAATTGTAGGTATGAGGACATTCAAACAACATGTGTTTCAAGTCCGCTGAAACAGTATTACATGTCCAGCAGGAAGAGGGGAGAGTGGATTTCATCCTATGTAAGGAGGGAGGTGTGTATAAAAACCTATTATAGATAAAAAATAAAGTCTGAGTGGTATTAGCTGCCCTTGAACTTTTTCTTATTTTAGTCCAGATTTTATTCCAAACTGAAGTAGAAAAGGTAATCTGGAAATCAATTTCCCACGAAATTCCCATATTCGTTTTAGTTCGAGTATCTGGAGGGAAGGTTATCTGTTTATATAGTTGAGATGCTAAAGGAGAGTTATTTAAAAGCAAATATCGTTTGTGAGTAGAAGATGGGTCCGTTGAGATTGATGGGAGTTGGTCATAAATCGATAGAGTGAGCGAGCTTAAGGAAGAAAATTGAGGTTTGCAGGGGTTATTTAAAGAGAAAAGTACTTGAGCGGAAGGAAAAGAAATACATTCCCATGAAAGAGTTGATAAACCTAATGAAGACCTTTAGCATGCCAAGTTTTCCCAAAAATTAATTTGTTTTTAATCTTGAGAGATATATTATACCAAATAGGAGACTGTAAAAATTATTCTTTAGGGTCTTGGTAGGAAGTAATAATAGGTTGTAAAATTTTACAAGTATTATTAAGAATAGGGAAGGATAGAAAAGGAGCTTTATGAGAAAGAGCTATGAATTCTTTAAAGTGCAATGGGAATATATATATATTTTTTAAAATTTTAGTCCATAAGGGTAGGTTGATTGCATCATCATTCCGTAACAATAAAGAAGACTGCTTGAGGAAAAAAGCTATATGATAGGAATGAAAGTCTGGAAAGTTTACTCCTCCTAAATGTTTGGGATTTTTAGGTTTATGGAGACACATACAAGCCTTCTTATTATTCCATAGGAATTTCGATAAGATCTAATAGAGTAACTTATATTGAGATTTATCTATATTTATAGGAATGTTAGAAATAAAAAAAATAAAAAAAAGTATGATGGGTACCAGCATCTTTATAGTATCTAGGCGACCACACCAAGACAAAAATAGGGGGGTCTATCGGGTTGTAAGCGAGCGAGCTTAACTTCGTATGTAGTTCCTTACAATTAAGAGGAACAGTTTCTTTAATAGATCGAGAAAACCACAAACCAAGATATTTGATTTTAATTGGATTCCAGTGGAATTGAGAGGAAGTAAAATCAGCATGAAAACATAACTTATTTAGTGGAACAATTTCACACTTGTCTGGATTCAATTTATAGCCCGAGATTGACGTAAGAAATTCCACCTCTGATAAAAATGGGTGTGCAGTCTAAATATCGAGTATTTTTTTTCGAATGGACATAATATCGACTCCAGAATATCGAGATGGCATAAATATCGAGGTAAGTATTACCGATGTATTTATTATTGATCTTCATGTATGTAAAAAAATATCGATTGAAAAAATATCGAGTAAGTAATATCGATAGTAAAAAATATCGTTTTTTCTAGTAGTTTAAAAATATCGAAAGTTGTGTTATCGACTGTCATGATATCGACTAATAATATTGATATAAATAATATCGAATAGTTAAATGTACACTGTTTTAAATTTTTGTTACTACATTTATTGTTAAAATATATGTTAATTTTGTATTTATTTATATTGAAATACATTTTTTTTAAATTAAAAATTAAAAAAAAATATTCAAATACTATAATAATTTCTAGGAGCGGGTAGTGGGTTTTTTATGCCGAATAGGGTGGGAAGTAATTTAATTATAATTAATTAAATATTTAAATGTATTAATTGGTAGTAATATTTAATTAATTGTTATTTAAAAAATTATTGTTGATTATTTAAAAATTAATTCGTAACTAATTTAATTTAATTGATTAATTGTTATTATGTTAATTTAAATAATTTATGTCATGTAGCGGGTTGTGGGTTTATAGGGGAATAGGGTGGGAAGTAATTTAATTATAATTAATTAAATATGTAAATATATTAATTGGTAGTAATATTTAATTAATTGTAAATTTAAAAAATAATTGTTGATTATTTAAAAATTAATTGGTAATTAATTTAATTTAATTGATTAATTGCTAATTATGTTAATTTAAATAATTTATGTCATGTAGCGGGTTGTGGGTTTATAGGGGAATAGGGTGGGAAGTAATTTAATTATAATTAATTAAATATGTAAATTTATTAATTGGTAGTAATATTTAATTAATTGTTAATTAAAATATAATTGTTGATAATTTAAAAATTTATTGGTAATTAATTTAATTAAATTGATTAATTGCTAATTATGTTAATTATTTTTTTTTATTTCCTGTAGTGGGTTGTGTGTTTATAGGGGAATAGAGTGGGAAGTAATTTAATAATAAATAATGAAATATTAATATTTTTTTAAGGTATACAACGTTTACCACGCAACTTTTACAACGGACTACCATTACAACGAAACTTTTACAACGCAAATACCATAACAACGCATGTATTTAGAACGAATGTTTTTACTATGCAGGTACTTTTACAACGCATACCATTACAAAGTAAGTATTGGTAAGTATGTAATTATATTTCAAATGTTATAGTTTTGGATTGTTGGGTAAAGGGATATTTTTAGGGTTCAGGGTCAGTTTTCAGTTTTTGGGTAAAGGGGTATTTTTAGGGTTCAGGGTCAGTTTTCAGTATTTGGGTAAAGGGGTATTTTTAGGGTTCAGGGTCAGTTTTCAGTTTTTGGGTAAAGGGGTATTTTTAGGGTTCAGGGTCAGTTTTCAGTTTTTGGGTAAAGGGGTATTTTTTGGGTTCTGGGTCAGTTTTCAGTTTTTGGGTAAAGGGGTATTTTTAGGGGTCAGGGTCAGTTTTCAGTATTTGGGTAAAGGGGTATTTTTAAGGTTCAGGGTCAGTTTTCTGTTTTTGGGTAAAGGGGTATTTTTAGGGTTCAGGGTCAGTTTTCAGTTTTTGGGTAAAAGGGGTATTTTTAGGGTTCAGGGTCAGTTTTCAGTTTTTGGGTAAAGGGGTATTTTTAGGGTTCAGGGTCAGTTTTCAGTTTTTGGGTAAAGGGGTATTTTTTGGGTTGAGGGTCAGTTTTCAGTTTTTGGGTAAAGGGGTATTTTTAGGGTTCAGGGCCAGTTTTCAGTTTTTGGGTAAAGGGGTATTTTTAGGGTTCAGGGTCAGTTTTGAGTTTTAGGGTAAAGGGGTATTTTTAGGGTTCAGGGTCAATTTTCAGTTTTTGGGTAAAGTTGTATTTTTAGGGTTCAGGGTCAGTTTTCAGTTTTTGGGTAAAGGGGTATTTTTAAAGTTCTGGGTCAGTTTTGGGTTTTTGGGTAAAGGGGTATTTTTAGGGTTCAGGGTCAGTTTGGGGTTTTTGGGTAGAGGGGTACAGGGTAAAAATAACGTAAATTTAAATTTACATTAAATTACTTAAATTATATTATTTTTAATTATATTAATTTCAATTAATTTACATTAATAAAAATATTATATAATTACCAATACTTACGTTGTAATGGTATGCGTTGTAAAGGTATTTGCGTTGTAAAAACATTCGTTGTAAATACATGCGGTGTAATGGTATTTGTGTTGTTAAAGTTTTGTTGTAAAGGTATGCGTTGTAAAAGTATGCGTTGAAATGTCATACATCTTATATTTAATTGTATTTAATAGAAAATAATTTTAAATTAATTTATAATTATCAAAAAAAGAATTGGTAATTAGTTGTAAATTAGTATTAATAGGTAAGTAATAGAAATAATTATAGTTAATTAGTAATTTTAATATATTAATTATTATATAAAATTAAATAGTTAATCATTTGTAAAAAAAATTATATTGATATTATTTTGTAATTTTTTTATTAATATATGAAGTATTTACTTTCCCTACTGTTGCACCCACTGGAGTGGGAATAGTAATTAGTATGGGTTCAGTGTCCAGCACCTTCCATGAGTTTACAATTGGTGAAGTGGGAATTGTAATTTGTATGGTTTTAATGTGTAGTATGGTTTTGTGAGTTTATAATTGGTGCAGTGGAAATAAGAAAACATTTTTTATACAAATATTTATTATTGGTAGGATACTATAATAAAGTTTTAAATTTACATAGAAAATGTTTGTATTAATTATAATTATTGTTATTGTAGTAGTTAAAAGATAAATACATTTTTAAAATTATTAAAATTTAAAATGCATTTTTAAATAGAATATTTCATATGTAATTAATATTTATATAGAATAGTAAAGAAGGAAACATACACAGGGTTAAATGCAATAAATGAAAAACAGTTTATTAACATATAACAAATAATTTGTAAGTAGAGATGTATTTTTTATTTCTATTGAAAATTGTAAGTAAACAGTTTTTATTATCCAAAAAAATATATGAAGTGCATATATATGTTTTTAACAAATAAATGATATTAACGTAATTTTATGTTTATTCACATATATTGTAATTTAAATAGTTAAAGAAACAAATTGGTAATATGTACTTTTCATTTAATAACAATTATTTTATTCACATAGACATTGAATATATTGTCATAGATAAATATGTATATTTCTTTTATAACAGTAACATTTTTGTTTCTTACAAAGTAATCATATTTTTTTTAAATTAATATTATGAATATTGAACATATTTATAATATTAATTTTTACATAGATAAACACACAAATACATTTTTATATACATACATAATGTTTAAACTAATATTAGCTATTTTTATAAACAAATTATTTGTAACAAGGTTATATATGGAATTTTTTTTAACATATAGATTATTTTCAAAATGTATATATAAATCATAAAATATTATTTAAAGTAACAGATAACAGTTGAATAATTATTTGAAAGTAATGAATATTTAAGAAATAATTTTCTACAATTTAAATAATTATTTACACTTAATATAATACTCAGTGTATTTATTTAAAGTGTTGGAATATAGAAATTAAAGAGGTTTTTGCTGTATACAGGGACTACTTTTTAACCGCGTAATGTTATTTAGGCTTATTTGGTGCTTCAACAGATCGCGGTTGGATGCTGCTTCGCGTTAGAGAGGGTAAGTTTGTTTTAATTGTATTTTAGAAGTTAATGAAGTTAGTGTTAGTTTATGTGTGGTGTGTTTAGGTGTATGTAGATAGGGTTATTAAGAGAAGATTGTGTTTTCGGTGTTAGGTAGAGTGTACGATATTTGATTTTTACCGCGTTTTAGTTGTAGGTGTGTGACGTGAGCTAATATGTTTAAATGTTACAAAGATAATATGTTTGGTGTATAAATATGTGTTTTTATATATGTATGGGTGTTTTTGTGTGGGTGGGTATGTATTTTATTTTTTCCAGGTTATCGTCGCGTTTTACTGTTTTTGAGGAGTTCCTTCTTTTTCGATCAGAGTTGTGTGACGAGTATTATATACTCTTATTTTTGCACACAAATATTTTGGTTATCAAGTTTTCCAGGAGCGTTTTTTTTTCAACATTACTATTTTCGGGTTTTTAATCGTATATCGTGTGTATTACATTGGAGAGGAGTCGCTATGGATTTGCTTGTATTTTTCCATTTTTTTTTGGGCTTCCATGGATTGTATGGGTTTTTGCAATGGTGTCGTATGGATTGCTTGGAATTGGATTACGTTTGAAGCTGCAACAGAAATGTAAGTATTTACAAAAATTTTATGGGTGGGGAAACTGTTTTAATTTTTGCTTTAGTTACGTTGTATGTAACATTTTGTAAATACATGATCTAAATACATTTTATATATGTTCATATTATGTATTTGATAATTTAATTGCAAATTGTTACATGTAAAAATCAAGGAATTTAGAAAAAAAATGCTTAATGTAACGTGTATAGTTTTGTTATGTTTTAAAGAATAGTTTTTGCAATCATTGATAGATATTCTAGTCCTTTGCTAGTTGGATAGAGGGTAACTTGACTTTGGAGTGTGTTATACATTTTTTTCGTTTCTTTGGTGAGTTTAGGTCCGATCAAAGTTACTGATTGCTCCATTCGGAGCTCCTGGTAACTCTGTTCTTTTTGTAAGGATTGTATTAATTTGTGAAGGGTAGGCGTTCCTCGGCCTGTAGTTGCTTGGAAGGCATTGTGCCATCCTTCAACTGCATTGTTTGTTTTAGCTTCCTTATTTAGTGTGCTAAGGTAGACATTCCACCAAGCTATTTGGTATTTGGGATGTCTTCTATGGCCTGATCTGTGTAGCCTTCCTACCCATGTGTCTTCGAAGTAGTCAAGCATAGGGCTTAGTCTTTCTTCGGTTCTTTTAAAGTAGGGGCTGTCTATTAACAAATTATAGTGCTCAGTTACATCTGTCAGTGGAAAATAGGCTAGGGCGCTGAGTTTTTTTATTTGATAAGCAAATGTGCTATCAGTGGCGTATTGGATACTCAAGGTAGATTTTTGTAGATGTCGCCAGATACATTGGTTCAAATGGTAATAGCAACCTTGTATTGCTGTGTGTGGGTATGTTTTAAGGATGCTGTTTATCATTGCTTTTTCAAAGTCAATGATAATTTTTTGTGGAAAATAGTTGTTAGTATGTTGATTGACTTCAGTTAGTATTTCTTGATAGGTAGCTTGCTGTTTGTTTGGTAGAAGGGCATAAAGGAATGGAATATTAGCATTTTGGAAATGACCATGGATAGTGTATAATTGATAAAAAGGTTTGGGGCATACAGAAAAAGTACCGTCCATCATCCAAGTTTGGCATTGGGTAAGTTTAGTCATGTTGTTTGCTGTGGCAAACAGTATAATTCTTTTATCTTTAGATTTGTTGTCATAGAGTATAAAATTATCTTTATTGTGAGTTACAGAGAGTTCAGGGGGAATTTGCACTTCTTCAAAAGTTTTTGGTGTGGGAGGAGTAGTGCATGTTGCTCTTTTTTGTCTAGCTACAGTTCTTTTAAGGGATTCGATAGATGGTAATTGGCTAGAAGCATGTTGGGGAAGTACACTTAAATGGTGTTTCAGAATAGCAGTTGTTGGTTGATCAGTACTAGTACTAGCTTCTTTAAGGGAATCTAGCATTTGTCTAATCTCTATTTCTGTTACATTGGGTGGGTGATTATGTTCCTTAGTATAAGTAACATTAGTTTCCTGAGTTATAGCTCTACCATAACATTTGTTGGCATACTATTTCGTACACTTCCAAAACACTTTCAAATCTTTTTGTTTCTCTTGAGTGTAGACATATCCCATGTAACAAAGAAGCATTTTCCCTGTTTGTGAATAAATGAATTTAGCTCCTTCAGTCATGATTGTATTGTAGTGCTAGGAGGTAATTAAAAGAGAATGTCATTACATTTTTTGAAAAAATAATGTTGTATTCTAATAATACAGTTTAATACATTTCTGATTTACCTGTAAATCTTTTGATGATTTCAAGTAGTTCTTTTCAGGTGTTGATGTTCTTCAAACTGTTATTTTCTGTGTATATATTTTTGTACCTGTGGAAGTTGAGAAAAAGTGTACAAATATTATATAACTATTTATGATATTTTGGTAGAGGTTTTTAGCTAGTTTCTATTTAGTTACCTATCTATTAAATGTCGAAGTTACATTTCAATTATATACTTACTTATTTATATTTAACTTTTGATGTCCAGGTGTTGTCTAGGTCTTCTGTATTTTCTTTTTGTCTGTAGGATAAATAGTAAAAAAAAACATATATTTTAGGTATTTGGCTTTTAAAGATAGGTGTGAGGTTTGAGAGTTACATTTTTGAGGGCAAATAATGTAGTAGTACTTACTTTAGATAGGTGTAGCTGTCTTTATGTTGAAGTCAATAAGTTTTCTTTCACAAATCCTGCAGAGTTTCGTCTTCCTTTAGTTAGGAGATGTAGGCAGCATTTTTAGTTTGCTGTAATCTTGTTTATATAGTATGAGTGTAATTGTTTGTGAAATAGGATTGGTTGTTTAAATTGATAGTCTGTTTTTATTTGTGGATTTGAATTTTTTAACCTGTTATGCAAACTGCTTTACTTATATGGGTGACGCCAATTAACGTTTATTTAATGTGTAAGGCCTTATTTAGTATAGGTAATGTTACCTTTATATTTTTAAAGTGGAGGAATATATATAATTTGCAGTAAGAAATGTTTAGTTGTTGGAAACATTGTTTATGTATTATAAAATGTATGTTTGTATTTATTTTGTGTTATAAATGTTAGGAAAATATATAGTATGTTTTATAGCTTTATAGAAACAATTAGTGAATAATTATGATTAGTATGACTACATTTTAAGATAATAAAGTGATTTATTCAAGGATGTAGTAATTTCGATATTTTAAAAAAACGATCAATTTGCTATCTATATTTTTGTATTCGATATTTTGACTGTTTTTGATTTATAGATGTGATAATCGATGTTTTAGAAATCGATAATGTAGATAGTCGATATTGTTGTAGTCGTTGTTTTTTTAGTCGATAATGTGGTTTCGATATTTTAGTGTTTTGTTGTTTAAGTATAGGCAAGCGATAATTTTGTAGTCGATAATTTGTCATCGATATTTTGTCCAGTCGATATTCGGTCTGTCGAGGTTATGTCAGTGATCCATAAAAATTACGATAGCGATGACATAACTAATAGAATTACAGATCATAAATGCCAGTACTGCACCTTTCCTTTCTCTTTTACTCTTGACAAGCAGTGAATTGAGCATCTGCCCTCAATAACCACTTTTTCAGTTTGACTTAATCAAAAACTTTTATTTATATTAATTTGCATCAATTTTACTAAAAAACTTCTGAATTAAAAGTACTTCATTATATACCAAAACCACCTTCTAACCCTCTAAATTACCCTTTGGACACCCATTAGAAAAATAGAAAAATACTCAACATTCACTCTCTCTGCTATGAACTCTCACATATCACACGTACTGTGTCTGATTCATACTTCAATTATACTCATTGCCACATTCATACACCAATTCCAACTCTCATACTAAGACAAAAACATATAAAGGACAACAAACAGCCCACCCTGGGGACCTCAGCGCAGATAACTTTCTCTGATAAGGTACACAAAATTTCTTTTTTCAACAACAATAATAACTAGAAAAACAAGGCCATCAGCTAATTTTGAAAACAATTTGCCCTCCTAAACAGAATCCATCCTTTTGATTGGCCACACATAATCTTGTGATCTACGCGTTTCGAATCCCACTTTTTTGTAGGGATTCTCTTCAGAACCCAACATTTCTTGTCTTTCACTCAAAGAAAAAGCGTAGGTGTCTCTCTATGAAGTAATTTGTATTGGATGAGCCCGTCGCACACTCTTGTAGTGAAATCTTCCAGGTACATAGGTGATTTTCTGTTGATATTTTTATGGTGTCTGTAGATGCATGTTCATTTCAGTAGCTCCAAGTTGTTTGAAGAATCAAAGTCTTAATCCTGATCACGGAAGGCTTGTTCGGCTGTTTATAACAAACGCTGGAGAAGTTTTGTTTTAGCGTTGTATATCGTGGGATCTTGCGATGTCTTAGAAGTTGTTTTTTATTAATGCATCTTGATTTTACTCGCAGAAGGCTTGTTCACATCAGATGCTGGGGAAGTTTCATTTCAGCGTTATTTATCGCGTGCACGCACGATTTTGGCGTGGCCTTGCTGCACATAAGCCAAACCCTGTGTTGTTATTTCTATAAATAATAGAATGTCATTGGCATAAGCAGAGAGTTTAAGCTGCTTATCACCAATCCTGTAATTTGGTAATTAACTGAATCCGGATCGAAAAGGGCTCAAGAGTAAGAAGAGGAGAAAGAGCACAACCTTGTCGAACTCCTCCATGAAGTGGAAAAGATGGAGAGAGAAGGCCATTAACTAAAAAAGCTGATGTAGAAGAGTAATAAAGCAAATATACTTATTAAAAGTGGGTCCAAATCCAAACCAGGATAGAGTAGAGAAAATAAAAGGTCAGCTAATTCGATCAAAAGCTTTCTCTGCGTCTAAAGAAATAACGGCTAAAAAATCTTTATATGTGGCTGATTTACCGAGGACATTTAAAAATAAACGAGTATTATCTGAAATATGTCTGCCTTTGATAAAACTGTATTGTTCATGACCAATCAAGTGAGGCATTACGGGTTCTAGACAAAGCGCTAGGATTTTGGTAAAAAAGTTTATAATCTACATTAAACAGAAGGGTCTGCAGTTTTTACATAGTGTTTAATATTTATTGTCTTTAGGAATAAGACCAATTAAGACGTCTTGAAAAGAGCCACTAGATTTGCACGAAGAAATAAAGAAGAGAAGAAGTTGATGCAAGGATTAGTTTAGAAAAATGCAAGTAAAATTCTATAGTCTAGCCATCAGGGCCTGAAGCTTTACTTCATTTAATAGTATTCATAGCATTTGAAAAGTCCTGAACTTGAATGTCATCATCTAGTGATGAAAAATCAATGTTGGAATGATAAGGAGGAGTAATCCGAGACAAATACTTAACAGTATCTGCCTGAGATATAGGGACCTCTGGAGTAAATATTTTGAAAGAAATGAGAAACTTCTTTTAAAATTTCTTTGTTTTTATAGACCGTAGTATTGGAAGAGGTGAGAATAGATTCAATCTTTGTGAAATCTTTTCTAACTTTTAGATAGTTTGCTAGCAATTTCCCCGCTGTATTTTGGCCTCCATAATAATTGACAGAGGATTTAAGTAAGAATGAGTTTGTGTTTTTTGTGGATAATTTGTTGTAAGTGAATTTGGATTTGAGTTCTCCTAAAGTTGTTTTGGATTTACCTTTAAGGTAGATTTTTTTCTAATTGTTTAATATGAGTTGTAAGAGTTTTCAACGGATTGAGAGATGCTTTCTTTTTCCGGAACACCAAGGAAATAATAAAGTCCCTAGATTCAGCTTCAAAAGTATCCCACATAACCGGAAAAGAGGATACTGTATTCTCAATTTCAAGAAAGAAAGTATTGGCAAATGAATCAAAGCATTGAGTGAAGTTGAGGTCTAACAAAAGGGAATTATTAAACCTCCATCTTCTAACTCCTTGGGTAGGTGGAAGATCAAAATCTAAAATAACTGGAGCATGATCTGAAATTAAAATTGAACCAATATATGAACTAGTAACATGATGAGTAAGCGATTTAGAAAGAACGAGGTAATCTAATGGAGTCTGGGGGAGATGTACACGGGAGAAAAATGTTTATTCTAAAAGTGTAGGGTTACATAGTCTCCAGGCATCCCTTAACGGTTTTTGCTGAATAACAGATGTGAATTGAGCGTGCATGCGGGTTGGAATGAACCTGGATTTAAAATGTCGATAAGTGATAGGAACTGAAACCATGTTACATTCTCCACTAGCTACCAAATAGTCACCTTTGTAAGACATCAATGTAGATAAAATGTCAGGCCAAAATATGTTATTTGGGGATGTGGGTGCGTAAAGGTTAAAAATTGTCATGGGAATTTTGTTGACTAGTAGTAAAATAGAAATCCATCTACATATGGTATGCGTTAATACTTGTACATCTAACTGTTTGTGGCATAAGATAGCGACACCATTACGTTTCCCAGTTCCAGGAGGGGCAAAAACATGGCCTACCCATTGTCGTTTAAGTTTAGATATTTCTTTGTCTAGAATGTGAATTTCCTGTAGTACGGCTATATCACATTTTAAATGAGAAAGATGAGTTAAAACTCTCTGATGTTTTATAGGCGAACCCAAACCCTTAACATGCCAAGAAATAAATCTTAAAGATATCTATAGTTTAATAGTACAAGTATTCCATTGAGTTAAAGAGCAAGAGTGATTAGAACATATTGAAACCATAAGTGCAATCAAATTTATCGAAGAAACATTTGCAATAAGCCAACTAAATTGAATAGCATATATATGAGATTGTATGGTTAAGAAGCCATCTATATATAGATCATTAAACAAGTATTCATTGTAACCTTAAAACTTATGCTTGCTATCTTTATCTAAATATGTCACCTGCATTTTTGTGCTGTATTTTAAATATCTTACTTTTTTAAACAGTAGTGTTTATGATAATAGTTACATTTTGCTTAAGGTTATGTTAAATGGGCCATGCCCCAAATATTTTCCTTCTTTTTGCAGTATTGGCGAAAAGGTAACTTTTTGTTTTAGCAGATGAGCTAATTTTGTCTTGATCTGATGGGTGCTTTGATTGTCAATCCACCAGGGGTTGGATTCTAGTTAGGAAGGAACTGCGTCATTGTAGAACCATTAGGGGTAGGTTGTGTCAAGGGGCTCTTCCTCACCAGCTGGCCAGAGCCCCTTGATTTGCACGGCAGTGGACGTGACTCATCTACATTCCTGCATTCAGACTCCGACTCAATCCACCCCTGAAGGTTCTACAATGACGCAGTTCTTTCTTAACTAGAATCCAACCCCTGGTGGAGCGATCAATCGAAGCACTCATCAGATCTTTGATAGTTACTACTACTGGCTGTCCTACCTCATCCTGAAGAAGACCCGAAGTGACTTCAATTGAATCACGCACTTTCTTGAGTTGAAACGTCGACGTGCCTACACAATCCTTCCCCTTTCTCTACACTCCATGTAATAGCAAAACCATGTATGGATTGGAGATTCAATGAAATAGGGATTGATGTCTACTGAATTAACTTTTTATGCACATTTTGTACAGTACTGTATATATGTTATTCACCCAAAGCACTTTGTCCCTTCTAGATCACATTATCACTGATTAGTTTATTGTTTGTGCCGGCCTTTTTAAAAAAAAGAAACAACATTGTTTTTTGTGAAAGCCTGACTGAGATATAACTCTAATTGTATACCAGAAAAATAAATTAATGTATGAATACAATTGATATTGATTACATCAATCTAGGTGTGTTTACATTTTTTCTTTTTCTTTTTAAATGCTATTAAAGTAATTATCTAACTCCTGATAGAGCCTACCTCACCTTTGTATTTAGGATATTGTCCTAAAGGTCCGGACACTTTCTGACCATCTTGTTAATTGGTTACTGTCCCTGAGTTTTGTAAATGGTGGCTTTTTATTGGTCAATAGGCTTAGTAGTCCCTCCTTAGTACAGCCTTGTCTCTTCTTGTAACCGCCTATGAGGATACCCCCCTGTTACATGTGATAAAAGGGTTTGTAAGCATATATTCCTCCTTTTGTAATATTTCAATTTGCTCCCATCAGTGGGTAAATTATACTTGATTCCTAGAAATTCAGCAAAAACAAGTTAGTTTGAGTGAACAGGATTCCTTTTATTGATGGTTTTCCACTGAATTTTCTCCATTTTTTCACTCATTTATCCTGCATGTCACCGGATAAATCCTGAGCGTATATGCTCAGGATTTATCCGGTGACATGCTGGACAATGACGACTGCCTCTAAAATTTGCTCCACTGCTGATGATGTCTGCCACAATATGTGAAAATGAAATATTCGATTGTGATACTCGTGCTGTCTTTGAAACAACCGAAAAAAATGAAAATAGCCTTGAGAAAGCCCTGGCTCAACTCACCACATAGGGCGAAACACGTGCCGGCTGTTCTGTTTTTCTACCTCTAAAACTTTGTATTATAAATATCTGATAAATGAGTGAAAAAAATTGAGAACATTCAGTGGAAAACCATCAATAAAAGGAATCCTGTTCACTCAACCTAAAGTGTTTTTGCTGAATTTCTTGGAATCAAGTATAATTTACCCACTGATGGGAGCAAATTGAAATATTGGAAAAGGGAAATATATGCTTACAAATCCTTTCATCATTACTGTTCTTCAAGAGGCTGGGAAGGTCCAGAGCCTTGAGCAAACTTTTCCTCCACGTAACAATTGGGATAATTGTCCTGTCCCAGGATTCCTGGATCTTACTCTCTTTTCTCAATAACCCCCTGTTACATGTGCTGTTACTCCCTAGGTTTTAATTACAGCCTCAAGGCACTATTTTGTTAAAAGGCTTAAGGCAAGACACACACTTGGTCGTAAGCTAGGCTGGCAGTGGTTACTTCTCTCACTAGAACCTCTCACATTTTTATAAGACCATTTTTAAATTTCCCTTCATCAGCTCCACAGAGATTACAACCTAATCCAAAATTAATGTAATCATTCTTTTGTCACATTTCAAAGCTACTAATTGCATATATGGACATAGCTATTTGAATGTACTCATAGTACTGTCTTGCATGCAATGCATTAGTCAGTGTGGATTTACCATATCGTCTGCATGTGACTAAAAAAAGTTCGCTGGTCTGGTGCTTTGCTCACTAGGGACCTCTAGGAGCAGTTTGTGGTACTGAACCTAGAAATGCAGTGCTGGTGCATTGCCCACTAGGTACCTCTAGGAGCAGCTTGCGGTACTGCACAAAGACATGCAGTGCTGGTGCCTTGCTCACTAGGGTCCTCTAGGAGCACCTTGGGGTACTGCACTGCGACATACAATGCTGGTTCCTGGCTCACTACGCAAGCATTTGCAATGCACTATGGCTTGTATTACTGAACGTATGAGCTATTGCTGTAGCATTATTATTTGCAACACCAATACCCCCAAACTATTAGTAATGTGAGAACTATTGAATTGCAAATGCTTGTTTTCAATGTTGTTTTTTGGTAAACATTGCAAGACTGTCACAAGCTGGCAGACTAAGGTGCCATGGCTGCAGGCGTTGGCTGCTGAAATGCAAACTGTGCGACTGGGACTACTGCATTTCTTTCTAGTGTTAAAGGAACAAGAAAGAAAGATAGATCTGCTAATACAAATGTTGGTCTATGAGTGTCAGTGGAGAACGTATTCAAGCTACCATTGGGGGTACTTCTGATGGCTACAACAACTTAAAATCAGTGAGGAAGAATCAATGCAACCACACATAAGGCAACCGTTATATTTTTTTGGCGTAGACCGGCTCTGTCTGTCCTTTCTCAGTGTGAGCGATGTACCATTTTCTATTTGAACATACACATTATATAGTTTGGGACAGTGTATGGTGAACACAGGAGAAGAGAAGGGGCTCTCACTCTCTTAGCCTACTGGGGCTAAGACAATACCGATCATTTTAAAATGTTATAAAATGCCTACAAGTCAACTGGGTGTTTGTTTTGTATTTAACGGTATGATACTTCTGTTGTAATCCAAAGACATCAGTCCAAACGATACTGTCCATTCTTTATCGGGTGTATAACATTGTATATTTATGAATTTATAGCAATACCAGATGTTCAAATTAGTTACAGAAGTCATGTAGGGCATATTACTGCGACCGGCTAGTTTAGTGAAATATTCCTTAATAGCATTGTTGTTTTCACCTCAAGCACATATTTGCTGTACTCATCAATTTTAGTCCTATTTTCTCTCTGAAGTACCTTGCTATTTAACCCAGAGGCACAGTATTTAACTGAAAAGGAAGCGCAAACTAATTATCTTCTTGGACCAACATAAGTTAGCAAACGGAGATCATAAAACTGTAGCATTCAGGCCACGAGAAGGAATTTTGCTGGTTTGTGAAACCATTCCATGCCCTGAGCTCCAGTCCCAATCCAACCTTCCTCAGGCTTGACCCTCGCAGACCAAACGTACGTCTTGTCATGCTGTGAATGCACAGGCTTCATTTAGTACCCTAATATTTAGATGAAATCCATTCATGAAATCTAATGAAATCCACACTAAGGGCAACTCTCATGTCCTGTAATCCGTAATCCGTAAAGAGATTAAGAGCCCAGTTAAGGTGTGGACTCCTCATAACGAGTGGTGCAGTTTTACTCGGTTGAACACTAGCAGCGCACTAAGACATATTATCACCACTGTCAGAAACCAAGTATGTCGCTACCAAAAACTCATAAAAAGATCAGAATTAATACCTCTTAGGGCTTCAGTGAAGTTTCATGCCCTGGTTGTCCTAAACCACGGTCTGTGGCCTTCCTACAGCGAGCCTTGGTTTTCATTTACCTTTTTACCAGTATAATCAGCAGAAATAGATACAGTCCTAGCTGTGCTCTTCTCATCCGGGTCAAGGGTAACTTGCGCGAAATGCCACCTGACCCTTCCGGTTTACCAGTGCCCCAGTGGCCTCTCAAACCGCAGCCTCACACTGCACCTTCTAACACAGCCATTATCATTCAGGCAGATGGTTAAAATAGGTACCCCACCTTAATCAAGGTCATCTGCAGGAAGTAGGTAAACCATCCGTTCCCATATCTATAAAAAGCACAAACGGCACAGACCTTTTTGCCCTCCGTTTTTGTTTTGTAGCATGGGTGTATTCATGCAACTCTCTGTGCGGTATTCACTGGGGAGATTCCCATCATTTACAAGGGGGCGTGGAAATGCATTCATTGCATGTGCTACTGCAGAACGTGATAGGGGAAGGAGTACCAAACAGAGCTCAGACTGCACTTCACACATTACGTAGTTTACAGTTTGAGAGCCTCCATGGTCACTGAGTCAGGGGTGTTCTGCAAAAGCTTTGTGCCCATCGGAGGGCATAGTCACAGAGTGTGTCTCTGTGACGATGCCCTCCGCCCTCCGCTCAGCCCTCCGCTCAGCCCGCTCAGCCCTCCGTTCAGCACAACGCCGTTCCAGGGCATCTGCAAAGGCTGAGAGTGGTGGGTGCTTGTCACTCTTTCAGCGTGTGTGCAAGCTATAACAGAGACAGCCGCACACTATGACACATCAGTCTACCTCTTCTAATGGGCACCGTATATCATAGGCACAGGTCCTGCCTTGTGACGCACAGTTCCATCCATGCGATAGGCCATGAGGACGTTGTAAAAGCATGGGAAGAGAAGAGCAAAAAAATGGTAGAAGAAAAGAAGAAGCTCTGTCCCAACGCTATACTTTGATAAAGTCTTAGTGAGGTCAGTTGGAAGGTAAACTTACTATAGCTGTTACTGAGAAACAGTTTGAAAATGAATATACATGGTAATGGTTACTTTAAACCACCAAAAAGGAAATACTCGCTTACAAATTCAGAAGTTCCAACGGCTTGCTTTGGCATATTGTTTCGTACCACTTGTACAGTTTTATGGATTGCAAATACATTTGTTTTTCAGAGTGTCTCAACAGTACTTGGCTTATCGGTCATCAAAGCAATGAAGGCTACATCTCAACTGTTCGGATTTAAACACGTGACTGCAGTTTTGTACAGATGTGCCAGCAACTGAGCCTATTTAGTGTATAATGCCTTTTCGTGTCCACCAGGCAAAGTGTAAGACAGGAGCAGAAGTCTCTTAGTTCTGAGGCCGAAACACGGAAAAGTCTCCTTACCCACATCTAAGAAGTTAAATCAGTGCCTCTCCTGTTGACTGGTTCTTAAGTGCTGCTGAGTATGTTTCCTGATGAGCACATAGGTACAGTTAAATTTGTCTATAGGCTACATAAATAAAATATATATTTGATTACTGATCCACACATGGAGCACGTTTACATTATTTAGGAAATGTCCTGTGGGGCATGGCAAATGTAGCTGATTTTTTATCAAAGGGCGTACTATAAGGATATCTGATCTCGAGAGGAGAGAAGTGTAGTGTCGTGACTTCAATAACGACAGACAAAGTATACATATTCATTGGAGCTTTATTGCCTGCTTCCATTCATGTCCCTGTCCCTACACTAACTGCCCTTTCCTGTTCATACTCCGCCTCTTCCCCCAGCCCCGATGCTCCTCCCATCCCAACTACTAGACTGCACAACCTTACATCTCCCCCTTTGTTAACAAAAAACTTGAACCACTTCTAGTCCATTTCTTCGATTAACCTCTTTGGTTTGACAATGTTTCTTCGTGGCCTGAAACAGGGTCCACTGTCGATCAGCGCATTTCCCTGCGACTGGCCAAACCTCAACGACGGGCTTGGTTGATTTGTTTCACCAATGTCTGGTTGCACTGTGTCTTTCTCAAGTATTTGCTTCATACCTGGTGTGCATGTCTGAAAGTGAGATGCATTGCGAGTAATTCTTCTTTGCTCCGACTCAGCCGTAATCATGGTGCCTTTGTGCTGGGTAACGGTGAGGGGTTCATCTTTGAACCTACAGTCCGTCTTCTTGGTCTGTTCCTGTTTGACCACTACACAATCTCCAGTTTGCAAAGAGGGAGGCTTGGCATGCCGTCGGGCATCAGCGTATGTTTTCATTCTGTTCTTCTCCGCACAGTCAGCCTTGGCAGTTTCATGATGAATGTGTGTCGGGGAAACCGGTGCCAGAGCTCCTTCCCATGTAGGAATCCGTGTCCTGATGGGTCGACCTAACATGAGTGTGGCAGGGCATTTTCAGGTGGTGGCGTGTGGAGTGGTTCGATATGCCCTTAACACTTCATTCAGAGCCACATGCAAATCTTTCTTTTCTAGCGTAGCCTGTTGGAAAGTCTTTTTCAAAGTGGCCATGAATCTTTCAATGGTGCCATTTGCTTGTGGCCACAAGGGGGTAACCTTCCGATGTCGAAAGTTTAGGTGTTTCGCAAAATCACTGAATTCATGGCTATTGAAAGGAGGGCCATTGTCCGTTTTGAGTTCCTTGGGAACGCCCCACGCAGCAAACACTTCATCCAGTACCGCTATTGTACTGGACGCATTGGTGGATGACACAAATTGAGCTATTGGGAATCGCGAGTATTCATCCATGATTGCCACCACATACCGACCAGATTGAAGGGGTCCATAGAAGTCCATGGCGAGTTCCTGCCATACTCCGTCCGGCAATGGGGTCATCTGAAGGGGAGCTGGAGGCTCGCCTGATTTTACCAGTTGGCATTGTGGGCAGTCTTTCAAAGTGGACTCAACTATTTGATCTAGTTGCGGGAACCAAACTCTCTCTCTTAGTGTTCTTTTGGTGGCAACCACTCCTCTATGACCTTCGTGTGCCAGGTTAACCACTCCTTGGCGTAGCTGTCTAGGGATGACGATCCGGTGGTCTCTCAGCAAGAGCCCTTCTGAGGTGGTTGACAGCTCATCCCTGACGTGACGGAAGGCTTGCATCTCATGACGTATCTGTAAGTCTTTCATTTCATCCTCGCTCTCATGTCTCCATCGATGTGTGCATAACCGGCGCATTACTTTCTGGGGGATGTTGTCTTGGGCCGTCGCCTCCCTGATTGCCTCAAGGGGAACTGCGGGCGGTCGGGCTACACTCACCACAAAATGTATGTACTCTTCAGCCATCGATGAGCATGATTCATGGGATGTCTGTGGATGTCTGGACATGTAGTCCGAAAGGATTCTCACCCTTCCCGGGTTTGTGAATGATTGTGAAGGTGTATTCCTGCAATCTCAGACCCCACCTCTCAATGCGGGGTGGCATCTTGGCCTTGGGGTTACCAAAAATAGTGACAAGAACTTGGTGGTCCGTGATCATGGTAAAATGTTGGCCAAAGATGAACACATGGAAATGTTCACATGCCCACACAACCGCTAGGCTCTCTTTCTCAGGCTGCGAGTAGGCTTTCTCAGTGTCTGAGAGGCTGCGGCTGGCGTATGCCACGATGTAGCGTCGCTCCGTGTCGTTGTCATATTGAGCCAGAATGGCGCCAAGACCTACAGGACTGGCATCCACAGTTATTTCAGTCTTCCTTTTGGTGTTGAAATAGGCCAGATTATCCGCTGACTTCACTGCTTGCTTGATTTCTTGGAATGCCCTCGCACACGAGGGGCTCCACACAAATGGTTGTCCTTGCTTTGTGAGAGCACGAAGGGGATGACTGATCGTTGCATAGTCTTTGATGTATCTGGAGCAGTAGCTGGCCATGCCCAGGAATGATCGGACGTCGCTGACATCTTGAGGGCTCTTGGTGTTGTTGAGCGCAGTCACTTTCTCGGGGTCAGGCTTCATCCCAGCTCCTGAAAAGACCTGACCAAAGAACTTGAGCGTTGACTGATGGAACTCGCACTTGTCTTTGTTCAACGTTAGGTTTGCTTTCAGGAGGGCATGACACACGCGGTCCAGGGCCTGATCATGTTCTTGGGTATTTGATCCATACACCAGTATATCGTCACTGTAGTTTAGTGAATTCGGGATGTGCCTGATGGTTTGACTGATCACCTCTTGAAAGATTTCCGCTGCGGAAGTGATTCCGAAACTTACAGCCTGATTCATGAAGCTAAATTGCGGGCGCAATAGCAGCGAAAATGCCATTGCGCCCGCAATTTCCCAAATCGGCATTCATGAAGAAAATAACCAAAGCGCTAACCAAAGATTGCGAATTCGCTAATATATTCTCAGAATCCCTGTAGGTTTGCGCCAAAGCACGGAATTAGAGAATAAATTTAGCGAATCCGCAATACAAGCGCAATCGGAATTCATGAAAATTCTCTAATAGCGAAAAACCTCAAAATCTCCATTAGCGCCGCGCAAATTAAGGACAACCCAAAGCAGGTGGTAACCATAAAAGTGATTAGCGAAAATTTTGAAAAACAGTTGGCCAATCAGGAACAGGGAAAGGGCTGACCAAACACACATAAGGAGATGCAGCAGCAGCAGTTGGTGTCTCACAATGCCAGGAATGTACATGGTGGTCAGGCGGCGAAGGCTACAGCGAGCAGCACGGAGGAGACGCAGAATACAGGAGAGGATATTCCGCCAGCGGATCACCCTGCTGGGACAAACCAGGGAGCAGATCTATGCGAAGTACCGGCTAAATGGGGCCATGATAATTCAACTCATACACGACCTTGACCCCCTGATGCAGCACCCAACAAGGCGGACCAATGCTGTGCCTACACATGTACAGGTATTGTGTAGCCTGCACCTCCTGGCCTCTGGGAGCTTCCAGGGGATAGTAGCGGCTGCAGGGGGGATATCCCAGCCCACCATGTCACGCTGCCTCCGGAGTTTTGTTGACGCAATGCTCACCCAGCTACACCGACACATCAAATTCCCCACCAGCCAACAGGAACTGGACTTGACAAAGTTAAACTTCTACAATGTGGCCCATTTCCCATCTGTGATAGGATGCATAGACTGCACCCACATTGCCATCTGCCCACCAGCTGCGACGGAGTACATGTACCGGAATCGGAAGTCATACCACTCCCTTAACATACAGATGGTCTGCAATGCCAAGACTATCATTACTGACATCGTGGCCCAGTACCCAGGGAGTACCCATGACTCTTTTATATTCCGGCACAGCGGCCTCCACACACGACTGGCCAGGGGAGAATTTGGGGAAGGACACCTACTTGGTAAGTACACATTGTCAACAATTACACATTGCAATGATGTAGCTGCGCAGCACAGGCACTCACCCTCTGCTCCTCTCATTCAGGTGACAGTGGCTACGCCCTCCGGGAATACCTCCTCACCCCATACCTCAACCCGGCTACACCACAGCAACGGCGGTACAATGTTTCTCACATACGGACAAGGAATTGTATCGAACGGACATTCGGCCTACTCAAGAGCCGGTTCCGCATACTGCACAAGACAGGTGGGGCCATGTACTACAGTCCTGATGTGTGCTGCCGCATTGTGGCTGTCTGCGCAATGTTACACAACATTGCAACCAAGCGCCGGATACCAGTAGAGATCTCTGGCAGTGAGTCTGAAGGGGACGACCGTCCACCAGCACATGTGCGTCATGCACGCGGGGAGAACCCTGCTGAAGGACACAGACGGCGCAACCACATCACTATGAACAGTTTCTGAAGCCCACAATCCACTCACCCAACAATCACTCCTGCATGGCAATGTAAATAATGACAGGAGGCCCATGTATGTTGCATGAATAAATATTATTGTTAAATCCACAATAATAACGTAATGTCTACATTCATAATATTGCAGCAGTATTGCGCCATACTGCTCCTAACTAGCCACTGGACATGCTTGTATCATCAGCATTATCTAGGAAATGTTCTAGTAACTCAATTGCGCCTCCGGCGCGCAGCCCCCAAACGACGCTCTGGCTCTTCCTCTGGGACGGCACGTGTCCCTGCAGTGGGCCTGATGCTGCGGCGTAACACGCCAACCATTGAGGCAGACAGGCTGCTGACACTGGAGGCGCACTCACTGGTGTCGTCCCTCCCCACATTGCCTTCACCAGTAGGATGGAGTGCCAGTACGGCAGTGGTGACCTGCTCCAGTACCCGTTCAACATCCTCGACACATTGTATTAGCTGCTGCTGCTGCGCCAGGCACCGTCGTGAGAGCTGGGAGGTGGCATTCCCCATTATGTAGTTTGAGCGGGTGTAGGCTGTCAGGCGCGTAAGGAGCTGCCGGTGGCGTCGGCGGGCGGAGTTGCGCTGCGATATGAGTGCAGCAGTGTTGGCCTCCATGGCTGCCGTCATGCGCTCAATCCTATCACCCACATTGGCCACATTGCGGCCAATTTTGTGTAGCTGCAGCTGAATGGCCCCTTGCCGTCGTGCCTGCTGTTGGTGAATGCGTAGCATCCGGCGCTCAGTGCTCATGCCTGGCATGCGCACAGCCATCCCCCTCCTGCCGCTGTGTGATGTGTCATAGTTGCGAGCCCTGACATGCCTGCTCTGCTGGCTGCCCACAGTGGGTGTGTGCACAGTCACCACAGTTGATGCACCAGAAGTAGATGGTGCAGCTGGTGGTGGAGTTGTGGTTGGCAAAGGTGCAGCACCTGATGGTGCTGAAGCTGTTGGTCTTGCCCTGCCTGCAGGGTTAGGTGCTGCCGATGATGGTGCTGGTGCTGTTGGTGTTGCCCTGCCTGCAGGGTTAGGTGCTGCGCCGGATGGTGCTGGCGCTGTTTGTCTTGCCCTGCCTGCAGGGTTAGGTGCTGCGCCGGATGGTGCTGGCGCTGTTTGTCTTGCCCTGGCTGCAGGGTTAGGTGCTGCGCCGGATGGTGCTGGCGCTGTTTGTCTTGCCCTGGCTGCAGGGTTAGGTGCTGCCAATGATGGTGCTGGAGCTGTTGGTGTTGGCCTGGCTGCGGTGTGTGGTGCTACGCCTGATGGTGCAGGAGGTGTTGGTGTTGGCACCTCCTCCGCATCCTCTTCTGACTCATCGATCTGCAGCATGTCGCTGTCGCTGCTGTAGTACAGTTGCTACATGCATGCTGGTTGACATTCCCTGCCTGGCTTAGCGATAGCTTATTTTGGGATACGTGAGGCTGCATTGGGGTTCTTTTACATTATGGGCAGACTACATGTCCCACAATGCTTGTGGCCATGATCTCATGTGCATTGTTTGTATGACTTGGAATGTATATGGGAGGCTATAGGGCCATGACCATTGGTAGGGGACAGGGTCGCAGTCGCATGCCACTTACCTTGGCTGTCTTGGCTGGGTCGGGATGAGTCCAGGTTGGTGACACCTATGCACGCCTCTGTCTCAAGGGTGTCCTCCACGCGGTCCTCCATGGGGGTATTGGGAGGGACAGTAGGTTCTCCGCCCCCAGTACCAGATGTCTCGCCCAGCCTCTCTGCCACCCTCTCCTTGGCACGACCTCGGAGGTCGTACCACCTCTTCTTGAGCTCGTCCAGTGACCTGTGTGTCACGCCCACAGCGTTCACTTTGGCTGAGATTCCTAGCCAGATGCGACGTCTCTCCATCTCTGGCACCCTCCGGGAGTCCTTCCCGAAGAGTTTTGCGTGGTTTTCAACCACTCCCTCGATGAGCTGCTCCAACTCCTGCTCGGAAAACTTGAGCTTTCTCTTGCGCCCGGTGTCACTGGGCCCTGGTGCAGACTCCTCTGACATTGCTACTGTCGCTAATGGGTGAATTGCGCAACTTTGGAGGTGTCCCGGTAGGAGCTCTCTGTTTAGCTGCAGCCTCGCGATCAGCCTCGCAGTTCAGAATGGGGGTGGGAACTGCCTGCTTCCTGGTTGTGACGTCATCACGGCGCTCGAAAAGCGACTTCCCGTTGGTGCGATCTCGCTACTGGCGAGATGTCGCTAATGGGGATTTGCGTGGCGCTAAATAGAGACGGAATATCTGGGTAATAGCGAATTTTCGGCGATTTTATTTTCTCGCTATCGATTTTTGCGCCCGTGTGCGAATCGCTTTAATTACTCGCTAACTATGATGAATTCCGATGTGCGCCTTTCCATTTGCGATTCGCTGTGAATCGCTAGTTGAGAGTCGCAGTTTCCTTTCTTGATGAATCAGGCTGTAAGTCTTTTATAGCGAAATAGACCCAAATGTGTTGCAAACGTTGTGATGTATCTCGATTTTTCATGTAACTCCAATTGATGATATCCTTTATTGAGATCTAATTTGGAGAATACCCTGGCTCCATTTAGCGCTGCTATCATGTCGCTCAGGTGAGGCCCTGGATGTCGTTCCCGTTCAATTGCAGTGTTGGGGAGCCTCATGTCCACACATAATCTCACTTTCTCAGGGGTGCCTTTCTTGGGGACGATCACCACAGGGGGCACCCATGGTGTGGGACTGTCTGTTCTTTAAATAATGTCCGCTTGAAGCAGTTCCTGAATCTCGTCCTCCACTGCCTGTTGTAGGTGAAAAGGGACTCGCCGTGGATGTTGAGCAATAGGACGCACCTGGTTATTTATGTGTAAGCGAATCAGGCACTTATTCATTTTGCCAAGTCCTTGGAAGAGCTTGGGAAACTTCCAGACAATGTCGGGATTGTCATGTACTCAACACAATATTTCGACCAGTCTGAGTCTTTCAGCTGTGGGCAAACTGAGGAGACAATCAGCCTCCGGTCCATGGATGACGTGAATGTAGGCTTGAATTGTTGTAAACTCATGTTTAAGTGTTGTAGCGAACTTGCCCAGACAGTGAAGTGTTTTTTTCGACATCCAGGTGAATACTCTGACGTGCGCAGGGCTTAATGTGGGCTGCGGTCTCATCTTGTTGTATTCAGTCACTGGCATGTAGTTTAGCGACGCTCCACTATCAAGTACAAATTTAGTGGCGTGAGTCCCCACTTCGATGTCCAGCGGAGGATATTATTTTCAGTTGATCCGGGTCTGCCACCATGCAGACATATTCGTCAGTGTATTTTGTCTCTCGAGAAGTCGACCTTGAGTCCCTGGACGTTGACCGCCTAGTCCAATGCGAGTTGTGAGACTCTCTGCTGGAATGTGACGAGCCAGAGGACGACACTGCCCTGTCTTGCACAGCCTTTGCATGGTGTCGCCTTTCATCCGTCCAAGATCTAGTTTTCTCACTCTTCCTCTCCGTGTTGTATACTCCACACATGATTTCGAAATGGTTCATGCGTCCACACTTATGGCACTGTTGCCCCATCGCTGGACACGTATCTGTGTGTGGGAAATCATACCCACATCGATAGCACTTCCTTGTACGTTCTGGCTTCCTGGTGTAGCTCGATCTCTTTCCTCTCCTTCTCGAGTCGTGGCGTTGATGACTTCGACGTGTGTGTCTAGATGCTGGGCGAGACTTTCGCTGATGGTCGCCAGACCTTCTCTGAGGGCCGGAGCTTTGAGTCCAGTACACCTGCTCCTTTTTTTCGCCTCGTCCTGTCTCCATGACCTTTTCATGTTCTTCTGCCTGGTCATGCACTCTTGTCATCTCTTCAATCTCATCGAGGTTATGACTCTTTCTCAGCAGTCGCCTGCAAAGGGTTTCTGAATGACAACCATCGATGACTTTCAATCGGATGGCATCGTCAGTTGAAAAGGAGTCAAAATTGCAATATTGTGATAGTCGACGCAGTCGTGAGATGAAGGTGCTCATCATTTCTTCTTTATCTTGGCGGGCCTGATGGAACACATACCTTTCGTAGTCCACATTTCTTTTGTGTACAAATTTTTTGTTAAGTGCATCACATACTTAGGTCCCTTTATCATCTGTCGGTAGTTCTTTGATCACTTTCCCAATTTCTTTGCCAACAAGATTGCGGAGTGCAATTAGTTTGTCCTTGTCTCCGGCGACTTTCGAACCCTCTAGGTAGTGTTCAAAATCTTCCAACCACTCCTGCCACCGAGGACCCATACTTCCGCCCGCCACTAGTGTCAATGGCTCCGGGGGGCGTAGATGAGAAATGATGGGCGCGGCAGGAGCAGCCACAGCCGCGGCTGTACCACCTCCATTTCGAACGGGTGAAGTTGACATTGCTGGGCTGACGTGATATCAACGCACTTGTGCTCTTTAGGGCGCTCACCTTGCACTGCTCACTGCTTGTGCTTGTTTGTTATTTCTTTGTCTCAACCAATGCTTGTTGGATTTCTCTTCTGGTCTTTACCAATGCTTGTTTGGTCTTCGCCAGTGTTTGTTTGGTCTTCGCCACTGCTTGTGGTGCATTTACCAATGCTTGTTTTGCATGTACCAATGTTTATTTCTTAATGTCTGACACTGCCTGACCTCAAAATGGCCGCTTGCAATCCACACATAGGAGATGTTCTGATAGCTGCCTGACTTCAAAATGGCCGCCGTTACTGAACTCTCAGCTCACACGAGACTTCATCTCCATTCATTCTCTCAAGGCTGATTCTTTCTTCAGGACTCACCGGCAGCCGGTCTCAGGGGCAGCACTCTCCAGATCTCCACACCTTTTCTGCAGCTGCCACGTTCAGGTAAGGTTGGGGTGGGCTCCCACCTTGCTTCTTTAGGTCCCGCGCTCACTCGGCGACAACTTGCCGAATCTCACGCATCGGGGGTGAGATCCCGATGTCGTGTGCCACTCGAGCTCCGTTTTCCACCACGCTCGATGGCACTGGTCAGCAGGCGTTCTTGGGGCAATACCCACTATCAGGGGGCAATCTTTTACAACTTGGGGTGGCAGGCAGAGTCGGAGTGGGCTCCCGACTTCTGCTCTTTCGGCGCGTGCCAACTTGCACGCATCAGGTGTGAGTCGCGTTTTTGGCGCGATCGAGCGCTTTTTCTCTCAAGCGCCCCGCCGCTTGTTGTTTCGGCTCCTCATAGACTCCACACAGTCGCCTGACTGGGGAATAGGGTCACCTGCTGCTGGCCTCTCGATTCAGGCGGCAGCCTCACTCTTCACAGCAGCACTTCTCTTTTTCAGACGCTGCTCGGGACGGGACTCTCCTGCAGGGTTCTGTGGGTGATAGACACACCTATCCCACCCTCGTCGCCAGCTGTCGTGTCGTGACTTCAATAACGACAGACAAAGTATACATATTCATTGGAGCTTTATTGCCTGCTTCCATTCATGTCCCTGTCCCTACACTAACTGCCCTTTCCTGTTCATACTCCGCCTCTTCCCCCAGCCCCGATGCTCCTCCCATCCCAGCTACTAGACTGCACAACCTTACAAGAAGCTCTCCAAGGTGATATGCAGACACAACTTCCAAAGAATAAAATTAGTAAAGTGACACAGGAGGAAGGTAGATCGGGAGACTAGCATTGTATACAGGACAAGAATATCACAGGAGGGGTTTAAGGGGTCTCCAACCTGTAGGGTGTCTATTAGTTTATTAAACCTATTGCTTTCAGATGTAGACAACGCAGATGATCATGTAGCAGCAGGGTGTTTTCTAACATCTTTTGTTTTCTTTCAGCATGAGCCCACTCGATTATCCTGTAAGATGTATGGCAGTACTTCTGTCAAGATCATGACTAGCAGTTTTATCTTTCAATCTTAAACTTACCATGCACAGTTATTTCACACATCGTTGGTGTAGGAAAGTCATCCTTTTTGCCCTGAGCACCCCCATTTTATTGACTGGTGCTGATGGTTACTGACTCTGAAAGTGCTAATCAGGCCTAGGGCCAGTGCTCTGTTCTCTAAAGTTATATGGTAATTGGTATAATTCTAATTGGCAAAGACAACTTGCCTGTAAACCCCTAATTTATGTTAGGACATGTGGGTTTAAAGACCCCAGTGGTGTTAATGCTCTTAAGTGTGCACTGTCGTGGTATCTGGTGTCACTTTAAAGCCAGGCCTACCTCTCAGGCTGGTTTTAAAATAAAACAATGTCCAAATTCAGCTTTGGAATTCAGAGATTCCACAGCCTAAAATTACCTTTTTATAACTTAGAATTCACCCTTAACATCTGCCCTAGGTGCCCTAAGGGTAGGGTGCATTGTTGTAAAAAGCAGGGACAATTTAAAACATGTTTTATATGCCCTGGTAAGGGAAAAAAGCCATATTGTAGCGCTGCTAGCCCCATAGGCTAACATGGGAAGGCTTTATTAAACCTAATGAAGTCTAACTTTTGATTGGAGCTAGCTAGACAGATCATTCAAAGTATCAAACTAATGTTTACAATAAACCCCAAACTTGCCAATGTATTACAACTATTCCAGAAAAGTAGTTTTAGAAAATACTATCCTGAAGTTAATTCAAGCAGCCCTGTAGCCGCCTCTTATGATTGGTCAGCCTTTGATAGCCTGAGCCAACCAGCTCCCAGAGTAGGTGTGAATGGGTCTGAGGCTGAAACAATACAGCCATTTGGTGGGTGGAGATTTGATTCCTGGAGAGGCCAGCGAGAGGAAGAGGGGTTGGGGAGATACGCTGAACTTCAAAGGCAGGAGAACAAATGTCACGGGACCCAGGCTATCCCCCACTTCCTTCTTCCCCAGCCATGGGAGACCCCATAATTAGATTAGGAGAGGGGCTGGAAGGGGAGTGTAGTCAGATGGTAGGCACACATTGGGTAGGGTTACACAAACACACACACCAAGGAGAGATTTTCTCCATTTCAATTGTTGGCAAAACTGTGCATTCTGGGTAAAAAATATGCTACACCTTGCAGGAAGAGGTCATAGCAAATCAAGGTAACTTGGTTAGGGTGACCCACCCCTTGCCAGCTCAGAATGGAGGATAACTATGGGAGAGCTGCAGGAGCTCCTCAGAACACTGCCTGAAACAAAAGAATAAGGAGTGCCCTGCTGGCCTCTTGGACTACACCACCGAAGGCTTGCAGTCAAAAGGACTGCACTCTAAAGGCTCCAAAAAGAAAGGACTGGGCCTTACTCAAAGGAAAAGGAGTGGACTCCCTGATCAGCAATACGTACAACAGAGATGGAAGAAGTAACCTGCAAGCCCAAAGATAGGATCATCCCAGCCGACCCGTTGCAACTGGATTTTTCCTGGACTGTGCAGGTGCATTTTGGGAAATTGACTCCTAGCCCCCAAGTGGCAATACAGAGAGTTCGGACCCTTGGACTGAACTTGTGGACACTCATTTTCCCCAAAGGAGTCAACAAATCTACAAGATCTGCACAGTAAGACATTTTCTCCAAAGTTTTGCAGAAAAGCTCCAAGAGAAGACCAACTTGGCATTGAGAGTCAAGCCGCCGATGTCGAATTGTGAATCGGCCTGCCTGTGCTGGTTTGTCCTGTTGAAAGCTCCGGAGCTGCTTGCCGTCGATGTAAAGCACAAGGACTTCCAGAGACTCACAGAGGCATGCACTGCAGCAGGCTGCCATCGCTGAATCGAACTCCAGATCCGAGAAGCCCAAGGACCTGCCTACGAGTCCGTCAACTAGAGAAAAGCTCCAACAAAAAGACTAAGTCCGAAGGTAAATTTTTAACCGGGACCCAACCCTTTGCCTATTTGACCGATTCTCCATCACGGTCTGCTAAAACTTTGTCTTTGTCCTGGTCCAGTGCGACCAAATTGCCTCAAGTTGCTCTTAAGGCTTTTTGGCACTAGAATGTATAATTTTTGATTCAATCTTTAAAAATTCATATCTCCGGATTCCTATATTTGTCATTTTTGTGCCATTGTAAAGATAGAAATATTCACTATTTTATTAAATCAGTGTTGGATTTTTATTTTGTTGTATCTATTACTTATTTACTGTTTTGGTGATATTAAATGCTTTACACATACCTTCCTCCTGAACTAAGCCTGAATGTTTGTTTGCCAATCTACTAAGCGTGAGCAAGAATTAATTTATTGAGACTTGACTGGACATATTAGTGATTTTGGCATTATTTTTAGCTGGAGGTGAATGCCCCCACCTACTAATAATCTACTTTCCTATAGTTGTCCATACGTTATGAGGAGAGGATATTGCTGCATCCACACTGGATGTATGTTTCTCAGTGCATCAGTGTCTAATGGCGTGTAGTGTGGCACAACATTCCTTCAACTCTATGGGTTCATGAATGAGTCGGGAAAATCTCATGTATCTTAAATTAAGAATTAATCATTTACACACTTTTTTGTATAGAGAAGGAGCTTGCGTTTCTTTCACTATTTAGTTGGCTGGATGAGGAGTTTGCATTTCTTTCACTATCTAGAGCAGTTGCAGATTGAAAAGTCAACCATTGTATGTCGTGTTCCAGAAAGCCCCAGTGCTGTAGTGATTTTGAATCCTGGATCACATGATTTGCATATGGGCGTGGATATCCATAGGCAATGTGGGCTTTTTCGTCCCTTATGCAGGCACCTAGGTGCCCATTAGACTCTACATGCATTGCACAAGGTTAGTTCCTGGGTGTCAGATTGTCCCAGGGGAGCTTCATTGGTGGATATTTGTGTGCAGTGTCTTCCAGGGGAAGCCTCTGGACAAACCATTCCAGTTGACATTGACCACGATCATGGCTGAGCTGTAGTGCTGGGTTTCAAAGTAGTTTAGTTCAAGCATCTGTGATCCCAAGGCAAATATTATCCAATGAAAAGAAACTGGTGACAACCTTGAGTGTACTTGAATAATTTTCTCCGCCTGAAAAGCATCATTCAATCTTTGTGCAGACAGACAGTATGGTCATAAACCATTCCATAAACAGACTAATGGGAACATGCTCTGAAGACTTGATATATTTGGACGTTGTCTATGCTGCTGCATGGTGATGAATCTCATGTACTTCCAGCACCTATGTCAAGGAAGACTATCTTTTCAGGCATCTGGGCAATTAGTTCTGTCATTTCAGTAGATTATGTTTTGCCATCTGATGTTTCAGTGGATATGCAATACATTTGGAAAACCATGGCTAGATTTGATTTCCTCTTAGGCAAATTCCTTACTCAAACAGTTGAATGCAAGGGATCCCTATCTAGGAGATTCAGGAAGTAAATATAATAGGTATGAGTTCTGCTTCACTACTGTTCTCATTATGCTATCTTCTCTCCCTCCTGATGTGGACTTCTTGTCCTCATCAGACTCAAGAATGAGAGTTCAGCTTATTCTCGTAGTTCATTTTTGGCTGTGGGTGCTAATTCCTATGTCAGGAAATGACATCACAGGAAATGGATTTACTTTGCCTTAGTTTGGGAACCTTGCATATCATCCTGTGGACTGACCACAATCTTGGAAAGGGATTTTGATTATTAGGTTTTCCTGGACTTCATTTATTTTGGTTGGAAAAAACGAAAACATTCAAGTCTAATATAATTTGTGGTGAATTCTGCAGTCCAGCTGCAACTCTCTAGCACTCCAAGCAGATTGTCAGACAGCAGTCCGGGAATGACAAGTACGAAAGCACTAGGATACTTATGTCAGCACGGATACCCAGCTATTTGCTGATCGCAGCTTTCAACATCGTGCTGTCAGGCAACGTGTGGAGAGCTGAACACATAAAGTCTCTGTTAAGCTCTTTGTATACTGCTTTCAGCATTGTTCTTGGCAAAGGTTGTGGCACAAATGTAACTGTTGACCTCCAGTGACCAGTCCTTTCAAGACACCAATAAGTGACATTTCTAGTGTATTGTAAGCCTTTAACTTTGCTCTTCTGTGAGATTTTGAGGTTTTTCAAACTCTTATAGGTGAGGATAGGATAGGATGAGGATTTATAAAGCGCACTAAACCCCCAAGGTGTCAAAGCGCTGAGCGGAAGAGAAGAAGAAGAGAGACTAAACTGAGAAAAGCCAAGTCTTCAACAGTTTTTTGATCACCGGAAGGGATTGCTCATGTGTGAAGATTACGAATGAGTATAGGAGAAAGTCTGGCGTGTTTCCTACAAGGACATCGAGAGAGCCAGCATGACGGCTTGAAGAAAATATAACAGACCATAACGTTTGAGCGTCTAGTCTCTACATACATCGAAGCTCCTATAATTCAGAACCTGAGAGGAAAAGGAACAAAATAGATCTGAGGAACTGTTTCCTCCTTTGAATTTGAGAAATCTTCCAGTGGAGTGGGGGAGATAAATAGGATCATCCCATATACAGTCAAAGATTAGAAAAATATCGAAGAAACAACTACCTAGTTGTTAAGAGTAAACAAGAACCTCTCTATAATAACCGACTAGGAGTAGGACACCTGATCATCAAAAAGAAAAATAAGGAAGAAGCAATACTTGAGCCGTCGATGAATTGAATTTCTCCTCAATGACTCTATTGGAGATATTTGACCGACTCTTAAAAGCTGATACTTAGTGACTGCTGAAAAATCCCTTAAAATCTAGGAGAAGCAAAGCCATTCCACTTAGAGCCAACGCCAAAAGAATCTGTGACGGAGTCCTGACAAAGGCGCAAGCCGAAACGCGCGTAGCTAGAACATATACCGCCAGTCTCCTCATACTAAGAAAATGTTGAAAATATACGGCAATTAATGGTTTTATTATAAGATGAAATGAAATGCATATATTGATTCATCCCTCTACAAATATTTTAAATTATTTGTATTGACATGATTATTGAGAAATGTGAGATAAATCATTAGCATTAAATGCATGTACACAAACACAACCCTTTTTAATAAGAAACGTGTTCTAATCAGATGTCTTTTTCATACAAATAGTTTTTTATTGTTATCAAACTAAATTATAAACAACAATAGTAAATAAAATACATTTATCAGACTACAGGATGTTGTGTAATTGATATATGTATATGGTCACTCTAAAAAATTAATTTTTATATATGTGCCTGTGTTTTGTTTGACCCACCTTGCCAAGGTGACCTTTTTTTATAAGTTATTTTTCCCTGTTGTGGCAATTTATCCAATTTTCAGGGGCCCGTTCTTTTCAAAACGGAAGTCTGGAATTAATCTCAGCCACTGCTAATTACTTGAGGCTGTTTGCCAGTCCACTGTTGTTTTACCCACCATACCACCTCTAAGTAGACCCAGCCATATGCAAATCAGCCTTGGAGCTATACCAGTTGGACCAGTACAGCCTGAACTGCTAGACCAGGTGCTCTTTGAACCATAATACAAGCAACACAAGACTGGTTTTGGTCTATTTGGCCCTCTACTATTAGGTAAACATTGGTCCCAGTGGCACAGTGATCACACCTATCCAATTTAGGACATCACAATGAATGATCTAAAAATGTGATGGATGGAATGCTTGAACTTTAGCCTCTGGTAATTATGCAGGCCACATCCGTGTCCATCATTTTGTGCCTAATATGACATCTCAAATTAATTCTAGCCATATGCAAATCAGTGTTGGTCCTGCTCAAGTAGGAACAGTCCAGCCCAAATTGCAAAGTGCGGTCCTCTCTGAACCGCAACACAAGCAACACAAGCAACCCAAGAGCAGGTTTGGCCTATTGTGGCTTCTTCAGTCAGGTGCAGCTTCGTTTCAGTCGATTAGTGAGCACTAGACCGACGTCTGGGCTTATTTTTGTGCTCAGAGTGTCACTCTGAATAATGGATAAAAGTGATGGATGGAATGCTTCCATTAGCTCTACCACTGGTAATTACTCAGGCAGCATCCCAGTCCATCATTTTTTCCCACCATGTCACTTAAGATTAGACACAGCCAAATGCTAATCAGCCTTAGTCCTGCTTTAATAAGAACAATCCAGCCTGAACTGCCAAGCCAGGTACTCTCTGAAGAGCAATGCAAGAAACCCAAGACCGCTTTCATTCTGTTTGGGACTCTTGAGTCGGGTGCACAATAATGCCAGTGGTACAATGAGCAACAGGACCCACATGTTAGAATACCCGTCCCAACCAAGAGTTACAAAAAGTGATAGGTGGATTTTCCACATGTGTTCTAGCATACCAACCTTGGATTTGTCTTGCTTGTTTCTTTTACCATACTCTAATTAAAATGTAATATACAGGAGGGATGGCAGTAGTTACAAAAAGAACAGTCAGCACCTCTGTTATAGTTTGCACAAGTGTAGCCCAATATGTAATCTAGCGTGCTCAATGTCAACACGGTGCCACCCACAGTGTCACCCAGTGCAGGGAGAAGCCTTCCTCCATACACATCAAAACGAATAATGCGTAAACATACCACAGCACCACAAAAAGTAATAACTGACCATCAATAGTCAGTGATGTATTTAATTACAGAATAACATAGTGAGTGAGGACAATCCATATGTCAAGATCCTGAAAACATGTAGATTAATTTTCAGAGATGTTGACACGTAGTTGTAGAACATAAACAGCCGACACGTGTTTTGTCGATGAACAACTTTCTCAAGGCTTCAATCATAATTCTGTGTGTCGAAAGGTCCACCAAAACAACCTTTTCCCGATCAAAGTATCCAAGGAATTCTTGAATAACTATATGAGTCTGTAAAAACTTGGCTAGGTCAGGTAAAGTTTGAAGATCCCCGTTATGGTAAACGGTTAGAAGCCGAGGTCAAGAGCTTCTAGAAAGATTATTGGTCTTGCACCGACATCCAAAGAGCGTAGGTATCCGGCTCCCGATGCGTAAAATAAGTTATTACTTTTTGTTGTGCTGTGCTCTGTTTTCGCACTATTACTCTAATTACAGTTGACTGCAGTAATGGAATTTTGAGTATCTTAGGCTGCTATGGATCTATTCAGATGGTGGCATTTTAAGCTCTGCGTAAGTTTTGCAATTGCTTATCGCCCCTCCGTGCCTTAAACTCTTTCTTGTGGTTTGTCTTTGTTGCTTTGTGTTAAGTCTTGTGGAGCCTCAATCATAGTAAAAACTTGCTAGTCATGTTTAGTTTAATTTTTAGATTTGGCAGCGGGGTTAATTGCTAGAAGGTGCGGGATTGCCTCAATTTTTTAAGCAGTGTGATAAGGAAAAGTAGGGGATGTAGTGATGTCGATTGCTGGCAAGTCATTTCGGTATAAAGCCTGCAGTTACTTATGAAAGTTAAGCATGATAAGTAGATGAATACTCAGATCGACGAAACATGTAATAAGAATGATGCGTAAGCATAAAATATTACCATGTGCTCAGCAGAGGGGTACCTGCATAGTAAATCTTACAGGGAAGTTGCTCAGTTAGAGTCTAACCTGAAGGAATACTCACCAACTCCTCCTGTCATGTTATTCTGGTTTTCCCGTCATTGCAGATGTGGGTGCTGTTGATTGTGCTTTCCTGATGTTCATGCATCTCTCTGCTCTTTGTCCTTTGTGGCCTGTCTGGTCTCAGTTAGACTGTTTGTTCCTGCTTTTGGTCCTGCTTTGTGACTTGGGAACATTTTTAGTAATTCACGGATGCTGTGACCCTGGGGGCACTGTGGATTCTCATTGGACCTTTCGAATTACAATGGGATTTTGTTTCAAGCTTGACCCTACAGCCCTGGTCTTTGCTTGTCAATGGAATTGATACCGACTGAGGGGAAGTCATTTTGGCCCAGACCTCAGACTCCAGGGAGGAATCACATTGAAGGTTTAAGATAGGAGGGTGAAAGAAGAAAGGAGCAAAGATGTGAAGTGAGGGTAATGTGAGGGGAAGTGGTTGCTACCTTTCTGCCACCCTCTGCATTTGTCTTATCCTATCTGGGGTTCACTTGGTGTCTTGCTGTCTTTCTAGACCAGCTTGACCTCTGACCCTCCCCCCAGTCTCCATTTTAGACACGTTCTGGACTTGTAGTGCTATTAGTGATTCTGACTGTGTTTTTCTTGTTTCTGTGGTAACCACACCTGTGTTGTACTCTGTTCATTATTTGAGCACTAAAAGACTGTATCTGCTTTAACCTGGTTACATTATCATAATATTTTGCCTCCTGTTGGTTTGTTTGTGGGTTTGTCTAGTCTTTCTTGCTTACTTGGATACAGTCTCTAACATATGGAAAGCGTAAGAGAAATATTACGGGATACCAGCTTATAATGTATAATAAGACACTAAGACCCTCATTACGATGAGGGTTGAAAAGCCTCCGAGCCTCATTGCGGTTTCAGTTTTAACCGCCACATTACAATGCAGGCAGTCGAAACTGAAACCGGATGGTCATTCCGAATAAATTCCGACAGGCTCAAGGAGCCCGTCGGCCTGTCGGAGACTGGGCGTAATCCCTGTTTACAGTGTTTTCAATGTAGGGATTACAATTTCCGACAGTTTTTCCAAGTCGGCTTTCCGAAATGGAAAGCCTGTCAGAAAGCAACTTTGAGGGCTCCTAGCAGGGCCCCCTTCCTCCTGTGGCCTTCCGTTGTGGGCCAAGAGTGCTCTTATTGTGCCCCCCTGTTAATCTCTGCACCATGTGAGGTGCCTGCCACGCAGTGCAGACATGAACAGATTCTCCCATTTGTCTACGGGAGCTTGTGTTATGGCTGGCCTATGGCCTTAGCACCAGCTTTCATAGACAAATGGGAGTATGTGACCGCACCATGTGCGGTTGCATTGTAATCGAGGTGTCTGGACCACCGACCGGAGATCGGTCTGTCCCAAAACTGCAACGGTGTCAGGCGGACATACCATAAATCTGCCCAACATTGTAATCAGGCCCTAAAGATACAAAGCCTCAAGAAACAAGACGGGAGAAGGCAACAGTGTTGTGGCTTGTGGCCTCAAGGTGGTGGGTTGAGTTGAGCATCAGTTCTTATATTACTACTGTAGTAATGATGCTGGCAACAGGTTTGTACCTCCGGGTGCAGTAAGGCACAAACGTATGCTCTTGGCCCACACATTTTATATGGGCCAGATGTGCACCATAAAGAGGTTGAAGGGAAAGTTTTGGTGGCCAAGGTTGTACAGTGATACCAAGCAATGGGTAGAGAGCTGTGTGGTGTGCAAGAATTCTGAAGAGAGACTGAAGGTTGGATTGGGTATCAGTGGAGATCGCCAGATTATGTCAGAAGCAGATTTTGTGTAGGAAAAGATTAGCCTAGATTTCATTGGACCTTTGGATTTTACGGCTGATCAGGAGAGGTTTGTGGGGTTCTAGTGGATGCCAAATCAAGGTGGTTTGAAGTGATGTTTATGAGGATTATAAACGCAAAGTCCACCATTGCCATGCTGAAAAATCTTTAGGAGAGAGGCAACATTTCCAACCTTGTCACTGCCAATGGCACGCAACTCACATCTCATGAGATGAGAATGTTTTTGGAAGGTGTAGGTCCGCAAGGGAATGGTCAGGTGAAGCGGTTGAAACGATGGATTAAAGGGACTATCGAATTGGCCAGCAAAGGAGGGATGGGTGTGCAGAATGTGGTAAAGGACATGTTGTGGGCGTACCACACCCAATCCTGCCACTGGGAAAACACCCTTCAAGTTGATCAGGGGTAGGAAACCAGGACCAAGTTGTGTTCTTCATGTTTGCAGGAAAGATGTACGGAGAACATGGTAAGAAATGTGTATGGTGGTTCAAAAAGAAGGCTTGATTTGTGTGGGAGATTGGGTGAAGGTTAGGCCTGGAGGAGTGAGCTGAGGGTTTTCGAAGTTTCAGGGACCCTACAGAGTGAAGTTTGTTTGACGAAGTTGGGTGAAGTTGCAAAATGATCAGAGGTGGAACTTGAGAAGAGTGGCTCGGTTTCAGAAAGTAGGTGCAAGTCAACCAGAGCTGGATAATTCTTTGGAGTCTTGTTCAGGGTGGATGCTGATGGGTGATGGTGACTTTCAAGCTAGTTCAGCTGGTGAGAGAGAGGGTGTTAGGGAGGCTAATATTTCAGGAATGGCCATGATATGGGTGATAAGCAGGTGGTGGCAAGGGAGAGAAGATGTTACAGACCACCAGATTTGTTAGGGGATTTTGTATGGGTAGTTGGGGTCCTAGCTTTGAAGTTTGTAGGAGGTACCTAGCATTGCTGTTTGTATTGTGGTACCATGTTTCCCAGGTGTTTCCTGCTGTTTTCTGTTTTTGTTGTTGCTTGCGTCTCCCTTAGCTCCTTATCTGTCTGTTCTGGGTTTGTGAAGGGAAGGGGATGTGTAGTAATGATGTTGTAATGCTGTTTGTGGAATGTGTAACTTTACTGTTGTGAAAAGTCACTTGGGGGGCCAGTATTATATCCGCGCCAGTTAATTCGTGGCTGGCTGGGAAGGATCTGGTTTCTTCAGGCTACAAGAATTATACATATGTGTTCAAGTTACCTGCATCTCCGCACTCTATTACTACAGCTCCGTAACATTATTTTGAAAATGTTTACTGTTCTCAGGCATGTAGCAGTTTTCTCCAGCAAAGAAGCCTAATGTTATCGAGGTTTCTTCTACAGCAACCAAGGGGTCTTTCTGTTCAACATTACTTAATATTATCTTCATTTGTTTCTTTTGTCTCAATTCTGTGTATGACCTGTTACATGGTGTAGGGCGTACTCGGGTGCCCTTAATCAGGGGATTTCTCAGAGTAGCAACTGCTCTTATTCTCTTCTTCGCCCCCTTCTTAAGTGTAAGGTAGGTGTCTTAAGTGGTAATCCGCCATTTTAACGAAGTTCTAAAATCAAAAAAGTCAGCCTGGCAAAAACAGGAGGACGAAACTTCATTGTAGGAAAAAAGTTAAATGGACGAAATAAACTTTTCCACGAAAATATGTTTTTGTGTAAAGGGTAAGTGTAGAGAAAGAAGAGGACAGCATGCAAAATGGGTAAGAATGGAAAAAGGACGAGTGTACATGGCAGGAGTGGTGTAGAGGGGGAGGCAGGGGCGTATAAAAAAATGAATAAGGCATAAATGAGCGTAAAGGGATTGAAAAAATAAATTAGAGTAAAACGGTAAGGGGAGTGCATTTTTTTAAAAGGTGGAGCATGGGGTTTGTAAAGTTTCTAAAAAAAGAAAAAGTGGAAGAAGAGGGTGTAGTAAGTGTTTTTTATTATATAAGTAAGTAAAGTGGGTGATAAGGTAAGGGCTTTCTTTTTAAAGGGAGCAGGAGTAAAGTAGGACAGGGAAGCTGAAGGAGGAAAACGATGTTTGAAAAAAACAATGGGAGTGAATTTGGAAGGGGTGTAAAGCAAGATACAAGTTTCGGGTTTGGAAAATAAATGAAGTAAAGTAGGAATCAGGGTAAGAGGTTTAGAAGAAAAATGAGAGGATGGCTGGAGGGGTTCTAAGGTGTTTAAAAAAAAGATTAAAGTAAAAGTGAGAGTATATAGTTTGCAAAAATTTTTATTAAAGAAGGAAGGGAAGTAGTGGTTATGATAAAAAGGAGTAAAGCAGGAGTGGGAGTAAGTGTTCTGTAAAAAAGGGAGTAAAGGTGGAGGGGAGTACATGGTAACGCAATTTGAAAAAGGGAGTCAAGTTGGAGGAACGTGGTTGTAAAAAATGGAAGTAAAGAAGGAAAAGAAGTATGGATTTTAAAAAAAGAATTACAGCTAGAGTAGGAGTAATGGGCTTGTAAAAAAGGAGTAGAGCATGAAGGGGAATAAGGTGTATGCAAAAAGGGGTAAATATTTGGAGGAGGAGTAAGGGTATGTAAAAATAGGCATAAAGTGGGACAGGAAGTAGGGAGTTTAAAAAACTGTAATAAAGTGGGAGGGGAAGAATTACAAGGATCACGGAAGGCAGGGAAGAGGGTCTTAAATAAAAAGGAAGGGAGGACAAGGGGGTAAAAAGGTACAAAACTAAAATCTAGAATGTCTTTCTGCAGGTTATTTTTCTCCTTCTCTAGTACCAGTCCTTTGAGGACTTCCAAATTAAGTTCATTTGGTTCAACTTCACACAGGCAGCTGATAAATCAAAAACACCATCCTAGATTATTTTGCTAGTTCCTCGAGACGCAGATCTTCCTCGTAGACCCACAAATATGTTTGTGAAAAAAGGTCTGACCCAAAATGGGAGAGTCATATGACCCAAATAGAACTTCTAAAGGACTCTGTAAACTGTGATAACATTGCTATTCTAGTCCTAGATTCTCGCCAGAAGGACGCTTGAACTTTTCCATTGACAATGATACCGAACAAGCCTTATCAAAAAATGCCCTGTCAGGTAAAAAAAAAAGTAAAATCATCCCCTTTGCTAATTCTGGTATTTGTTTGCTATTAATTAATGCTGTACTACCAGAAGTGACTGGGAGTATACTGATTTCTTTGACTCTCAATGTGTAACGACCCGAGGTAGCTGATGCTCACTTCTCAGCTATGATGATGGCAATCCCCAACGTTTTATACTCTATAGTAAAGCTGTTTGCAAAACAACTCTCTACCGAAGATCATTATTTGAAACATTAACATCCAATGTAGGAATGTTAACTACACAAAAAGTGTCCCAAAAGACCAGTTTTGCATAAACTGAGACTTAATCCTAGGGAAGCCTTAAACCTGCTGTAAATAACAAATTGTTGTTAATAGTATTACGCTTAACCAATAATCCAGTACATATTGCTGCAAAGGACCAACCTGCTATTACCATGAATACTATTGTATTTGTTATCTTTTTTAATTTAGAAGAGCAAATGGTTTTTGGGCATAATTCCCAATGTGTGTGTGTGTGTGTGTGTGTGTGTGGTTGCGTATGTGTGTGTGTGGTTGCGTATGTGTGTGTATATATATATTATATATATATATATATATATATATATATATATATATATATATATATATATATATATATATATATATATATATATATATATATATTAATTATAAATGTAAAATTGCTTCGAGACATTGATCTTTATATTTCTGTCAAATACTTCTAACATTAATATTTTCTCTATCCTTTTATACATACAGATGGAAAGTGCTGAGCTGGTTAATGTTTTTCCTCCAATCCCACCTCTCACTCCTAGACTGGGAACCATCCAAAACATTTCTCTGAAGGTTACTCCTGAAATTGCAAATGGAGAAATTGGCTTTATAAGCAAACTGCCAATAGTTACCTATGAACCAGAAGATACCAGCTCTTATTTGGTAAATAATGTAAATGTTTTCCTGTGCTAATTTACAGATTGTTTTAATATCTACTTTATTTGTGCCCGTTTTTAAGCTGAGTTGAGAATACCTGACTGATATGCTGCCTTTGATGCAGGGACAGACCTGTTCAGACATTGTCTTGTGACCAACTTTGGTGTGGGATGTAATGGAATTTTCATGAATCTGTGACTACAATTAATCCTGTTGCGTGTGACACTTCAGATATTTTATGCAAATCAGCATGTTCAACTACCTTGTTTTTAAGTCACCTTCTAACTTACATTAATGTAGAATATGCTGGTCCATTTAATTTGTTCATCAGTTGTCGTAGACTGGTGTGCATGAATAGTAGTTGCTTCAGACAAAAATGCAGGTGCACAGGAGATACATTCATGGAAGTTTGGCATGATGCAACATATAGGTCTAGCTAAAGTAGATTCTTGACATAGTTTTAGGCTCCAGTTAGTGGGGATTAGCCAATGGTCTAGTTCAGGTAGATTATGGTGGTCTAATTATCAATGAGACTGCTTGTATATGGTGTGATGAATGCACATTATTGTTGGGATGAGGGTCTGGGACAACCAATAAGTCATGGACTTGTTTTAGTTGTCTGAGAAGTTATGTGGAGCTTGACAGGAGTTCAAGACTGTATCTGATATTAAGACTACTTTTTGATGGTGGCATTCATTCACTTGGTCTAAATTTAAGGTGTAGAATATGAATAATTTAAACTAACAGTAAGAAGGAATTGTGAAGAAAGCAACTTAACATTAGTTAATGATGAAACATAAATGTTCTTGGCTTATTGCCCTCATTGAGATGTATTTATTGTATTGTATTGTATTGTAATTGCATTTATATAGCGCTTACTACCCCTGACGAGGCGTCGAAGCGCTTTTTCGGCGGGTAGCACGCTACTCCGGGACCCACAGAGGATTAGTGTTGAATTAGTATAGTGAAACATGCAAGTACATTTTAAGTGGTGGATAGGTTATTATGTGTATCTGCCAACACAATAGTAGTACAAACTACTGAATATTTGTGTCCTGGGATCTGTATGGTAAGATCTTAGCATTATTTTGTTAAAATGTCGAGTGTCATGGCATTCCTGACATTTTAAAACAGAAATGTTTCATGTTCCTTAAGAACGCTTTCACAAAAATCATTTGTGATTGTTCTCTAATTTTTTATTAGACGTGGTTTTTCAGACCAAGTGTGGCAAGTTTTGAGAACTTTTCATTTTCATCATTTTCTGAGGGTATAGCTTTTGTAAAACAAAAAATAGTAAATGTTATTCTGCTGATGTGATCTTTTGTATGAATTTTGAGAAACGGGTTTCCTCTCTGATTTACTTCTTGTTACTCCCAAATTCTTCACATGCGATTCCCATGTCTGATGAGGAAGTGCTTCTGAATAATACCGATCTACCCTTAGCCTGACTAATCACTGACCAACACACCAGTCACAATGTCCTTATATTACGAACACTGCTGCACAGGATCCTTAAAACCAACATATGAAGTGTGTAAACTGTAAGAGACAGGCACCTGGGTAAAGGATGCAGATGGAATTAGGATAAAAGCCTGCTCCTCCTTAGGGCATCATGGCGCTCTGTAACCGCTTTTTATTGTTCCCCATCTCAAAGATACTCATTTTGTCGTGCTTGGAAGTCTGAGAGGCTCAGCATTTGTATGTGCAGGTGAATATCATTAGTAGTTCTGAGATATCTTGAATTCTGCTTCTTCTGAAAACTACAATTCCCCAAACTTAATTCTAACTCCTTAAATATTTAAAAGTCTATTGTCTATTTGTCTACAGCTTGAGAAGCCTAAAGGATCTTGATAATAACCCGACCTATAAATAAACTCTCAAATGCTTCCTCTACTAAACCAAGGAGAAACATTTGGGTAACTGATTGGAACACCAGTTTTGCCTCCTGTAGTTCAGACCGCAATGAGAGGCCACAGGTGCAGGTTAGCATAGAAACAGCAGAGTGTCAGGCGAAACATAGGGTACAGTTTTGCATATCACTGCATTGAAGTTTCGCCCAGGCATAGCATTTAATTGTGCGATAAACTCCAGCACTGACAGTAATTCAATATTTGCACTCAACGCTTCTATAGTCTACCAGGTTTACATTTGAAAACTGGTCCTCTTGAATTTGGAGCACTTTTTGAGAGGCTCACATTCTGTATTCAATCCCAAGCCACGTCGCATGCATTATGTGAGACACATTATTGATTAATGTAGATCTCTTTCGAATACTTGCAATTGTTCTAGTGTTTAAAATATAATCTTATTTGGCATTCATGCGAATGTTATGGATTCTAATAACATTTGAAGTCCATCTAATATCTAATTTGAGAGGAGTAATCTCTTTGCTTTGTTGCTTTCAGTCAGTTTTCAAACAAAATCAGGTATATAGCTGCTATGATTACCCATTGAGACGTAAATTCCATCTAACTCCTACGTCACAGATTTTCATTTAACAAACTATTCAGCAAGTATTACGTATATAGGACCTGATTCACAAAGCCTTTTTTTAGCGGGAAGCACATGTTTTTGACAGGACATGCTTGGATGTATATGTACTTGATTTTGACAAGAGATCAAGCAGCCTCTGTAATAGCATGTCGCCCTCCAAAAGTTTAGGCTGCAACTGCTTACAATTACACAGTAGTGAAACCCACACAAGGGTGAGTGGAATAAAAGCTTTGTTTACCATGTGAGTTTGTGATCACTCATAAACTTGTGACTTTGCGAGCATTCACAAACTCCCCTCTGTCCCTTTCCCACTCTAGAAATGATTTTGCACCAATAGGATTCCGGTCAACCCCTTCCTAGCAGGAAAGTCACCGTTCAGGAGGTTGTAGGCAAATACATTTCTTTATGGGGAGAAGAAATGTCACCATGGAGCAAACATTTTTTTTTTCATTTTCACAGAGGTGCTGGCTTCCCTCAGTGTGGACCTTTTCTGTATATATACAGGGGTGGGTTCTCCATTGGGACTCTAGGGCTGATCGATCAATTTAGAGATACAATTGTATCTCTAAGCAAATCAATATATTTAAGTCTGGGCTGTCTGTCCCAGGCTACCTGCCCCACCTTGCTTTGCGATACAAAAGGGGATGATGGACGGAGCGTTTGAGCAAATCAAACACTCACCCCCAGTCAACTGATCTGGGTTTAATCCATCACCATTCTTTAGCTCACTCCCCCACCCCAGTTCAGACATAGCCATATGCAAATCAGTCTGACCCTGTGCCTCATGGGAACAGTCCAGCCCGAACTGCCAAGCCATGTCTTCCCTGGACCGGAAACAAGCATCCTGGGACCGGTTTCGGGTTCATAACCCTCATCAGGCAGGCTATCTTGAATCCAGTGGCAAAGTGAGCAAGGGTCTCACGTCTGAGCATACCCTGCCAACTTAGGGCGAACAAAGCGATACCAAAGGGAATGATGGACGGAGCGTTTGAGCAAATGAAACACTCACCCCAAGTCAACTGATCTGGGTTTAATCCTTCACCATTCTTTAGCTCACTCCGCCACCCCAGTTCAGACATGGCCATATGCAAAGCAGGATGCTTGTTTCCGGTCCAGGGAAGACATGGCTTTGGCAGTTCGGACTGGACTGTTCCCATGAGGCACAGGGTCAGACTGATTTGCATATGGCTAGGTCTGAACTGGTGTGGCGGAGTGAGCTAAAGAATGGTGATGGATTAAACCCAGATCAGTTGACTGGGGGTGAGTGTTTGATTTGGTCAAACGCTCCGTCCTTCATCCCCTTTTGTATCGCAACCTTGCTTTGAAGCAGGAGGCAGAAGCCAGGCAGTAAACCAACTTGCTGCAATGTGATGCACGACTTACCTTTCTAAAGCCATTCATTGCCATTGTAGTCTATGGTGGTATTCAGTGTAGGCCAGTGACGCTGTCAGCGTCACAGTTTCGGGTGTTGGAGTAGCAACCCTGCGTAAGGCCAGACGTCTATCATTCACATGACCGCTACTGTATATAATTAATGGTCAATAATGTCATCTGGTCATATTATGAAAATGTCATTGTATTCAGCTACTCACTGTTTTCTGTTTGTTTGTAGGTCTCCATACCATTACATCGAGATGGCACTGATGGGCATGCCACTGTTTTTTGGAGTTTGACACCCTCAGGTCTCAATGCGAAATCTGTAACTGTAGAAGATTTAAGTCCTTTCAATGGCTCTGTAATGTTTTTAAGTGGACAAAGTGACACATTGATCAACATAACCATTAAGGCCGATGACATCCCTGAACTAAATGAAACTGTAATAATATCACTCGACAGGTATCAATTTGTATTTTTTTTTAAACTTGATGACAATTACTAATGGGCTTATTTTGTAGTCAGTAATGTTTCTGTTAATGGCTATTCTAATATTTTTCTAGTAGTGAAAATGACGAAACAGATACATTTATACATTTATATTAGGTGGTAGCACACACTAGCGTATATTTATTGTTTTGATTTCAATCGATTTGTATTGTCCTGGCTTGTGACAGGTAGCCACAACATAACACCAACTCTTAGAAAAGTCTTAGGTCTGTGGCTACAGGATTTCACTGGGGTGCCTCCAGATAAGGCTTTCACTCTGATGGATGTTCTTTCCCATTCTAAATAGTAGTTTGTATTGTTCTTCATCTGGCCCTGTCCTCTAATTAAAGGGACTGTTGGTGCTTAAGGCATTTAGTGAGGGAGAGAAAGCTACTTGGAAGAGGCTTGGCTTCAAATTTCTTTTAAACAATGTTTAGTTTGTCTGGTTTCTCAGATCTACCTTTAGCGAGAGCCATACTTGAGCTCTAAAGATTCGGGTTGATCATCCCCACTGTTACTTTATGTGAATCTGATTTAAGCAACCAGATGTGCTTCACTTGATTTGACATTGTCTTTCTTGCCTCCTTTTGTGTAAATTATGTCACTCTACATTAACCCAGTATTGGAACTGTTTCCCCGTTGTCGAGATGGGAGTTCCCGGTACCTCAGAAAAGTAATGTCACAATGGACATAGAGGCCTTAGGACTTTTGGTTTAGTAACATAGCCTAGTCATTATTTAAACAAGCATTGGCATAGCCAATAGGTCTCGCATTTGGGACCTTATAAGTGTTTAGCAATGCAACATTTGGTGGTGTTGCACCAAGGATATTCTGCTGCATAACTAAATACTTATACGGTCCAAAAAGCGAGACCTATTAGTTTTGCTAATGCTTGTTTGTTTTTTGTTGCTGTTTTGTTTAAGTTGCCAGATCTACAATAGCTGGACATTGTTTTTGTTAACAGTTCTTTTCATCAAATTAACTTGTTTTCATAGCTCTGAATGTTGTTTCCATTCTGGTTGTAGGAAACATTCATTTCCGGGGTTGTGGGGACTAACTAGCTGTGCCAATGCGCTGAACTTTGCAAATGAGAAAATGCCTGGTGCAGGTGCAATTTTCAAGTGTGGAGTGAGTGAGCCCCAGGAAGCGTGACTCACTCACACAGGAGTTCATGCACTGCACCTGCACACTCAGCATGGTTTAAGGAAACTCGACCCACTCCCTCCCAGGCATCAGAACATATTTACCAAGAGACTCTGAAATGAGCCTGCCTGCTGCACTGATGGCTGGTTGTGTGTGTGCCTGGTGAAAGCGTACACTGACGGCTGGTGGTGTGTGTGCCTGGTGGAAGCGTGCACTGACGGCTGGTGGTGTGTGTGCCTGGTGGAAGCGTGCACTGATGGCTGGTGGTGTGTGCCCGGTGGAAGCATGCACTGACAGCTGGTGGTGTGTGTGCCTGGTGGAATCATGCACTGATGGGTGGTAGTGTGTGTGCCTGGTGGAAGCGTGAACTCACGGCTGGTGGTGTGTATGCCTGGTGGAAGCGTGCACTCATGGCTGGTGGTGTGTGTGCTTGGTGGAAGCGTGCACTGATGGCTGGTGGTGTGCATCCCTGATGGAAGCTGCACTGATGGCTGGTGTATGTGTGCCTGGTGGAAGCGTGCACTGATGGCTGGTGATGTGTGTGCCTGGTGGAAGCGTGCACTGATGGCTGGTGGTGTGTATGCCTGGTGGAAGCGTACACTGACGGCTGATGGTGTGTGTGCCTGGTAGAAGCGTGCACTGACGCCTGGTGGTGTGTGTGCCTTGTGGAAGCGTGCAGCGATGGCTGGTGGTGTGTGTGCCTGGTGGAAGCATGCACTGACGGCTGGTGGTGTGTGTGCCCGGTGAAAGCGTGCACTGATGGCTGGTGGTGTGTGCGCCTGGTGAAAGTGTGCACTGACGTCTGGTGATGTGTGCCTGGTAGAAGCTTTCACTGATGTCTGGTGGTGTGTGTGCCTGGTGGAAGCGTGCACTTATGGCTGGTGGTGTGTGTGCCTGGTGAAAGCGTGCACTGATGGCTGGTGGTGTGTGTGCCTGGTGAAAGTGTGCACTGACGGCTGGTGGTGTGTGCCTGGTGGAAGCATGTACTAATGGCTGGTGGTGTGTATGCCTGGTGGAAGCGTGCACTGATGGCTGGTGGTGTGTGTGCCTGGTGGAAGCGTGCACTGATGGCTGGTGGTGTGTATGCCTGGTGGAAGCGTGCACTGATGCCTGGTGGTCTGTATGTCTGGTGGAAGCGTGCACTGATGTCTGGTGGTGTGTATGCCTGGTGGAAGCGTGCACTGATGGCTGGTGGTGTGTATGCCTGGTGGAAGTGTGTACTGATGGCTGGTGGTGTGTGTGCCTGGTGGAAGCGTGCACTGACACCTGGTGGTATGTGTGCCTGGTGGAAGCGTGCACTGACTTCTGGCGGTGTGTGTGCCTGGTGAAAGCGTGCACTGACACCTGGTGGTGTGTGTGTGCCTGGTGAAAGCGTGCACTGATGGCTGGTGGTGTGTGCCTGGTGGAAGCGTGCACTGACGGCTGGTGGTGTGTGTGCCCGGTGAAAGCGTGCACTTATTTATTTATTTATTTACTTCATTTGTAAAGCGCTCTGTCACCTGGCACATTAAGAAACAATGTCCTGATAGGTAAGGATGTGTAGGCAATTAATTATACATGCATACAGCATTACTCACAAGGAAAGAAGGAGAATACTCATTAATATGAAAAAAGATAGTTAATAATCTTTATATTGTTGCATAGGTTCATTATCGGAAATTATACAGTTAGAAGCAGCACTGCATAAATAAATTGGTGACAACCATATAGTACTTGGTGCTTAAAAAGTGACTGTGGTGAGAGTGGTGACGCAAGTGGAGAAGTGAACAGCAAGAACGGCGCACTGTGAACAAAGTGCAAATAATTTACAGTGAGTGGCTCCAAGTCATGTGACAACGTGATATCACAATAAACAAAGTTCTTTCAATTGGATGTTGAGCCACAGAAGAGGAGTACGCCTGTTATTAAGCTGGTAGGTCGAGGGCGTTTCGATCCATATTAGTTTGGATCGTCATCAGGACTTGGTTGTCTGAATTGGGGCGTGCTTAGTTCAATTCCGTGTGCATGGAAAGTCTATTAGTTGTTGGGAGTTCCCATGAATCGATAGGGGCAGCCTAAAGGGCAATCCGGTTAGCCAAGTCAAGGTGATCCGGGGTCTGCATTAGGGCACTGAAGGAATCTGTGCGTGAAGCGGCCGTCTGTGATCGGCCGTTGGGTCAGCACGACTCCTGAATGAATCGGCGTGCTGTCTCAGGAATGGATCTGGGCGTAGTGATCCTGGCGCTGGCAAACTCAGAGTATAGTATAAGAGCGTGCAAGAGAAGCAGATAGCCTCCTAGACTTTGGGGAACAACCAGGTTTTTAGTCTCCTCCTAAAAAAACAGGAGATCACTGACTTGTCTCAGTTCCAATGGGAGTCCATTCCAAAGTCTAGCAGCTGCTACCCCAAAGGTTCTACCACCCGCTTTCACTTTCCTGAACCATGAAGTCTTAACCAATCTCGCCGAAGAGGAATGAAGGCTTCTAACTCGAACATACCACTCAAACTTCCTTTGCAAGGAAACAGGTCCCAGCCCATGCAGGGCTTTAAACACTAAACAGAGGGACTTAAACTGAATTCTCTGTCCCAATCGGGAGCCAATGCAACTCTGCCAGGGCCAGAGAGGAACAGAACCTTCTTGTAGTGTAGTTCCTATCTTCCCAATAGGCTCTGCGCATTGGAATAATACCTACAGCAGTAAAGGCCTAGGCCAGACGTTAACTAGGTCTACTACTGTCGATACTAGACTTAAGTTTTGGGTTTGCCAGCGTAGCTCAGAGTTCGCTAGAAACTTTCTCGAATGTTCAGGAAAGAATTAACTCCCCTGATTAGACAAGAAGGGATTTAGTTTCTGACAACCATAGAACATGACAACTTTGCTCTCCCCTAATCAAGAGTGTATCTCCAGAGTCGTGTGAGCACAAGGCAATTATTTTACTCAGTCAGTACGTGCATTCTTAGTCTCATCAGATTGTAGAGAAAAGGAAGAGACGGGCGTGTTCAATAAAAAGGTGTTATTTATTGATCAGTCTCTTTTCTCGTACAAGAGAAATGGATCGATATTATTGCAATACTTATAGTTAAGTAAAGTGCATACATTAAAAACAATAGTATAAAGTAATACTGTAAAAACATTGATATGGTTTCTGAGCCATATGATGTTTAAAATGATTAAAATATATTTACATACACATATACATTTGACTAAACGTACTCAACTGGTGTTTCTAAATACGCCTACCCCGTGTACCTGACCTAAGTCTAATGCGTGGGCGGGAATAGAAAGTTACAGTTTAAGTTAAGTTTGTTTTTGCCAAGTGAATAACTAAAGAATTCTCTGTGAGGGGTTATTCAGTTCTGTACCTGGAAGTTAGGATGAATGAGGAATGGTATCTCCTTCTCTGGTCTCGATATTCCAGGCTGCCTGCGAGGGCTGCCCGAAAGCGCCGGTGCTGGGTCTCTCGGTAGGAGATAGCAGCGCGTCTCTCAGCGCGTCAGGAAGGCGGGGCTGCTGCCAGCGGGGTCTGCTCTGCTTCTGGGCTTCGGCAAGTATGGCTGCTCCGTCTCGTCACCACGCGTGTGTTTGCATAGGGCAAGATCGGCAATATTTATACCTTAAAGGTGCCGAGATTGACGTAAGGATGGACATAGATACGTCAATAAAGATGTCATACGACTTGCTCGTTAGCACATTCTTTTACTGAAGTTCTCTGTGAAATCAAAACAATGGCCGCACGGATTTTCCAGGTTGTCATAGGTTTGATTTGTTATGAGAACGTCGTATGCCTTATCAGGGGCTGGAGGAATGTCGCTTGTCTAATTAGATCTCAAGCGTTATGACCTAATCAGATAACACGTTCCTGTGCCGTAGTGTGACTGCGTCAGATAACGGTATCTGCATCATGGGGGCTTTTCTTGCCTCATTGGCTGACTGTTAGTTAACTTGATAGTTAGTTTAACCAGAATAGGGTCAGGAATAGGGGGATTGATTCAGAACCTATAGGAATACATGACACCCACTCCACGCTAACTATGGTCATATTTACTAATCTATGCATAGTATAACATAGTACAACATACTATAGAGTATAGTGTATACCTCACCACCCCAAAATACATAAATGCATTTTGAAATTTTCAAATATACTGAAAAATTGCAGTCATATATATTGTATGCACTTAAGCTATGAATTAAACGCTAAAGTAAACACGCATTTGTAGACATTATTGCTTATTTGGTATATGAGAAATACACATGAAATGGCTCTTAATATGGCTATACAGAAAGAAAGTTCGAGACCATTTCATCACATAATAAAATATTTGTGAACATACCAGCGGGCAACTAAAGTTTATAAAGTATCTAAAAATAGAAATCTTAGTTCTCTAGGAATAGTTTCTTACTTTAAGCAGAAGATAAGTGTCCCGAAAATTTTGTAAAAAATAATTTGGGGCTGCTAAAAAATTGCTGTCCGTGAACTGGTGGGAAAAATTGTTCATGTGACTTTATTTTTAAAGTTGAAGGCCGAATTCAGGGAACGCCGTGTGCGAGCTTGCTCAAAAGTCTCTATTTTTGTTCTGGAGAGAACATCATATCATTAAGGCTTTCGAAAAAACTGTCAACAGCTTCATGGGAAAGTTCCACTAAGTCGGAAATAGGTGTAACCATGCATTCGTGCGCATGATTGTCTCCATTGACATTCTGATTCGCATTGCTGACAGAAGGTCGTACCTGATCAATGCTGCTTTCATCTTGAACTTCACTACTCTTCAATCGTAGTGGTGAAGATTCCACGAATGCCGTCATCAGGATTGGCAGCCTTTGAGGGCAGCACACAGCGTGAACCTTGGTAGGAACCAACAATGTATCTGCATCCACTGGCGCATCCGATTGTAGCGTCAGACAGGTGTCTAACACGCATTCTTCTCCGCATAGCAGACATCTCAATACAGGTAAAACACATCTTTGCCACATTGGTCGAAATGATAGAAACCAAGTCATGTTCAGGTCTCTAAGCCGGGAGAGTCCCAGGATTTTTGATATCCGGTCCCGGTATCCATTGGCTAGGATTGTATCTTCCATTGTCGCGAGAGTTTGATCTGTGACATGGGTTGCCATAACGAAAAATAAGGACTAAGAATAGGATTCCTGCAATTAGTCCCAGGATCAGGGGAAGTCCGCCAAAAATCGAATGGACGAAATCTGGAAAAATACCCAGTATGGCTTTGAATGGTGTTAATGCCATCGAAAATACTGTCTTAAATACCTTTGGACCCCAGTGGTATCAGAAATATTTAAGATTTCGCTCAGGATTTCCGCGAAATGTACGGGGGAATTAGTTGATAATAATGTATGTATCTCTGCAGTCGTCCTTGCGACTTGTAGATCATACGTTTCTTTTGATGACGAGAGCCTTGTAGGCGTCTGAAGAAGCACTGTTTTCATTCTGCTTAAAGTATCTATTCGAATAGAAGTAATTTTCAAACTGGGCCATGCCCTTGCCTCCCTGTCTGGAAAGGAGCTGGGGAACAAAGAACGTCCACAGCACTTGACCTTCACAGTCGTAGTGACTAGATAAGGAGTCCCGGGCATAAGACTACAACATTTGCGGTCTATAATAAGAATGTAACTCCCATTATAGAGTCTTTGAAAGAATGGTTCTATTTCAGTTGCAGGTGCGGCTTGCTGGTGACATGAAAAGTTGTATGAATTCCCTTCACAGGCTCCATGCAAACTAATTCCGTTACACAGAAGCGTGCCGCTTAGTGACATAGCACAATTGTTGCCACTAAGAAACACTTTCTGTCCTTTATTACTGACACATGCATGTGAATAGGGCAGGTTCCAAGTTGTTTTAAGGTACCCCTTCCCCAATTTCTCGTACATGCCAGCCTGTATATATTTTTGGCAGTATTGAAACCTGAAGGTTGAGATTGGAATATTTATGATTCCGTGGATTATCCATTCACTGACAGGTCGTTCTGACATTGTCATTGGTAATCTTTCTAGTTTTTCAATGCTCAAGATTGTATAATCAGCACCCTTTTGCGCCATACCGATTTGTCTATCAGTAAGGTTAAAGATTTGGAATAGTGACGTTGTGTTGATTAAACGCCAAGCCACATAGCCTGAACGCAGATTTTGTAACGTCCAGCCAAGCTGTACAATAGAACGCAATTGTGACTGACCATGTTGTAATAACAGTAAGTCTTGCGATAATATATCGATTGCTGAAGACACAATGCTGTCCAATGAAAAAATTCTGGAGGACAGAGTCATTAACCCATTGTCCACTACAGAAAGTGATTTTTCCAAATTAATACGGTCAATTTCCCGTATTCTCTCTGCTGTTTCAATTTGATTAACCTTCCAGGCCTCATTGTATGCTGCATATACAGAGGCTGCTATGAAACGCTTTTGACGCTGTTTGCGTGGTCCCATTATGAAATCACGCAAGTCAGCACCATCAGTAAGTAAAGTTAGGTGTTGCTTAATTTCAGGCAGTGTTGAAGTTTGTAGCCACTGAAGGCATAATTTGCCCACACTGTAGGTTGTTATTATCCCTGGGTGATGTCTTTGGGTCTGGCCTGGTCATTTTGAACCCCTGTGTTTTATTCAGGAATCTGTCTTGACAGTTATTTGTATCTGTGGGCCAGATTAACCATTGTTTCCAATCAGGATGTGTTCTGTTTTTGTTTAATATATGGTTTACGTCTATCTCTTCATCCGTATCAGAGCTATTGCTAAACATTGTTGGCTTTGGAATAGACGGTTTATTTAAATCTTTGATTTTGGCTAGGCCAAGACAGGTGGTTTGTTGAACAGTGTCATTTAAAAATATCATTTGTTCTGGGATCATGCAAGCTCTAAACAAAGCTTCTAAACCCTGTACTTGCCATTCTTTTGTACCCCAAACACTTTTCAAATCAACATTTTTGTCCCAATAATTAAATCCTAAAGTATTCATTTCTTCGAAGAATGAATCTGAATATATCAACTTTGTGTTGGTTAACATGGTATTCATCCCTGTCTTGTTTGACAATTTAAAATAAAATGTTTCAGCATTACTTGTGTTAAAACCTGAAAAATATGAATATTTGTCGTAAACGGTTCTTGAGCTCCCTTTTGGAGGTGTTGCACAATGTTCCCATTGATTATAATTTAAAACATTTCTAGGTTGTGCAGATTTATGTAAAAAATGGTTACCATAGTGGTTATAGCAATACATACTATCATAATTTGTAGAACCTTGCAAATAATCATGTTTTGTAAATTTAGCAGACATTACTAAGTCAGACATCATGTTATTAATGCTTTCGAAGTCCCAATCATCAGCAAATGAGTTTGGTTTTGCAAAGTCACTCAAGGAGATCTTGATTTGGTGTGGATATTTCAGGATATCGACCGGACCATAAATTTCATAGTCAGTGTTGTCCCAGGCTACCCCACCAGGTATAGGATTGGCTGTGAAGTTGGCTGAAGAAATTTCTCTTTTCTCGACGTGTGAAGATGTGTGTGGTTTGAGGACCAAGTTGATGTTCTGACTTGCTGTGTCCATTTTAGCATATTTTCCCTCAATGAAGCGTCCCAAAGTTAATACCATGATGAGCCAAAGTATGAGGATAAATGCACCAAAACCCACCCAAAATTCAATCCATGGAGAAATCAGATATGTTTCTTTCAGTTGGTTCAAAAGTTCCTTAGCTTTGTCTTTAAAGGATTTTGATGATGGCTGTGTCTTTGATTCACTGAGGCTTTCAGAGGAATCATCGAAGTTGATGAAGTAGCCGGATGCAGTTCTGTCAATTGTTCCAATTGGTTCAGTATTTTTGTTTCTTGAATTGTCACCTGGTACTTCATTATAGATTGGTGTGTCTCTGCTAAATGTTTTTATTTGGGTTTTCAGAGGTCTGAGTTCTATTGCATTGTTGCATAGTCCTTGTTGTTCTTCTGTAGGCGTTTCGAATGTGATGAGCCTCTTTGTTAGGACCTCTGTACTGGTAGCAAACCTTGGTGTTCTGCTACTTATTGGGAGTCCACTTGGCCTACTGTTTGTTATCGGCCACATGTTGTGGTTTTACCAGGTCGATGGATACAACTCGGTTCTCCTTTTTACCAGCAAGTGGCGGTAGTACAACTGATCTTGTCCCGTTGACAGACAAGACAGGAACTGCTTTTCTGTAAGAAGGCCCAAATTCCTTCTTTACCGCGATCTTCTCCCTGACTAGATCCCCGACTTTTGGAATCCAGACAGGTCTTGCTGGGACAGGTGGTGATTCTTCAGTGGTTGTTGGCTGTTGTTTCAACTGTATGTTGCTCAGGTCTTTTCTTGTTTTGTTTAAGTCCTGCAAAATAGCCAAACGGTCTTTGACATCAAAGCTTTTTTCTTTAACCACTGAAGTCTGACTGTCGAGGTCAGAGATGATCATTCTAGTTCCAAATAATAATTCGTACGGACTGAATCCCTTCAGAGAATTTCTTGGCAAGTTATTTAGACTACGTTGGACACTTATTAGATGTTTGACCCACCCAGCTCCCGAACCTAATATCCTTTTCATTATAGATTGCTTTCTGCCTTGGTTTTTTCTTTACACCATCCCGTACCCTCAGGAAGGAAGTGAGAAGATTCCCGCTGGACTGTGCTCATTCGGCCATGTTTCCCCCCAGGCTGGTGGGCTTGAGTGAAAACAATGGTCGAACGTAGCATGCTCTTAGCGTATATGCCATTTAGACTCGCAAATCTTTGTATAACAGTCCGGACGTCAGCCGAGTGCTGGTGATCTACATTATAAGTGGAAACTAGCCTGTATATGTTAATCGCAAGCCCTGCTTTTTATTGGTCATATTATCTGCCTTGATACGACGAGGTATTAAACTGTTTCTCTCCCCACTGCGATCTCTGTTGCAGTTTGGGCAGTTTTTTACAAACATGGTGTAATGCAGGCTCATGCCTGGCCACCAGTACCGTGATTGTAATTCTTCCAGAGAATCTTTCAGTTTGAGGTGTCTGAGACCCTCGCCCATATGTGCGTCTGCGATTAACAAGCTTCTCCTGTCCATGTTTGGAATCACTCTATCCCCCACTCCAGGGATTCGAGCAAAAGGGACGGAGTTTGCATCGATTATGTATGTATAATTGAGTGGATAGTTGATCGGTAACGCTGAGCAGTCGCCTTTTGATGACGTTTTCACCGCCAGCACTGTTTCACCGTCAATGTATTTTAATGTACGCTTTTTTCGAACTACGGGAGCCGATTTAGTGGCTGCCGCTGCGGCTGTTTCAGCCAATGAATTCCCTACAACGTGAACGCCATCACGCTGATGACTCAGTGAGTGTGTCACGTGAGTCTTTGGTAGTTCTTTTTGTAAAAGAGCTATTTGTTCCCAGAGCAATTTCTGCTTTATTGGTGCATCTGTGTCATCTTTGTAACCGTTCTGAATCCATGTCTGCAAATCCTTGTTATATGCTTTGACGCAGTAATATGAATCTGACACTATAAGTGTCGGGAATTCGCGATCCGCATTATCTAGCGCCATTTTTAATGCTATTATTTCAGTTTGTAGTTCTGAATTAGTTTCTACTGAGTGTGATTTTGTTAATAGAGGTCTTAGTTTACCTCCGCGCCACACTTCTTTTGTAATCTCACATGTGGGGTTGTATGCATGTTCTCCCCAAACGGAGGGTTGAGCATGTCCGTCTGTATAGATTACACAGGCGTAATGTCGTAGAGGCAGAATGTCGATTGGCAGAGGATACGTCTTTTCATATTTTAGATTTTTTAATTCTTCTAGTTCTTTAGAAAATTGTCAACCAGGCTATACTTGATCATTCATATCCTACGTATAAGACCGTTAAATGGGCAATTCTGGATTTTTTAAAGTTGAATTTGTAACCCTCCGCTGCGAACCCAAGTATTATGGTGTTCACTCTTTTCAAGTGAGTATCCAAGTCATCGTCTGTTAAGTAAATGTCATCGACATAAGATAATGCTTCATCATCATATAGTTGTAGTAATTCTGTTACTCTCGCTGAGAATACCCCCGGGCTGTTCTTGTACCCCTGGGCTAACCGACAGAATTGCTTTTGAGTGCCATTTACTGAGAATGCAGTTAAATATCTGCTCTCTGGTGCTATGTTTTGACAAAAGAATCCATTGGAGATGTCCAAGGTTGTTTTGTATTTTTTGCGCACTATGTTATTCATTAGTGCAGCACTGTGTGAGTTTTGCACTGCAAAGGTTTTGCAACATGTGTTAAGGTGTCGGTAATCCAAAACTAGACAATATGAGTTGTCTGGTTTGGAGACCGGAAACAAAGGATTGTTCATTTGTGAGGTGCAAGTTTCAATCACCCCCTGGTATTCTAGCTGATCTAGTATTTCATTTACCTGTTTTTTAGCTTCTTGCTTAATTGGGTACTGCCTTTGTGCAGTAGGTTGTGATTTTAACTGGATTTTGTGAGGAGGAGAATCCTCATCCCATCCTACATGATTTTTATATAAAGCAGGTGCTAAGGCCACTGCCCACTTTCTAGCAAGTGTGTATTTTTTATGAATCGGGATTTGATTCGAGAAGGCAGGCATAATTACTTCTTCGCCATGAGGGCACTCCCTGACAAACTCTGGTGGCCAGTCTTTTTCAGCTAGAAGGATGTCATAACCCTTGGAGAGGTTATCCCAAAATAGTCCCCTTATTTTCCTAGTCTTATCTCCCTCTATACGTAATGTTATCTCGTATATCTTGTGGGGTTTGCTAACTCTGGTGTCTGCAGTTTCCACTTGAAGATATTCATTCGTGTCCACTGTCTCCAGATGATTCATAAGGACTTTGCGAGCTATGCTCACTTCTGCTGCGCTGTCTAGCATTGTCTGAGCCCACTCTCCGTTTTTCAGTTGTGTCCTCAGTATTCTCGGCATTGTTAACTACCTTGATACTGGCTACCTTCTTTTTTGGAAATTGTAATTTCTTTTTTTGTTGAGCAGGTTCCTTGTCTTTGGACTTGGCGTGCTCTTCTCTTTGTTCTGATCGTCCTCTTCTTTCCGATTTCTGCGAGGAAGTCTGAAAAGATTGAGAGGGACGTGTATCAATGTCTTGATATCTATCAGGTTTTTTAATATTATCCCTATTTCTAAGGTTATATCTTTTCCCAGAGGGGTCACTCTGGGGTGACCTGTGTCTCTGGTTCGGAGATTTCTCCCTTCGCCTAGGAGACCTTCCTCGGGACTGGAATTTCTTTTCTTTTGGATTGGATTGTTTGTTTCCATCCCAGTTCTTTTTTGGTGAATTATTATTAAAAAATATTTTTTCTGGACTTTCAGTCAGTTGCGGTTTTACTGGTATTCCACCTAAACTATCTCTACCTAGTTCTTCATAAGATTTTTCTATGATTCTGGCAATTTCAGCTGGTTGGTCTGCTATATCTGTCACTTTTAACCTCTGGCGGATCGCCACGTTTGCTGCTTCACCTTTTATATTGGCTAATAATATAGCCGAGACCTGCTTGAAGTCTTTCAGTAATTTCATACCAAGAGTTAAAGCTGGTTCTGGACCGTATTCATCTTGAATTTGTTTTAGCACATCTGGTATTACCGAAATGGATGGAACACCGTGCGTTTTTGTGTAGATTGAAGCAAAGACTGTACCCCAAGTGTCACAGTCTTCTATGTGTGGTGCGATTCCCATTGGGAGACATATAGTCAGAATCCTGTGTTTTTCTAGCGGGGTGGTGTCAGGAAACACCGCCTCTATTTGGGTGATTTTCTGTGCCAACCAGAATGGTATCTGTTCCCGTTTAGCTGGAACTTTACCTAGGCAGGATTGGATGTTCTGTGGTGTGATTTTATTTGTGTTCCCCTGGTGAGGGGTCAGCTGTGGAAGTTTAATCGCTGGCTGAATTGTTGAAGTCCGCATTACATACTGGACTAATTGTCTATGAATTTTTAGTAATTGTTTTAGCTGTATTAACAGCTCTCCTGTAGACATTCCTTCGATGTCTGGGTGTGGTGTGTATCCGGCTAAGACCGGCCACGTTGCTCCTGGTCTACCTAAAGGACCGAGCCTGGTGATGTGATTATTATGCATTAGGGCGCCATCAAATAAGAGCAAATGCTCTTGGAATTTGAGTGGTACTTCCACCTCCTCGAAAGGAGTGTAAATGTCGGGTGGAACCTCTATTTTGTAATAGTGGAAGTACTTTGTTACAGCATTTGCTGCTGGAAAATGTATCCATGTATAGTATACCTCTGTCTGCCGATATTCGTGTGCCTCAATTACGAATATGACTGTGCCACCTCTAGGTGTCAGTCCATTTTCTATAAGTTTTAAGGTTATAGATTTCCTTTTGGCGACCGGGATAAGTATTATATCCCCGTCCGCATCTAGTGCTGCAGTATCAGCTGCTACTATTTCAGCTGCTAATCTAACTGCCTCTCTTTCGTCATCACTTTCTGACATTTTACTGTTAGAAAGGTTATTCTTTTTGTTTGCAGATCAGGTTTCTTATGGAAACAGAGATTAGATGCACAATATTTTGGAACAGTGTATCCTTCAACGTTGACTAAACCAAGAACCTTACATAGGAGTTCCCTCCTGCGAGGTTTTGGAGGATATTACCTTTCACCCACTCCAGACGTCTTTGGAGTATTTGGGAAAAGGGGTCTGAGTGAGAAAGCACTACTGAGTTACTCTAAATGTCTTACGTTAGTTTTATCGCCCTTTCCAAACGCGTTGGGCGCCATGTAGTGTAGTTCCTATCTTCCCAATAGGCTCTGCGCATTGGAATAATACCTACAGCAGTAAAGGCCTAGGCCAGACGTTAACTAGGTCTACTACTGTCGATACTAGACTTAAGTTTTGGGTTTGCCAGCGTAGCTCAGAGTTCGCTAGAAACTTTCTCGAATGTTCAGGAAAGAATTAACTCCCCTGATTAGACAAGAAGGGATTTAGTTTCTGACAACCATAGAACATGACAACTTTGCTCTCCCCTAATCAAGAGTGTATCTCCAGAGTCGTGTGAGCACAAAGCAATTATTTTACTCAGTCAGTACGTGCATTCTTAGTCTCATCAGATTGTAGAGAAAAGGAAGAGACGGGCGTGTTCAATAAAAAGGTGTTATTTATTGATCAGTCTCTTTTCTCGTACAAGAGAAATGGATCGATATTATTGCAATACTTATAGTTAAGTAAAGTGCATACATTAAAAGCAATAGTATAAAGTAATACTGTAAAAACATTGATATGGTTTCTGAGCCATATGATGTTTAAAATGATTAAAATATATTTACATACACATATACATTTGACTAAACGTACTCAACTGGTGTTTCTAAATACGCCTACCCCGTGTACCTGACCTAAGTCTAATGCGTGGGCGGGAATAGAAAGTTACAGTTTAAGTTAAGTTTGTTTTTGCCAAGTGAATAACTAAAGAATTCTCTGTGAGGGGTTATTCAGTTCTGTACCTGGAAGTTAGGATGAATGAGGAATGGTATCTCTTTCTCTGGTCTCGATATTCCAGGCTGCCTGCGAGGGCTGCCCGAAAGCGCCGGTGCTGGGTCTCTCGGTAGGAGATAGCAGCGCGTCTCTCAGCGCGTCAGGAAGGCGGGGCTGCTGCCAGCGGGGTCTGCTCTGCTTCTGGGCTTCGGCAAGTATGGCTGCTCCGTCTCGTCACCACGCGTGTGTTTGCATAGGGCAAGATCGGCAATATTTATACCTTAAAGGTGCCGAGATTGACGTAAGGATGGACATAGATACGTCAATAAAGATGTCATACGACTTGCTCGTTAGCACATTCTTTTACTGAAGTTCTCTGTGAAATCAAAACAATGGCCGCACGGATTTTCCAGGTTGTCATAGGTTTGATTTGTTATGAGAACGTCGTATGCCTTATCAGGGGCTGGAGGAATGTCGCTTGTCTAATTAGATCTCAAGCGTTATGACCTAATCAGATAACACGTTCCTGTGCCGTAGTGTGACTGCGTCAGATAACGGTATCTGCATCATGGGGGCTTTTCTTGCCTCATGGGCTGACTGTTAGTTAACTTGATAGTTAGTTTAACCAGAATAGGGTCAGGAATAGGGGGATTGATTCAGAACCTATAGGAATACATGACATTCTAGGCCAGCCTAAGGCTAGTTTGGCTGCCGTTGACTGAATCCTGAGAAGTCTATCCAAAAGACATTTTGGAGACTCTAACAGAAGAGCATTGCAATAGTCTAATCTGCTTAGGATGGTGCTCCGTGCCACCAGCGCACGCACCTGGGGAGGCAGCAGGGGAAGTTTTTTCCGCAGAGATCTAATAATAGCCAGGCAGCTGCCCAGCGTTCTAGTAACCTGAGCCTCCATTGTCAGCTTATTGTTAAACATGACGCCCATGTTGCGGACCGTTTCAACGGGTCTAACTACGGTCGACATGTCGCTTGGCCAGAAGCTGCTGGGCAGCACAGAGAGAACGCTATCAGCCGAGCAGTAGAGTACCTCAGTCTTGCTTGCATTAAACTGCAGCAAATTTCCCTTCAGCCACAGAGCCGTTTCACGCAAGCAGCAATGAAACACTTCCATTAAGGTTGAATGCTCTCCCTCCAAGGAGAGATTCAGCTGCGTGTCAACAGCATAATTTACGATGTTAATATTATGCTCTTTGATGACCGCAATCAGGGGTTTCATATAGATGTTGAATAAAATAGGGCTGATTGCTGAGCCCTGTGGCACCCCGTGTGTGATGTTAGTAAAGGCAGATTGGTATGGGAGAGGGACACTGCTTGCTTTCTATCTGAGAGAAAAGACTAGAACCACTCAAGAGCACAGCCCATCACCCCCACCTCCCTCACCCTACTCAACAGAGTCCCATGGTTAACCGTGTCGAAGGCGGCAGACAGGTCAAGCAGAATAAGAACAGCTGCCTGACCCCTGTCTGCCCGCATCCGAAGCTCGTCCATCACGGTCACCAAGGCTGCTTCTGTACCATGAGCAGGCCGAAAACCAAACTGAACCTCCTCCAGCAATTTGTGCTCCTCCAGATGATTAGAGATAGTCCTACTGACTACTCGTTCTGTGAGTTTGACCGGAAAAGGCAAAATAGAAATAGGCCTATAATTCTTGGGACACTCCAGGTCGAGAGAAGGCTTTTTTAACAAAGGAGTCACCAGTGCCTGTTTCAAATGGGATGGCACCACCCCGCTAGCAACCAATTGATTGCAGATTGACCGAAGAGTAGGAAACAGCTCTACCTCAAACTCTTTCCAAATTTTATGTGGCACGGTATCCAAAGGAGAACCAGAGGAGATACCACGGGCCAGCTTGCAGCAGCCAGAGGCACAAACTCAGTTAAATAATTAAAGGCCAAGCTTTCTAAGATGGTAGTAGAAACATCAGTGCCTCTCTCCACAATATCGCTGAGACCCATAGTATCAGTGGTTCCAGAGGCCAATTGCTGATGATCCCCCCCCAAATCATCAATGACAGTTTTAATTTTATCATGAAAGAACTTGGCCAAATTATTACAAAGTTCTTGGGAGGGGGGTATCCCCCCTTTTTAGTGCACTCGGGGCTAGGGAGGCTATTCAAGATGTTAAAAATACGTTTTGAGCTGTTAGGGGCATTAAGAATCATATTGGAAAAGTATTCTGCCTTGACCCTATTGATCTCTTTCTTATAACATATGATCTTTGATCTCCAAGTGTGTTTGTCCTTGTCCATATTGCCCCACCTCCACATCCTCTCTGCACATTTACAATCTTGTTTCAGGTTTCTTAGGTTATCATTGAACCAAGGAGCCGATGGTCTGCTCCTACTTCCATGATTCTTTAGCGGGGCAAGTGCATCTAAGACTGCGGTAATCTTCAAGCAGAGGGAAATATAGGTTCGAGGCATGTGGGCTGCTAAATTCATATCTTAGCATTAGATCGCCGCCTAGTGTTGGGTCCGGATGATCGCACATTGTTGTCCTGGAAGAGTCTTCGAAGTATCCTGAGATAGGTGGCTCCTCCCCTGGACTACAGTGCGCATGGGCATCGGCTCCATCCCCAGATTGTTTTTTTCCGCCATTGGGTTCGGATGCGGTCTCGACGTCTCTCTGTCGGAACCGAGAAAAACTAACTTTCAACGGCCAAAAGGCCTTGTATTCTTTGCGTTGGTATTGTTTGCGTGCGGTCTCGAGTTCTTCCGTCTCTTGGAGTCGGAATCAGCAGAGTGCTTACACTCTTCGGACATCGGGGCCTTCTCATCGCGGCACGACTGCAACTTTACAGCATGGAGCGGAGTCCGTTTCAGCTCTGTCCGCTCTGTGGGTCCAAATACCCACATATAGACCTGCACCCGGTCTGTAACAAATGCCTTTCGCCAGACCATGACGACGGCAACTGCAGGGCCTGCGCAAGGTTCAGGTCCAAGAAAACACTCAAGATTCGGCGCGCGGTGCGCCTTGAAGCCAGACAAGCGGCCCCAGATCCGGAAAACCTCTTCGGCGACCAAGAAGACGAGGACCAGAGCCATCATCTTCAAATCTCCCCGCCCGAGACGGAGGTCGAGGCAGATCCGGAACACGACGACGGAGTCGGGGGTCAAGGCCTTGAATATGTCGAAGAGGTAGGGGACGTCGAAGAGGTTTATGGGGCCGCGGAAGATAGCTCAGGGGACGAGCTATGCCCCGAAGGTTACGAAGATCGGGATCGGGTCACGGGTTCGCCTGTCGGCCTTACCCTAGACCCCGTACCGCAAGCCACGGCCCCGCCTTCCGGCCCGGCCACGGACAAACTTGCTGGGCAGCCCTTATCGAAACCGAAACCGAAACCTACGGTATTCACTACACCTAAAATGGCCGACCCAAAATCGAAACCGAAACTTATGGATTCGAGCACACCTAAAATGGCGGCCGTAACAACTAAAACGACCAAACACGCTGCTTCATCGACTCCGTCGACCTCCGGTCCACAGAAGTCGAAGAAATCTGTCGATTCCACAGTGTCAAAATCGGCGACAGAGGAGGGATCCTCTAAGAAGGGTGGTCGGCACGGGTCAACCGCTGCGGCGCCGTCAAAGCCCGCGACAGCCAGCGAAACGGCTCCGGTTCCGACTGGGACTCCGTTTGTCGGACGCGTGGTGGAGACGGAGCCGACAAAGTCACACGGATCGAAAGCTGGTACATCTGCGCATCGGTCCAAGGACTCTGGGTCGGCGGCTGCGGCATCGTCGTCCAAGACTCAGAAGGGCCAACAGGACGTCGGATCCGAGGGCAAGGCCAAGACCTCCTCGTCGGCGCCAAGGGCCGCTGTAAGTGACGCGTCCCTCGTCGCCGCTTCACTACAGAGAATCAGGGAGAAGGCCTCTGCTACGCCGGCTCCGATGCCATCGCCACAGAAACCGATGGACATTCCGGTGAAGCCTGCGGGTAAACTTCTCTTCCTTCTGCCGCCAAAAGAGACGCCGAAGGCCTTTTCCACAAAATCGACGCCAAAGAAGTCGGATTCTTCGACGGCAGGGGCACTTTCGAGTCGGGTACTCGACTCTGAAGAGGATTCGGAGCGTTTTATCGACGCAGACACGGGCAAATTGACCCTTTACAAGAGGAGGATCACTTCACAGCCAGTGGACTCCTATGTCATCCCCCTAAAGAAAAAAAGGCTTCCTGAAGACGCTTCAGGCCTCATGGAACCTATCCAGCCTCCTCCAAGAAGGAGCCCAACTCCTTCCCCAGAACACTCTGAGGGTGAAGGATATGTTGAAGATGACCAATACACTTTCCCCATCAATGAACCAGATGCACAACCGGATTCATATGATGACATTGGTGACCAAGGCACCCAAGATGTGGGCCAAGACCCACAGCCTTTCACTGCACGTGCATCCCCAACAGAAGATTCTGCAGGTTTTCATGCACTCATTGAAAGGGCAGCTGCTAATCATGATGTGGACATGCATGCTGACCCAGTAGAAGAAGACTTTCTATTTGACACTTTTTCAGTCTCTGAACGGACAGTAAAGACACTGCCTATGCTCAAAGGGGTCCTCAAACATGCTGCGGACATCTTTAAGGAACCTACCAGGGCGAGAGTGGTCAATCCACGTATCGAAAAGAAGTACAGACCAGCACCTGCAGACCCTGCATACATTCGGGGACAGTTGCCGCTTGACTCCCTGGTGGTCGCAAATGCCCGCAAAAGGGCCAACTCCCAAACAATGGGTGAAGCTCCTCCCCCGGATAAGGAGTCCAAAGTGCTAGAGGCAGGAGGCAAAAGAGTAGCTGCACAGGCTGCCAATTTTTGGCGTATTGCAAATACACAAGCACTCTTGGCACGTTATGATAGGGCGCATTACGACACCCTAGAGCGGGTTTTAGAACACCTGCCTTCGCAGTTTCAAGAGGGCACCAAACTGCTTATAGAAGAGGGAAAACTGATCTCCAACGCAGCCATAAAGTGTGCACTTGATGCCGCAGACACAGCAGCTAGGGCCATTAACACTAGCGTCATGCTCAGACGACAGGTGTGGCTCCGCATATCGGGGTTTAAACCTGACATTCAGACAACCATTCTTAATCAGCCAGTCAATCCTGATAGACTGTTTGGTCCAGATGTGGACACCACACTAGAAAAAATTAAGAAAGACACCGAAACTGCTAAGTCTATGGGGGCCCTACAATCACAACAGTTTCGTGGCAACAATTTTCGTCGCTCAGGTGCACGTGGAGTCACCAGAGGACAGATGGGTCAACAGTCACAATTCTCCAGAGGTGGAGCACAATCCTCGTACCCCAAACAGAACAAGGGGGGTTACCGAGGAAACAGCACCAGAGGACGTGGCAGAGGGAACAACAACTCCCGCTCCTCTGCCCCAAGCAAACAGTGACTCTCTGTCACTGCCCCCCGACCACCTAACACCTGTCGGGGGGAGACTACAGCAGTTCCTGCCCGTCTGGAGAAACATCACCACAGACAGGTGGGTGCGACAACTTGTCCAGTACGGTTATTGTCTAGAGTTAAAGTCCACTCCACCCAACATTCCACCAAGGCAACGGCCTATGTCCGCAGAGCATTTGCACTTATTGCAGCAGGAAGTAGTGGTGATGCTGCAAAAAGGCGCTATCGAGCTCGTGCCGGTGGAGGAGGAGGGCACAGGGGTATATTCCCTGTACTTCCTTATTCCAAAGAAGGACGGATCTCTCAGACCCATTCTAGATCTGCGTCCCCTCAACCTGTATATACTATCAGAACATTTCCATATGCTTACACTGCAACAAATTCTTCCCTTGCTAAAACAAGGGGACTTCTTAGCAACCTTAGACCTCAAGGATGCTTATTTCCACATTCCACTACACCCGTCCCACAGAAAATACCTCAGATTCACTATCCAAGGCAAACATTATCAGTTCAAGGTCCTACCCTTCGGAGTGACCACAGCCCCAAGAGTGTTTACCAAGTGTCTGGCGAAAGTGGCGGCGCACCTCAGGAGGCAGAACATCCATGTCTACCCCTACCTAGACGACTGGCTCGTTCAAGCCAAGTCGGAACAACAGTGCGCCGCGGACATGTCGACTACCATTCACCTCCTTCACGATCTGGGCTTCTCGTTGAACTACCCAAAGTCGCATCTTCAGCCGGCACATGTCCGGCAGTTTCTGGGTGCGACGATCAATACCCTGACGGCCATGGCTCACCCAAACCAAGTCAGGATAGACAGCATGCAGTCTCTAATCCAGAACTTCAGACCACAACACTCACTTCCAGCGAGAGTGTTCATGCAGTTGATAGGCATGATGGCCTCCTGCATCTTCATAGTCCCTCACGCACGGTTGCATATGCGCCCGCTCCAGGAGTGCTTAGCAAATCAGTGGACACAGGCTCAGGGACAATTAACAGACCTAGTGTTGGTTACCAGTCGGGCATACGACTCTCTGCATTGGTGGACTCCACACAACCTTTGCAAGGGCCGACTGTTCCAGGAGCCAGTGCCACAGATTATCCTGACAACGGACGCATCTCTCCAGGGATGGGGAGCTCATCTGCTCACTTACACCGTGCAGGGACTATGGACGACGCAGCAACAGAAGATGCACATCAACTATCTGGAACTGATGGCAATCTTCATGGCGCTCAAGTCCTTCATTGTACATCTGTGCAACAAGGTAGTGTTAGTCCGGACGGACAACATGACCGCGATGTACTACATTCAAAAACAGGGGGGCACCCACTCGCCACAGCTGTCTCATCTGGCTCAGGGCATGTGGCGGTGGGCCATTCAGAGGAACATCTTCCTCATGGCAGAACACCTCCCGGGCAAGGACAATCAGATGGCGGATCTGCTCAGCAGATACAGCCATCAAATGCACGAGTGGGAGTTACATCCGTCAGTACTCCTCCCGTACTTCCAGCAGTGGGGTCATCCGGAGATAGACCTGTTTGCAACAAAAGAAAACGCAAAATGCCAACACTTTGCCGCCAGGTTCCCTCACCCACAGTCGCAGGGGAATGCGATATGGATGAACTGGTCAGGCAAATTTGCGTACGCTTTTCCGCCAGCCCCTCTGATACCGCTGGTGGCAAGAAAGCTAAGGCAGCACGCGATGACTCTCATCCTGGTTGCTCCAACGTGGGCGCGCCAAGCATGGTACACCACGTTCCTCGAACTCTCAGTGGTGCCGCATCAAAGACTGCGCCTCACGCCCAGACTCTTGACGCAGAACCATGGAGAAATTCAGCATCCAGATCCGCAACAGCTCAACCTGGCGATCTGGCTCCTGAAGTCCTAGAGTTTGGATACCTTAACCTACCTCCAGAATGCATGAACATCATCAAGGAGGCAAGGAAGCCAACTACCAGAGCATGCTATGCTGCAAAATGGAAGCGTTTTGTCATTTACTGTACAGCCAATGACATCAACCCGCTAGATGCATCTATCCCTAACATCATTTGCTATCTGCTACATCTTTACAAGTGCAATCTAGCGTTCACTTCTATTCGGATACATCTATCCGCCATCGCAGCTTATCTTCAAAATAGGCAGCATCTCTCTGTTTTCAGGGTGCCTGCTATTAAAGCTTTCCTTGAAGGCCTGAAACGAGTCATTCCCCCAAGAACACCGCCAGCTCCGGTGTGGAACCTCAATGTGGTCCTCACCAGACTGATGGGACCACCATTTGAGCCACTGCACTCGTGTGAACTCCAGTTCCTAACGTGGAAAGTGGCTTTCCTAATTGCTATTACGTCACTGAGGCGTGTTAGTGAGCTACAAGCGCTCACAATCCAAGAGCCATTCATTCAGATTCATCCAAATAGGGTAGTGCTACGTACTAACCCCAAATTCCTTCCGAAGGTGGTGTCACAGTTTCATCTCAACCAAACTATTGACTTGCCGGCATTCTTCCAAAATCCACAAACGGTAGCGGAAAAATGCTCCATACGTTAGACGTACGGAGGGCGTTAATGTACTACATAGACAGAATACAACACTTTAGGAAAACAAAACAACTTTTTGTTGCCTTCTCACCACAACACAAAGGCAACCCTATTTCCAAAGCAGGAATAGCCAGGTGGATTGTTAAGTGCATCCAAATCTGTTATCAAAAGGCCAAGCGCACGTTAACGATACCCCCAAGGGCGCACTCCACACGCAAATTGGGGGCATCCATGGCTTTCCTAGGGAACATTCCTTTAGAGGACATTTGCAGAGCAGCCACGTGGGTTACACCACATACCTTTACAAAACACTACTGTGTTGATGTGCATTCCAAGCAGCAGGCTGCTGTAGGACAGGCTGTTCTCAAGACACTTTTTCAGGTTTCTGCAGCTGGCACGGGCAACCGCCGCTAATGGAGGGACTGCTATGTATTCTATGCTAAGATATGAATTTAGCAGCCCACATGCCTCGAACTGAATATGCTACTTACCAGTATGCATCTGTTCTTGGCATGTAGGGCTGCTAACATTCATATCGCCCACCCTCCTCCCCGGTGCCTGTCGCAGCTGCAGATATACTATTGTATTCAATCATTAGCATGGACATCCTTTACACTTTTCACTCCATCTTCTGCCACAATGGCGAAAAACAATCTGGGGATGGAGCCGATACCCATGCGCACTGTAGTCCAGGGGAGGAGCCACCTATCTCAGGATACTTCGAAGACTCTTCCAGGACTACAATGTGCGATCATCCGGACCCAACACTAGGCGGCGATCTAATGCTAAGATATGAATGTTAGCAGCCCTACATGCCAAGAACAGATGCATACTGGTAAGTAGCATATTCATTCTCCTCCACCTGCTTGTCTGTAGAAAAGCAATCTTCTAGCTGAAACAGAGGGGCTAACCCCCGCCTACGTAGGAGCGCCTTCCAATCAATACCCACATAGTCACTCAAGGTACCGGCTTCTCGGGAATTATGATTAGCAATGTCCACAGAAAATATGATCAAAAAATGGTCTGACCAGACCAAAGGCAGAATTTCCATAATGTTAAGATGACCCGCCTCAGAAAAAATCAGACCAAGTATGTGTCCCCCCTTATGAGTTGCCTTTGCCACCTGCTGTAAGAGGCTAAGGCCCTCACACGAGTGGAGAACATTACAGTAACCTGAATCAAGGGATCCGTTCAACCAAAGATTAAATTCAACCCAGAATGACCAATCTACGATGAACAGCGGCCAAATTGGTAAAAATCTCCAGCAGTGACTGCTGCTGAAGCACAGTAAAAGCCCCAGGTGGTCTGTAACAGATAATCCCTGTTAGAACATGAGCGTGAACGTTCTTAAAGGCAAAGCCCAGTGTTTCAAATCCTTCCACCACATCAATGTCAATGGTGACCAGGAGTGTTTATAAATCACACCGACCCCGCCCCCGCTCCCCCTCAGTCTTGGTTTATGGCAGATTTTATAACCGGGCGGGCAAGCCCAGCCAGGGTCAACATCACAATCTGGGTGGGTCCAGATCTATGTCATAAACAGAACCTCCAACAACAATTGAATTTCCACACTATGCTTGGGCAAGGATCTTACATTTAGTAGCCCACAAGACAAAAGATCTTTATTCATAAAATCAGAAGTCGGGGAAGCTGACTCCACAAGTCTGAAGTTCCCCTTATCTTTGCCCCACTCACCAATATAGCAAAGCTCTTCACTAGTATAGCTAATGGGACAACCACTTCCAACGGGTCCCAAATTTCCAGAAAAGGGGGCAGCGTGGCTGGCGCTATGCGCCTCCTTAACGTGGACGGGCACAGACGGGCTTGCCTTTGGTGCGCCGTCGGTGCGCGTCTGCTGCACGCTCACGCCGCATCTATTTTTATTTCAAACAGGCGTGGAGAGCTGCAACGCTAACTCCTAAGATGGCGGGTCCGCTCACACGGACGGACCCCGCAATCAGGGAGAGCGCAATTGGTCCTGGAGGGAGGGAGATAAGAATATCACCCCCTCAAGCAGTCCAAGGAAATATTAAAAACCAAGACCCCTGACGACTGATGGTGTGTGTGCCTGGTGAAAGTGTGCACTGATGGCTTGTGGTGTGTATGCCTGGTGGAAGCGTGCACTGATGTCTGGTGGTGTGTGCGCCTGGTGGAAGCGTGCATTTACGGCTGGTGGTGTGTGTGCCTGATGAAAGGGTGCACTGACAGCTGGTGGTGTGTGCCTGGTGGAAGCGTGCACTGATGGCTTGTGGTGTGTGTGCCTGGTGGAATAGTAATATAATAATATCATTACTTTTGTGTCCAGAAGTTCACAACTATTGTCCAGTGGTGCGCCAACGTCTTCAACTGTTTCTTCATCTTCTTCACGATAATGGCTTTGAACCAATAGCTTTAGATTCCGAATCACTTCTTTGAAAACATTTGAAATTGCGACGTTAGTCCTAAGCAATCCATCCACTCCTACAATAACCGTGAAACCTGCCGACTTTCCTAAATATTAAAAGGAAGTTCTGGTTTTATTGCGGACATGGAGGCAAGTATTGTGCTTCCAATCAGCCAGAGGAATGAACATTACACTTCCCATCAGGTTTTGGGGAAAGACTACAAGAAACAAGGGCAGTGGGAATACCAATGCCTTCTTCACCCCTCTCCCCAACCTCCCACAGTTGGGATAGCTTGTGATGCAGCAGACCATTTGGAAAATGAGTGAAGTATACACAAGAAAACCAGTAACAGAAACAAACTTAGAACGATCAGATGAACAACATCTTCTTTGTTCACAAAGGACTCCTAATCGTACACATGGAGTGGAGGCATCTTGAGTTGAAAAACCCCATAAATATATAGTAATACTTGTGGAGAACATAGTGCGAGACAATGACAGGGGGCACCGCAGGAACAAAATGCCAGCTGCCTCTGTCCTCAGGAAGCAACACAATGCGTATTAACTTCTATGTTGTCTATATTAACTTCCATATACAATGTGGGAACACCACCACCTTGTGGACAGTTGTAGTAACAGTTCTGTGAAAGAAAGCTCTCGTATTTTGAAAGCTGATGACCCATGACGAGAGAGGAGCCATATGGCGCCTCTGCTGTAAGCGCGTGCCTGCGCACATGCATGCAAGCTCTAGGCCACAGTGGTAGCATTTTCTGAAGCCCTTACTAAAGTCTCGCCAGAGCACAGCGCATGCGCTGCTCTAGGCTCGACCTAAAAAGGACCAAACTTGAGTGCCACTAAATCAGGTCACACCACCTGTAGAACCTTCCTAACAGAAGGTCCAGTCCCTCAGATTTTCTACCACACATCGTGCTAGGGAGTCTCTATAGAGCTCTGCTCGGTTTTCCTGTCAGAACTCTTCAGAAGATTTTCTACAGACTTGTTCTCTTTAACATTTACAGATATACTCAACATCTCTGTGCATCTGTGGTTTGGGTGTTTCAAACCAACCTTGTGGCACTTGCAGAAAGAAGAAGCTGCACATTGATGGTTCTCATCAGGACTGCATATATTGTCTTTATCCTACGCATAAGACAAAAGACTGCAAACTTTGTTGCATGTTTTCTGCAGAAACTTTAAAAGACCTTCTTTGGCTGCAAATCCTTAAGACCAGAGAAAATCCTGTCTCTGATGAGAACACTGACACTTCAGCTAAGTCTTCCTCCAAAACGCCTCTCAAGAGAGTTAGGAATGATCCTGCAGTTCATTCCTCTCATGAACCACCAAAAAAGGTGCACAAGAAGATCTCTCAGGTCTTTCCTAAACACCGCAGCTCATCCAAGTCACCTCATTAAAGTGACCTTCCTTCAGTATGTAAGGGGAAAAAGGAGACTAGTTCTTCCTACAAGGGACTTCCAAAATCGACTTCTGAGCCCCCAACACCTCCACTTCGGGTGAAGAACCCATTCAGGAAGCCTTCTTCTGCTCTGCTGACGGATGGCTCATCGAGAAAATCACCGTAGTTGAAGTGGCATATGGTGTCAGAGAGCTAAAGCACATCCCCTCTCCTCTTCACCTGAAGAGATTTTACCTTACCTTTTACACCTTCCTCAATCAGGCTTAGCTTACACATCCATTAAGGAACATCTCCCAGTTATTTCACGCATTTGGAGATCGCCCAAAACGCCATCCCTATGGTCTGTCAGGCTCATTAATCAGTTCCTCAAATGATTATTTAGAGCATTTCCACCAGCGAGGCCCCCTCGACATGGTACTTTCACAGTTAATGAAACATCCTCTTGAGCCTATCCATAAAGCAGATATAAAACTTCTCTCCTGGAAGGTGCTCTCCTTCTCGCCCTCACATCAGCAAAAAGAGTTAGCAAAATTCAGGCTTTCCCCATCCAGGAACCATTCCTTCAGTTCAGGGACGATAGGGTTATTCTGCTCACAAACCCTAAGTTCATTCCTAAAATCCAATTGGACTTCAAACTTAATGAGGCTGTAATTCTTAAGTTTTGTCTTCCAAACCTCCAGACATCAGCTGCAAGAGCTCTGCTCTCTCTGGATATCAAAAATTGCTTAAAGTTTTATTTACATCCAACCAGCTCTTTGTAGCCTACAGCGCACCAAGAATGGGGTTCTCTCTAACCAAACAGATCATTTCTAGATGGATATCTTGTGCCATTCTATTCTGTCATCAGACGGCAGGTCGGCCTTTGTACTCAGAGGTGCATGCTCATTCTACAAGAGCCATGTCCACTTCCATGCCGTTGTTAGAGGGTGTGTCGATGCCAGATATCTGCAGAGCACCAGCCTGGAAGAGTGCACACACCTTCACACAACATTACTGCATGGATTCAGAAGCTCTCAGAGATGCAGCAGTGGGACAAGCAGTTCTAAGGCAGCTTTCTTCAATAAAGGTGATCCATTTATTTCTTCCCGCCATCCGCTTAATTCTTACGCACATTTTGCTTACTGTTTATATGTATTATCTTTTGCACTAGATGTTGTGTAGTATTGATATAACATGTGCTTATTACTGCTCTCTCCTCTGATTCAAGCATGTGAATCTATGAAAGTTCCAATACTGGAGTAAGAAAATAAGTTAGTTACCTGTAACTGTAGTTCTCCAGTATTGGAATCTTTCATAGATTCACTTGAGACCCACCCGCCCCCCCTGAGAAGCTCACCTTTACAACTCATTACAGTAGTATATATCCACAATAGTGCTTGGAAAATTTGAAGGACTGGAGCTTCTCTCTGGAAGGTTCTGCAGGATGGTGTGACCTGACTAGTTGACTCTTGAGTTATGTCCTTTTTTTAATTATGACTAGAATATGTTACTAAACCAAATGGCCTAACCCCTCTATGTTCTATTTTTATTGTGACATTTCTTTTCTAAGGTACCTGGGACTCCCATCTCAACAATGGATGGGGGATGATTCAAACATGTGAATCTATGAAAGATTCCAATACTGGAGAACTACAGTTACAGGTAAGTAACTTATTTTCACAGCCCTGTGTTTTGTTGAGTTCCATATGTCCTCTTAAACAAAGAACAAGTAGGATAATTCCAAGCAGCATGAGATGATGATTGGTACTTTTGTTAATTGGTGCAATTTGGTGTGCAAAAGGGAGATCCTTGGTGACCCAGGATCCCAGATTTTTCACTGATTGTCCTGAGATAGAGTGGCCCTTATTTCTGGTCAGAAAAGAGAGCTGTTGTCAAACCATGTCCGGGGAAGGGCGTGGCCTCTGACTAATTGTCCAGGTATGAAAGTTAGCAGAAATTCACTGTGATATTGCTCAGTAAAGGTAAATCTTCTTCTTCTTCTTTCAATGATGGGTATTCAAGCAGGTTATTTTATTCATTTGTGGGTATAGGGGTCTCTTGTAAATGCCTAAAGTTGCAAATAAAGATAAGATCCTTGAAGGAGCCATATGCAATCGGATTTGGAGGTGGAGATGAAGATGATGACCTTGATTTGTTTAATGCAATCTAAGAATGACTGACACAATTAAAGTATTGTCCCATTTAAGTCTATTTTCTTAGTGGACAGTGAAGATGTCTTGACCTACTGTGTCATGGACCACAGTCAGATAAAGCAAGATCAGGATTTTGACCTGCCTAGCATCGAGAGGGGGCCCAGTATCTTCTCTGAGGTCAGCAGTCGCAGGTTCCTTGCCCTATGCTAGACCTGAAGCTTGATTGTCTAGAATGTAACATGATACTGGATTTGATTCAATTAATTTTAAAGGTAGTGGATGAATTCTCTGTTAAACATTTTATGTAGTAGGGCGAGGTTTGAGAAGATGCTTAGTTCAAAAGTTTGACAACTGTTGGTAATAATAGAGTGGCTACCATGTCTTTCTTTAGGTATTTCGGAACTGTCCTTTGTAGGAGCAAGCATTTATGATTCTTGTGATATCTGGCCCAATGGTAGCCAGGTGTCCTTTAATGGTGAATGCAGAGTAGGGTCCTACTGGATGGTTTGAGGCTTTAGTTTTGCCCACAGTTTTGTTCACTTTCCCATAACTTGTACCAAAAATGATAAACAACTACTGCATACGTTAGAGGATAAACTCCAGTAAATCATGGTAGAACAGAAGCTTAACAAAGGGACTCTGGAAATTGTGAACCTGTGTCTAGGGAGAAGCTGCACCAGAAATAACAGATTAGAGGGCTGAGCAAGACCATCAAATGAGGGGATGAGATAATGTGAAAGACACAACACTGGGGCAGGTTATGGTTACCCTTCACTAAATTCTTGGTGCACTAGACTCTAAAGCAGGAATAGGTTAAGCATTTCACCTTGAAATGAATGCACAATCTTTGGATATAAGGTCTAGTATTTGAATCCAAGAAGGCAGATTAGCAGCATTCAAAAGCTCTGTTATAAAGCATGAGTACTCCAGTAAAGGGCCTTCAAATCACCACACACTCATATTCATGTTTACTGGCTGCTATACAGCAAAGGAATGAGATAATAAAATTCAGCCCATAAAGATTTAAAAAAATCACAATTTCAGTAATAACATTCACACTATTAGTGTACCAGAAGATTCATATATACATTTTGCATTGTTTAAAGGCCAATGGAGGTGGTGCTAGACCTGACAACTGAAATGCAGTGCATAAACAGAAAATCTTCATAAGAAGATCACAAAGGATTTCAATAAATGAAGAAAAATTGTAATACATTTTCTCTCATAAGTGGACATAGAGGTAATACTGAAGATTTTCCAGAAATCAGTGGCATATAAAATGTTCACCATCCTAATCCTCCCAGATATCTCAACTCTTACTGAATAGGTACCCTGGGAGTCAAGGCAGTTTATCCCAAAATGTAAAACCTTTGAGTTTGAGGCTATGGGGTCACTCAAGACTCGAAATAAATGTGAGTGGCACCACCAGATTTGTTTTTTTTACAGACTTGAGGCAGAGATATTTTTATCTTTAATCCTCAAAGTTTAAATAATGATATTGTAACTAAGGACTGGATAGATACATGAATCTAGAATTAGTTAAAAGTCAGACTCTAAACTTTTTCTGTGAATCATGATTAAACGTGCACAATGGTGGTCTTTTGAGTTGTTAAAATGTAAATAAAGTGGGCTCCATCAGGGCTTATTTTCTTTGGTAGGGTTAAAGAGTGTTTGAACTCTTTTTCTCCAAGGTTTGTAGGGAGGCAAAGTATGGGAGAAAACTAGTTAAAGTATCATTTGCTAGTCAGGAAGAAGAGCAATATCCATTTTTTTACTATACTTTGAAGATGTCTGGTAGGGAGCTAAACATTCTCCTGGAATAATAATGATGATTAAACATCCATCACTGCTACTTTATCTCTAATCAACCCATTATTCTTTCCCTGTAAGTCATCGAGCTGAGGGGCAGCTGGACCTTATTGATCTTTCTTTTTTTACTGATGCCATTTTAATTATTTTTCAGTTCTTTGTCTTCTGGAGGGTGCTTGGCCTCTACTTTTATTTCTGTTTATTATGCAGTATGCACATCAGCATCTGACTTGCTCACTTACACCTGGAGTTTGGTGCAGTGTCAGACCTCTTAACTGAATTCTTGTAATAAGACCAGTTAAAGGGACACCTAAGGGTAAGCATATCTGTGCCTATCCATAATTGTCATGTCCTGCTGCCAGTCATGCTGCCTTGAAGCTCCCAGATTCCAACCAAATGATATATGTGGGTAAACCTCCACTATCCCTCCTCATCACTACCATCAAATTGGCTCCACCAATAGCAGAGAAACTAGAAACAGAAAATCTTTTTTGTGCCAACCACTTCAACATATAAATTCAGAACTTAGGGGCAGATTATGATGGAGGATTTTCTGCATCCTCCGGGCCGGCGGAAGCCACCGCCGGCCCGGAGGATGCAGAAAATCCTCTGCGGAGCCTCAAAAGACCCACCGCCATATTAGGATGGCGGTGGGTCTTGAAATCTGGCCGCAGCTTTTCCGCCACGGTCACCTTCCGACCGCGGCAGAAAAGCTCTAACATGGCTGGCGGTGTCTATCAGACACCGCTAGCCATAGTAGGATGGCGTAAGATGTATGCTTTTCCGCGGCGGCTTTTCCGGACCTTCACTTCGGGGGCCTGTTGCAGGCCCCCTGGGTGAAGGGGGGGTGGGGGATGCACATGGGGTACCTATGGTACCCCCCTGCATTTGCGTGAACAAAGCAGCAGGCACCGCGCGGTGCCTGCCGCTTTGTGCATGCAAATGCACAACTTTCATTTTTAACATTGCGGCGGGTGCTGCTTCAAGCAGTACCCGCCGCAATGTTAAAAATACAGGATGTGACCGCCAGGGTGGCGGTCACATCCTAATTTGCACGGAGGGACCGCCGCTGCCCCTGCGGATGGTCCCTCCTACTCTATGGTGGCGGACGGACTCAGGTCCGTCCGCCATCATAATCGGCCCCTTAATCAGGTAATCAGTTCCACTACCTACCCCAAACCACCCAGTGATATCATATCAGTTCTTCTAAATGTAAGATTAGCGGTGACAAATAGAGCTTTAATTAACTTCTTTTTTACTGATCACAATCTACAAGTACTTCTCCTCACAGAAATCTTTGTTATTTTAGGAATGTACCCCGACTTAGAGGACCTATTGTGCCCAGTCATTTTCAAATTGTTCATCATGATAGAATAGGTAAAGAAGGACAAATTGCTGTGGTAGTTATCACCAGATATTACCTATTTATTAGAAAGTGTGCACACAACTTCCTGGTTCAGAAATTCTGTTCATCATTCCAGATAACTGTGACCGCTAAATAGTATGGATTCTATCTTACCACCCACATTCTCTTATAGCAATATATTTTCAGGCAGCACTAAAACATCATGCCATTTTAGGAGACGTCAATCTGTAGGTTGAGTCAAAGTCTGACCCTCAAGTGGCAGAAGTAATAATGAACATGACTCCCTAAGACCTCATTCAAGGGGGTCTCTGGTCTAACAAATAGGTTTGGTTAGGTTACACACTTGACTTTATTTTCCACAGCGCTGCTTTCCTCAACATTAATACACGTTTACGAATAGGTTGATCAGACCATTTTGTCATGATTTTTGAGCAACTGATGGTCTACTTAAAAAAAATAAAACAAATTAACTTAAAAAACAAACCATCCTAACTGACTACTGAAACCAGGTTACCTCTGAGACTTTAAGTTCGAAATAAAAAGAGTACTACCCACCTTTCCCAATAAAATATTTATGACAACTGATGTTCATGAACTTCTATCTAAACTATAACATTTCCTAAATATTACTTCAAGTGAGCTCACTCTGGTCAGATTGATCCAAATAAATAATGCCTATTTCCATTGCAAATGATTCACCTATGAATTAGCACAGAAAAAGAAAATATCAAATATATTGGAATATATTTTGTGAAAACATCACAAAGAAGATAATATATATCAGTCAGTTTATGAATTACAATTTTATGAGGGCCTAAAAAAGAAATATTATTCTTTCAAATTATGGGCCTTCAAAATTATAGAACTTCTAAATAATCTCAGTATCCAAATGCAAAATAAATACCACTCAGGTGCTTGCAATTCTCTCACATTCATCTTCTTCCATGTTTGAGTAGCCAATATCTGACTGGAGTTTGTAGAAACTCATCCTAAACTGATGATGATAAAATAAATAGCAAATCCTAGAATTAATGGATAGTAACAAAACACCTGGCTTTCTTTGAAGTAGTATCCTCTTTAATCATAGAGGCCTTCGATTCATTTATCAAGTCAAGTAAAGGTCATAGAAACGTTAAACAAATGATTGTCTAAATAAAAAAGTAGTGGAAAAAGCCATTTCTGATGCATCCGATCCCTCTAGCTTCCATCCAGATTCACTGATCCCTTATCAATAAACATTTTTATAGAAAGTTCTTACATCTCAACTTCACTATTAGACCCAACACCAGCAGACTTTACACCATTGATGGGAACAGAGTTGGTCATCTTCTCAGCTATTGATGATCTTAGAATGAAAGCTGACAGAAGTTAAATAGCCCACACATAAATGTAAATGCCTTTGATTAGATCTTCTCCTTTCTGTCAAACACAGCTCAGTGAGTTCAACTGGAAAGCTAAACATGAGCTTTTCATACCGTTGAATGGGCAATATTGCAAGTTCCAACTATCACTTATACTTTTTAAACTCTTAGCCCAATTAGTCCCTTTCCTTCGCAAACTCAATATTGCTCCATATTTTTATGCAGAAGACATTCAAAAGATTTTAAATCTCTCCTTACAACAATAGGCTCAATGATAATAAAATTAAACCTCTCCACAACTGAAATAGTAGTGGTCACCAATAAATGGAATACTTGTGAATTGGCCTAATGCCATCGCCACTCTCCCCCACCTCTTTCCAACTAAAAAGTCACACATTTTTCTGACCTGTTGTTAAGTTTCCCAGATCAGCAAATCTTGTTTTTCCATCGTAGAAACATTTGCTGAGTTTTCCCTTTATTAAATGTTAGCAAATTCTAATTAGCACTTTCCTTAATTCCAAACTAGCTTCAAGATATACAAATACCTGTTTGCAACGTACTGGTTGGAAATGGTGACCAACATTTTTATGTCCAGAAAAGACTTTTAAGAAATAACCTATGTACTAACAAGTCGGTTCTTAAAAATCGGAATTGTAGTACATCAGAATCCACCCTACCTCACGAATATTAATGATGTAGGTCGCAAATTGTGACTCACTACAATTGGGTGCCATCACAAGGATGATGGCCTGTTTGGGTAAGCAGACCACCGTGTTTGTGATCACATTTCAATAAATTAAACTTTTCTTTTTAAATATAGACCGTTTTCCTGAAAGGAAACTTGGCTACGTTTAAAAAGAAAAGTTTCCTTTAAAAAAAAAGAAATCCATGGACCACTGCCTACGCTCAAAGAAACTTTTTTAACATTCATAGAGGGCAGGGGTTACCCAAGGGACCCCTTCCATTTTACCAATGTGTTTTCAACACTACTTGGGGGGGTCAGTAACTTTTCAATGGTTTACAGCTGCTATTTCGACCATAAAGCATTGATACATATGGATAGGAGTCACTATTTGGAAATGATGCCTAGTACTCATCCCTTCCACTAAGAGATTTTTTATGCATTTCTAAACTATTTTAAGATGTGGTAAAATGTTAGCGACTCCTAAAATAGGTTTAGTACATAAAAGCAATGTTGTAGTCACAAACCCCAAATTGGAGCATTTGTAACTGAACAACTGCTTTGTACAAATTGCCCTCGATTATGAAATCACTGTTTAGCATGACTGCAAAGAACTTTGACCCCCTCCAACATCTCCTAAACATAGCAGTCAACCTCTTGCTCAGGCTAAATAAATGTGACTGTGTGTGTAAACACCTTCACCGCCCCACTGGTTTCCAGTGAGGATCAAATAGTACTGAAGAATTACATGGTCAAGATTGAACTTTTTCATTATGTCATAAGATCTGTTAGCTATAGATCCATTTGTCTGATCATGCTTTAATGTATTTGCCTTTATTAAGTTTTTCATTCACTAACACCTTTCAAAGAAGTAGGTAGACTTTTAACAGTGGCCTTCTTCTTGATTCATACATTTTAACTCCGATCTTCTCCCTTTCTTTTGAATTTGTCTTGCATAATATGTGCACAAATAAAGATTTTGTGGAATGTACTTCACTGATTTTAGAGTTGTGATCATTAAATACTATGCACTGAAAATAGGTAAGGGTATGAAGGACAGCAATATAATTTTGGATAAAATTACCCATGAGTAAAATTGTTGTAGGTTACTATACACTTTGTTCTGATGGATACATCTAGCCAAATCCTCACCAAAAAAATATTCCCCAGACACCTGACTGGAACCAGAAACCATTGGTAACTGTTCTCCTGTGTGCAGCTATGTGGTACCATGAAACTCGGTGTTGGTGTCATTCAAACACGGAAGTGACATAGCAGTGCTACTCCTGCACATCAACATCAGTTCCATGTCATCAAACTTGAATCACAAGTTTGTTATCTCTTTCGTCCGAATTGACAGTTTTTCAAGCAGAAGTCTAATGTACAAGGAAATGATGTCCACACTTAAAACTACAGGTCTCAGACCATTCTAGGACTGTCAAAAATGAGGTGTGCCTTTGGTGTTTTGGCTTGTTGAACCTTGACCATTTTGCAGTGTCTCCTTCAGGTTTTTGCTGTCTGTTGTTGCACCCGCTTTGGTTAGCATTAGGACTCTGTGTACTTATTCCCCTGCTAACCAGTAGTAACATGCTTGTGCTCTCTCCCTAAATGCATGGTACACTTGGCATCTACCTGACTGGTACATTTAATTTACTTGTAAGTTCCTAGTAAACCGTACTACATGTGCCCAGGACCTGTAAGTTAAATGTTACTAGTGGACTTTTTGAAACATGTCTGAAGCTTGTCTCTGAAGTCTGTAGTGCAGTTTTGAATTGCCATTTAAACCGGGCAAAATAAACTATTTGCAAGACCTAATCCTTCCTTTTTTAGGGCTCGCGCAGCGAGAGCCCCTTTGCAAGGGGTTTCAAAATGTCCCTAGAAATTGCACATGCTTGTGCATGTGCTTTTTCTTTTATGTTACAGGATTGGCTTGTTAATACTTATAAGTCACCCGAAAGTATGCCTTAAGGGCTCACTGGGCAGGATGCATTATATTTAAAAATGTAGGACACTGTTGTAAGGCCTGTCTCTCTCAATTGACTAACACTGTGTTACCCTGTTACTTTTAATCCATGCTTACTTAGGATTGGGAACAGTTAGAGATGGGATTTTTAGACTCAAATTAATTGTTATTTAAAATCCTCTTTAATGGTAAAATGGGTTTTAGGTCATAATTCTGGAAATGCCACTTTTAAAAGTTGGCATTTGCATGTCCCAACCATTTGTGCATTCTGCTAGTGTCCTTCGTCATAGAACTTAGGACTTAGGTGTGGACAGGATGGGCCATCCTTTCAAGATGACTGGGAAGGGGATGCACCCAGCTCAACATATCCTTCAAAGGGTGTTGCCTTCTGCACACACCAAGGAACCAGGCCTGACATGTCTTTTATCACCCCAGACAGTTTGGAGCCATGAAAGGGGAAGGGGAGAACTGTGCAGAACTGCTATGTGCCCGTGCTAGGCCAATGTAGCGAAGCAACTTATTTCTTACATTGTCCTATTTTTCACAATAACATTTCCACTGTGACCTTTTGCACATATTTGCATGCACTACAATATTGGATTAGGTTCCCTGAAACTAAACTTATTTGAATATTTAGCTGCGCACAATATTATCACAATGTCCTGAACATCATGAACAAGTCCCTTCTACGAACTATGTACAAATGTCATTTCTATCTTCATCCATGGGGCGACAGGCCTATCTACATATACATTACATTGCTAATCTATACCACATCGCAAGACTGCTTTTTATTATAAATAAAGAGCATCCCATAAGACTAGCAGAGGAGGCACTTCAGCTGACACTGAGGGTTCCTGCATGCTGCGACTTCACCACGCAGTGGCCTGACATGTCTGTGAGGGGATGCAGAATGGGCCGGACTGGGAACCAAAACCAGCCCTCACAAAGTGCTCGGCCGCCCCCCCAACCAAACCCCCGAGGGTTGGGGGTGAGGCCGAGCTCTTTGACAGTGCCGGTTTTTGGCCGATTTTGTTACAGGGCCGATTTTACAGCTGTGCTGCAAAAACGGCCCTGTAACAAAATCGGCCCCCACCTGTGCGGTGCACCGGGGGATTGCACGGTGCCCGCTACGGCCAGTCCGGCCCTGGATGCAGATCATAGTCAAGATGGGGTCCTACATTCTCACCCGTAGGTAATGGGGATGGATCATCCCTAGGAGGGATTCTTGGCTTTACACCTACACACACTCTAGGTACACTTCAAATAGGATTCTGAATAGTAGGAGTATGCCTGATTACTGCTTCGTTTATGTACCTGCATATATACACTCTTTTAGCACTAAGGTAGAACTGTATCTACTATTTACGCTTTTGGTGCTTGTAATCACTTTCATTTGCTTCTGTCTACTGATTATCACAGCACATGTATTCTATACTAGAATAACGGTTCAATAAATATATTGAAAACGTTCCACTGTGTACTCTGTATATTTCTCTGAGCACAACTAAGCAAGAGTGACTAAGCGAAAGGTTCTGATCTGTTTCCATAATCCCTAAGGGATTGCTCCATGGTAAGTTTAGGGGGGGCTTATGGTGGCACTGTGAGCTAGCTGGTCTCTATGCCAACATATCCTGCAGTGGTGCCTGGAATCAGTCTAGGCACCTCACCTAAAAGTTTATGTTGTCCAAACAAACATGCAGGTCCTTCAGAAAAGTGGGAACTACACAACAGAACCAGATGTGTGGGTTGCCCGAGTGGGCTTTCACCCCCTCAACCAAGTCACAAGGGCATCAGGGAGGCACTAGATCTCACTCCCGATCCCTGAATGAGGAGCAGATTCTGCAAATCATCCCGATGTGCCCTAAGTTGCCCTGGCAATTGGCGACACCGCAGCAGGTCGAGGTCTTTATGGAGGCCATGCTTCATATTTTTGGGCCCTCTCCTGTCTCCCTGTGGCATATCTTCGGGTGCCTAGGATCTGCACAGTCTTCTAGTTGAGTTACTACCAATGGATCCATCCTCGCTACCTTCTGAGCCTCGAGAGCCATTATCGGGTTCTAGATCTTCTTCAGTGCCACCTTCCATTCTGGCTCTAAGACAAGTGCCAGTCTGCCTTTTATCAATGCTGGTCCCGACATCATCAGTACTGGAAGCGGATGCTGTGCGGACTCTGATGTCAGACTCTGTACTCAATCTGTCTTAACACTGACTGAGATCACAGTCCTACTCAAGTGCACCAAGTTATCCTTACTCGTTGTGCACACACTTTCACATGTAACCAGCTCATGTTCTCTTACCTTAGCTGTGCCAGGCAGGTCTTATTTTAAATGGTGGCCACTGGCAGTTAGACTTCATTTCAACTGAAGTTTTCAGTGAGTAAGATTTAATTAAGGGATCTCATTAAAAGCAGGGACACAGAAACCTAGAGGTCCAGAATAAAAAATGCTGGGTGGTGGTGTTGGGGGCAGGTGGCAGTCGATTCAAACCCCTCTCTTCCACAATAGTAGTTGTAAATTTACTTGTATTCTATTTAAATTAAATTGAGTACAATAAATAGGAGTAATAACTAAAACACAGCAATTGAAACAACATAACATAGGTCTAAGAACTTCCTTGTTGTCTGTCAGTAACAAGAACCTTTAATTTAGGTGTTGTCGTAATGTTATGTTTCATACAGGTACCCCAGTGTAGGCTCAGGTAGAAAACAAACCTTTCACCCCTATTTCTCCTGCCATTAAAGTACATAACGGTTCTTGGGACTGACCATTTATCTAGTTACGGTACTGCTTACAGGACGTGGGGTTTTCCCTGAAAACTAACCTCATTCGTTATGCATGAGGATTCTTGGAAACTGAGCAGGACTTCCATCTCCTGCATAATAACTATGTATGAGGGTCATTCCTTCCGTCATCCTAATTTCCGACATGACACAGCAAGGTGGATCCCCTGAGGGTGCCACTTTGGGTATATAAATACCATATCTTTGCTGAGGCAGGGAGAGGAGCAAAAGGACTTCCATGCTGACAAACCAACACAAGACGCTGAGGTTCCTGCATGCTGACACTCCAGCTTGCAGTGGTCTAATATCCTTTGCAGGGTGTCCATCTTGAGACCAAGACGGTGTCCCACAGTCTCTCACTTGAGGTAACAGGGTTGTCTCTATTCTAGAGGGATTCTTGGCTCCATACCTACATACATGCTAGGTATACTTGGGTACATCTAGTTAGGGTTGCATTGTAGGAGTACGCATTATTTCTGTCATGTATTTTTATACCTGCCTGTATTTATTGTTTTAGCACTATGGTAGAAATCTACCATAATTTTACTCTGTTGTTGCTTTTAATCATTTACATCTGTTTCTGTCTTATGCTTGTTTCAGCACACCTATTTTACACTAGAATGACGTTGGTTCAATAAATGCTTATTGGAAACGTCCCCACCATTTACTCTGTGTACCTCTCTGAGACAAAGTGAGCACGAGTATCTGAGCAAAAAGTACTTTACTGTTTCCACGATCCCTGATGGGACAGAGTTGTCATATTTGATAGTTGCCAAGAACTATTCTCTCCTTAGTAAAAGGGGTTTCTAGTGGCACTGTGAGCTAGCTGGTATACAGGCAAACATACCTGGTGGGGGGTGTTTAGAATCAGTATGAACACTAATCCTACAGTCTATGTTTTCTAAACGTGCAGCCCCTATATAGGTTTATAGGAACTACATTACAATAATGAAGGGTCAACTTTGTTGTTCGTTCTTGCATGAATGTTCAATCATTTTCTTCAATAAATGATAATCCCAAATACTTTCTTTGTAAGTTTTAAAGTTTTGGACAGAGACACATTATGTGCTCTAGAGATTCCATTTTGTAATCAGACAATCGACTAGTTTTTGAAGAGCAATTTCCATGATCCTTCAAAGTAACAATTGGAATACATAGTAGGGCAAACTGTAAGTATTTCAGTGTTTTCATTGCCTTAATATTGGAGTTGATGTATGAGTGCTTTATCAAGAGACAAAAGTTTAAGAAAGGTTCTGTGTATCTATATTCCCGTAAAGCTATTCAGCCTCTTTTACTGGTTATGTCCGTCAGAGTTTTTCTTATCATCTCTTTGCACTTGAGTCTTGTCATAAATGTCAATGCATCTAGTGGTGGCAAAATATATTCATGGCTACGTTTTTCTATGGTTGGCAAATTACATTCGAGATTTTTTCTATGATTTGCCAAAAGTTAACTGTTTTAGGATGTCCTTAGTCAGCTTGCTACAATCGCAGACATAATTTAGAATGGATGATATGTGTAGTGAGGTTAGTGATTTTAAGTTATTTCTTGAGTCTTGGGTCTGCGACTGCTTCAAAAATAAACAATATTAACAGATTACTAAAAAGTATATTAATGATACACGCACATGCCCTGCCTCTTTCTGACACCACACCATATCCCGAGGGAGTACTCTAATATAGCAAGAGACATGCAGAACCATGGCAAGTAGCTTTATAAATACCAAATCAAGTAACAGTAACCTGCACACACAGGCACCATCATGGCAAAATTGTGGCAAATTTGAAGAGCTACCTCCGTGGGTGGTACAACAAGTGCTGCAGGCCTACGGAGGAGCATTTGAGTGACATATATATATCTTACCCATAGACAATGGACTTTCAGCTAGCTCAGCTCAGCCAAACATGTATACACCAATGACCAGTATTAATATGAAAAGCACAGCGCATTGGCACTGAATGGCAGAGTCAAAAGCACTCAAAGTCCTAAGACTAGCACTTAGATCAGGGGAAAACTGGGAGGGACAAAAGCAAAAAGTTGTGAGACAGCACCCTGGAAAGGGCCATTTCCAACAGTAGTCCATCGGTGTGATTGAGGCAATGCCCACCTCCCGTACTGATGAACAGAGTACAGTCTGCCAGAAATCCTCCAGCAGTGCGCAGCTGGAAGCTCTAGCCAGACAGGGCTCCATGAGTCCAGATTACTTTGCCGTGAGGTTTCACTGAACCTGTTTTCAGTGCCACAAAAACGTTTGATTGGGTTTTGTTGCCTGCCGCATGTGCGCTCTTTCTGGGTAAGAATCAGCAACTTGTCCTGGTTATCTAGAGGTACAAAAAAATTGAGTAGGTCACAATTTCTCCTGCTGCTCCAAAAGTTATTTCTGGTCATTCCCCTAGCTCCTCTGGACAGCCTTCTAGGCACCCAATTTCTCCCCTGCCAGTCCCCCTGCATAGTCCAGTCTTCAGTGGTCAGCTGTGTCCTCTGGGAGTTAGGATTCTTCTGCTTTTATGTCCCTGTAGCAGGCACAACAAGAACCCAACGGCTTGACCATAGGAAAGCAGTGCCAGTCTCTGTGTGCCAGCAGAATTTAGTAGTTCTCGAGTGAGTCCACCTATTTCAGCAAGAGTTTTCTTCCAGAAGTGCCTTCTTCTTCAGGTGAAGCCTTTCCAGGTCCAGGAATGTTCTGAGGAGGGGTGAACAAGGTGCCAGATTTTTCCTGTGCCCTACTTAGCGATTGGAGAATTCCTAACTATTCTCTTATGGTGCTCCCATCTCCTTTTTGCAGCACTTCGTTTTTACCCTGCTTTAAAATTACCCAGGAGCCCCTATTTTAAGATGATAGAACTGTTCTGCCACCAGGCAGGCCTCTATTCAACTCCTTGGCCACTTCCCTATTTAAATGAGCTTATCTTCCACCTGACAAGACCTACACCAAGATGTCAGGTATCCAAGTCATGTTAAATTTAGAAGTCTTATGGGAGTCCACTGAGGACAGCAGTCAGCTCGCCACAGCTGTGGTCAGCTGACTCGGTCCAAGACTTCACTTTCAGTGGTCCTTAGTAATTCAGCTTCAGGTAGCTAGATTATAGATTGTGTTTCTAGGGAGCTCCTCGCTGTAGGGGTACTTCTAATTCCCTTCTCTCTTCGGTGAGAGATCCTTCCCATAAGCCCCCTACCAAACTCTTCTAGCAGGAATGGTGCACTGGACCACCCGGCACGTTTCAGTTAGAAATTCATGGAACACAATTCTGGGTATGCCATCCTATGTTTGTATTAGGCCAGCAGATTAAACTGTAGATGTCAGAGGCCCTTCTATTTGTTATTAGTTGCATCTAGTTTTAGGGGAGTTGCTTGCCTTTGGTTTGCATCTTTGGCAGACAGGATGGTAGAGACTGACAGGGGCTTGTGAGAAAATGACACAAAAGGAGCTGAGCTTACCTCACCTCCTTAATACACATAGTTAGCCTGCACACACCTCTAGGAGGGAATGTGCAGGAAGGGAGCGGAGACTGCCATTACATTTCAAATGGTCTTCTGTCTTTCTCCTTCCCAGGAGCATGGCCTGATTCAAAGAACTCAGGTATATTTTAGTAGCTACTTATATTTAACATTTGTCTCTGGCAGACTTTCTCCAGCATCGATTTTGTGGACTACTGTTATATAGGAGAAGCAAAATGGATTTCTGAGTCCCTGCAGTCGTACACGGTTAATACATTCCATAAGTACTCTAGCGTAGAATCATAGAGCAAACGTGTGTGCCAGCCATGCTTCACACGAAAAAAATAAAGGGCCAGAGAGAAAGGGACTGACAGAATTTTTTTTTTAAAGAGATGCAGGTAAGCCACTCTATCTGTTCACGTAAAGCGTGAATACTTGCATCTCATGTCCATTTTCCTGTTTCCGCATTGGCTGCTTATGTGGGGTTTCCATGGCAAAACACTTAAGGTCTGATAATCAGGTGAACATGTATCACCAAGGGGTTACTAACATTCCAGAGTGATTGTGCATGCTCTTATACTCCCTTTAATCATGAACTTGTAGAGTTTCCCATGTAACGTAACTCTTGGGGCACTGTGGAGCATGGATAGCATATTCTTGTCTCGTAGCTGGTGATTGATTGTTATGAGATACTCTTGAACATCAACTAGTGAGCAGAGCACCGCAGTGTTTCAAACCAACTGACTTTACAGTCGTAAAAACACATGTAGAGCCTTTAAAACACAAATATTCAGAACACAACTAATATCTTCACCTAGGTTTATCTTCATGGCCCTTTCAGTCCAAAATTGCAGAACAGGTTGAATATTTGGTGTGTAGTGCCTGCCATTGGAACCCTCTTCCATCTCATAGCTGGGAAAAGAACCATCATAAATCCAGTGTCCTCCTGAAAAGCATTTGTTTAGCTAGCATTGGTAATGCTAATAGGTCTAGCTTATAAATAAAAGTGCCTCTTCAGTCACTGATAGATTCAGGTACTCAATAAGTCATCATACATGCAGTCTTTCTTTCACCCTTGCTCTCAGGGAGCTATTCAGCCACTGACTCATTCCTACAGTGTCTCACTTACATAACCACAACCAAACCCTAACTGAACAGCATGTGCATGGTGGACGGCTGCTTGCAATAACCCATAAAATTAAACATAGCAGTGTGTGTCTTCTTTGCAATAGCATTGCACATATCATATTGTTGCTTTTAACAAAAAAAACGGAGGTATATTAACACATCAGGACTATAGCTTGATCATTGGTTTGCCACCATAACTGACCCAGCCCTGCTTTATAAAGGCTTTCAGGACACTCTTTTTCAGTGGAAACCCATAGCCTCTGCCCACTGTTTGTCGGTAATCACATAAGGTCAAGCAACAGCTACTGTATCAAGCGAGACCTAAAAAAATAAAGCATCTGTAGACTAGGCAGTTTCAGTGAAGCCAGCACGAGAGGGGGTGCAGTGACCGGGTCATTCACAGTTTTAAGTACCTTTCTTCTTATTCCCTTTTAAACATATGTGTACCAAGGTGTTTTAAAGGGCGGCCGAGAATGAAACTCGGCTATCCTATGACAACCAGCTAAACTCCTCTTGAACTCTAGAGGGAGAATGGTGTTTGCTGTTTGACGTTGCGGCGCTTGCTCTTCAAGAAGAGGAGTTCAAAGCCCTCAAGGCCGTGAAGTAGCTTCAATCTAGCAACACTGTACAAACATAATTTATCGGCCCAGGTCTTGCCATGCCGCTATGATTTAATGAACAGCAGTACTGTTTGTGGGAACCGAAAATACAGATTTTTGTGTAGTTAAGGGTCCTTGGCAATTCCAAAGTAAGCTGAATGAAATGTACTCAGCTGTGGCTGCCCCTAAGAATGCCCAGAGCTTGGCAGCCATCAGACCCCGGAGCAGAGGAGGTAAGGACATCTTCAATGGGCCTTGACAAGCTGCAGGTCACGGGGGTCACCTCCTGGAAGCGGGAGCTGCCCAGCTCTTTGCAAGAAGAAATAAAGGGAGCATCGCCCAGCAGCAACATTCTTATCAAAAGTGCATTATTAGCTGTAAAAAAAGAATTAGAGCCTCATTTGTGTATGGTGTTGAGTTTGAAAAAATGTCTTTTTTGAGATCGTGTCAAACGGCACTTTTATCCTTACGCTTTCTTCTCTCTTTCGGCATTGACAGGGTAGAGACAGAGAGGTTTGTAGTGTTCTTTGGGTAAGTGCAGCGGCCTGTGGCTTAATTTTTTGTGAATCAAGACTTTGTTTGGAAAGTGTCTGCTTCTGGAATATTATTTCCTCTCTTACATTCATGCCCTTTGCAGAATTGTGTGCTGTGCATGCGCTTGCTGTGCTTCGTGTACTGTGACCAGCTCTTCTTGCTGCTAAATGTCTCAACCTGAAGGGAGAACAATCCCAGCTGGCTGCATAATTGTTGATGAATAACTTAAAATAAGACACCTGCAGTCTATGAATTGGTGTTGTGTTTCGAAAGACACAGCCATTGCACGTTGTGGTGTAAATAGCAGAACATTTACCACCCACTAGGGCTAATAAAATGGTTGCACATTATGAGATAGCCCCCCCCCCCATGCAAATGCTTTCCAATCTCCGTACCGCCAGATCCAAATGTATTTAAAAGCATGAAACAGGACAGATATTCCGCCGTCAGTGCCGACATAATGGTGCCTGAGTGCATACCGAGAGCCTGCTGTCTCACGTCCATATGGAGATGCTAGGCTAGCATGATGGCTGCCTGCTGCGAGCATGAAGGCGACCAAGCATCTTTATGTGGACCTAAACAGCATGTGAACTACATTGGTTGCCAGTTAAGCAGAGGCTAATGTTTAAGGGGCTATGTACTGTCCATAAAGCTCTTTATGGCAGGGCACCTAACTACATGAAATCACGTCTGCTTCCCTACAGACCGGGAAGGTTGCTTAGATCTGCAGAAGCTTTTCTCCTTGTCCAGCCACGTTGCAGACTGGCTACTGTGGGAGGGCGTGCTTTCTCACATACTCTCCCAGCTCTGTGGAATAAATTGCCATTGGAATTGCGGAAAGACACCAAGCTAATGTCTTTTCGAAAGAAATTAAAAACGGTGCTCTTCCAGCCAGCGTGGGGCTGTCTTTAATCTGTAACCAGCTGTATCCTTCCGAATTGCCTAGCAGACCTCTGTCAAAGCGCTTAGAGACCTCTGGGTTATACTGCGTGCGCTATATAAATCAAATAAATAAATAAATAAATAAAATAAACAGCGGGTACTGAGTGAGTACTTTCACCAGTACCCCAATTTATGTGCACGTGAAAAATGAACAGTAGTTTAAAATTGCACCTACTTTTTTTGTCTTCAAATGATGTCATACTGCACACATACGCTTGAGTTGCACTAATTGTTACACTTGTATATATCTTTTTGCTGTTTAGAATATGTGTTAGACCTGGGGGTCGCTAGTTGGCTTAGGTAGGTACCTTAGGCCAAATAGGGACCTTTACTTCCACGTCAGGCAAAGGAAGGACACCTTCTCAGATAGCCACCGCTCAGCCCCTTGGTAGCTTGGCACGAGCAGCCAGGTTTATCTTCAAGGCAAGTGTCTAAAGTATTTGCAACCACGCTCTCAGTCACCCACTGATGACACCACAAATGGACTCCACGCAAGTTTAATAAAAATGAGAATACATTTATATAAAAAGATATACAATGATACCCCACAATATAAATCCAACATATGCGTATTTGTAATATTCCTCCTGGCCCGTTGTTAGGCCAGCCCTTGTAAGTTCTGGCGATATTAATGAGCAATTCTAAATGATCCACTGCAGTCCTAACACAATGCTATGCAGTTCATAATGCAAGAATCAGACACTTTGCAATGTAAAACTAATGCAGTTCGTTATGCAACAATCAGGCACTTTGCAATGTAAAAATAATGCAGTTCGTTATGCAAAATCAAGCAGTTCGTAATGCCAAAATAATGCAGTGCGTAACGCAACAATCAGGTAGTTCGTTATGCAACCTAACGCAATGCGTAATGCAACAATCAGGTAGTTTGGTATGCAAAAATAGTGCAATGCCTAATGCAACAGTCAGGCAGTTCGTAATGCAGAAATAATGCAATGCGTAATACAACAATCAGGTAGTTTGTAATGCAGAAATAATGCAATGCGTAATACATTCCAGCACCGATCACAGTGCCTTGGACGTTCTCTCTGCCACTCGTACTGACTAGCGGTCAGCTTCTGTCAACAGATGCCCCCACACGGGTATGGTGTAAACCAAAGTGCAGCTCCGCACTCCGGCACGGTACTGCCACTCCTTGGCAAGTAAGGGCCTCGACACGAGCCGAAGCAGAGACTTGTGCTGCAGGAATAAGAGAGGCCAAGAGCGTCTCTCTCTGAGCCCGCACCACGCCCCAGGCGGTGACACACTTACCTAGGGGGTGCGACTTCACTCTCCTCTCCTCTCCTCTTCCTGCTACTTGGGCCTCCGATGCAATCTTTGTGGATTCCGGGCAATGGAACTTGGGCCCTCCCTCGACGGGGTTGGTTCAAGGTCCCGCTCTGGCAACGGCGGGCTCGGGTCGGCGGCTCAGCTCCTCTGGGACTGCCGGTCCAGGCCGCTGGGGCTACGAAGATCTCAGGCTGCAACAGGGCACACACACACAGCATCGCTGAGAATCACTTGAGCTCCGGGTGCACGATAACAGGGAACTCCTCACGAACGTCTCAGGCTGCACAAAGCACACGTACATAGCGTCGCTGAGACTCACTTGGACTCCGGTGCACACGATCACAGGACAATCCTCACAAAGGGCTCAGGCTGCAAAAAGCATACGCACACAGCGTCGCTGAGACTCGCATGGAAACTTTTGGGTTCCTGAGTTTCAGCAACAGGGAGCCAGCTCACCTCAGGCCCTTGGGGATAAGTTACTTCCGGACACAGCGCACAGCAAAGTCCTTTCAAGCAGGGGAACACAGCTCTGTGTTCCTGAGTTTCAGCAACAGGGAGCCAGCTCACCTCGGGCCCTTGGGGATAAGTTACTTCCGGACACAGCACACAGCAAAGTCCTTTCAAGCAGGGTGACACAGCACACAGCAAAGTCCCTTTAGCCTCTCCTTGGTTAAAACAGCAAACTGCAGGCCAGCCCCAGAACACACAGCAAGGGTCAGTCCTTTCCTTCAGGCTCTTCCGCTGTTTCTTCCTTGGCAGAGGTTCCTCTTGACCGCGAAGTAGGTTTAATCCTTTTCAGTCTTGATAAATCAATTTCTCCAAAGTTCAGGGGCTTCAGCTCTCATAGTTACACCCCTAAATGCCTTTGAAGTCTTTGTGTTCAGGGGGGCACTGACCCCTGTTAAAACCAGCTCTAATTGCCACCCTGCCAGTGACACCTCATTCCTTTGATAGTGGGGGTCTGGATCCTTAATCACCTCCAGGGGCTACTCCCCCCCCCCCTACACGCCAGATGCAGGTCAGCCTGTTGCTGTCTCACCTCCTCCTCTGGGTCAAGACATTCCCCAGATCCTATCACTTTCAGATCCAGACAGTCAATCCACAACCAGGCAGAGACACACAGGAATGTTAGAGCACAAAAACCGAGCCACTGCTAAAAGAGTGGTTTCGAAACACACAATGCAAAAACCACCTTCATAAAAAGATGTATTACATTGAGAGTTCAGCCATACTAAACGTCAGCTCTCCATCTTAAGCCTTTGGGAAGATAGGCTGGAAAACATATTACACAGTCTCCCCATTCTGTCCTATGGGCAAGATGGCCTTTCAACAGTGAAAAACGAAATGGAGATTATTTCACTGTCAGGACATGGTACACACCTCAGTACATGTCCTACCTTTCACATGCACTGCACCCTGCCCAGGGGGCACCCTGGAAATACCGTAGGGGTGTCTGATGTGCATAGAAAGGGAAGGGTAAGGCCTTACAAGTGGGTGCACTTGTCAGGATAATATGGCAGTTTAACAAACTGCGTGCAGGCACTGCAGTGGCAGGCCTGGGTTCTCTCTTTAAGGCTACTTGTGTGGTTGGCACAGTTATTGCTGCAGCCCCACTAGTAGCATTTGCATTACCAGCCTTCGCACACATAGTGCACTTTACTAGGGACATTACTAGTAAGGCAAACATACCAATCATGGACATCCAATTACCATTACACCTGATACAGGGAGCACTTGCACTTTGACACTGATCAGCAGTGGCAAAGCGCCCAAAGCATCTAAGTTTGCAACACCATGTCAGAAAAAGGTCTAAGGGCAAAGCAAAAAGTTTAAGGAACTTTAGCCAAAAAGGGCCAAGTCCAACAATATGTATGCTACTTTTTACTTTGTTTCATTTTAACATGTACTGTAGTCTGTGTAGGGTCTCCATTTATCAACACATCCCCACAGACTACTAAACATATTGCGGGCTTTTGATAATTCAGACTTATTGTACTTTAAACATAATGCTAGATTTGATTGTTTAGCGGACCTTAGCTTGGAAAATTCTACGTTAGTAAATGGGGCGGTAGATTCTGTATTTTATTGTTGATTTATATCAGTTCTCCTAACCCTGTGACTGATTCGAGGCCTTTATTGGTGGCGGTGAAGTAGTCATTGGTTACTGGCCTGTGGTACTGCATATTTTGTGTTTTTCATAGGGTGGTCCAATGTTCTTTTGTTGTAACACCAAGCGTTTACATTGGAAAAAACTGTCCAGACTCATTTATTAAAAAAATTAAATGATGACCTCCAAACACTCCATGCCCACTACGTAGTATTGCATAACTGCTGAGTTGGCTAAATCAGAGCCTTGCCACATTTAATTCAAGGTGGCTCCCAAAGCATTCCTTAAGGTAATCTCCAGTTTATGGGGTATAGGTCTAAGGATAGTAAGATCTAGACACAGATAGTCACAAACCAATCCGCTCCTTGCTCGTCACTACACAGTGTTATTTATATATGTACACAGACACACACACATATATTTGTATATATATATAATTGTGTGTAAATTACATTGGGATATAAGAAGTAATAATGGACTAAGTACTCACTAAAGTGCATTTAAGCGGTTATTCTCCTTTTAATATATCCATATATGTATTTTACTGTGGTACATGATTTGTTACCTAAGAAACATTCAGACTATGAAATGTAGTATTTTTATTATGTCCATGCCTTGTTATTTCAATGCACTTGCACTTTAAATAGCGAGGGAAAATGTGTGAGGGTGTCATGTGATCAAGGGCAGGAGCGCCCGAAACGCGTAATGGCAGAGGTGGCTGAAATAAAGTAATCTATTGCGCAAATACACTGGGTCCACGCTCGTCTTTTCTAAGAGGAATAGGAACTGCAAGCTTGAGCAAGAAGATATATATATATATATATATTTTTTTTTTTTCATGAAAAGCGCCTGACAGAATATGAGGGTGTGATTAAACATCGAAAACAAACTAAATTTATACGCAACGAGGAAGATTACGAATCAGGAAAAATACTGACCTTAGCCAAAAATTCAAGGGCCCCAGGAAGCTGTTATTACAGCAAAAATCACAAGAAGCATCATCCAGAGAAACTTCAGAGTCGGAAGTTTCAGAAGGAGAACAGTCCACAAGCAAACCAAAAGAAAAAGAAGTAATACCTACTTTTTTTCAGGAATATCAGTTACTAAGGCAAGCGCAGCAGAGGCCAGCAGCAAGAACACATCCACCTGCAAAACCAAAAGGAGACGGAGAACAAGAAGGGATATGAAAAGCAGGAAAGGCAAGAACACCGAACACCGGATACAGGGTAAAGAGAAGCAAGCGGGGGAACAAGAAATAGCCACTCATCAGAAGCAAACTATTGTGAATCTAACTGACAGAACATTGTCTAGAACTGAGGAAAAAGTACTAGAACTAGGTCTTTCACTCTGCCCTACACCACAATTCGACTATGCCAATGCACGAATTGATGTCTACAAATATATAAGAAAGCTTAAATTAAGGAAATTACATACATTACATCCGAAGTGCACCATCGAGCATGCAAGCACAAGCAGGAGGAAGTACCACTGGCACAGATATGGAAACAGTGGCACTACTCAGGGAATTACAATATGAAAGTACTCTTTTGAGCCAAGCTGACATGGCAAGAACACTAGAAGAGGTGGGGATAACCCAAGTTGGTGCCACAAGCAATATCAAGCTCAAATCAAAAACCATCCCACAAACAGCATATGACCCAATAGACACTTTTCACGACCTGATCATTAACAATCTCAAAAAACTACAAGCCAAAGGTCCAGAACTCCGGAAAGAAAACATCATAAAGGAAGAATGGAAGGCGATTATGGACCTGAAAAATGACGAGAACCTTATTATGAAACCCTCGGACAAGGGGGGGAATATTGTCCTCATGGACAGGAAGCAATAATGACAACTAATGATTAAGGAATGTTACAACATCGTGACAATAGCTGTATATGATAAAAGTGTCATGGACTTTCACAAAATAATTGAAAAATGGCACGGTAAAGGGATCCTAAGGGATTTGGACTACAAATATATTTGTTGTGACACACCAGAGATACCGACTTTCTACCACTTACCCAAAGTGCACAAATGCACTAGAAATCCACCTGGAAGACCCATAGTCTCCTCGTTGAACAGCTTACTGGAAAAAGCATTTATATACATCGATTGCTTTTTGAATCCATGGGTCCAAGATTTAAGTTCCTATGTCAAAGATACCAAGGACTTTCTAAAGGCTAATAGCTGGCATTGAGTGGGAACCAAACATGCTTCTCGTGACGCTAGACGTCACAAGCCTATACACTAGCATCCAACATGAGAAGGGGCTCCAGGCGACAGTATTCTTTCTTAAGAAACGTGAAGCCAAATATTACGAACATAACTGCATGTTAATGGAACTCATTGCATTTTGCTTTAAAAATAACATTTTCTTGTTTGCAGGAGAGCTCTTCAGACAGGAACAAGGGACATCAATGGGCTCGTGCTTCTCCCCCAGTTACGCGAACTTGTTCGTGGGCTGGTGGGAGAAGCACGTGGCATGGGCAGGGGAGAACGAAAAATGACTTGAGCACATTGTGGTGCGGGCGCGCTACATAGACGATCTTTTCATTATTTGGAAGGGATCTCGGAAAGATGTAGAGTACTATGTAGCGGCCCTTAACAATAATGACTGCATCCTGCAATTCACTGACTGTATAAGTGATAGAGAGGTATCATACTTGGACTTGAGAGTATACATTGAGGATGGGAACCTGCAAACTGCTCTATACCGTAAACCCACAGCAGGGAATAGCACGCTTCATGCGAATAGCTTCCATCCAGATAGTGTAATTAAAGGGATTCCTTTTGATGAACTTGTGCGAAAGAAAAGAAATTGTAAAGTAAATAGCGAGTTTCTCAAAGCAACGGGCGAAACGTTCCAACTCAGACTCAGAGAGAGGGGTTACAAAGAAGGCACACTAAAAGCGGCTGAAAAGAAAGGGGAACATCTAGAGAGGATGAACTTAATTATGGGGGAGACAAAGAGCAAGGAAAACAAATCCAAGAATGAGCTGAGAATGATTATGGATTACTCAGCACAATCCTCAGAAATCACTCAAATCTTCAGAAAAAACTGGAGAGTTTTGAAGCTAGACAACATTATAGGGAAAGAACTCCCAGAAGTTCCCCTGATTACATACAGGAGAGGGCCGGCAATCAGCACCCATTTAGTGAGAAGCCACTTCCCCAAGAATCCAAAAAGGAAGGACGTAATCACAGGATATTTTCCATGCATGTATTGTAAAGCATGCAGGAATGGGCAAAAGGTGAAGGAATTCACGATCCCAGGCAGGAAAACTAAAAGGAAGATAAATAAACTGATGAACTGTAACACTGAGTTCGCAGTGTACTGCCTAACCTGCCCCTGTGGATTGAACTATATGGGGAGTACGATTCACCAAGCAAAAAAGAGAGTTCTCGAGCATAGGAGAGCCATCAAAAACCGAGATATGGTAGCACACCATTTTCAGGAACATCGCAAGTCCAATCCCGAATTACTGAGGTACTTCTGTATGGACTACATCCCCAAAGACGAAAGAGGAGGGGATAGGGTCAAACAATTACGGAAGCTGGAGTCCAAATATATTATACAGATGCAGTCCAAGAGTCCCACAGGACTGAACAATGAGGAAGAAGTTTGGGTGCACATAGGATAAGTCGAGACAAAACAGTATCCAGATACAGATTAATAGTGCTTGCAACATCTAGCATTAACTTTGTACTTGAAAGAACAGTCTGCACATGTTTGATATGAGGGAGCAGGGGAAACAGGCTAATGGGACACAGCGGGTGCCAAATACAGACAATAAGTAGGGTAGAGAGTATACACAGCGGTAAGGCTGTATGCCCATCCAGGGCTAGATTGACACAAGATGAACTTAGGTCTCCCACCTAGCCGGTTCCAATAGTGAACATTTGAGAAAAGATGTTTTCACTCATGTAGAGAATTGACCAAGCTACACCGAAGCATGATTTATACCTTTATTATTGTGTTATATAATTGCCTATAAGATGTGTATATATGTATATAGCATAAACGTAATGAATTCAATGTAAAGCAAGAATTGAATTACAACACACTTTTCATGCACTACAAAATGGCCCCCGCACTCACACCATGAAAGGCTACTAGATGTTTGTCTCTCTTTGATCTTCACTAATGACCAGGAAACACTTTTTTCACGGCATGAACTTTTTTGTTAATAAATATGGTTGGAAACATTACCTCACCGACATTGACAAAGGCGTGTAGCCGAAACGCGTCTGTCGGGTGTTTTGTTGCGGAATAAAAGCCGAAAAGACTTCCTCCTCGTGTGCACCTCATTTATGATCCACAAAGGGATTATCGTACAAGCATATATATATATATATATATATATATATATATATATATATGACGGGAACATCCTTTCGAAAAAAGATCAGTGGCCACACGGGGAGTTCAGAGCAGGGCACAGCTTTATTTCACAGGTCCCAGTGGCGGCGAATGCATTTCGGCATAAGAGCCTTCCTCAGAGCCCATCGCTGTAAAGAGTACCTCCCTCTTACGCTCGTCCTGTGTCAAATACCTGCCGGCACCACAGTCTCCTCCCCCAACTGCTGTCGGCACACCAATAGAAGTTCGTGTGAGGTGTGTCGTACTTCAAGTCCCAACAGGCACTGTATCGGCGCCGATTGGGTTGGTGGCGTGGGGGAGTGGGAAAAATCATCGGATCGGGGCAGGCTCCAGGTGAGTAGGGCAGCTCAAGGATCTGGTGAAATTGCGGCGTCCGCCCTTGGTCCCCATCTATACTACAGCTTCCAGTCGCTTTGGGTTGGCCAGAGAGTGGGGGCAGGCAAATGCGAGACTGGTCGCAATATATTTTGTACTTCAAAGAACCAGCACTTCGAAGTGCACACGAAATTCAGTCTCAATAACTGCTCAGCGGTTCCCTTCCCCTCGGGAAAGTTAATTCTGCCTTACGCATTTCGGAGCTATGATGCTCCTTGTTCACAGGCCAGCGAGGAAGCACAGGAATTCAAAGGAGGCGTTTTTCCTCACGTCTTTTATTTCGCTGACATTCGGCACTTGATAACACCCTAGTGCATTCGGGTGCTCTGAGGCTTTAGTGTTCTTCCTATAGTAGGCGTAGAGATTTCATCTCCATTATTGAAACCATTGGGGATCTTAGTATCAAGAGTAAGAATATAATATGACTCAAGTTGTCTGAGCTTCTTCTCCCTGTCACCACCCCTTATAGATCTTGGCACAGTGTCTACAACATAATAACTAAGTTATTTCAAGTTGTTGTTGTGCACATGTTTAAAGTGTCTTGCCACGGGGTAGTTAGGGTCAAAGTTCACTATAGCTCTCAAATGCTGTAGTATGCGATTAAAGGCATGTAACTTTGTGCTGCCCACGTATCTCATTTTACATGAACATTCAAAAACATAAACAGCAAAATCTGTTCTACATGTTCAAAATGTAGTGATTTTGATAGGACTAGGATCAAATGCTGTGGATATTACACTTATGTTTCTGCCAAATGTGCATGCCCTGAATGTACTGCATTTAAAGAAACCCACTCTATTGGACAACCAGTTTCCAATGTCTCTAACCTCCGGACTAGTTCTCATCAATGCATCCCTCACAGAGGTCGCAGGTCTGAAAGTTATCTGTGGAAGCTCTGGTACAATTTGAGACATGGTTAGATCGGTTCTTATGATAAGCCAGTTTTTGTATATTATTTTTCTAAACTGGTTCTCCTGTTGGCTATAAGACGTAATCAGTCTAACTGTGTTATCAGTTTTAGGAGAGATGCTGTTGCTACTGGGGCATGAGGTATTGGCTGGGAACTATTTGTTTCCTCAATTGTAATCGGAGCGTTGGCTCTATCCAGAGCCACTCTTAAATCCCTTTCTTTATACCCTCTATTTTTTTTTTAAAACCTTTATTGTGCAGTAAGAAATATACAAATACGGGCCTACAACCATTCAGGCCGGCCACGACACAATATGAGCAGCCGATGACTCCGGAAGGATGGTCACCGGAATCAGCCAACAATACAAAAGCAACTAAGTCAGACTAGAAAGGATAAATACGGCCATCGAGCAGGAGCAAAAAAGGTTAATTTTTTAAATAAGGAGTATCGCAGGATCAATTGCAGTGTATGAATATCCGAGTTCCCAGAGTGGGCCACGAAGCAACAGCAAAACATAAGGGCATCAATGCGGATAAGTATCAGCAACAGTGTACACCATACAAGAAATAGATGCCACATAGCAAAGCAGCGCCCACCGTGGCTCATCGCGTGTCCACTTAACACCCAGTTACACTTTTAAGACAGAACAGAGGAACCGGAATAGCGACAGTGAGTATAATCACCCGCCATCCTACCTAAAAGAAAAAAGAGGGGAAAAGGGGAAGGAGAAAGGGAAGAAATGTAAACAAGAAAGAGAGAACGCCGCGCTGGAGCAAGCACCCCACAGTAATCAGCACGCAAAGAAGTAAGGATAACACCAGCAAGGTGGGCATGCGAATCGTAATCGAAACGCGCGAAGCGCAAGAAAAAGAACAACGCGCCTCCAGTACCCACCCTCAAGCATACCAAGGGAGACAGGAACAGACGCGGCGCTCCGATAAAGGGATACAAAAGGGCCATAGGACTAAGGAAAAGAAAAAGAAAGAAGCCCCAACCCACCCAACCCACCCTGCACCCCTGCAGAAGGCTACGGCCTACCCCCCCTAGCAGCGTGCCTGTCGCCCTAAATCAGAACCCGAAATATAGAGAAGTCAGGAAGAAGAAAAGACTAAAGAGGCAAAAAAGGGGGGGGGGGGAGAAATCAAGAGGGAGAGGGAGGGGACCATAAAACGAAACGTTTGGCCCCAGCCCCCCGCCCACCCACGGAATTACACAGCATCTAAACGAGATCGACACAGTCTCAGGTATCATAAACTCACAAGGGAATCGTCCATATTATCATGAGTGGGGGTCGACCACAGGACAATCCATTCACCAGTAGGTCTCAGGGTTATGTTTGGCTCACCCCTGGCCCTTCTTAGACATCATTATCACATATGAGGTAGCAGTGGGCAGCAAACACCGCAAGATGGAGAGGTCATCCAATCGGAACAAAACAAAGCAAGTATACAGACCAGGGGGCCCGGTAACCAGCAACAAAACAAGAATCGTTCTCTGCAATCCGGGTTCCTCAACAATGACAACAAGAGCAACAAAAACCAGGAGTTCAGTCTAGCCGAATAGGAAAGCAGAGGTTCCCACGCAGAACAACAGGACGGCCTCACCAAAGTAGATCGGAACAGCGGTCCACAACGCCCCTCGGACGTTCGGGCAGGAACAGGCCCCAACTTGGAACCCACGTCCCCACACTCCACACTCCAATCTGTCAGAAGAGTCGGGGCCGCAGACTTGCAGACTGGTTGATGGACAGCGGCAGCACTCCTCGCAGCAATCGAGGGGGACGAAGCAGCGTCACCACGAAGCCGATCCGCGGTCATGAAGAACGGTCTATCAAAGATGGCGGCGGACCGCATATCTTTCACTGGGGCACTGGGGGACAAGGCCGCATGCAGGGACTGCAGGGCGTCAAGAACATCACCAATCGTGGGCTCATGCTCATGCGACCAGGCCCCCACGCAATCCAGCCACACAAGTCCGCCGTCTCGAGGAAAGCCGTATCCCAAGTCGTCGGCCGCCATCTTGAGGGTTCAGCAGCGTCACCACCCTCCGCAACTCCCGGAACGGGCCCCCAAGCGAGGACCCCCCTGGAGTTCACACAGGCCCCACTAATGGCAGTCTTGGTGCAGAAAGATGTGCCACCAAATCGGGGGGTCCGCCTGCACCACCACTCGCGGGCATCACAAGCCGATTCCGGGCGCAGGGCTTCAGGATGACCGGACAAGGCAGCAACGGGGGGGACCCCCCCGTGCACAGTCGATCCCCGTCAGCGGCGCACCGCACTCCACACGGGCCTCCCGGCCACCAGAACAGGCCCGGTCAGTGTCCACCTGGACAATCGCACAACGGCTTCTCACTGTCGGCTCTCTCTCCCGTCAGGGGCCGCCGTCGAGACCGCCACCCCGGCCGATCCAAGCAGGCGAGGTCCCGGTCTCTACACCTCGAAGGCCGGGCCGAGCAAGAGCACAGCCTCGGAACCACAGCACGCAGGATCCCCCAGATCAGACGGTGAGTAAAAGCAACGCTTTACGTTTCCGTTTCTTCCCGAGTGTGTCGTCTCGGGGCAGGATATTTGACAGGATTTGCGTGTTGGGCAGGAAGGCTGACGGAGCCGAGCTAGAGAGCGGCCATCGCGGTCGCGAGCTTGGCTCCTCTATACCCTCTATTTCTAAACCTCTGGAACGCCTCAGATTGGCACATCCTAAAATCACCATCTGAATTACAAATCTGTTTTATTCACAAGAATTCCCCATAGGGGATACTTCTTATCAAGTGTCTTGGATGCGAGCTATCAGCATGTAACACCGCATTCCCAGCCGTACTTTTACTGTGCAACTTAGTGTGTATAGTATTTTGCTCGATGTAAACCTCCACATCTAAGAATTGAACTCTGTCCTTACTGGCTTCCGCCGTAAAACTTAAATTGAGATCATTATTATTGATGATTTTTACAAAGTCATATAAGCTTTCCACAGATCCCTCCCATATGACACACACGTCATCTATGAAACGCCACCAAGGTTTAACATGTGTCTCAAACAGTGTCTTGTGGGTGGCTTTGAGGACGCGCTCCTCCCAATAGCCCACGTGCAAGCATGCATAGCTAGGGGAGAAGCACGCCCCCATCGCCACGCCCCGCAACTGCTGATACACTTCCTTGTTAAAGATAAAATAATTATGCTTAGGCATGTTTCAATCATGGCAAGAAGCATTTAGTTTTGTTGGAAATATTTCACAGGGCGTTTAGACAAAATATGTTTAACTGATACTATTCCATCTTCATGACGTATACTAGTATATAATGCACTGATTTCCATAACCAACAAGACTTACTCTTGATTCCATTCTGCAGAATGTATTTTGGATAAAAAGTGACCAGTATCACGAATATAAGAAGGCAAAGCTTCCACATGTCAACGTACTTTGACATCGGTTCTCATAGCCCCTTTTGAGCTGATATTATTGGTCGCCCAGGTACAGGTGTAATGTTTTTGTGCACGTTGGAGATGAAGTATAGTACCGGTGTAATGGGGTAATCGTTTTTTAGAAACCCAAATTCATTTTTGCTAAGCAACCCCATTCTCTTCCATTGTGTCAGTCGTTTGAATACTATTTCCTTGATATTTTTCAGGTCCGTGAATGTAGCTTTCCTGTAGCATTCCAAATCCTCCAAATGCTTGTTTGCCTCTTGCATATAAAGATCACAAGGCCAAAGCACTATATTTCCCCCTTTATCGGATTTGTTAATTACCACATTGCTATTGTTTCGCAGTTTTCGCATTATTGTATTGTTTTTCCTTGTATTTTCTATGCTTTTCTTTTTGCAATATTTTCTATTCAGTTCTTTCAAAACCGCTACAACACAATCACTAAAAATGTCAATAGTCCCTTGCTCACTGCTCCATCAGGATTCAAGCAAGCCGGGCCGACGACGCCTGAAATGGCAGAAACCGGTCCCCGGAAGCTTTTCTCCTTTCTGGTGAAGAATTGGCTTGGTAGTTTGGTCTGCCCTGTTCTCATGATGCACTGGGCCAGGGACAGACTAATTTGCATATAGCCAGGTTCTGAGCTGGGATGGGGCAGTGAGCTAAATAACGGTGATGGATGAAGCCCTGATCTTTGGACTGGGTAAGAGTGGTCTGCTTAATTCAGACACTCTGTTCATCACCACCCCTTTTCTGAATCGTTTTTGGCCACTTTAGGTGTGGCAGGGTATACTCAGACATGAGTCCCTTGCTCACTGCTCCATCAGGATTCAAGCAAGCCGGGCCGACGACGCCTGAAATGGCAGAAACCGGTCCCCGGAAGCTTGTCTCCTTTCTGGTGAAGAATTGGCTTGGTAGTTTGGTCTGCCCTGTTCTCATGATGCACTGGGCCAGGGACAGACTAATTTGCATATAGCCAGGTTCTGAGCTGGGATGGGGCAGTGAGCTAAATAACGGTGATGGATCAAGCCCTGATCTTTGGACTGGGTAAGAGTGGTCTGCTTAATTCAGACACTCTGTTCATCACCACCCCTTTTCTGAATCGTTTTTGGCCACTATAGGTGTGGCAGGGTATACTCAGACATGAGTCCCTTGCTCACTGCTCCATCAGGATTCAAGCAAGCCGGGCCGACGACGCCTGAAATGGCAGAAACCGGTCCCCGGAAGCTTGTCTCCTTTCTGGTGAAGAATTGGCTTGGTAGTTTGGTCTGCCCTGTTCTCATGATGCACTGGGCCAGGGACAGACTAATTTGCATATAGCCAGGTTCTGAGCTGGGATGGGGCAGTGAGCTAAATAACGGTGATGGATCAAGCCCTGATCTTTGGACTGGGTAAGAGTGGTCTGCTTAATTCAGACACTCTGTTCATCACCACCCCTTTTCTGAATCGTTTTTGGCCACTATAGGTGTGGCAGGGTATACTCAGACATGAGTCCCTTGCTCACTGCTCCATCAGGATTCAAGCAAGCCGGGCCGACGACGCCTGAAATGGCAGAAACCGGTCCCCGGAAGCTTGTCTCCTTTCTGGTGAAGAATTGGCTTGGTAGTTTGGTCTGCCCTGTTCTCATGATGCACTGGGCCAGGGACAGACTAATTTGCATATAGCCAGGTTCTGAGCTGGGATGGGGCAGTGAGCTAAATAACGGTGATGGATCAAGCCCTGATCTTTGGACTGGGTAAGAGTGGTCTGCTTAATTCAGACACTCTGTTCATCACCACCCCTTTTCTGAATCGTTTTTGGCCACTATAGGTGTGGCAGGGTATACTCAGACATGAGTCCCTTGCTCACTGCTCCATCAGGATTCAAGCAAGCCGGGCCGACGACGCCTGAAATGGCAGAAACCGGTCCCCGGAAGCTTGTCTCCTTTCTGGTGAAGAATTGGCTTGGTAGTTTGGTCTGCCCTGTTCTCATGATGCACTGGGCCAGGGACAGACTAATTTGCATATAGCCAGGTTCTGAGCTGGGATGGGGCAGTGAGCTAAATAACGGTGATGGATCAAGCCCTGATCTTTGGACTGGGTAAGAGTGGTCTGCTTAATTCAGACACTCTGTTCATCACCACCTGTTTTCTGAATCGTTTTTGGCCACTATAGGTGTGGCAGGGTATACTCAGACATGAGTCCCTTGCTCACTGCTCCATCAGGATTCAAGCAAGCCGGGCCGACGACGCCTGAAATGGTAGAAACCGGTCCCCGGAAGCTTGTCTCCTTTCTGGTGAAGAATTGGCTTGGTAGTTTGGTCTGCCCTGTTCTCATGATGCACTGGGCCAGGGACAGACTAATTTGCATATAGCCAGGTTCTGAGCTGGGATGGGGCAGTGAGCTAAATAACGGTGATGGATCAAGCCCTGATCTTTGGACTGGGTAAGAGTGGTCTGCTTAATTCAGACACTCTGTTCATCACCACCCCTTTTCTGAATAGCGTCCTTGGGCATCATGGGTATAAATGATGATGGTGGCCGAAAGGGGGTTAATGCACTGGACTTACATGATATACCCAGTTCTATAAGGTCCTCTTGTGTAGAGTTAGCTGGATTACTTTCCTCTTGAGCTAATGAATGTAAGGACCTCAATAGTTGAATGTCACAGACATGAGCCAATTCATCTCTGGTATTGACCGTCTTAGCTGTATTCAAAGTCTCAGATGTTTTGTTAAGCTTAAAGTGTTTCAAGAGTTTCAATTTCCTAATAAATTTGAAAACATCTACCCACGACTGGGGATATTTAAAATCATTGTCTGGACAGAAGGATAGTCCCAATGATAGGAGCTGGAGTTCTGCAACAGTGAGTTCATTATTAGATCAATTATTCACCGTTTTATCTGGGACTTCTAGGTCATTGGTTACTGTGGCCACTTTTTGCCCCTGTTTATATATAAACTATGGTATTTTTATTGTACAAATCTTGCCAAAGAGGCTTTGTAGCGTGATACTGGGGCATAGGTACAGTCAATCAATGATTGAAGAGGTATTTGGGACTGGAAGAAGAATTTAACTGTTACTGCATCAAAGTGTAGTGCCTTAAATATATTGTATTCAGTTGAATGTATTCAAAGAAAGAATTGTGAACACTCAAACAGAAATGTAATGCATGAATAGTTAAATTCAGGTTATGGATTTAAGCTGGCTTGCCTTGCTCACACTCGGAAGTATTGGTTACAAAATTAATTCGTTTTTTAAACCCAAACTATCCACCAGTTCTTTTTTTCCTCACATGTCTTTATTAACATTTTTGTTCTCAAAAGTACAAAAACATTGAATAACTATGATATATTAGTCCGAAAAGAGCATGTTACCATAAAGAAAATATGCAATGGGAATAAGAAAAACTATAAAGAATGACATAAACGATGGAGAAAAGAAAAAATAAGGAAAAGGAGGGAAATAAGGAACACTAAAGAACAAAAATTCGGATTCAATACCATAATCACTGTTTCAAACATTAACAAAGAGTGATTAATACAACAACAAATAAGTGCCTGACGGCAGAAATACATTCAATATTCTATGTATTTTATGTTTAATCCAGAGGCCAATTAAGTCCAGATACCTAATGTAGAATGGCAGCATTATCCCATAGCTACAAGCCTTGAGAAACAAATATAAAATGTCACGACCTTGGAATTCATGTAGCTCTTCAACATTTTCATGCTCATTCTCCGAAGTCTTGATATTATGTACAAAGTATGATTGGTGCTCTTTACTGTCAATAAAAAATCTGTATATTGAGATTAGTCAAATGTATATGTTCCAATTAAACCTAATTAGAAGACTATATTGCAAATTTTGCAGTTGATTAGAATTAGTTTTGGTTATGTTGTGTTTACTTTTGGACTGAAGAAATCAAAGAATGAGGGTCATTTCCTGGTCTCTGATAACAGCTGGTAACAACCTAGACTGAAGGAGGGGCAAATCATGGAAGAAACAGGCAATCGTAAATATTCAGACAAAATCACATCTCCACTCCATCCCCTTTCAAAAAAGCCCTGCTTGTATTATCCAGCTGTAGGATAAATATTGTTCACTGACAAAATAACGAGGTCCAAAATATCGACCTACAAAATTATCGAGACAAAAATATCTACTCCAAAAATATCCACAATCTATACTTAAAAAAGTAAGTACAGTAATATTGTTTTCAATATTATTGTTATATTAAGTATCATTTTTTAGATATAAATAAATTAAAATATTAAAAATTTAATAAGTTAAATACTAACTTTAATTTATTTAAAACTAAATATATTTAATGTATATTGTAACAAATATAACAAATGAACTTCCTTTAAAAAAGTAAAACACATATATATTTAACATATATCAAGATAAAAAAGTATCCTAAAACTAATAATTGTAAATTATATTATAATTTAAAAAATATTATATAATATAATATATATATATATATTCACTGAAAAAACCATAGGTTATAGACCATATATAGTTAGGAATTAGCATTTAAAAAACCTTTTTTTACTCACACAAAACCATTGAAATTCCATATATAGTTAGTAGTACTAACTATATATCGCGCACCCGCAATCCACTGCTGATCATGTCACATATTACATCATTCATGGCATGGTCAGTGACATCACTGATGACATCACTGATGACATCTCAAATGACATCACTGATGACATCACTGATGACATCTCAAATGACATCACTGATGACATCACTGATGACATCTCAAATGACATCACTGATGACATCACTGATGACATCTCATTTGACATTACTGATCACATCACTGATGACATCATTCATGTGATAATACGATGAACCTCTTCAGACTCTAATATAACCTTAGATACACTCAGTGTAAACACAGACTCACAGATTGTCACTCATCCATGAAGTTACACACACACCTAGTCAGTCATGCAAACAATCAATCACACCTCCATTTCCTTAACTATACAGTTAAACACACCTTACTTATTCAAACATATACTAAAACATATTTACTCACTTATACAATCCTGGATACAAGTTCACAATGATCCATACAGCCACTCACACATTCACTGGCTCTTATGCACAGTTATTTATATATGTCAACTCTCACATGTACTGTATTTTACATATGTACTTACTTTGACATGTAGCACTGAGATATCTATTCACTCACCAATACAGTCATGCACACAGTCAACCGCCCATACAGCTGTTTCCACATGCACTTTTGAACCCATACATCTATGCAGAGAGTCATACACCTCCCAGCCACCCATACACACTCTCAGTCTCCCATACAAATACTTGGGCAACCAATCAATAACCCATATAGTTAATCATATAGCTACTGATCAACACATGCAGCAGTTTACAGAACAACAGACATAATGATGCACAAATTAAGACAGTTTAGTCACTAACCCATGCACTCAGTGAGACACATTTAATCACTCACTCATACAGTCAGTCATGCACCTACTAAATCCTTTGTTCAGACACTTCTACATCCACTCATTCTTCAATATGTAAGACATATTTTAACTTTACAGAAACATACAGTCACTGGATGTTGTCATCAGTGATGTCATTTGAGATGTCATCAGTGATGTCATCAGTGATGTCATTTGAGATGTCATCAGTGATGTCATCAGTGATGTCACTGACCATGTCATGAATGATGTAATATGTGACATGATCAGCAGTGGATTGCGGGTGCGCGATATATAGTTAGTACAACTAACTATATATGGAATTTCAATGGTTTTGTGTGAGTAAAGTAAGGTTTTTTAAATGCTAATTCCTAACTATATATGGTTTATAACCTATGGTTTTTTCAGTGAATTTTCAAGGTTTTGTAAATGCTAATTCCTAACTATATATGGTCTATAACCTATGGTTTTTTCAGTAAATATATATATATATATATATATATATATATATATATATATATTATATATATATAACATTTCTATGGCAAAATGAAACCCCTTACTTTGTTCCTTTTCAAATTAAATGTATTAAGTGTTACCACTTTATTCCAATCAAGATGACTTCAGGTGTGCCATACTTTTGTCATAAGTAAGACTGTTAGCGTTCTAGTTGTTCTTTAAAACACTCTGGGACATTCTGTCACTGGGCTATAGTTGGGCTACATCTGGCTGATATTTGGGCTACATTTGTTTTTTTTTGTCTCTGGCGGCCATCTTTGGGCTACATTGGGCTTCATTGGGCTTCATTGGGCTACATTGGGCTACATTTGGGCTCCAACATATATATAGCCCAATGTAGCCCAATATATATTTTTCAAAGTTAATTTTCGTAAAAACCACTGGAGCATATATCTTGAGACATAGCAAAGGCACATCGGGCTACCAGTCCCTACAATTTTGCCAAGTTTCGTGGAAATCCATTCAGCCGATCGAGCTAAAAGTGAGTCCAACCGCCCTATGGAAAACTCAATGTTAAAAACACGTTTTGGGACCCCCCTTTTTTCTCGGCCCCCGCTTGACGAAACCCCCCCACATTTTCAGGGGCTGCTCAGAAACAAAATGTTCCATTTTCCAGAAAATTTCAGCCAATTCCGTCCTCAAACGCCAAAGTTATTCAACATAGAATTTTCAAAAACCCCATAGGAAAAAAATCCTAACTATATATACCTACTGGCGACCGCCAGTAGGTAATATATATATATATATATATATATATATATATATATATATATATATATATATATATGCCGCCCAGGGTGAAGCAGAGTCTCCTCACCACCGCCCTTTATGTCCCCAAACCTCGAGGCGGGCCACGGCCAATCCAATACCTTGGAGACATCACAAATTGCCGAAGCATGCATTGGCGTCGCTGCCCCAGCCAAGGCTGAAGCGGTGCGGGGACATAAGGAAGCGCTTTGTAGCAGTATCACAAGCAGGAAGATTGGGCATCTGACAACATTCCAACCCTGTGAACCGCCCGATTAATTGCTGTTTCAGCTCTTCCACACAGCACTTACCTGGCAGCAGAACACTTCATTCTGGGTGTTGCAGTCCACGACTACTTCAGAAACTGCAGCAGGTGTGAGAACATCGTGTAGATCGGAGCCTAAATCACTGGATTACAAAAGGCTGCAGGACTGTGATGGTATTTTGAAGGAAGCCTCCTGAAGTCTTGGACGCTGAGGAAGGCATTTCATGCCGAAATGCATTTGCCATGATATTTTAATAAAGTTGCTTCCAGACCGTCCCCCGTTGTGGCCTCTGCTTCTTCGAGAGGAGGAGGGTGTGTTCATATATATATATATACATATATACACATACATATATATATATATAAATATATATATATATATTTATATCTATATACATACATATATATATATATATATACAGACCAGATTCCTATCAGAAGGATTTGATGCGCACTCAGATAGAGGGTAAAACTCGCCAAAGTTTTATTTTTCAGAAGTCGCTACGCGTTTCGAGACCCACCGGTCTCTTGATCACACGATAATTGCTTTGTCTCCCAAAACGTGCATACATAAAGTTTCAAAGTGACTGCGTGAGTAAACACAAAGAAAAGACAATCAATACCACATGCTGCAAGCTTGAAACCATAGCGGCCATTTTGTAATGGAGTATATAATGCATACTTTCCTGGTCATAGTGATATATGTCTAAATGTTACATACATTGAAAACGTAGACTGTCATGTCAGAAATTAAAAAATGACCAATGTCTATATTGCATGCATACCGACCCAGCCGTGTAAATGCTGCTAAATAACATCATCTTCAAGCCCACTGTTGAGCGTGATATTGTAATAGACAAATCATAGAATTTGTATACATGAGTCGACCTCAATGACAAGTGTCTAAATTATTTTCTGATTATGCTATGCAGCAGACTTCCATTATTCTAATAATATGGATCATTTTAGATCCCTCATTTGCGCAAAAAAATGGCACTATAGAAAGCTCAGTCGTGAGTGCTTTGACTCCCTTTTCCCATTAAGAAAAAGGTGAACGAACCCATGTTTTCTGTATTCGGACAAGTGCCCCTAATACATTTATGAAATTAAATTCAACTTCAATTGCATCTCTAATGAACAGAAACGTATTGTCTATATTCGGACTAGTGCCTTAAGTACATATATAACAAAAATTATAATACCGCTGGTTTGTACACTGCTATATATATCGGTCAGTGGTATCCAATGTCTCTTCTGTATTTCATATCCAGTAAAGATATACACCCAATAAATTTACCTTAGTGCAGATAATGTGATGATTTTAGTGATTTGTAACATAGTTTGTGAAATATATTCTCTCCAATAGACATTACTGTGTCATAAGGCCAGAGAATTATTGAAAAAGTGAAACAGAATTAATCCCTTTACTACATGTCCTTCCTGTACCTTACAGCAGGTTTAGTCATGTGAAGAAAAAGGGTAGGAGGCCGTGCATCTTTATAAAAGTGAGTTGTGAAAAGGCCCCTTCCTTTTCCTCCTGAAATTTAAACAGAACGAAAAGAAATAATTAAAATGCTGTTAAAACATATATACATCTTAAATCATCAAATTTCTTGTAAAACAGACTTTTTTTCTCTAACAACATGGACTAGAAATTCATCAGGTATCGTATAAATGTGATGCTAGCTCTTCATCAAGGTTATGTCCCCCGGGATATCTCGTCTCGAGCTGCATTATCCAGCTTGATTCTCTTTTTCGCAAGGCCATGAGACGATTGCCCCCTCTACCACTTGTGTGTACCTGTTCCAGTGCAAAGTATTTCAATAAAGCATTGTTAGACTGGTGATGTGTCTGGAAATGGCGTGCAATGGGATAGTTCTTATCAATATTAGTGATTGCCCGCAAATGTTCTTGCACCCGTTTTTTTGCCATACAGATGGTACTACCCACATACTTGAGTTTACAGGGGCACTCTAGGACATATACCACGTAGTTGCTGCTGCAGGTGAGGAACTGTTTTATACTATGTTTTTTGTTGTTAACACCTGGTATCTCAACTTCTTTCACCATGGTACTGGTTATGCATGCTCGACAGTGCCCACAAGGATAGAAGCCTTTAAGATTGTGTGGACTTGCACTGTTTTCTGGGGCTAATATCCCCTTTCACCAGGATGTCCCTCAGGCTTTTACCTTTTCTGTAAGTGACTGATGGTCGATCACCAACTTTGGCACCAATGACATTATCACTTTTTAAAATATTCCAATTGGCCAACAATACTTTATTTACCTTTCTAGAATCTTCAGTGAAAGTTGTGATAAGCCTTGTGGTGGGTTCTGTCTCTGTCTCTGGAATTTTGGGTTCTAAGGTACTCTCCCTAGTTCTTTGACTGACTTTGGTGACTGCCTTGTTTAGAACCCATTCTGGGTAGCCTCTCTCACGAAATCTCTTGAGCATCGTGTTTTTTTCCAGCTCATAGAGGTTTTCTTCGCTACAGTTGCGTTTGGCTCGTAGGAGTTCCCCGTAGGGGATACTCCATTTGAGACTCTCGGGGTGGGCGCTCTGGGCATGTAGTAGGCTGTTGCCTGCTGTATCTTTCCTGTACAATTGGGTTACTAAACGGCCGTCTTGTACTGTGACCTTCGTGTCCAGAAACTCAATGCTGTGAGTACTGGTGTTCAGGGTAAGTTTAATGTTGTATGGGTTACTGTTTAGTTTCATGACAAAATTCTGAGCCTCTTCTTCGGACCCGTCCCACACAATGAAAAGATCATCTATGTACCGGACCCAGGTCCTGACTTTCCTGAATTCTTCTGTAAGTGATTGATCTTTGCGGAGCTCCTCCTCCCACTTGCCTAGGAAAAGGTTCGCCAGGCTCGGCGCAAAGCTCGAACCCATGGCGGTCCCGCGTACCTGTCTGAAAAGATCCCCATTGAACATAAAAATTTTGTTTTTCAAACATAGTCTGAGCATCTCCATGATCATGTTGGTATGATCAAGGTACGCTAAATCTCTTGCTTGCATGAAATGTAGGCACGCTTTTATGCCTTGTTCATGATCAATTATAGTGTAGAGTGAGCTCACATCCATTGTCATGAGTGTGAGCCCTTCCTCCCACTCAATTGCAGAGATTTTGTTAAAAAAATCCTTAGTGTCCTCAATATGTGATGGCAGTGCGTTGACATAACCACGTAAAAAATGATCAATATATTTTGAGATATTTTCATTCACACTGCCTATTGAGGACACTATGGGTCTTCCTGGTGGTCTTCTGGGGTCTTTATGGACCTTTGGAAGAAGGTATAGGATAGGTAGCTTCGGATAGTCTTTTTTCAAAAAGCAGTATTCATGCCATGTAATAAGTCCCTCATTCTGCCATTTCTCAAGATTTTCCCAAGTACTGGTGATACATTGGTTGTATTCAGCTGTGCTGCTTTTGCAATAATAGTTGGCATCATTCAATTGTTTCTGAGCTTCAACAATATACATTTCCCGCCCCCAGAGTACTATGTTGCCTCCCTTATCCGAGGGCCTGATGACAATGGTATCATCTTTAGCTAGTGATAAGATGAAATCTCTTTGTGATTTGGTTAGATTGAAATTATGTTTACTACTATTTGCACTCTTATGTTTCTGTTTTATCAGTTCTTTGGTCACAACCTCATGAAAAGTATCTATGCCATCATGGGGCATGATCGGATAAAACACAGATTTAGGTTTAAAGTTTGTATGTGCTGCCCTGTCAGTTCTAAGTACATCTGGGGTGTGTAATTCTGGGGTATTATTATTATTATTATTCTGAGTTTTGTATAGCGCCTGGTTACCAAATAGGCATCCCATTGCCATCATCTTCAGGTATTTCTCCTAACTCAAAAACAGTGTGTAACATCTCATTATCCCCCACAGTAAGTTGTATTGAATCAGATTGGTCATTTTCCATATATGGTGGTTTTCTGTTGAACATTGTATGCCACTTTTTGAGTTTCAATTTTCTTATGAATTTAAAAATGTCAACACGAGTGTTGGAATAATTAAACAATTCTGTCGGACAGAATTTGAGGCCCAAGCATAACGTACTTTTCTCTGAGTCATTTAAATGTTTATCAGATAAATTGATAATTGTTCTATTTACCATATTGGTATCCATCATTGTTTTCCCTTTTTGTAGCCACCACGCACGTTTCCCACGGGCTTTTTGTTTGTTGTTTCTTTGCTTTGCTTTGAGGCGTCTCTTCTTGGAGCGCCCCTGCCTCTTGGTCTTCCTCTTGCTCGTCCTCGTTCCTGTGTTCTCTGTGGTGTGCTGTCTCTGCTTTGTATCTGTTTTTTTTTCCGCCGGGACCTGAGGACCCTGAACTCGTCTAAAAAAGTCGCCTGCTTTTTAGTGACCACTACATCCGACATTGTGCTTGTTGTTTGGATGGACCCCTCTGTATCCGAATCTGTGGCTGATGTGAGTTCTGGGTGATCGTCTCCACTTTCTACAGTTTTTACTTCATCACTTTTGTCTTCTTGTTGTTTGTACAAATGATCATATTAGGGACTGTAAGTGAGAATCCTCCCACTCTCATAATCTCCACAGTCCCTGTGTAGCTTTCTCTGTTTTCTATATTTTATGTCATCTTCATATCTTTTCAATTTGTTTTTTAATTCTTCCCGAAATTTTGTAATCCTTTCACCTTCCTCGCTCTTTTTCCACTCTTCCTCTATTTCTTTCAATTCCAAGAGTATTTTTTCACGGTCCTCCCACGCATATTTTATTAAAATGCTCAACATGTTTCTTGAGCTGTTTGCTGAGTTAGTCGCCCAATCTTGTAGCATTTGTGGGTTCATTGCTTCGTGTGAGGGGGTGATGTAGATTCGCAGACCTCGTGGAACCATTTCCTTGTCCACGTAGTCCTGTAGTGAAATGGCTTCCCACCATTTAGATGCTTCTTGTTTCTTAAGTTTTTCATATCGTTTGAATGACGCCGTCATAGTGTCACTTTCTGGTTGTTCTAACATAACTGTTGCTCCTGTTGTTTTGCCTGGTGCTCTAGCAAATAATGCTAAAGCCTCCTTCCGCCTAGCGCCCTCTTCTTCCATGTTGTTATTGTGTATTCTTCGTCTGTGGTAAATGGTCATGTTGTTGTTTTATTGCACGTACTGGCAGAGCTCTGAAAGCTGTTACCGCAAGCACCTTGCTTACGGTGCAGCGAGTGTCTTTTAGTGGTGAGTTTACCCTCTATCCCCACTTAGAGTAATTGGTTCCTGATGCCACCTCGCTAATGTCCGTGGCGCTGGTTTGTGAAGTTAACTTTCGTCACTGGAAAGTTGCAAGCTACTCTTTTCTTCATGTGGGGCGATCCCCCGTTATAAAGGTAAAGGTATAGGGACATCCTGGTGAAAGGGGATATTAGCCCCAGAAAACAGTGCAAGTCCACACAATCTTAAAGGCTTCTATCCTTGTGGGCACTGTCGAGCATGCATAACCAGTACCATGGTGAAAGAAGTTGAGATACCAGGTGTTAACAACAAAAAACATAGTATAAAACAGTTCCTCACCTGCAGCAGCAACTACGTGGTATATGTCCTAGAGTGCCCCTGTAAACTCAAGTATGTGGGTAGTACCATCTGTATGGCAAAAAAACGGGTGCAAGAACATTTGCGGGCAATCACTAATATTGATAAGAACTATCCCATTGCACGCCATTTCCAGACACATCACCAGTCTAACAATGCTTTATTGAAATACTTTGCACTGGAACAGGTACACAAAAGTGGTAGAGGGGGCAATCGTCTCATGGCCTTGCGAAAAAGAGAATCAAGCTGGATAATGCAGCTCGAGACGAGATATCCCGGGGGACATAACCTTGATGAAGAGCTAGCATCACATTTATACGATACCTGATGAATTTCTAGTCCATGTTGTTAGAGAAAAAAAGTCTGTTTTACAAGAAATTTGATGATTTAAGATGTATATATGTTTTAACAGCATTTTAATTATTTCTTTTCGTTCTGTTTAAATTTCAGGAGGAAAAGGAAGGGGCCTTTTCACAACTCACTTTTATAAAGATGCACGGCCTCCTACCCTTTTTCTTCACATGACTAAACCTGCTGTAAGGTACAGGAAGGACATGTAGTAAAGGGATTACTTCTGTTTCACTTTTTCAATAATTCTCTGGCCTTATGACACAGTAATGTCTATTGGAGAGAATATATTTCACAAACTATGTTACAAATCACTAAAATCATCACATTATCTGCACTAAGGTAAATTTATTGATGTGTATATCTTTACTGGATATGAAATACAGAAGAGACATTGGATACCACTGACCGATATATATAGCAGTGTACAAACCAGCGGTATTATAATTTTTGTTATATATGTACTTAAGGCACTAGTCCGAATATAGACAATACGTTTCTGTTCATTAGAGATGCAATTGAAGTTGAATTTAAGTTCATAAATGTATTAGGGGCACTTGTCCGAATACAGAAAACATGGGTTCGTTCACCTTTTTCTTAATGGGAAAAGGGAGTCAAAGCACTCACGACTGAGCTTTCTATAGTGCCATTTTTTTGCGCAAATGAGGGATCTAAAATGATCCATATTATTAGAATAATGGAAGTCTGCTGCATAGCATAATCAGAAAATAATTTAGACACTTGTCATTGAGATCGACTCATGTATACAAATTCTATGATTTGTCTATTACAATATCACGCTCAACAGTGGGCTTGAAGATGATGTTATTTAGCAGCATTTACACGGCTGGGTCGGTATGCATGCAATATAGACATTGGTCGTTTTTTAATTTCTGACATGACAGTCTACGTTTTCAATGTATGTAACATTTAGACATATATCACTTTGACTAGGAAAGTATGCATTATATACTCCATTACAAAATGGCCGCTATGGTTTCAAGCTTGCAGCATGTGGTTATGATTGTCTTTTCTTTGTGTTTACTCACGCAGTCACTTTGAAACTTTATGTATGCACGTTTTGGGAGACAAAGCAATTATCGTGTGATCAAGAGACCGGTGGGTCTCGAAACGCGTAGCGACTTCTGAAAAATAAAACTTTGGCGAGTTTTACCCTCTATCTGAGTGCGCATCAAATCCTTCTGATAGGAATCTGGTCTGTATACATAACGAACCGGCACAATGGATCCTGCCGGATTATGCGCCACCTGACACGAGAACCATTCAAGGAGGATCTTTTCTGTATCTGGATATATATATATATATATATATATTACATATATATATATATATATATATATATACATCCCTGCACCATGTGGTAGGCACCTCATGATGCAGGTATGTTGAGGGGGCATCATAGGTGCCCCCCCAGGGCAATATGTGGAGGGCCAGTGGGAATAGGGCCTTGCTTGGGGCACCCATTGTCGCTATATATATATATATATATATATATATATATATATATATATATATATATATATATATATATATATATATATATATATATATATATATATATATATATATATATATATATATATATATATATATACACCAACAACATAGAGGGCCTGATTTTGATGTTGGTCGGAAAGACACCAAACAATATCAACAGTTTCAATTCCGACCGCCAAATTTCAATCTAGGCAGTTGGAATTGAAACCGGCCAGCCATTCCTGCTGGCTTCTGATGGGCTGCAGAAGCCCGTCGGCCAGTCAGAACACGCATGTATTTCCTATACAACGGCGTTTCCGCCGTCTGGATTACGATGTCGGTTTACAGCAGGATTTCCATGTTGGGCTTTACGACATGGAAAGCCTATTGGAAAGCATCTTTGGGGTCCCTAGCAGGGCCCCCTTCTCTCTGCAACCTCCAGTTGGGGGTCGTGGGGGCACCTATGGTGCCCCCCTGTTAATCCTGGAACAGTGCGGCAGGCCGACTCAGCAATGTGGCAAGCGTAAGGTAAGTGTTTTTTTTTTTTTTAAATTTAATTTAACTTTTCCGTCGTATATTGACTTCCCTGACCCCAGCCCCGCACTCACCGCTCTTACCTGTGCCGGTCACTACTGGTAAAGTTGCACCTTTGTACACTTCTCTGCCTAAAGATATCTATATTGAGTATTTAAAGCACACTTCAGAAGGTGGCAGTAGTTTTGTGATTCAGACTCTTTATATCTAAACAATATCATACGATAAATTAAAAAACTAGAACAGCTCTATTTAAAAAAATATATACGTTGTCCCCCTAATGTATGTATAGAAGATGAGATCAGTTACAATAATGAGCAATACCAAAAAACTGAAGTTCCGGATCACACAGTGGCCCGTATTACGATGTTGGGCGGTTGCGGGAAAGTAGCCGCCCTACCAATGGTTGGTGGGTCCGCAATCCCAATTAGGATGCAACTGCACATAATTCGGTTGGAACCTACCATTTGTGCGGTGGGCTGAAAATGCCTGCAGCACAATCTCCCATAGACAAATGGAAGTTTGTAAACATCCCTGCACCATGTGGTAGGCACCTCATGGAGCAGGGATGTTGAGGGGGCATCATAGGTGCCCCCCAGGGCAATATGTGGAGGGCCAGTGGGAATAGGGCCTTGTTTGGGGCACCCATTGTCACTTTCCGACAGCCTATTCATGTCGGAAAGGCCAACATGGAATGGCTGTTGGAAAGTGACATTATAACCCCGACAGCGGAAACGCCGTACTTAAGCAATTATTCTGCGCTATCCAACTGACCAACGGGCTTCTTGAGCTCGTCAGAACCGTGCCGAATTCTCCTGCAGGTTTGAACTCCGACCGCCATCATCATAATACGGCAGTTGGACTTTAAACCTACCGTGTTGGGCGGAAAGCTTTATGTCCGGCATCGTAAACAGGCCCAAAGAGTTTACATGTATTGATGGGTTCTTTAAAGTACTATTGCAAAAAAGCTCATAGCAAAAATGAACAAAGCGCAAGAGATGCGACGGACAGAAAGCTTAATTCTAAATGATTGATACAAAAAGGGGCCAAATGTTCTTGTCTCTCTTCCCTCGAAGTGGCACAGGCTATAAGCTCCAAAGGGTTGAGCCTTGAGAATACAGGGGCTTTCAAAGTTACCATTTACATTTGGTTGATAGCCCTGACAAGATCCTGTGAGGACAACCTCAGGCATCTGATCAGATGATAAGGCAGAAGCAGTTAGCTGAGGTTCTCGTGAGCATTGTTATGTGATTTCTTGAAACAGGCACAATAATTGGGAATCTGATCCTTTTCTTGACAGAAGCACAGTAAACTGTATTACTCTGAATGGAGAGTGATATAATCTATTGGTTTTGAGATTAGTTTGGCATACTTTTTGATCTCTTAGACGTTTGCTCTTCATTTTTTTTTAGAGGTTTAGGTAGACAGTGAGGGCATGAGCAATGGAACGATGGGCCACAGCAAGGGCAGATTCCCAGATAAGTGAAAAAGGGTAAAGAACACATTATTTGTAACATTGTTGGTTGGCCTACAGAAAACATGCTCTAAGTCAATGAAGGCCACACGATTCTGACAGTGCTTTAGGGAGTCATGGTCCGGGGCAACTGTGCCTTTGGGACAGTCAAATGGGAAACCAGGGGATCTACAGAAAATAAGACCAGTCTTTCAGTTTCCATCTATCACTGCACATGATACGAACCTGAATGTTGTCTGCACAAGGTGATAATCAGTGTTCTGGCTGGGGAAGATTGGTATAAACAGTTCTAAATATGCATTGGAGAGGATCTGTAAGAGTGATGAGCCTCTCTACTCTAGAGCTTTTTAGAAAAAAGGACCTTCTTTTCCTGTTACACAATAAGGTGCTACAATTCAAAAGACATGAGCATCTATTATCAATATTTTCCTATGGAGGACTTAAAATAGGGTTTGTGCTACTCCGCCAAAGTTTGCATGTTACACCAAGATTCAAAGGGTCTGCCAACAGTTCCGGACAGGCCTTTTTATTCCATCAGGTATTTTCCTGGTGAGTTGGAGCCTTCGGAGACTGGCTTTGAAAGTTCAGGGCCACTCCTAGTGCCTCTGTGTCTTTTCCCAACTCCCTTAATTACAGCAGGCACTGGAGGCTTCAAGAGCGATAGAAAGAGATGAAAGGAGGGAGAAGGTAGAGATAAAACAATCAGAGAGAGAGAATAAAGAGATGTGAGAAGGAGGATAAGTGAATGGATGGATGGAAAGAAATAGATTGTATGAGGAGACGAATGGAGGGGGGTAGTGTGAACATTTTTGCCATGGCTGCTTTTCAATCAATCAATCAATCATGCCATTTGTATAGCGCACTACTCACCCGGGAGGGTCTCAAGGCGCTTGGGGGGAGGGGTATGCTACTGCTCGAACAGCCAGGTCTTGAGTTGTTTCCTGAAGGCGAGATGGTCCTGGGTCAGCCGAAGGTGGATGGGGAGGGAGTTCCAAGTCTTGTCAGCCAGGTAAGAGAAGGATCTACCTCCGGCGGTGGCTCTTCGGATGCGTGGTACGGCTGCGAGGGCGAGGCTGGTGGACCGTAGCTGGCGGGTGGGCGTGTAGAAGGTCAGGCGGTCGTTGAGGTACTTGGGGCCCAGGTCGTGGGGAGACTTGTGTGCGTGGGTGAGGAGCCGGAACGTGATCCTCTTGTCGACGGGGAGCCAGTGCAGGTTCCTCAGGTGGCTGGAGATGTGGCTGCGTCGGGGGACATCCAGGATGAGTCGGGCGGAGGCGTTCTGTATGCGCTGGAGTCTTTTCTGTAGCTTGCCTGTGGTTCCGGCGTAGAGGGCGTTTCCGTAGTCCAGTCAGCTGGTGACGAGTGCCTGGGTGACAGTCTTCCTGGTCTCGGTCGGGATCCAGCGGAAGATCTTGCGAAGCATACGCAGGGTGTTGAAGCACGATGAGGAGACGGCGTTGACTTGTCTGGTCATCGAGAGGGAGGGGTCCAGGATGAAGCCCAGGTTGCGTGCGTGGTCGGTTGGCTTGGGTGCGGTGCCCAGGGCTGGGGGCCACCAGGAGTCGTCCCAGGCGGAGGGCGAAGATCCCAGGATGAGGACTTCCGTCTTGTCCGAGTTCAGTTTCAGGCGGCTGTCCTTCATCCACTCGGCGACGTCTTTCATCCCTTCGTGTAGGCAGGTTCTGGCGGTGTCGGGGTCTCTGGTGAGGGAGAGGATCAGCTGGATGTTGTCGGCGTAAGAGATGATGTTGAGGTTGTGCTGGCGTGCGATGGCTGCGAGAGGTTTCATGTAGATGTTGAAGAGAGTGGGGCTGAGTGAGGATCCTTGCGGGACGCCGCAGATGACTTTGGTGGCCTCGGTGCGAAACGGGGGGAGGCGGACTCTCTGTGTTCTTACGGTTAGGAATGAGATGATCCACTCCAGTGCCTTCTCTTGGATACCGATCTTGCTGAGGCGCTGGACTAGGGTGCGGTGGCAGACCGTGTCGAACGCAGCGGAGAGGTCCAGGAGGATGAGGGCCACTGTTTCCTCCTTGTCGAGCAGGGTCCGGATGTCGTCGGTGGCTGCGATGAGGGCGGTCTCGGTGCTGTGGTTGGCTCTGAAGCCGGACTGCGAGGGGTCGAGGGATCCGTTCATCTCGAGGAAGGCGGTCAGCTGTCTGTTGACGATCTTCTCGATGACTTTAGCAGGAAAAGGGAGGAGCGAGATGGGGCGGAAGTTTTTGAGATCGGTGGGGTCCGCTGTAGGTTTCTTCAGGAGGGCGCTGATCTCGGCGTGCTTCCAGCTCTCCGGGAAAATGGCGGTGTTGAAGGAGGCGTTGATGATGTTCCGGAGTTGGGGTGCGATGGTGGAGTCGGCCTTGTTGAAGACGTGGTGTGGGCAGGGGTCGGTCGGTGATCCGGAGTGGATGGTGTTCATCGTGCGGGCTGTGTCTTCGGTGGTCACCGTGGTCCAGGTGCGAAGGGTGGCGGTGGGGGGCATTGGTTCGACGGTTGGGTGCGTGGGTGGGGCGCCGAAGCTGTTGTGGATGTCGGCGATCTTGCGGTGGAAGAACGAGGCGAGGGAGTCGCAGAGGTCTTGTGACGGAGTGATGTCGTTGGTGCCGGTGCTGGGGTTGGAGAACTCCTTGACGATAGTGAAGAGCTCTTTGCTGTCATGGGCGTTGTTGTCCAGTCGTTCCTTCAGGGATTTCTTCTTGGTGGTGCGGATGAGCTGGTGGTGCTTGCGGGTAGCGTGTTTGAGGGCGGTCATGTTGTCGGTGGTCCGGTCGAGGAGCCAGGCTTTCTCGAGGGTGCTGCAGTTCTTCTTGGAGTCCTTGAGGTCGTCGGTGAACCAGGATGCCTTCTTGCTTCTGGGTCTGCTGGGAGGGTTCTTTAGTGGCGCGAGGTCGTCGGCGCAGGTGGTCAGCCACTGTGTGAAGTTGCGGGCTGCTTCGTTGGGGTCCGTTGTGTTGGCGGGTGGGCTCTGGCTGAGGGAGGTGGTGAGCTGGTCTGCGGTGATCTTGCTCCAATTCCTGTGAGGTACCTGTTGCTGGTGGTGGTGGGTCGTGGATCTTTTGAAGCTGAAGTGGACGCAGCTGTGGTCGGTCCAGTGGAGTCCGGTGGCGTGGCTGAAGGTGATGTACTTGCTGGAAGAGAAGACGGGAGAAAGCGTGTGGCCGGCGTAGTGGGTGGGGGTGTTGACCAGTTGCTTGAGTCCGAGGTTGGCGAGGTTTTCCAGCAGGGCGGTGGTGTTGCGGTCCTTGTTGTTCTCCAGGTGGAAGTTGAGGTCCCCGAGGAGGATGTAGTCAGTGGAGGGGAGGGCGTGCGGGCTGATGAAGTCTTTTGGTTCCCCAGTTCTCAATTTGAGGACAAGTCTCTTCTTAACAGTCCCTTTCCAGCTGTTGCATTAGAGACAACACTACTCTCATCCATGCCGTAATGGACGAAAGAAAAGGAATGGCCGCAGAGGCTCACAATACCGAGGACTGGGTGTGGAACATCATTGTCCGAACTCTTTTTAATTTACATATTGTATCTTTAATATCAAATAGAGATAATGACTGAAAATCTACACCCACTGGGATGATAATTTTGATAAGTGTATTTAGGACACAATAGATGTGTGAAACAATATTTCTCTCTACAATATTTGGACAGACAACACATTGACTGCACGTGCAGAATGCCAGATATTGATACCAATTACCTGGAACTGCACACATGATTTAATCCCTGACTTCAATCAATCAGGGGTTTATATAGCGCGCTACTAACCCGTGAGGGTCTCAAGGAGCTGTATTTGTTCTCGCAATTTGCACGTCACATTGTATCCCATTTCAGAAAAGCTTTGTGGATCTCAATCATGAAATAACTATCGTCCACAAATTATTCATTGTCACAACATTTTGAGGTAATCAGCTATTTGTGTGCAGTATATCGAGACTGTATTTGTTTAACATGTGTAGGCGTAGCCAGAACTAAAATTGTTATAATGCTAGAATTCAATGTTTAACTCAAGATTTTAATTGCAGGAAATAATTTTCAGTAGTCCGAGTTATATGTAATTGAAGTGGCTGAATGCCTCCGTGTGAAGCCAATTAATGCCGTAGTCGAATAATGAAAGCTCAACCTTCAGGCCATCAGCATGGGCGTGCACCCATGGTGATACAAGTGCCATGGCCTCCTTTTCAGGCGATGCTTTCATGATGAAGAACAGATGTGTCCCAAAACTACGCCTGCTCAATAGGGCAAAACTCGCTTAGTCTGGCGATAGAAGCCAGCACAAGTCAATGGTACTGATTCTTAAATACTTCCTGTCACCCCCAGGGAGCAGCCACACATGCACACATTCTTCTACCTAGAACCGCACATTAAGGTCGGTTGTCCTTTCACATTCCAGCCAATAAAAGTTGCAAGGTTGAATACGCTTGTCGGTTGTAGTGATTTGCACGAATTTCGGACGTTGTGTGTAAGGCACAACGTTTACAATATTTAATGCACTGACTTGTGAGTTAAAATTTTGAGACTGCATGGAAAAATAATTATTTTCACTTTTTCAAAAACGTTTTCCGGCAAAATGATGACTGTATTGTGTACTTCTGTGATTTTTAGGGTTAGTGTGGAGAATCAGATTCTCAAATCAGGATTTACCAGCTGCGAGTTGATCATTTTGGGAAACGATGACCCGGGAGGAGTGTTTGAGTTCTCCCCTTCCTCCAGGGGCCCCTATATCATACAAGTAAGTAAGTCCGAGAGCGCAAGCGCCGGTATAGGCGTCGAGCGAGTCCTCGTGCCACCTCACCTGCCTGCTGTGCCGTGGTCTGAGCGAGTTCCCTTCACCACATGCATCCACTGAGTAAACTGTGCTTTACTTTCTTATGTTTTTTAAGGAGGGCGATTCTGTGGTCCTAAGAATTGGTCGGTCGAAAGGAATACTCGTCAGGCAGTTCCTGAGATATGTTATAGAGCCGAGAGACAGCAACGAATTCTACGGAAACACGGGAATTCTGGAGTTCAAACCCGGGGAGAAGGAGATTTTAATTACTCTGTTATCGAGGATCGATGGGATACCGGAGGTACTCTCTCTTCAATTAATGTTCCAATCTTGGTCAAAACGTGAACTTTATCCAAAACTAATGATTGTTGGAGGTTTATACATGATTTATTCTATTTGTTTAGACGTTTCTTAGAAAGCTTCGCAGGAGTAGCCTGTTTAACAATCATTTAGAAATGCAGTGGGTTTCTCCTTCACCAACCCTGTGTCGAAACATGGACAATGCAAAGACTTTTCTGTTGTAGTCTCTGGAGAAAGGTTTGGCTAAGCTGGATCACTTATACTTGTTCCTCCCCTCTCCGCACCATCTTGAATTTTAATACATTTTAAATGATCTATATTCATGCCTTGGCACCTTTATACCATAGCTGCTTGTTGATTTCCAGGAATTACCACCATCAAGCCATGGGCAGAAAAATACTAAGGTGGTCACTATCATGCCATGTATGCCCACAATATGTCATGATTCACCAGCATAATTTTGGGCGCCTGTATAATAGCAGTAGTACATGCCATGGATGCCCACAGTGGCCCTACCGTAAAGTCACGCAGAGTGGTATCCCCGTGTGGAATACTGCTCCACTTGACTAAGACTGACACCGTTTTCCCTTATCCAGTTTTGCTGGGTGCGGGAACGATTAACCTGATTTTACTGACCAGAAGTTCTGGCTGGAAGAATTGCTTGAAGCTTTGTCTGCAACAGCAACCACACCTCTTTTGCAGTCAGAACTCTTTCTATGACAAGTTGAGACAAGCAATGTCCTGTCTGCCAGAGCACTTTTTCCCTTTCCCTCTTCAACCATCCCTTACCCTCCAGCCCCAAACTGCACCCTGTTCACCACCCGCTCATAGTAGGCAGTAAGTCGGACTGCTAAATCCCATGAAATGGTGAATACTATCTGGAATTTTGCATGGTAATTCTGTGACCACACAATTATTTCCCCACTGAGGTGTATAATGATTAGAAGAAATATAGCAGGCAAAGTAGTTTCGATGTAGGCTTTATTCTGTAGACTTAAACCCCAGACAGCTAAGAAGAGCCCACACACCAGCCCGCTACCAGCTCCGTTCCCCAAGACCAACTCCCACACATTCCTTCCCCCGAGCTTACCCAAGCTCTAGAATCTCTCAAGCCAGGATGGCTCGAGCACACGCTCGAGCGCCAACACAACATATAACTCATATTTTCACAGTATTGGCGGGATGTCACCACTCGGCACTAGTATTCAGGATTTCCACCCCACCAATAACATAAAACTGTCATTGAGGCCTACTTGTTGATAATTAGCACCATTGTGCACTAGATGCCTCCAATATGGCCAGAATTACCAACATACTTTCAGAAATATCAATGCTCTATGGAAACCAATAATATACAAGAATTACCATTATTGTGACAGGGTGAATATTATGCCACGGATTTGCATCGTTTATTTTATATCCACAATATGCCTCAAATTACCAACATTGTGCAAGGGTCTATATTTTACCACAGATGTGTATAATACATTAGATGTCTTTAAAAAGCTACACCATTATGTCAGGGCAAGCATATTACGGTGGGTAAGAAATGATCATGATTCTATGGATGCCCACAACTTGGCAAGAATAAAATTTGTGCCAAGGCAAGCATTTATGCTGTTGGGTAGTATGACTGTCTGTAAACACATTGCTTACAGCTGTAGTAGCTTTATGATGCTGGTTGCATTGGACATGGTATAGTCAGTCATAATCAATAGCCAGATTTTAAATCTCCCTAATGTCTGGATGGTTTCTATCTATAGAAGGAGTTCCATGGTGTAACATCAGCAACCAAAGATGAAACTTCCTGTCAACGTGTTTTTGAAGGCCTAGACATTCACAGGCACATGTACCACCGTTTTAGTGGTCGCAAACGGGGATTCGGCCCGTTTGCGACCACTAAAATGTCTTTTGCCATGTAACAATCCAATTTTGCGAGTTGGTAACCTACTTCCGACTCGCAAAATAGGGTTTGAGTGTCACTATTAGGAAGGGGCGTGCCAAGGAAGTCCCTTCCTAATAGCGAGTCGCAGGAGGATGTACGGTTGTTTCCGACTTGAATGTTGTTGCAAAATAATCGCAGTTTACCGCCTACTTCAAATAGGTGGTAAGCCAGTCGCAAACAGGAAGGGGTCCCCAGGGGACCCTTTACTGTTTATGAATGGCAGTGAAAAATGTTCTTAAGAGCAGGCTGTTTTCCTTTAAGCAAAACGGCTGCATTAAAAAAAGTGCTTTATTTAAAAAGCAATCACAGAAATGGTGGTCTGCTCACCCCAGCAGGCCACCATCCCTGTGATTACAGGCCATTGCCAATGGATCACAAATTGCGAACTTCCTCATAAATATGAATGAGGTAGGTCATTTGAGACCCCATTGGGAATCGTTGAACGTGTCTGAGGCACATTAGAACATTTCATTTTGTGACTCTCAAATTACGAGCCGGTACAAATCGCAATTTGTGAGTCCAAAATAAAATGGTCGTACATGTGCCACTCAGTGAACAAGCAAATCATAACATGAGTCTAAATCGCCACTTCTAGACTTGTTATTTTTAAAGTGTGAGCCCTGACTGCGGAACAAGCCAACAAAGAACCAATCCTGGTACTTCATTCATAACTGCAAAACCAGATGCATCATGCACTTGGAGTGATAGAAAAGTATCAATTCATAAATTGATTTATATATTGGGGTTTCTATTGTGCTAAGCAGCAACATGCAGGCTGCTTCTGAGTGCCATGTGGGACATCGATAGGAGGAAAGTGTCCAGAGGTACAAGGAGATGCAGATTAGAGGATTTGAGTATTTAGGCACTCACACTGTGGCTTTCAATTCACTCTTTACTGCCTCTGACATGAGGATTAAGTGAACGATGTTTATTAATGAAAGCACATGGAAGGAACATATTGAGAATCATTCAAAGTGGGATGCTTAGTTGGAGCTATATGAATACGTGGCTGTGATTATGAGTGTGTAAGTATGATATTCTAAGTTTTAGTTATACATTTCGTTGTCTTGCAAGCTGTGCGTTCAGGTGCAACAAAAATGATGTTTACGACTTTTTTTTGAGGGGCCTGCTTACCTTATTTGATCAAGACTCTTGTGCCGTCATTGGGAGTGGCGTCTTAATTCAAAAGGGCTGGTAACACGAGTTAAAGCCCCATCCGAACTAGGAGACCCATAGGAACCCTTAGTCTTCAACCGGAGATTTTGTCTGATAAAAGCAGCCGAAATCTCCAGCTGAAAATCTTGCCCCAAATGGGCAATTCATTCTTGATAATTCCCTTTTTCTGAGTGGACTTTGAGGGTCTAACTCGTAGTGGGCTGGGATCTGTAATTCCGTGATAGGGAAAGTTCGGCTCATTTACCCAGCCACACATAATGAAGGCTTTGGACTTTTTTTAAAGTCACTAGTTAGTTTTCATTAGTTACTAGTGGAGTTATCAAGCAAAGAAAAATGATTTTTTTTTAAATCTCACGTCCTTAATATAAACCCCATCTGATCTGGATATCGACAACATATCTTTAACCACACACAAATAATGAGTTTGTGTAAAATAAACGTGTCTTTACAGAATTCTGCAATATGACCATCATTTTGTTGACATATAAAAGAGAAACGATTTAATAGGATTTTTTGTGTGATGTGGCATTGACGAGTGTTTCATCGCGCAAGAAAACACTGTCCACACCTCTTTGAGAGCAAGAAAGGCCACTTTATTTAAGACAGGTGTGTACATCAAACATCTTTCCAACACATTATTTAATAATTAATAAAATCCAAATCTTCCAGCTTGACTAAGCATCCCTACCTAGGAGTAACCCCCCCCCACCAAGTTAACCTAACCCAAACCAGAAACAACTAACTCTTGAAGAATACCCCCTCATTTCCTTTAACTGCCCTTTGAGGATGGACCAACCCGCTCCAGGCTGCCCACCCCCCACTAGAAACCGCCTACAAAAGAACAAGACACCTGCCCTAAAGTGGCAAGGCCAGAAGGCCATAGCAGTACCGAAAAAGACTGCAAAATGGGGAAAAAACCTAGAGAAAAAAGGGGAAGGGTGGGTGGGGCAAAAGAACCTTCCTCCCCAACCTCCCACTAGCGCGTTCCTTTCCCGCCTGCCCTGGACCTCTTATATAACTTTCCTCCTAATCAAGGAGAACACCACCTGTCCTGCGCCCAGTCGTCCTTGCGCGAACAAACCCAGGGAGAGACCGGCTCGCGCACGGCTCTCCCTGGGTCCCTCCTCGCGCAAGAAAACACTGTCCACACCTCTTTGAGAGCAAGAAAGGCCACTTTATTTAAGACAGGTGTGTACATCAAACATCTTTCCAACACATTATTTAATAATTAATAAAATCCAAATCTTCCAGCTTGACTAAGCATCCCTACCTAGGAGTAACCCCCCCCCACCAAGTTAACCTAACCCAAACCAGAAACAACTAACTCTTGAAGAATACCCCCTCATTTCCTTTAACTGCCCTTTGAGGATGGACCAACCCGCTCCAGGCTGCCCACCCCCCACTAGAAACCGCCACCCAGGAAAACCTTTAGAGTTTTCCTGCCCCACCCAAAGGAAAGGACAAAAAAGGGGGTGGGGGGGGGGGAACACCACAATTGCACATCCAGTGCTGTAGCTATTAAATCACGCAATTCCAAAAGATAAAAGAAAGACCCAATTGCGACAGGTGGACCCCAACCCCGCAAAAGAAATGTTTCTCAGAAATTTGCAAATGAGGGTGAGCCAACTAATAAATGCATAAGTCTGTACAAAACAGTTTCATCGAACAATTCAATATTTTGCCCGCGCCGTTTCCATGGCTGAAGAAGTCCTCGCCCCAGTCCATTGGAAGCATGGCCCAAACGCCGTCCAGATCACCATGGTGCACACCCAGGTTTATTTTTTTTTTGTTTTTTTTTAAAGACCTAGGAGAAAAACAAATGTTAGGAAAACAAAGACGAGTCATTGTCTTACATACTTTGCACCACATCTCGACCTGCATCTCCCAATTCAGCAAATCTGGGACCAGTCCCACCCCAACCTGTCATCCTCCGTCGCCGCCCCAATCCGAAAGGAATGAGCACCAAATTGAAAAGGATCCCGCCCCAGACCTAACAGCACCTTTCTCAGAACAGTCAACAACTGCGAAACAACAATCCGACTGCCATCAGCGGGACAGAGAATTACCCCCAGTGGAAAAAATGGGGGGACGCCCAGAAAGCCTCCCATTCCCCCACAGGACAACAAGAAATGACAACCGCTCCGCCCCAAGAAAAAACCCACGTACCCTTCCCAAATGAACTGTTTTAGACATTCGCAACCAGAGGCGAACCCTGCCTTGTGCCAGCACCACTCCACCTGTTAATCATACCCGCCCTGTTGAACAAACCCAACAACTCAGAAGCACGGGATGCCCCCAAAAATAACCACACAAAACCCAAACGAAACTTCCGGCACTCAAAAGCGTCAGAACAGCAGACAGCCAACTGGGCTAACAGCAGTTGAAGCAAATCAAAATTCACCGGCTGCCGCAGCCTCCGGGCACCGGCCTGCAAACTACCCAAACCTTTCAAAACCTGCATGACCAGCACCCCCCCCAGCAGGATCCCTCCCCCACCGAAGCTGCCCATAAAAAAGGGTGTCCCTGCCAGCTTACTCAAAATTGCCGTGAGGGAGAGGCCTCCGTCCACCAATGCAAAACAAAATGCAACAAAAACGCTCCTCAGACAAAAAAACCACCGATGCCAGACCGAAAAATTGTTCTCACCGAACTGCAATGATTCCCCCCAATCCTGGAAATAGCTCCGACGGGTGGTGTCAGCCCTGAATGCTCAACCAACTGTAAAACTCTCAATCCCCCAAGGCCCATACGTACTGCGGGATCGTTAACGGGTCTAGATCTGCCCCAGGAGCCAAACGTCGGAACTCCAACCACTTAGAGCGAGATAAAGCATCAGAAATGCAATGAGTGACCCCTTGAACATATCGAGTAGTGAATACAATATCCAGCTGCGAATACCACAACATGAAGGCACGCGACAGTGTCAACACACGCAAAAAACCCGTGCACTCTGCCTGTTAGCAAGGTCAACCATCGCCATATTGTCCACGCGGAACAACACAGATCGGGTCCGGAACTCTTCCCCCCAGCTGTACAGAGCCGCCAGCAAAAGGAACAGTCCTAAAAAAGCCATGCTGCGCCCGCCAATGAACAGGCCAGCCAGCCTCGCACCAACCCCGTCCCAAAAGATGCCGAAGCCGTGGGCTCCAGAATCGTCCGTGAAGAGCGACACCTGTCAGATAATGTCCTCGTCCGCAAAAACAAGGACACGCCGTTGAAAGCCTGCAAAAATGTGCAACCCGATACCCAAAGCTGCACGGACAGGTGCGGTAAGGCGCACGGAGCTCCAATTGCGTTCGCCCAACACCAACCCGATGAAAGCAGAGATTTCACGCACCGTGCCAGCAGGCAGCCTCGCAACCACAACCGTGGTATCGATTGCAATTCCCAAAAAAGGTCAACATGGTACATGTGCACGTGGTCTCATCGGGCCCAAACGGGGCACCCAGCTCCATGGTCATAGCCTGAAAAATCGCAAGGGCCAACCGACACCGCCCAGACCGTGCATCAATGAAAAGGAAAGCATCCAAACAATGACATACCAAAACATGGCCACTGATGAAAGTGAAAGCGCTATTGCAGAAAAAATACTGAAAGTCCCGAAGAGGGCACAGGACACCGAACAGCCCATCGGCAAAACCCTGTCAACATAGAAAACGTCCCCAAAGTGCATACCCAAGAGACCAAAAAATCCCACGGATGAATGGGCGGAAGGCGAAAACCAAGCGAATGTCACTGTCCGTCAGCAGCGCACCAGGGCCCACAGTGCAAACCAGCCTCAGGGCGTCAGCAACCGAAGCATAGGACACGCTATAAACTGCCTGGTCGATGAAATCATTGATAGAGGACCCTCCGGCCAGGACAAATGGTGTAGGAGCCGGAAATCCCCAGCCGCCTTTTTGGTGACAACACCCGGAGGGGAAAAAATATCAGATCCGGGAAAGGACAGCTAAGAAAAAGGACCAGCGATCCCACCCGCAGCAAGCTCAGACTCCAACATCCTCTGCACAACCTGGGGGCACTCTGCGGCGGACTTCTGATTATCAGACCACCGACCCAACCGAGGACCCTGGTACCCAATCCGGAAACCTACCAGGAAACCCCCAGGACAAAGTCTTGGCCACCTCCAAATCGGGGTATTCCTAGCCGTAGGAAACAAAATGCGAAGGCTGTCCTCTGCCCCCTGTACCCCTCCCTTGGTCCAATTGTCAATAGACTTCGGAACTCGCGGCCGCCAAGCCAATTCAAAATCTTCCTTAAACCCTGCCGTTGCCTGCCCAACACAATGCAGGAGCTCGAACACATCCACAAACTCACCATCCCAGATCCTGGATTCAGTTTTCTCCGATAAATGAGACCCCAAAGGCATCCCAGCACCAGAATAAGGCAATTCGCTTAGGAAGGATACTATCCCCCGCCACCTGCTTCGTAGGTGCCGCTGAGTCCCCTGTCCGCACAAGCCACTGGCGGAAACATCCCCTGCAACATTAGCATGCACCTCCGACTGCCGCACCAGCAGCGGTGCTCGAGCGACTCGCTCCTCAACCACCCCATCCCAGTACCAATAGATCTGTCACGCTGAGCAGGGAGACTCTCCCCTTGTTGCCAATCGCTTAGGAAGGATACTATCCTCCGCCATTCCAGACTCTAAATTTAGTGTTCTCAAACAAATGAGACCCAAAGGCATCCCACTCCAGAATAAGGCACTGTCTTGGGAAGGATACTATCCTCCGCAACCTGCTCCATATGTGTCGCTGACAGGAGCATTCACCTCCGCATGCCGCACCAGCAGCGGTGCTCGAGCGACTCGCTCCCCAATCACCCCATCACCAGGGCAATCTTTTTGGCAGGATACTATCCTCCGTAACAGGTTTTGGCACAGCCACCCCATCCCCAACTGTAGAAACTTCCCCCGTAGGTTGCATAGTAGAAACATTCAAACCCACCGGCCGCTCAAGCCTCGGTGCCAGAGCGACTCGCTCACCAAGAACCCCATCACCTGTACCAATTGATCTTGTACTCTTAACAGGGAGACTCTCCCTTGGTTTCCACACGGCCCACCATCCATCCTTACCTCTTGGCAACGACGCCGACTGCTGCTGAAAATCAACATGATCCCCTTTAGAAGGTCTATTCCTCACTGCCTCACGTACCGCTGCATGGTCCGCACGTGACTCCTGCAAAATACGAGAAACAGGGGGTTGCCCCAGCCCACCCCACTGGGCCCGTGCTGCCAAAAGCCCAGCATCTTTATCCCTCAATTCCCCTTCTTCCAAATCATCATCTTGTAAATCCAAATATAAAGCTTCTCCAGAAAATGCAACTTGCGCACTGCCACTTGGCAGCGCCCCATCAAGAAAAAGAAAACTGCGTACTACCACTATGCAGAGCCCCTTCACCATCCCCCATCGAAACATTGCCATGTAATGCCATCATAGCGCACTGCGCACATCGCTGCAGAAGAGTAATCCGCTCCAGATAACTCTCCCGTACCCCCCCCCCACATGAGACAGCCGTATGGTCAGTCCGCAAGCCTCTCACCAGCCACCAGCCGACCAGCTGGAGCCGAAACCGGGAAAACGAGGGCCGCTCGAGCCAGACTGCGAGGAAACAGCGAGAGTGACACCCCACTGGAGCCAAGGGAAACGCCCACAGACAACCCACCAGGACAAGGCACAACCCATGGGCCACCGCTCAAACCGCCCGCCAGACCACCCTGCAAGGCACTGGGCCCCCACGCAATGCTTGGGAAAAACAACCAGGCTGGATGGCGCAAGAACCCCCCCCCCCCCCCCCCCGAGCCCGCCCCACCCCAGACCAGCACAGGTGTTCCGCCGGAAACCAGAACAAGGCCCAGCAAGCCCCATAACCGGAGCCCGGGGGCCGGGGGAATGGACAGCGCGGACAGGCCACGGGGGAGAAAACCAGCTCCAGGGAAGCACCCCCCGCCAGGACCCCACCCAGACCGGACAGGGAGACAGACCCGAAAAGCAGCCTACCCCCCCTGCAGCAGTGGACAAAGGAGGGAGGGGAGGGGGGAGCCGGGGGGGGGGGGCAGGGGACAAGAGGGAACACTGCCCCTCCAACAAAAGTACGAAGAAGCACCTGGGGACACAACCAGCAGGGCGCAGGGCGCCTGCCCTCTACCTGAGCAAAACCAGAAACATGGGTGAGGCACAACAAGTCGGGGCTCCTCCCCCGCGGAGCCCCGTCACACACGGAGGACTGCCCAGCTGTGAAAGAGGCGGAAAAAACTCCCGACCCCTGCACAATGCCCCCTACAGACCGACCACGCCTCCCGCCGGGCGCCCCTCGCAAGCCGGCAGCCCCAGTGTGGGCCAAACATACCTGCAGGTGGGCGCCCGGCACTTCAGGGGAGGGTGCCACGGCACCATGGAAACCCGCAGCCACCACCGGGGGAACAGCCGGCAGGGCCGCAGCTCCGTCCTCGCCATCCTCCGGCCGCTGAGAAAGACACGCCGTGGCCGCCTGTGCCACGCCTACGGCCGCCCTGCGATGGGGGCGGGCCAAACCCAAACACGCCGCTCCAGGAACTCCATAACAAAGGAAAGCCTCTCTCCCCGCCTCTCAAATGATTTGCACAGCCCGCCGCAAAATCGTTCATGGCCCCCAGAATACAGGTACAGGGCAAAAGAACCTTCCTCCCCAACCTCCCACTAGCGCGTTCCTTTCCCGCCTGCCCTGGACCTCTTATATAACTTTCCTCCTAATCAAGGAGAACACCACCTGTCCTGCGCCCAGTCGTCCTTGCGCGAACAAACCCAGGGAGAGACCGGCTCGCGCACGGCTCTCCCTGGGTCCCTCCTCCTCCTAATCTGTCACTACAATTAGCGCACTATTGAGTATTCTTTCTGTTCCTCTTAGCACTCACATAATCACTTTCCTTTTGATATTTGTAGAAATGGTTTGAAAAGCAAACGTTTTTTTTCACATTTTGAACATTGCATCTTTCCTGTTCCTCATTTCGATGCAATGCAAGGACCTCTGTTGGTCTACAGCAGGTCTTTGGTTTCACTTGGTTGTCACAAACACTGTTCTTAAAACCATTGAGCATGACCACATCACATTCCTGACTCCATGGACACTCCTTCAGGCATTTGCAAAGTGCACATAGAATAGATTTCGGTCCCGTCCTGTTTGCAATGGTTAGACATGCAGCTGGCATTAGCAGGAGTAATTACCTTTTCCTCCTCTGGCGGTTGTTGAGCTGAATTCGGGTAAACATTTGAGAACATGCATTAGAGTGTTGCCATGGTGACCTATTCTTATGTCTATGTGTTCCAGTTTTTGCCTATACGTTCCACTATAGATTCAATGAGCTTGTTTGCTTGTTCCAGCTGGACGAGATGTATTGTGTGGTGCTCAGCAGTCACAGTGAGTCGCCAAGCACGCTGGGAGAGGCCACCAGAGTCAATATAACAATCCTGAGGAACGACGACCCGCACGGAGTAATAGAGTTTCCTGCCGATGGCCTGAAAGTGACAATAAGCGAAAGTAAAGACGAGGAGAAATTTTCAGGTAAAATCGCCACTTCCTTTTACTCATCATTCAGTAGCCACATATTACCCATCAACGGCAATGAATATTGTTACAAAGTAACCTGTTGTTTCTATGCTCAGTCGGCAGGCTTGACAAATTGTGGTGTTTTGTTTGAGTAAATAATAAATAATTAGTGAATAGCCTTTGGGAAACACAACAAACAAGCCACCTTTTCCATGGGCCTTGGAGTAACACCACGAAATAAAGAACTGTTTCGAAATTAGTTTCACAAGTACACATTTTGAAGGTTTAAACATGTATACACCCACACTTTGTCCGTAAATAGATGCTAATGTAAGTCAAAAGAGTCATAATACTACGATGCGTCATTCCAAAGTGTTACCAGCCTCTTCCACCATCTGAACTGCCTAACTATAACAATGATACACAGGCAAGTGAAACACTAGTTTAACAAAATTCACAACATTCTTTAATCTGTTCAATTGTTTGATTATAGGGGCAAATTCTAATTCATGCTTTCGTGCTCATTATCAGTTGTATTTTGACTACACTGGAACAGATTCGCAAAGGTATTAGAACACCTACGCATTACATCAGCAAATGGGATTTACGAGGTTAAAATCTTATTTCTTATTAGCGAAATCTGGAATGATGGACTTTGGCCCATTTAAATTAGTTGAGTCCCACTTAACATGTTATAAGCAACTCTTTAAAATGCTCTTTTTCATTTCAAGTGCCATTGGTATGAGTTTAACATTACAAAATCGTATGCAGTAATAGCCTCACCGAGCAAGCTTTGTAGCATAGACCACCATGAGCAGCAGGCCACGCAGACACTTTTTGCCCCAGCTCTCCCATCTGTCAAATCCATTCTAAACCCAAACATTCTATAGAACGTAAGCTCCACACCAACCTTCTACAATACATGTCATGAGGTGGTGTGAAGCCAAGAATACTACATAGGTCTTTTTCTTTCACAACATAACATTTTCCCCGCATTTTTCCAATAAACCCATTAAGGGATAACATATAACAATAACTTCAAACATACCATACCAGGTTTCCAAAACAATGTTAAAACAAAATAAAATATATTCATATAAGAAGTTGCTCCCAACATGGAGAGCATGGCTCATAACCAGAAACATGACTGAAATGAAATACTTTAAATATTATGAATAAAACAATACGTGGTATCTACTAGTGAAACTAGTTATACAAACTATGATGAAGAGGATAAGAGCTTAATAGTTATACCTATTGGAAACAAGATAGTGTTGGGAAGGCAAGCAGAGAATTAGAGCAGAAAATAATATGAACCTCCCCAGGAGTCTACGCTCTTGTACCTTTTACTGTACAAGTGACTCATCTGTACCTGTCCGGAAGTTTGTTCTGGTACTCTTCTCTGGACATGATGAGAACCATTTTGTTCATTGCATTTTTATTCTGATTTTTTTTGACAAGGTTATTTTGCTCAGATTTACTCTGTGGGTGCACATTATTTTTACCACCAATGGGTACTTATAAATTACCCTGCCTGGGTGAAACTGTGACTACTTTAGCAAGAGTCCACCAATGACGACCCTCAACACGAACAGCACCTTTTTTGATATAACATTATTTCGATACGAGCACATAATCTCCCACAGCAACAGGTTTGACTCAAACACTTTTTTTAATGCCATAATAGACTTTTAGCTTGCGTTGGGCATTGTTTACATTATTTTTCACAAGTGTGCTATACCCTCAAAAGACACCTTCTGTTTCAACCATCTTGACATCCATGCAGGCCTGAATTGATTTCTTGGTTTTCTACTTCTAAACAGCTCAAAGGAGGGAGACATTTGTTGACGACTGAGGCGTGGTCCTGTAGAACCACAACATGGTTTGGTCTGCAGTGTTCACAACACATCTGTTGTACAAAGCCCACCTCACACACTGCCAAAACACTGTTGAAGCGCTCAACCAGACCATTGGTTTGGGGGTGATAAAGTGAGATCCTTAGACGCCTAATACTGCTAATTTCCACAAATTCTTCCTCATCAGATGAAACTAATTATACTCCATTGACAGAAATTGAGAATTCTGGGAAACCCTTTCTCATGCATACATCTTTAAGGAAATTCAGCACTGATTTGCAATCCGGTTCCCCAACAAATCTTAGCTCTGGCCACTTTGAGTAATAGTCAATGAGAACTAGAGATACTCTGAATGAATGGCAAGAGACTTGAAAGGCCCTTCTAAATCAAGTTTTAATCATGGCCCAGCAGGACATTCAACGGGAGATAACTGCGGGTTTGATGTCTTCAGAACTTTGTCCCTTGTTGAGCATACAGCACAATCTTTAATCAGCAGATCGACTTCCCAGTCCATCTGCAGCTACCAGAATTCAGAACGTACTCTACGTTTGGTGAATGTGGCTCCTAAATGACCTTCATGGGCACTTTCTAGTATCAACATACAGTCTTTCGGGATGGACCAATTTGTCAAGTCTCATTATTAAACCATCCTCCAGTGATAAATCTTCAATCACCTTAATAAACAGCTGGATACTCGAATCCAGAGTTTTCTCCTTCGGCCAACCCTCTTTGATATATTTGGATACTAAACCAAGCACCACATCCTCACTAGTGGCAGACTTCTGTTTTGTCTCTGAAAAAGGACAAACCTTTCCCAACACTATTGCTGCGATAAAACAACTTTCATCATCACTATCATCTGTGACAGAATCACGTTCACGTTCTTGCTGCTCATGCACGCTCACCTTACTGGGAAAATGAGAGAATTAGTCTGCCCTGATGTTTTTTCCACCATGTATGTATTCAACATTGAGTTGAAACTTTAAAAGTCTCATACAAAACCTGGCTATTCTGGGTGTATTGTTTTTTTGAATTGTTGCCTCTAAGAATGAACACCAATGGCTTGTGATCAGTGTGCAATGCAAAACTCCTTCCACACAGATAGCTTAGAAATTTCTCAATGGCCCACCAACATACCAACAATTCCTTTTCAATGACTGAATAGCTTACCTTCAAAGCACTGAGTAATCTGGAAGCGAACCATATTGAGTGTTCTTCATTGCCCAAACTCTGTGTCAATACTGCTACTAATCCCATGTTTCTGGCATCACCTGTCAAAATACATTTGAGTGAGGGATCATACGGCTTGAGAGTCTTGTTACTCATCAATTGAGACTTAACCCAAAAGCAGGCACCGCCTCCATTGTAGGGATAGGATAACCGCCGCCCCTACAGGATCGTGGATCCTGTCGGAGGTGGCAGTTTTTTCCTCGACCTCTACGCTCCACCTGCCGGTATTATAATCTGGCAGTCAGACCGATGGTTTGGATGTCGGGCAGACTGCCACTAACAGCCTGTCAGTGGCAGTCCTCCCACCATCGTAATGATGATCGTAATTTTACGCTCTTTTTCAGTAAATTAGAGATGGGTCTAACCTTAGATACCAAATCTGTTAAAAGCGTGAATAAAATTCACTCAGTACAAGGAAAGACTTAACCCCACTTTGTCAGTGGGAGGTGGTGTTTCTAGAATAGCACTGACCAACCTGGGTTTTGATCTAGTACCAGAACTAGAAATCATATGGCTTAAGTACTCTAAGGTTTCTTTCAAAAATTCAATTTTTTCTCTTTTCTATACAACACCCTGCTGCTGAAAAATGGTGAGTGGTTTAGTACCCCATTATGAGTCTGGCGATCATGGGTGAATATCAAAACATCATCTTGAAAGATGTCTACATTCCTAATCCCCTTGAATAATGTAAACATCACCCTCTGGAATACTGAAGCAGCTGATGCCAGGCCAAACGGCATGAAGCAGTTCTTATACACTCCCCAGGGGGAAATGAAAGCAGTGGTTAATTTGAATAAAAATAAGTGCCAGGGCTCTCGTCAGGAGGCAGCTTGCACTAGCCAATTTCACCTATAACAGAACTAATTAATAACCATGAAACCCTACAAGCGCGGGAGAGGATGTGGTGTGATTGCCAGAGCTGCCAACTTTAGAGCTGGGGAACCAGATACGAGTCTCAGCGCAGGCTCAACATCTTGTGATTCTCGGCAAATCACTTAATCTCCCCATGCCTACAAAAATAAATGTGTCCTTAACTGGTTCTCATGAAAACTGCCCTAATACATTTAGGTCGAGTTCGCGCTATAAGCATCGGTGTCGATGATTAAGTGCCTGTGCTTAGCAACAGAAACCTCTGGCTCAAACTAAGCACTGATGGAAGTGACAGGATTCCAGATCTAACTCAGTCTAGTGGCACGTAGATGCTAAATCACGTTTGTTGAAGAACTTTACTCCCGCAACTGAGGTCAGCATCTCGTTTATTTTAGAAAGGGGGTGAGAGTGCACCCATATCACTTTGTTGAGAGTGCAAGGGTTAACACATACCCTCTTGCGTGCCACCACCAATGATGAAAACCAGGTTGATGATTGGCTCTGTGATGCCCATCCTAGTCAAAGTTTCCAATTGTTTTTATAGGTCATCCCTCACACTAAAAGGTACCACTCTCAATTGGTGTTTAACGGGTACCCCTTCTCCTTGATTTTAATCCTGTGTTTGAAACTTTTAATCTTTCCTAGTTCCCCTTGAAAACACTTAGGAAAATATTTAGCATGTCTTCGACTATGCTGGTGTTTCAGATCACTAAAACCTGTTCCTTAGCTCCTGGCCGCAACACCATGCTAAACAAACACAGATGGAACCACCCAAGAATGATTGGATCCTTAACTGTCACATAGATTTTACCTTGAATGCGTCTTCCTTTGAAAGCCAGAATGTCTTCAAAATACCCCAGTAACTCAATTTTATAGGTTCTCTTAAAAAACGTTTGTCTGGAAAACAGCACGCTATATGGTATATTAAACCTGTTCACCAGCATCTTAACAGCTTCTTCAAATTCGTTGAGCTCTTCACCTTCCACTAACTCCACCTCTGAAAGATGTTTAAGTGTAGACCTTCCTTCAAAACTTAAGAAATGAAGTAATCAGAATTTTTTTTCATTGTGGTCTAAACCTTGATGCCCCAATGGCCCCTAAATACATCTCGAAAGCATCAAACCACTGCCTCTAAGGGAATTGGTGGCTCACCTGGAATGTCCAAAAATGGTGGCAGGGGATATACTGACTGCATAATGAAAACGACCAACAATAAAATCTAAAATATGAGAGAAACAACTTCTGTAGGTTGTTGTTCAAAGAAGGCTTACGGTTATACAGATTAATTCAGAGTGTGTATCTCACAGCATGCATAAAGTTATGCACATCACCACATGTAATATCCTGAAGTGATGTACCGTTTGTTGTTTAGTGTTCACGTAAAGGTGTGCACATCAACCAGTCAATCAATCAGGAGTTTGTAAAGCACTGTTACTCACCCGAAAAGTGTCTCAAGGTGCTCGGGGAGGGGTGTAGGGGCAGCTCCGGGGGAACACCGTGGTTTTTTGAAGAGCCAGGTCTTGAGGTCCTTCAAGAACTTGGAGAGTGTAGGTGTCTGTTGGAGGTGGAGAAGGAGAGTGTTCCATGCCTTGGCTGCGAGGAGGGAGAAGGAGCATCCCCTTGTTTTTGATGCGTGGTACCCTGGCGAGAGAGAGCTGGGCTGGGCGGAGGGCTCTTTGGGGTGCGTGGAATGAGAGACGGTGGTTTATGTAGACGGGTCCGGTGATGTGGAGGGCCTTGTGTGCATGGGTAAGAAGCTTGAAAGTGATTCTCTTCTCGACGGGGATACTGTGTAGTGATCGAAGATGTTGGCTGATGTGGCAGTGACGCAGCGGGTTCAGAACTAGTATGGTGGTGGTGTTCTGGACACTCTGGAGTTTACTTGTGAAGTTTTTGTTGGTCCCGGCATAGAGTGCGTTGCCGTAATCTAATCTGCTGCTGATGAGGGCATGTGTGATGGTTCTCCTGTGTTCGAGGTGAATCCAGTTGAAGGTCTTTCGGAGTAGTCATAGGGTGTGGTAGCATGAGGAGGTGACAGCTTTGATCTGTCTGTCCATTTTGAGTTCAAAGTCAAGGATGATTCTGAGATTGCGTGCATGGTCTGTGGGGGAGGGTGGGTTTCCGAGGGCGAGGGGCCACCAGGTGTCGTTCCAGGCATCAGGGTGTGGGACTATGATGAGTATCTAATTTTTTTCCATGTTGAGTTGTTGCCAGTTGTTCTCCATCCACCTGGTGACTGCTTCCAATCCTTCTTGAAAGTTGTATTTGTGAATGTTCGGTTCGTCGCATGCGTACAAAACGATGTTGAGTCCGTGTGACCTGACGATGGATGCGAGTTGTGCCATGTGGATATTGAACAGAGTGGGGCTGATGGAGGATCCTTGGGGTACTCCGCAGGTGGTTGTTGTGGGTTCTGAGAGGAAAGGAGGGAGTCTGAGCCTCTGCGTTCTGCCAGAGAGGAAAGAGCGGATCCAGTTGAGTGCCTTTTTCCAGATTCCGGTACAAAAGGGGGTGGTGATGGATGGAGCATCTGAATCAATCAAACACTCACACCCAGTCAAAAGATCTGGGTATAATCCATCACCGTTCTTTAGCCCACTCTGCCACCCCAGTTCAGACATGGCTATATGCAAATCAGTCTGACCCTGTGCCTCATGGGAACAGTCCCGCCCGAACTGCCAAGCCATGTCTTCCCTGGACCGGAAACAAGCTTCCGAGGACCAGTTTCTGGCATTCCAGCCGTCTTCAGCCCGGCTTGCTTGAATCCAGTGGCAAAGTGAGCAAGGGACTCACGTCTGAGCATACCCTGCCACACTTATGGCGGCCAAAAGCGGTACAAAAGGGGGTGGTGATGGACGGAGCATCTGAATCAATCAAACACTCACACCCAGTCAAAAGATCTGGGTATAATCCATCACCGTTCTTTAGCCCACTCTGCCACCCCAGTTCAGACATGGCTAAATGCAAATCAGTCTGAACCTGTGCCTCATGGGAACAGTCCAGCCCGAACTGCCAAGCCATGTCTTCCCTGGACCGGAAACAAGCTTCCGAGGACCGGTTTCTGGCATTCCAGCCGTCTTCAGCCCGGCTTGCTTGAATCCAGTGGCAAAGTGAGCAAGGGACTCACGTCTGAGCATACCCTGCCACACTTATGGCGGCCAAAAGCGGTACAAAAGGGGGTGGTGATGGACGGAGCATCTGAATCAATCAAACACTCACACCCATTCAAAAGATCTGGGTATAATCCATCACCGTTCTTTAGCCCACTCTGCCACCCCAGTTCAGACATGGCTATTTGCAAATCAGTCTGACCCTGTGCCTCATGGGAACAGTCCAGCCCGAACTGCCAAGCCATGTCTTCCCTGGACTGGAAACAAGCTTCCGAGGACCGGTTTCTGGCATTCCAGCCGTCTTCAGCCCGGCTTGCTTGAATCCAGTGGCAAAGTGAGCAAGGGACTCACGTCTGAGCATACCCTGCCACACTTATGGCGGCCAAAAGCGGTACAAAAGGGGGTGGTGATGCGGAAGAGTGGGCTAAAGAACGGTGATGGATTATACCCAGATCTTTTGACTGGGTGTGAGTGTTTGATTGGTTCAGATGCTCCGTCCATCACCACCCCCTTTTGTACCGCTTTTGGCCGCCATAAGTGTGGCAGGGTATGACCTTTACACATGTCCGCCGCACATGCGAGCTGTGCTAATTGAAACAACTGCATTGCACTTACTTGACCCATAAGCATGTCCGCTGCACCTGCACGTTGAATACCATTTATGCCTGGCCTACTATAATGGGCACTGCACCTGTGTGCGAGGAGCACAGCGTCCTCCAATTCTGCCCCCAGAGGCCGGCTGTCCTTCGCTGCACCTCCCACACACACTTACACCAGACCTGAACTGCTGTCTGTAAATCCGGAACTGGAGCCTTACTGTTGAGCAGTCTATGCATGTCCCAGTGCCTCCATATGCTTCAATCACCTCTGCCATCACAGCGTGCTCAGCAGTCTCAAATATTTTTTCTGTGATGGAGCAGTTGCTCAACCAGACATGCGTCAGTTCTGTCTTGTGGGGTGGTTTTCCTCTTCGTCTCCGAAAAAATGTTTTATTGAAAGATGTAAAGGCAGAAACCACCCAGACCTGCTGACCACACAGACACCATTTGCCCCAGCTCTGCCAACTGTCAAATCCATTCCAAACCCAAGCATTCTGTGGAACATTATCTACACACCAGCCTTCTACAATAGGTGTCATTAGGCGATGTGGAGCCAAGACTACAACACTTTACTCTGCTTGTTTCTGGATACTTGAAAATGTAATTATTCATCTTCTTCAGTGTCATTGATTCAGTTTAAATGTCAAGTTGGGCATCAGCCCAAAGCCAACAAGAGTCAGTGCAAACTTGTACGATTTTAACTTCTAACTAGCCAGGTTGGGAAGTGTTTCTTCTTCAGAAGGGTTTCTAGGATGGGTTTAATCCATGTGTTTTCCTAGAATGCACTGCGATGACCACTGCCTATGTGCCACTGGCCATACACAACCTCGATAATCCTCATTCCCCTATGAAAAGTGGATCTCTTGAAATATTAAGATAAAAATACGCAGAACCAGCAAGACTGCCGAGTCCCAGAAGTAAAATGTGCTTGAATCCCACCAAGACTGACTGAAACTTTGATTGTAAGTTGAGTTAATGTAGATTCCATATCTCTGTGAAAAGAAGGCGTGTATAGTTTCAAAAAATGAACCCATGCAAACATATGATACAATCGAATCGTGCTTTGAGTTCTGTCTTTTAAATATGATGTGCCAGACATTTAAGAGCTGTCCTAATGCATAATTCTGAGTGACATTTACATCTGTATTGGCCACATTTTGTTTACCCTTTATAGAAGCACCTGTTAGTTTAATTTTATCAAAGCTACGCATTCGGATTGTTCTACCTATTTTTTTTTTTACAGTAAGTGATGAATATTCTTTTCCTTTTCAGCTCACTATGCTGTTGTAAGAAACCAAGGGCATTTTGGAGATGTTTCAGTATCCTGGATCATTGTACCTACTTTTACCAACGATATCTCGCCTGTGCAAGGAACTATTTTCTTTGGCAATGAAGAGTTTTCAAAAAATATCACAATTTACTCACTTCCAGATGAGGTAAACAATCTAAGACCAGATTTGAGAACAATTGTGTAGAGTAGAAACATTTGTTTTGTGGTCCTATTTTACCTCTCGTTGACTGTCTTTTCCATGAGTCTTTTTGCATGTCTGTCACTCAAGAAATGCTTCTTTTCATCTAAGCACATCTAGAAAATTAATAATTATCGGCCCAGAAGAAGAGGTTAGGGATTATTCAGATAAATTGGCCATGAGAAACTCTGCCTTCCTTGATGAAGTATCCTGACGTTATTGTCATCATGTCAGCCTTTGGGTAGATATCATGTTAGAAAGTAACCTAATGGCAGAAAGTAACCTTATTCCAGAGTTAGGACGTGGTGTGCCAGCAATAGTTTCTCTGTGCCATTAAGAGGTCTCTAAATATAAATTGGGCAAGGCATATAGCTTATTCACTGCTGATTCACATTTTACACACCATTCATAACTGGGTGCAGTGGCACAAATGATTTACCATTCATAATCAAAATTAATTGCACACTTAGAATTGTTAGAAACAGAGACAAGAAAACAATAAACGCTTGGCGTTTTACTGTCTATAACGATGATGCCTGAATATTTAAAACTTCACAAAATATTCAATTTGAAGTGAACGTTCAGTCTGAAGAATATGCCACTTTAAAGAATACGGACTTAATTTGGCATCATTGTTTCAAATGTCAAACAGTTACTTGTAGGCCTGGGTGAAATTTTAATTACGCCGGAGTCATTTCAGTAATATTGTTTTACTCATTTGACATGAAATTTCAATAAATTACACAATCATATCAGCTTTAGTAATTATGAGTAATCTGGCACAATATCCTACTGCAGGAGTACAGAAACAACCAATTTGGTGAGCATGAGCAGGTGTTGGCTGCTGCTGTTCTTGTTCTGTTGCATTTAGCACTATTTTCTTACCATAAAATGCATCATCTGATACATTTTTGATGCAAGTGTTCATTATGCATTAATATTAAGAAAATAGAGCTAAAGGCTGGGTTATGCTCCCTGCATAAGGCAGTGTAATCTTGTGTGATTTTGATTTAAATTTACGTCGTTATGCTACAGCAAATCCTGTAAGTTACACCGATCCACACCAACCCCTAGTTATTTGTTTATTCAGTTTAGAGATCAATATTTGATTTTGGTATTGGGATATTTTTTCCAGTCTGTACAGTTGCATTGATGACCAGGGACTATTGAAGGTGGGAATACTCGTATTTCCCACTAACCATAACACTGAATAAATACTCAGTCTGGTCAATGGAAAGCATCCTTGACTTTGCTGGATAGACATTGATGTGTAGTTAATTCCTAGTGTGAAGAAGGTGCTGTAGAATTAAGATGGCGTATTAAACAACTCAATGATTATAGTTGAAATTAAGGTGTGAATGAATAGGCGGGCCTGTGAGTTTTACACTTAAATACTAGATCCAAGAACATATATGTTCAGGAATCAAATGGTGAAAAGCACACATAATACACATTAAAACAATACTGGGCACAGGCTGTGAACCTTGTATATTCCCTGAACTTACTCAATGGCCACTAGGCACTGCCTTTATTAGTGCCCAGCTGGTAGTTGCTGCAATGTGTGGCACTGGGTCCAGTGATGACTTGGCACCAGTATTCCAAGTGCCCACTGGGCATTGACTTTGGTCATGTCCAGTGAGCAGTTGTTTCATGATGTAGACTTCAATCAAACCCTGCAGTCAGTCTCGTGCCCCTAGTACTGCCAAGGTAGTACCATTGCTTATTATTAATCTCTTATGAGAATATTTATTTTAAAAGTATATTTTGAGACTGCCAGTAACATTCTCTCACCTTGCAAACCTCTACAAAACTTTTAAAGTTGTCCAAGGAAAATGTTCTCTGGAAGGATGTCAATGGACTTTGGTATCATGAGAAAGTGGATTATTACTTATGGTGGATGGCACTCAACCAAAGAATAACATTATGATCCTTGCAAATATTTCAGTAATTTAATCCTGATCTCAACGCCTTGCACAGAGCAGACAGGTTTAACTTAAGAAAGCGTGTAAACCATTTAGAAATAAGAAAACATGTAAAAAATCAAAAGCACAACTCAATAATAGTTCCACACCAATTTATAAAAACAGAGAAGATTTTAATGAACAAAATAACATCAAAACAATAAAAATCCTTTACTGAAACTGTAGATATGATTTTTTGAATTTTGGATTACATTTTAGAGCCAAAAAGCACAAAGCAAACAACTGCAGGAAACTGGTTGCCCTTGACAGAGACAAGGATAAGGTTTGAGGCAAACCGCTATGACAAGTGGGTTAGATACTATAGGCCCTGGTACGGCTCGGTCAAAAAGTTACCTTTCAACTTGGAAATTGTTCTGGCGAAAAGATGTCTGTCAACGAGTCATCGGCAGAGCAAGTTGCAAGCTGGATCTGAGTCAGGGTTCGATGACAGCAGGTTGCTGAAGGGCAGGGTTCCAGTGCAGTAGTTTGATGAAAGCTTCTTGCAGCTTTTGTCTCTGTAGCTTTACAGGAGTTCAATCCACTTTCCCTTAGAGTCCACTTCTTTGTCCTGGGAATGGAGTCAAAGTTCCTTGTGGGTTACCCCACCACTTTGCAGCACTTCCTGTATGTTTTACTGTACACTTTTCCACAAGGCTATTCTTTACCTAAAACCAAGATGGCAGAATGTTTATACCGATGTGCAGAGCTCCCTTTGCCCTCCCAGAGGTGTGGCTATGATAATAAGCAAACCCTCCTTGATAGTCACTCAAAGCAATTTCTGGGGGCAGCTCCTCTCCCACTACTATTGGTGCCTGAATGGCTAGCGGAACAATAGATGGGACAGGCACAGGAGTGAGCTACATCTGTCTGTTATAGGGCAGCTACCCTTTGAAGTTATTTAAGTTCATGGGCACTGCCCAGATGGCCATCCTGTCAGGAAGAAAACTTCTCCCCATATCCAAGCCCTTTGGCCACTGTCTGGGAGCAGTACGAATTTCAACACTAGCAGAAAAGTACAATGGCCCAGGCACAAAAATTACAACTTTCTAAAAGTGTCTATTTCAAAATAGTAATCTGAAATCCAAGTTGACAATTTAAGTTAGATTTTAAATAACCCTTTAAACGAGTCATTGAATTATTTTTCTATCTATTGCCAAACTGAAGTTGAGCATTATAAGGTTTTGTAATGTAACCCAATGTTTTCCTAAGTGAGACTCAGCCTTACTACAGTGAAAAACAACTTTGAAGATTTTTTACTGCCAGGGCATGTACAACATAAGTACACAAGAACTACTTTTTAAATACAATGCAACCTGTCCTATGGGCATGTAAGTCCTACTTCAGAGGTGACTTAAAAGTATTAAAAACATAAAGTTTAGGCCTGGTAAAAAGTTTATTTTGCCAAGTCCAATTGTCAGTTTTAACCTCCTTTAATGGGAGTTTTCTGTGCATTTCATCAGATTTGAGCCTGCTTGTTCTTTTTAGAATAGTGGCAGGAAAAAATAGCAAATGTTTATTAGTAGTGCTTGAAAGTGTCAGAAAACCTTGGGGGGTTATCATCTCAGAGTTCTACCCAATGTAGGGTGGAGATCATGATAATCCTTTTGGGCAGCGGTGCTGCTCCTGCAGCTCCTCCCGCACTACATTTTGATGGTGACCTCATCCGTGTGGGGCCACCACAAGCTGAAAACAAGGGGTTTTAATAACAGATATGCAGCCAGGCGCCGCAGGTCATTATAGGGTGCGCCTCACTCTTTCTTATGCATTTTATGGCCACGCTTTTCCAGTGTGCCAGAGTGAGCCACGTCCTTCTTTTCCTTAATTTATTGGGCTTGCGCTGGAGGCCTCACACTGTATCCTTTCCTCTCGGGGTGCCTGGTTCCACCCATTTCCTTTGGGGATCAGCTCGGGGGACCACCCCATCTGCCCCCATCGGCTCCCCTAGTGACCAACACTCTAGTGTGCTGTTCTGGGAGCTGGCAGCCGCATTCTGGTCTGCCCGGCGGGCACACAGTGGGTGGCCAGACTTTCCGCTTTTCCAAGACTGGGGCATGTGGAGGGCCAGTTGCGTGGGGAAGTGTGGCAGCCCTTTCCACTCTTGTTCGCAAGCCTCGGTGCACAAGATTGTGGTCCTTGGCCCCCTCCCACATTTGCAGGGGAGCACAATGGCACTCCCTCACAGGGATGGGGTCCTGGTCCCCCTATTCTGCATTGCAGGGGTGCAAAGGTGCTTCCGCGTTACATTTACTTGTTAGGGCTGGGTACCTGGGTCTTTACTCCTGTTCTCGGCAAAGCGCAACAGCACTTCCCCTTAGTTTCTAGATTCTTGTGGGCAGCTTCCAGGCCCTGACCCACCCGAGGGCAAGGCTGAAACTGGAGGCAGAACCACATGCGCTACGCCACAGGTGCATAAATAGGTCAAAGGTTGTTCAACTTCAAACAGCCCTAACCCAGGCCCAGTTGGGCAGATTTTGATGATCTTTTTCTTGTTTTGCTCCTGGTGGTGAGCCAGCTCACTTTAGCCCTTCGTCATTTTAATAATTGCCCCAGTACAGTCCCCAGAACCCACTGTCCTGAAGTGACCCCGTAACTTGAGAGGGTCAAAACGTTGTCAACTATAAAAGAAGGGAGAGTCCTAGAAACCTAGAAATAAGTTCAACAAAGTGAAAGGAACCTTATCCCATAAGGGACCTCCCTGAATACTCCAATAACCAACTGCTTCTTTTTACCAGTCATTGTATAATACGTCACTGTTGGTTATGGTGACTACACTGGGGCACATAAGTCAAGTCAAGTCAAATCACCTTTATTCGGTGTAAAATGTAGAACCATAAAAGCATACTAAAAGTAATAAAGAGAAAAAAAAAAGATATAAAACATTTAGTATGTACACATTTTACAGAATAGCAATGGTTCACTAGAGACAGCACACACAATTAATCTGGGAGTATGTTAAAATGTCATCCTAATACACAGTTAAAATATGTACACTTATTTAAACATATATGACTATATATGCCATTTAATATAAAATATCTCATGTATTAAAAATATGCTTAATGAGGCTCCTGGAGGTCTACAAAGAGGCCAAGGAAGTGGGCCGTTTACCCCAGTCAATGAGGGAGGCACTGGTGATACCACTCTTGAAGCCAGGGAGAGAGAGTAGCGACAAGGCTTCCTATAGGCCATTGTCCATGCTAACAACGGACTATAAGATTCTCAGTAGTATATTAGTGGCCCGATTGCTGCCATGCATGACCTCGTTGGTCCACGACAACCAATCGGGGTTTATCCCTAAGCGTAACACCACCTCGAATATTCGGAGACTCATACGCCTCATGAACGTTGACAACTCTGAGGCACAGGTACCCCTGATCCTCTCCGTTGACATAGAGAAGGCTTTTGATAGCCTGGAGTGGGACTACCTATACAATGTTTTGCAACGTTCTGGATTGGGTGACGAATATATAAAATGGACGAGAGTCTTGTATACCTCGGCGACGGCGAGGGTGCGTGTGGGGAGATTGATATCGCCCCAATACCAGGTAACACGCGGGACTAGACAGGGGTGCTCACTGTCCCCCCTCTTGTTTGCCCTTGCAATAGAACCTTTAGCCTGTGAGATCAGAACGGGAAGACATTAAAGAGGGTTAGTCGACAGGGAGGGGAGACACTTGATATCCTTGTATGCGGACGACCTATTGCTATTTCTGGAAAATGCGGAGGCGGCTTTGACCGGGGCGGAAAGTTTGTTGCATCGCTTTGGGGAGTTTTCAGGCCTAAAAGTCAACTGATCTAAGACGTGCATGTTTCCTGTCTGGCAGGGAGAGCCCAGACCGGAGGGTCACCAGCTGATAAAATGGGAACCCACCTGCTTGAAATACCTCGGTGTGCATATATACCATACTCCGGCAGACATGCTGGAAGGTAATGTGGGTCGTTGTATACGAGCATTGAAAGGCAACATGGCCTTCTGGGCGACCCTGCCTCTCTCATTAATGGGTCGGATCTCCCTGTTAAAAATGGTGGCCCTGCCAAGACTTTTGTATTACTTCCGCACGTTACCTGTGTGGATACCCTGCTCTATTTTTAAAGAGTTGAAATCACAGGTCTCCTCCTTTCTTTGGGTCGCCGGGAGATGCAGGGTTGCCCAGAACACGCTCCTTAGACCGAAAGACGAGGGGGGACTGGCAGTCCCAAGTTTCGAACTTTATTATCTGGCAGCACAGTTGCAGCTGTTTACTCAGGAGGTGGCGAGAGTGTTTAGAGGCCCAGAACAGGAGAGAGAGGGAGGTACACCGCGACACGTCTTGGCTTATATAACATTGCAACAGAAGCTGAACTTACGAGATCTGACCATTGAGGAACGAACGTTCCGACTCTGCTGGAACAGGTCCCAACGCCTGGTAGGAGTGCGTCACCCGTATGCACCTGAAATTCCAATTGGGATGGTGACAGCGCTGCCATACGGAGGGGACTGGTCGCAACTGCAGATCTGGGAAGAGGCGGGACTTCAAGTTGTGGGAGATCTTTACGAGGATGGGGCTCTGCTGCCTTACCAAGCGCTCCAGGAAAGATTTGATCTTCCTTGGGGGGACTTCTTGTTACATGCAGCGATTACCAGGGCTGTGCAAGCACACTGGCAGGAGGGATTAATGGAACCCACGACATCATTGGTCTGCCAATATACCATGATGGCGGCGGGCACTTGTAAAGCAGTCACATGCCTCTATGGCAGAATGCTCCGAGAAAACCTACCACCTTTGACTGTTTTGAAAAATAAGTGGGAAGCGGATATAGGTAAAGCGATACCGGAGACAGCTTGGGCGCAGATAATGAGACGAGCCCGTAAGAGCACTAGAAATGCTCGCTTCCAGCTAGTACACTTTTTCATTTTGCATAGGGCGTACTTGACTCCGGGGAAAGTCCGTAAATATTTTGGAGTACAGGAAGCGGCATGCCCAAGATGTTCTAGAGAGGCAGTGGAACTAGACCATATGCTTTGGACTTGCCCAATGCTGGGGGATTATTGGAGGGCAATAGGGGAGGTCCTGAACGAGGCGACGGGGAGACAAATACAGTTTGATATGGCTGTCGGTGTCCTACACTGGTTCCCACATGCCCCAAGCACAAGAATACCAGCAAATTCATTGACATGGGCCTTATATTAGCCAAGCGCGAGATCACTCGGCATTGGAAGGAAAGAGCTGGTCCCTCGTATAGACGATGGATGAGTGAATTCCTGAAATGGGCCACCTGTGAAAGCTCCCTTAGATATCAGATGGCGCGTAGACGACAGGATGACAGAGCATTGGCTGCAGCGTCGGCATGGGAGGTATTAGTACAGGCCCTGAGGGATCTGGAGGTACAGGATGATGAGGAGGAGCGAGACATTGAGAGGGAGCCCAGACAGCACACCCAGGATACATCACACTTCATAACGCCTTAAGCTCCTGGTCCATGATAACAGACACAGACTGAGATACAACGTGGAAGTGGTGGGACTACGGGAGGGGGGGAGGAGAGACCACATCAAGGGCAATAAGAGACAGCACTCGACGCATCGGAGCACCTAGAGAAGGTTGTAGGATACACCAACAAGTCATAACACATACTACCATTGGACCTATGAGGGACTCCCGGGGGAAAAAACAAAGGAATAATGACACCTGCCACGGAGAGGGGTGGGACCTGACAGACATAATCATCCGATGAGAGATCTGCAAGATCATGGTCAGGGAAGGAATTACAGAATATACAAGAGTGCATCCAGTAAATTCGATTGTTTATTTTAGCCGCCAATTTGATTGGGATTTGTGGGGAGGGGGGGGGACTCGTGTTTGAGGGGTTGTTTATAAAAGGAAAAGCAGACTTGAGATGTTCCTACTAGATGGATGTGATGGTCAAATGTTACTCGCCCATTAATTTATCCTGAGATACGCCGCCCGACCTCCGGGATGTGGGCAAGAGGGTTGTGTAAAGAGTGAAGTAGACGATTAATGCGCTACATCCACTAGATAGGGAAGTGAGCAATGTAATAACATGTGACTCATATAATGCCTGCAATAAAAACATATTTAAAAAAAAAAAATATATGCTTAATCTACAAGGCTGCTGCTTAAATTAGTTCGTTGTTAGACAGACCTAGCTACTCTCGTCAGGTTTCTCATTTAATAATGCATCTAGATGTGTTAATTCTCTTCTTTTCATGATTGCTTTTACTATAAAGCGAATAACAGAATACACATAAGTCACTTGAGTCACTATTTTATCTTATATAGTGTGAATACACATTAACTGTTTTACTTCTTTTTCTTATGATTATCTTTTGCAAAATAAAAGTTACGCCCATGTTCGGCTGAAGAGGACACAAAAGAAATTTGTTGTATGTGGGCTTCAATTTCAAAATTTGATTGATTCATTAACTTTACCGATGAAATAACTATGTTAGGGGGATAGGATTCGGCGCTCTAACTATGGTTCTAATTTGGATGCAAGGAACTAACACAATTTTCACCTTTTTTTGTTGTTCAAATTAGTTCCTTGTGAACAATTGTATGTTGGCTGATCAGCTATACCTAGTTCACAGGGACATATGGGTTGCTCTTGTTTTTGTTGAAATTGATTACTACAGTTCAGGCCTGGCTGGATGCACCAAATGTGGTGGACTACAAGCCAATGAATGTGTGGAGTGCTAAATCTTTAGGCTTTACCTTCAACAAAAAACTCACGATGCAAGCCTTCATTAAAAATCTAGCTAAAATTGCTCAACAACAAAATAGACTCTTATTAGGAATGACATCCGGCTTTGCACCCGATGACCTTAAATAAGTAGTACAAACCCTAGTACTCTTTATAACCTACCATAGCATATCCTTGCTGTCTGGAATTTTGAAAATGTACTTTGCTCCATTAAAAGTAACCCTCAGCCCAGCAGCTTGCATGATAGCCAAGTAGATCAAACCACGTCTCTCTCCATCCAGAACCCTGTGGAAGGTGTATTTCAACTGTTTTTTGTGACCTTGGGAGCGTTTAATATATAATTTAATATTGTTTTGTATCACAGAGCTTGGACTAGGAGGAAGTGGCTAATAACATTCAAATTTACCATATACACGTGCCCAGAAGTATGTCTTTTCAGGGGTTCCCAAAAGTCTTAAGATGATACTGTACAAATTTACAAATGAATAAAAATGGTAGGTGAACACTTGCCTTTCAAGGCCTGCGGCAAGTAACTTAGACCACAGAGTGGTTATATTAGCATTTCCCACTGTCCTCTGTATAGTGCACTTCTACTATAAAAAATGCATATACTTCATTACTTGAAGCAAAGAAAGTGATGCTTAATATGTGCCTGCCATTTGTGCCATAAATTGAGTAGCCTGTACATATGTTTTCATTATATAAATCTTTGGAAATCTAAATATTTCTTAAGGTAAACATTTTTTTAATGTATTGAATACATTCATGGTACGACTACATAAAAGATAACTGTAGAAGGAAGTAAAGAGAGCAGCAGATAGGGGCAGTGCTCGCATTTACAAGCCAGAATGTAAACATCTCTTTGTTTCTCTTATCTATTGCATGTCACGAGTGCTTTGTTTGCTACCTCTCACATAAAGTATTGGTTTCCTATTGCAGGTCCCTGAGGCCATAGAAACATTCACTGTCAACCTGTATAATGCCACTGGGGGCTCTAGACTGGGAAATATAACATCTGCTGGCTTGCAAATAACAAAGAATGATGATCCGATTTATTTTGCAGGTTAGTTCGGTGTCTTTTAACTTTTCATACTGTATGTACACTTTTTAGACCTATACATTTTGTGAAACTAAATATTCAAATTAAGAAAAAATATGGAATGTGCATATAAATAAATAATCATTCTCTTTACTGTGATGTGTGTTTTTGGTGGCATATTGGACAGATGCTTTCAGCTGTGGAAATGTTTCTGCAAACACGGATATTATAGAAAATATTGTTCAATCAATGTCAATCAATATTTACTTTATTTTTGTGAAAAGCCATAAAAGTATACATCCCAAAGATAAAACCATTAGTTAAAATATATAACATCGAATTGAAATGTTCCTTGAAATATTTTTTACATTTTTTTCAAAACAGATATATGCAATAATGAAACATTTCTTTGTAAGCTATGACCAAATTAGATGAAAGTCAAATTAGATGAAAAAACTGTTTAAATCACATTCACTAATAGCAGTGCAAATAACAGAGATAATCAATCACACACTGTCATACGATACAGGATACACTAAGTTATTTACAACTTAAAAAAGCTACTTCCTAGCCCTTCCGCATTGCACCGGCTTGACAATTCCAACGGACTGGCTTACTTTGTACTATGCGTATACAATCAAGGATTAGTTGTAGATAGCACCTTTGCTCTTATATTCCATGCCCAGTGCAAGTATCTGGAAATGGTGAACACGATTTGCTCTTTCGGGTCACTCTTTAAAATCCTTAGCACCTCTAAGTACCGTCTCACACCCAAGATTTTAGATAATTTAATAACCCATTTTTTCCGTGGCGGGGTGCACTTGGGGCAGAAAAAAAGGAAGTGTGTTCCAGTTTGTATCTGTTGTGGACAATGAGGTCAAGAAATCGTAGGCTACCCTGTTTTATCCCACTTGGATGCAAAGATCTTAACTGTAGAGCAACAGACCTAAATTGCATGTGAAAGCGTTTCACCTGGCATGGCCAAATTCTGTCCATATAAGGTTCGAAACTTAGTGTATATATAAACAAGAACTGTCCTGCCAAACTACCTTCCGTATGTTCATTCCAAATCTGTCCCAACACATGCTCCCAATAATAATTTTTCAGTTTCTGGGTAATTCCTTTAGTTATAGTGGTAGGAGAGTCCCATAATTCACCCATTTTCACCATCCTACATAGATGCTTAATATGTCTCAGCCATGGTGTGCGGGCCTCCTTATCACATGCAATTAGTTCCTCTAGTGATTCCCTGTAAGAAGCCAACTCTACAGATGACCAGAGCCTCACCCAGTGCAACAATGGTTTTAATGCAATTAGCATGTGGACGCTGTTGAGAGCAAGATCAAATTTTAATGGCAAGAGGGGGGCACTTCTTTGTAAATTAAATAGGCCCCTAATGAATTTGTTTCTGCCTTTGTTAGGATGGTTGCATCTACATATCTCCATATCTCTGCTCTATTGGTGGCTGCTGACCCTGTATGGCCCTCTATACCTTAAGACCAGGGGATACAGAACCACCAGACATTGATTTTAATTTCTTCCCAATTATTGCTGCGCTCTGATTAAGAAAAGTTTTATTTTTTGCCAATTGTGGGCCCTGGGATAAGTCACTCAATCTGACTCCTAAGTAGTCGAAATTTTTGACCGGATTGATCTCAACACCCTCAATGGTCATCTCCGCTGTAAAAGAGAGAAGTGGATTAGTTACTATATATTTGGGCTTGGCTTGATTTAATTCTAGCAAACTACGTAAACAAAAAGCTGCAAAAGAATCTAGTTCTGCTTGTAGACCATACCATTTCTAGAAATAAGGAGGGAATCATCAGCAAACATAAGGAGGGGGACAGGGATTCCAGCAATCTTCATGCCTACAGTTGTTCAGCCACTCTACCACTCCATTAATGTAGAGGCTAAACAATGTGGACGCAAGGACACATACCTGCCTCCCCCCCTTTTAGTTGGAATCCTATCTGTGAGAGACCCCCCCTTCATATTCCACCTTACTTTAACAAACATCTCAGCATGAAGGACTCTCAAGATCCACAAGAGCTCACTTGCAAACGTGTATATTATAGAATATGCTGTTATTGTTAAAGCATATATTTCTTTCTGGCACAAGAAATCACAGAGAAACAATAAGAACTATAAAGAAATAGATAAACAATGCTCCTACATATTTGCCAAATCTTATCTGGAACAGAAGTTAAAAAGATTGTTTGTAAGGAGATTATTAATATGGATATCAATTTGTTTATCGAAAAAAATAAACTATTGTCCTTATTAATAGAATTCCCCATCCTGAACTCCGAATCTACCTCAACACGTAACTATGTAGTCAGGCAGGCCCTGCGGCCTAGGCCCGTGATTACTGACTGATGGGTCACAGGTGGGGTGTGCATAGCTGGCAGGCAAACATGCAGGCAGGAAAGTCTCGCTCAATCCCATAGATAGGTGCAGGGACATTACAATGATCATGGGAGATTGCTCCCAATAAAGCACACATGGCCAGAGGGGGTATGCACCCTTCTGAAAACATCATAAAGTCAGGTACCACATGAGTTAGGAACACATAGCCAATCAGGACCTAGCACACATAGTGATCACACGATTCCTGTTTTGCCAAGTGCCTCTTGTCTTATGTTTTTGCTTAAGAATTCGAACCCGAGTACAAGAGTAAGATTGTTTAAAATTAAATGGTAAATAAAACGTTTCTTCCACATTTCATTTCACTTTATTTAACATTCATATATATTTTATACGGGAGAATACCCTCCTGCACAATACTTTTCTTACTATGATAGGATGATTTCATAAGGGTTTTGTCTGAAAACCAAAATCAAGCCTTGGCAAAAATAATCAACACACCCACACCTTGCATCATATGTATCAACATGTGAGGCTTAGTGCCTCAAGAGTTTTTGGAGAGAAGGAACATCTGCAACTACAATTTTAGAAAAGGTTGGCTCAGAAGGGTGATATGTTTGCACATAGTTCTGAGGGAAATAATAATGAACATCACAATATTTCAGGGCCTATCACTTAGGAACAGCATTTCACCAAAACAGAAAAAACGTACAGAATCTTATAAAAAAGACAGCATAAGAACGTAAACATACACTATAAAAACAAAAAACGTTTATTTAATGCCGGCAGGTATTTGTGCCACAGCTAATGCAATTTCTATCTGGTACAGTGATTCACTATGTAAATTCTTGTAGAGAATTGTATGACAAGAGGTATATTAAATTCTAAATTCTGTCCAAAGGTATAATGTTCATCAATATTCCTTTGCCTGTTAAGTAGCCATCAAAAGATTGCAATACTAATCTTATGGTGATTATTGTGCCAGCCTACCAACAGTGTGGCTCATGCACAACAGAGTACTACTCAAATATCAGCCTGTAATGTGTGATTGTAACGGGTTATCTCTTTAGGTTGTTCTTGACGGATCGTATGTTGCTTGTGCATGTACTCCAGCTCAATGTAATGTTTATGTTGGAATGTGAATCAACAACAAGAGAGAGAGGGCATCTAAGGAGCACTCTGAGTCCCCCAATTGGAATATTCAAAACAACAGAAGAGTGTGCCTTCTCAGGAGAAGAGCAAGAATGAAGAATCAAACTTGAATCTTTAGAAAACCCTCAGTCATCAACCTAGTTGGTGAGATGCTTCATCATCGGGCCCCACCATAAAGCCGAGTGCCTCCTCGGTGTGCTTCAATGACAAAATGACTGCGGAGCAGGTTAGTGTTGTCTGAGTGACAAGTGAAAGTGATTGTGAGGTGAGTTAAAAGTGTCTAGATTGTGTCCAATTTTTTTTTTATTCGTTTGCCAACCAGACACGAGTAAAAAGCAAGTGAGCGATGTAAGAACTGGATAGATTGATCAGCTATGTCTCACTGTGTGTGGTCAAAAAGTGAGACATAGCGGATTAATCTATCCAGCTCATACAGCGCTCACTTTGTTTTTACTCGTGTCTGGTTGGCCAACGAATAACATTATTTTTGGACACAATCTAGACACTTTATCTCACCTCACAATCACTTTCACTTGTCACTCAGAGAACACTAACCTGCTCCGCAGTACTTCTGGCGTTAAAGCACACCGGGGAGACACTTGGCCTTCCTGGTGGGGCTCGATGATGAAGCATGTCACCAACTAGGTTGGTGAGTGAGGGCTTTCTAAAGAATCAAGTTTGATTCTTCATGCTTGCTCTTCTCCTGAGAAGGCACACTCTTCTGTTGTTTTAACTATGTTGGAATGTGTTCAAATGCAGGCTATGGACGTCGGCTGTGATTCTGTTACAGCACTAGTGAGCTGTTGGGATATAGGCTGACAAAGAGGTGATGTGTTGTGGGCTTTATGGAATGCAATAAAGCTTACCCAAAAGTTGAACCCGTTTTGTGTGGGATCTTTCCACTACATATTGGTGATGAGGGTGGCATTTTAAGTTTTCTGTTCCTATGCAGGTGGTTAGAGTCAGCAAAGGTGCAGCGCTCATTTTGTGTGAGGATTGGTGGAATAAGAGGCGGCTTGTTAAGCTTACCTCTGATCAGGGTGCTAGTAAGCTGTTGGGATCTAGGTTTACTGGATATGCGGTGTCATTGGCTTTATGGAATGCACTAAAGCTTACACATTTTGTGTACGATCTTTGAACTACAGTGATCACTAATGCCCATAAAGACCATTGTTGCACACTGGGACAAGATTCTGACCACCTAAGTAAATGATTGACTCTGGCTGCCTGAGATGGTGTTCCCAGTTGTTCTACTGGTTTAGGGTATCTGTTATACAAGCTTGGGCTTTATACATTAATGGGTTACAAGTACTGCCATGATGCTCAAATCCCCACCAGCAAAGCCCTCACCCCTCCAGTTCCATACCTTCATCTACACATCCACTTTCCCATATTCCTGGAAACATGCAGCTGTTAACGCCCTCCTGAAGAAGCCACCCATTCTGTTCAGATGACTTTACCAGGGTGGCAATAAAGGACCCGCCTTTAAATGGATCTGCACCTATCTTATTGGAAGAATAAGAATAGTCAACATGCCACCACACTCCTAGGAAGCCCATAAACTCATCTGTGGAGTCCCGCCATGTTGTGTGGTCCCAACATGGCAATTGTAACATACTGGTGATATGATACATAAATAAAGAAAACACGTGCCATCGATTAAGCAATCCAGAAGAATTGTTTCTTAATACCATTGGCACACCAACCCCTATGCATAAGACACTACAAAGATCTCCCAAGATCAAAATCTGATTTACCTTCACAAAGCTGCTGCTCAAGCAGGTAATGGTGGGTTGGCATTGGGGCCTGGTTGGGAGGGGTTTCGACAGATGATGACGAGGGAAAATTAAATATTTAATTAATTTTCCTTCGTAGTGGCCTGTTGAAATCCCCCCCCCCGTCCCAACTTGTCTTACCTGCAAGAGCCGCGGCTGTCTTCACACAAAGTTACATAAACCCCCATCAAAACAAAACATGAATGGAACTTTCAACACCAACTGACAAGATGCTTGATATTACTCCAACATCCTATGTGGAGAACATAGCAACAGTTCAGGCTGCAAAAGATGTCTCTTTCACATTTTTGCACAAATGGTTGAAATAGGTAAAGCAATTACATATATTGGTTACAGTTCTTTATATATTTGTTGCTTATAGTTAATCAGCGATCCAGAGTGATTCCAAATGTTTTCAACAAGTTGGATTTTGGGAACTCTGTATAAAATACTTAATAATCAGAAAGGCATAGCTCATTAGGAAGAATGGCTTTAGCTGTTGATATCATGTGTATTGGTGTGGAACGGATAGTTGTCATCCATTGTTTAGGTCGGGAGCTTCATTACCAGGCAGGTTGCCTAATTAAAAAATTCATAGCCTTATGCCCAACCCATTTCACATTTCTTACGTACTCATTCAAACTCATTGACATAAAAGATGGGTCAGGCGTTTCATGAAATTAAATATTTAACCTTTATCTAATAGGCAACTACTGTAAAGACCAAATGAATAGGTTGTGTGGTCCTTCTTAAGTTTGCAGAGGGTGTACACGCAGAAGAATGAGCTGGACAAGAATCTGGATAGGGATGGACCCCTGTGTGAATTCCTGGCAGGCATAAATGGATGTATTTTCCGACTCTACACATATCAGAGGATACTGTATCTTCTGATGGAGCCGTTTGCCATTTTTGGGTCTGCTGTTTGTTTGCCCTCCCTATCATGGGCCGTTGCTCTTTTGTTTGGCTTCTTATCACTTTCTGGAATTTTAGTATTAAAGCAGCTGTTGCATAGTTAAGTAAGAAGTTAAAACAGCGTTTGTTTTCACTTAGTTCTGGGGGCAAGCTTCTCTGTTTATTAACTAGAGTACTTAAGTTAGTGTTGTTATGAGTTATGGTTATATTGTATGAAGACTGAAAGTAAGACAGGCTAGTGATCTGAGCATGTTAGTGAAATATTTGGTTGATGAAAAGAATTCTTTATGCCTTCTAAAACTCTGATTTAGGATATATCTTGCAATATCGGTATGTTGTGTAATGTGTCAGAGGTAGTTTAGATCTGTCCAGCAATAAGGAAGCCTTTGCATGATGTGGACATTGAGTTCCGTGTTCAAGGTCTGTCTCCTACTACAATTATTAAGAAATGTTACTGCTGAATGTGGTCCTGTTGTCATAAACGTTCTCAAGGAAGGCTGGGTCTGGGGTTACTATTTAAAAACAAGTAGAAATGTTGCAATTGTGGACTGATACCTCACCTTAAATCAATAGCATTCAAGTTGTGCCCAGGATGTGATCTGTATTTCTTTAGTGACCACATAGTTCATGGTTCTGCAGCTTCCTTCTCAGTTTACAGATGCCCATTTCTCTACAGTTTAACTATAGACTCTCAATGATGAGTACCTTTGAATCATATTTGAGTCATGTGGGTTTCATTACATTATACACCTATTATTGTTTTAGGATAAACTAATGACATTGTTTGGGTAGTGGTCAAAAGTTAATGAGTGTGCACGATAAGAAAGCTGATTATTTATAGTGTAATCTTTGAATTGGTTTGTCAGTTACTATACCTGTTAGTTTAGGAATTTAAATTAAGCTGGTAAGATCAATATATTTAAATTAAGTTGTCCCATACTGGATGTTATCCGGGTGTGTAAGGATATGTGTTCCGAACCATCAGTGCAGCCTTAACATTCCCAACATTTATTTTCATTTGTCCCTCAGGTTCCCTGCTATTTTTGTTTTTTTGTCAATGGTTTGTAGGGGCCCCTATTTTAAGAGTTCCATCAAATTGCATGTCTGCTGCTTCTCCCGGACTGTGCGGGTGTGCTGTAAGATAGGGTAATTATCAATTTGTTTCCCAATCTTGAAGTCCCTACTTGGTAGCTCTTCATAGGCCCCTCTCTACTGACGATAGCTTGTGGCTGAACTACATGTTTTAGTGTGCATTAGGTGAAGCCAGAGATGACACCTACTTGACTCTGATTATTTTGTCAAGTCCATTTGTCTCAGCAGAGGGGGTACCCTTTTGTATTTATTTTTATAATTAGTGAAAACCTTCGCAAACATTATATGCATAGTTTCTGCTATAGTAATCATGCACATTGATGTGTGCATGGAGGATAATTGCGATATGTGTGAGAACAGAATTGAATGAGGTGGCAAGCAAATGTTCATAGTAGGTTTGTCCTATTGGATCTAGAGCTCTTGGACCAAATTTGGGAGCACGATCTTTGAGAAGATTGATTGTCTTGGTTTTATAGATGATAATTGACACTTTGGAGTTGAAGAAGTTCATTTTAGACCCATTACAAGTAGATCATGATCTGTAGGGATAATTATAAATTTAGTATGTATTTAACTTGTTCTTTCACACCTAATTTAATATACGTGTGGCTATGTGGTTCTGTAGCAGTGGATATCTTCTCATATATTTGGCAATTAGGCCTGCTTAAAGGCTTTTGGTATAATGAAGGACTAGAAAACCAGTGGTAGGAAAATAAAGATTTTTGAAGCATTTAACAATACATAATATTGCCAACATTTCTTTTATAAAGCCTTCATATCACAGTTTCATACAGTAGGTCTTTGTTAAGTTGCCGAGCATGACAGGTCTTTGTCAAACATAACACTAATGTTGGGAACCAAGTGAACGGGGATGAGAGTGATCCAGCAAAAGCATTTTTCTCTCTTTACTCCCTACTCTAATCGCACTGGGTCCTTTACGGTCAATCAACTGTCATCACTGCACTTTACAACAGAGGCGATGGCCCTCTCATGGATCTTTCTCCCCTGATAGTGAGGGGTGAGAATTAGGGTATCCAAAATCCACTTTGGCCATTAAATGAGGACAATTAATTGGTAGCCAACTAACAAATTCAAGATCAGTTTCAAACACACCACTCCTAGGACCATACTATAGAAGTAAAGTATTGCGATGGGTAGACTAAACCTCCTGAAGAAGTTTAGTCTAACCAGAATTATACACACTAGGAGTTTTGCAGTTGCACCACAGGAAAAGAAGCAGAACTTGGTGTTCCGAAAACAGTCTATGACTCTCTCTGCTACACATCTAGAATCAATATTAAATAGCACAGTTTCAAAGAAATAACACCAGGACACAATAACAGACTCAGGCAATTTAAAAAGTTTGGTTATTGTATTAATGTTCCAAAATCAATGCATATAAGTAACATTTTAAGCACTTCAGTCAAGAATCTTACAGCATGTAGTATAAAACCACACAGTTAGTGAAAAGTTCTAATCCAGAAGAGGATAGTTATCAGAGAATCAAAATTACAGATTCCGAACATCCATTGAAAGCAGGAGGATGATTTACAGAGTTACAGATTCCTACCACTATCAAAGACAGAAGACGGTTCGTTCTTTTAACAGCATTCAAAGGTTCTAAAGCAAAGGGCGAAAGGATTAGGTTCAAAGTCCTCTAGAGGCGACCCCATAGACATGAACTAAAAGGGGAAACTGCAAAATATGGTTGCTTACCAGACAGTCCAAGAAAGTTCAGCAGGCAAAATAATTTGCAAAGGTCAAAAATATGGGGCATAGAAAAACAGATTTTTGGTAAAGAAGGATTCTAGTCATTCGACTAAGTGTAGCAGCATCAGCAAAGATAGTCCAAAAGTAATAACCAAAAGAATGGTTTTTAAATCATTGAAAAAGCACAGGTTTCTTCGCAAAAGGACAAAAATAAATTAGGCCATATGTATCAAGATACCCATTTGTGATTCTCAAATAGCGATTTTTAAGAAATCGCTATTTGAGAATCGCAAATGGGTATGTATGTACAAAATCGAATTTGTTTTGCGATTCCTTAGAATTCCTTAATTGCGATTAGCAAATTGTGAATCGCAATTAAGGAATACTTTCCCATTCATTTCTATGGGCCAGGAGGCCCATAGGAATGAATGGGAAGTTATTCTCAATTTGCGATTCGCAATTTGCTAATCGCAAATTGAGAATATTTTCAAGGGTGCAGGGGTGTCCAAAGGACACCCTGTTGCACCCCTGAAATATGCATGGGTTCACATGTGGCGCACATACATGCCCTGTGGGCATGTATGTGCGTCACATAGCACTTTGAAAAATGCAAAAAAGTGCATTTTTCAAGGAATTCGCAACTTACCAACAACTAGAAGTTGGTGGTAATTTGCGATTCCTTAAGGGCATTTTGCTATTTTTTTTTGCTACATACATTGCATTTAAGGAATCGCAAAATTTGCAATTCCTTAAATGCAATTGCAAAATAAGGAATCGCAAATTTTGCGATTCCCTATTTTGCGCCAGTTAGCTTCATACATTCCATTGAGCAAATTTGCATTCGCAAAGGCCGAAATTCTGCGAATTTCGCCCTTTGCGATTGCGAATTTGCATGATACATATGGCCCTTTGTCTCTGTCAAAATGTGATGCGTTGCATGTATCTGCTGCCCCTCCTTTGGGATCTTCCTTTACATAGTCTTTATGACGCTCCTGATGACCAATCATCATACATTAATGGTCAGATTATCATGTGGTTGATCATTCGGTCAGAAGGTACAAGATTTTCGAAATTTCAGGATGGTTTCCCATGCACTTTATGAGAAACAACTGTCTATTCCGTCTCCACAGGTTAGTCGACAAAGGAAATGAACAATGTATCAATCCATGAGGTCCGTGCAGGGGTCAAGTTCTCACCAATTCAACCTACAATGAACACTAAATGAATGCCCTTTTTATATGAAATTTTTCACCTCCAGAACAGATAAAGCAGCATTTGAAGAAAACGTGTAAAGTCGATTGTATTCGTCTAATATAATGCAATTCACAAAGGAACATGAATAAACACATTTAAACCTAATATTTAATTTGCAGTAAAATAAACTCCTTTGTAGAATCAATCATAATGAAATAAGCAATTAATTTAAAGAAATAATAGTAATATTCATCAGTGTGTTACCACATAGAAATGATTAAGGCTAAATGTGACCTAATACCACACAATTGCAACATTCATACATGTAAATCATGCCAAAACACGTGTTACCTTCTCTTAATAATAATGTTTATTATCACTACTGAAGATATCAGCTATGTAAAATATTGCATCTACATTTTGCACCACATTTTACTCATGATGCATTATAATGAAAGGAAATATAAATGCTATGTCACATCATTAGAATTGCATTGTTTTTTCAGTAAACTATTCAAAAAATGTTTTTTTATATATATGGTCTGTTAATACACCCTATTATTAAACATTATAATATTTTTGAATTTATTGTTCTCTTTTTCTACATGTTTCAAGCACATTTTTATGGTGCTGTTTCTCATCTCCGTGTTGCTTTTTCTCAAATTGTGCAAAGTGCACATTCTGGGTTTCTGCGTCTAAATCAGAAAACGTGCTGTATATAGAGTAATCAGATGTTGAGCTCTTTCAGGAGTCCTGACCATTCACTGCTGTTTGTAGTGCAGGCATGCAATGCAGAATGCACAAATAATGTTCCAGAATTCGCAGTGAGTTTTGGCGTGCCTCTGATGTCTGCTGTGCTCTGCAGTTCGTAATTTAGAATCCGGACAAAGCAAATGCACGGTCCATCCTCCAGAGGTCAGGTAATTGAGCGCCATTAATACATTTTGCTATTTGATGCACCAGTATATACCACACTTAGGTAAAGCAGAAGTGTGATTTAAAGTGCCTCATCTGTACTTTACTGAAAAAAATGCAACAAAATAACATACATAGCAAGAGAGCAGAGAAAGCTGAGTATTCGCTGATAATCTCTTTGTTCTGCATGCCGTAATTTTGAATCCAAACAAGGTCAAATCAGCCTTCCCTACATCTGGGGTCAATAAAACGAGCTCAAATTGTGTTAGTATATAAATATATTCTCTGTTAAGGGCTTTGCTGAAGTGAGAATATTTTATATTGTAAGTCTTATGGTAAACAAAAAGAATGCAGAAGCATGCAGCTATTGAGCCAAATGAATCACAATGTGACCATATAAACTGGTATTTTGTTGTGTATGGTACACTCACCTGGAATACTTCTGTGGCGGAATTCATTTTCTTTAATCCCTTTCCAATCCCATGAAGGAGGCTTAGTGTCTCTCAATCTATGTGAGAAGACACCAGCATGTTCCGGGCACTTTAACCATTGCTTAATCGTTGTCAACAGTGGCATTTTGAGAGGCTCCAAATGAGCATGGAGCATTTTATCTGAGGTTATTTGTATTGTGTTTCAACTGCAGTCTCTACCACACAATAAATACAACCTTTTTTTATGTATATATTTTTAGATCCTATTCTTGTCAGAGTTGGGGAAAGTGAAATTGCAAACTTCACAGTTATGAGGAACGGATCTGCTGATTTTCGGTCAACTGTCATGTATGCCACCGTCAACGGAGGTGCATCTTCTGAAGAGGGGGACTTTATTCCAGCTACCCTGGGCGAGCTCCTTGTGTTTGAGGTGGGAGACACGATGCACAACATCTCTGTCCTCACCAGTGAGGACGATGTGCCTGAAACTGATGAACCGTTCTACATTCTGCTCTACAATGCCACAGGTGAGAACAACTGGTTCATGTTCGACTTCCTTCTCTCTCTTCGAGTCTATGCACTGATGAATAGTTGTGTTACTTCTTCATCCAGGGCTCTGCAGAAGTATTTATTTTGAAGCACAGTTAACTCTTTCCAGCAATGGAATATCATGAGGTTTGAATCTGCCCCCATCTATCTGGAATTGCCTAGATTTGAGGTTGGGTGATTAGATAGGGAGCAAAAGTATTTTTTTTAATTTACCTCACTAGTTTGTGAAAAGTACAGTCAAACAGTCAAACCAGTGACAACATTTCTATGGATAATACATTGCTAGAAGGAGTTGTACGAGTAGAGACTGTTTACATTTACATACACGTTCTTTAATAATGGTCTGGTGAATGTTTCTAATTAGGACATAAAAAAGAAAAGAGAAATATTTGTTTCCACAAATAAAATAGCTAGCTGGAAAAATAAATTCTTACATAGAATAGATTCATGTACATTCCAAAATGAAATAGCACTATAATACTAAGGAACGTGTTACTTACATGGTTTTCATTTTAATGTGCGGCTAGAACTTGGCTGTATCATTCTCCATAAACTGCCTGGGAGTGAAAATTTAAAAATTAAAGGTTTTTAATTGAGTTACGGTGATTCAATATTTTAGTTATTAGACCATTTATAGATTCTTTATTCAGACTTTACATATATGTTAGTGTAGATGCATACAAATATACTTCTCCAGGTGTTGTGCTCTTCTTCAGGTGACACCATTCCAAGGGGAGGCACATAGTCAGCATTCTAGGTTTATCTTGAGATCATGTGTGATGGTAAACCAGTTCCAACTAGTTGGCCTTGTAAGCAATCCAGGTGGCAATTTCATCGTTTCGTTGTCCTCTTTCCCATGATATTGTTTACTGGCTGTGGACTGATTGTGCAGAAAACTGTCCCTGCACTTCCTGTCCTGGTAGAGCTTGTCTAGTATTCATAGTTTGAAGCACATATTGAATGATATTCCTACATAAGGAGACTGTATAATGTAAGCTCCAACGTTGTCAGCAGCTGGCAGGGTCGGAGGATGTGGAAATTTAATATATCCAGCTAGTACTGGCCATGTGGCCCCTTCATTATTCATGGGTCCCAATCTAACATTTGTGTGTGTGTGTGTGTGTAAACAAAGGGATTTCAATGTACTGGTATGTCCTTTAATTTGCAGGTGGTGGTGATGGTTTATAATCATGTAAAGGCAGTCAGGCAGCATCTATAGCCTCAAGCTCCCTCCATGAGTAATTTGTTTCAAAGGAATACACTGTGTGCTCAGTTATTTCAAATGTAACTGCCTCTCCCATGCATCATATATATATATATATATATATATATATATATATATATATATATATATATATATATATATATATATATATATATTCACTGAAAAAACCATAGGTTATAGACCATATATAGTTAGGAATTAGCATTTACAAAACCTTGAAAATTCACTGCAAAAACCATAGGTTAGAGACCATATATAGTTAGCTGGACATTTTATTGACATAAAACCAATGAAATTCCATATATAGTTAGTTGCACTAACTATATATCGCGCACCCGCAATCCACTGCTGATGATGTCACATATTACATCATTCATGACATGGTCAGTGACATCACTGATGACATCACTGATGACATCTCAAATGACATCACTGATGACATCACTGATAACAACATCCAGTGATTTTTTGTTTCTATAAAGTTTAAATATGTCTTACATATTGAAGAATGAGTGGATGTGTAAGTGTCTGGACGAAGGATTTAGTAGGTGCATGACTGACTGTATGAGTGAGTGATTAAATGTGTCTCACTGAGTGCATGGGTTAGTGACTAAACTGTCTTAATTTGTGCATCATTATGTCTGTTGTTCTGTAAACTGCTGCATGTGTTGATCAGTAGCTATATGAGTAACTATATGGGTTATTGATTGATTGCCCAAGTATTTGTATGGGAGACTGAGTGTGTGTGTGGCTAGCTGGGAGGTGTGTGACTCTGTGCAGATCAATCTGTACTTGTATCAATGATTGTATAAGAAGGTAAGTATGTGTTAGTATATGTTTGAAAATGTAAGGTGATCTATGTTTAACTGTATAGACAAGAAAATGGAAGTGTCATTGATTCTTTACAGGACTGACTAGGTGTGTGAGTAACTCCATGGATGAGTGGCAGACTGTGAGTGTCTGTATAGGTGTATGAGTGCATATGATAGTGTTGTAAAGATGAGTGATTGTATGTATGAATGATTGTATGGGTGAATGAGTGAAGGTGTGTGTAGACGTAGCAATCAGTGAGTGCGTATGTAGTAACTAGTATTGGTGTGTCAATGGTTTCAAAAATTATACTCTCTTTTTAACACTGGGTGAAACAGAGGTTATATTAAAATGTGAGGAGATGCATTGTATTGTCACATGAATGATATCATCAGTGATGTGGTCATTGATGTCAAATGAGATGTCATCAGTGATGTCATCAGTGATGTCATTTGAGATGTCATCAGTGATGTCATCAGTGATGTCACTGACCATGTCATGAATGATGTAATATGTGACATCATCAGCAGTGGATTGCGGGTGCGCGATATATAGTTAGTGCAACTAACTATATATGGAATTTCATTGGTTTTATGTCAATAAAATGTCCAGCTAACTATATATGGTCTCTAACCTATGGTTTTTGCAGTGAATTTTCAAGGTTTTGTAAATGCTAATTCCTAACTATATATGGTCTATAACCTATGGTTTTTTCAGTGAATTTTCAAGGTTTTGTAAATGCTAATTCCTAACTATATATGGTCTATAACCTATGGTTTTTTCAGTGAATTTCAATGGTTTTTTAATAGCAAATATCATAAGCTGTCGAATGTCAAGTACGTGGTAAGTAAAAACATTTTCGTGTTTATGCACACTGATCTGCTTTGAATGCTGCCCCCACCCCTCATTTCTATTAGGAGTACTCTCTCTTTGCAGATAGTGAAGGGTAGTTAACGCAGCCCTTTGCCCCCTTTGTAATCCGTCGTGCCTGCTTCTCTCTCCATTTGATTGATTGTTCTCTTTGGTTCATTCTCTATTTACAAACAAGCACAGAGTCGCAATACTCTGTTTAGTCTTTGCAGATAGCGAAAAATCGTGTAAAAAACAAAAGGAATCGAGCAAAATCAGTAGGCCACTAATGGGATCTCTTTTTGACCTCGCTAAAATAGAAACATTAGGAACAACCTGTTGAAAATAGCAATGCGTATGTACATAAGCGGCGTTCATTTGTGTTCACAGTACCCCTTGTTGATTGTTTGAATCGAGCATTGAATTGTTCGAAGTTGGTTCTCTTAAGGATCTTCTCTGCCTGCAAACGAGGAAGAATAGGAATATTCTCTCTCCCTTTGCAGATAGTGAAGGGTAGGTAACGCAAGCCTTTAACACGTCGTACCTATTTCATTCCTCATTGATTGATTGATTGTCCGAACATTGACTGTTTGGGAATTAGTTCTTTTTGGAGGTATTCCCTGTTTGCAAATAAACGTAGGAAAATCTTTGCAAGTAGTGAAAGGGTACGTAATGCGGACCTTTCTCCCCCGTTGTAATCTGTCATGCCTATCTACTCCCCACTGATTGATGCACCTGTTTCACCCGGACCATTTACTAGAGATACGTCATCTGGCCCGACCAGAGAGCACCCCTAGTGAAAAGGACATATGCAATAATAACGAAGTGATCACTGTATCCTGTTAACAGAAACTTTAGCATGAAACAACCTGGAAAGAAAAGAATAGGAAAACGAAAATCAGTAGGCCACTGATGAACATGAACTTTTATTAAACAACGAACAAAGAAACGATAACATAACGTAATGATAAAACCTATTAATGTCCTAGAAACAAGAAAACGTTAAAATATGCCAGTGGTGAGAGACCAGAAAAACAGTAAGAGAAACCAAATCACCCCTCGCTGTCCCACCGCCTGCCACGCCAAAAAAATCGATAGACTAGGGAAAATGCAAGTCAGTAGAACATCCGCCCCCACTCTGGAAACTTCCAAGGTGGGGCAGGGTTGCGGCTACGCCCAGCCGGGAGCAGCCCATATAAGGCGGGTCCTGCTGCCACGCCTCGGCCAGGAGATCCTAACGTAGGGTGTAGCCGGAGGAGAGGCCGAGGCCAGCGGGACCCGGCCAGGGGATTGCCTTTACAACGCTGAACAGTTGCAGGGGGGGGGAATGTCTCCTCGACCCTCCCCTCTCTCTCCCAGTCCGGCCGCGGTGGCCCTTGAGAGTTGCAGGTACTCCCGCCACATGCTCTTCCGGTCCGGCCACCAACGGTCGGGGGGCCGAGGCCGACGGGATCCGGCTGCAGCCGATAAACCAAGAAACCCGTTCATGGGGCCAGAGCCAGGGGCGTCCGGCCGACATCTACCGGAAGCCCGGCCCGAAGACAGACGGGACACTTCTTCTTTCATGAATAATGGCTGCGACAACACTGGGGGGGGATGTCTTGCACATGCCTCCGACCCCCCCCCCCTCGTCCTCATCGCCTGGTCCGGCTATAACAAATCTCAAGCGAGACGCCGATGGGGTGCACTGGGAGGGAGAGACGGTGCGAACAGGCCTCTCCCGCCTCCCCAGGTGGAGGCTTCCCAGCTGCACCCTCAGCGCTCCAGGCGCCCGGAAAAGGGTTCTTCCACTGTGGCCATGCTGCAACGTCTCGCCCGGCAGGGTGGAGCCCGTCCGCTCATTTGACCCCGCGATCGCCAGTAGCTACCGAACTCTCAAAATGGCGGTCGACCTGGCAAGAGCGGGCCCAGCATAAAGAAATGGCCCGGTCACTGGTTGACTCCACCACCGTAGTCCTCCACGACCTTGAAGATTCTAGAGGAGCCGCGGGAGTCTCCGACCCCCGATGGGGAATGACTGCCATGATCGCCCGTGGAGTGACGAAACTGTATCTGCGGGACGTCGGCGCTCCCATGCTGGCGCCAGCCTCACTTTGAATTACTAGAATCCTGCAGACCTCAGTTCCGGTGAAAGCACAGTGTGACCCGGTAGGAAAAATTGTTGCACCCCCTCCCCTTTTTGACTGATAGTTCAAACCACCGATCCTTTCCTTTGCCCTTTTAACGGAACTTTGGACTGCCTCCCCCTCTTTTACATTTTCTAGAGAAAACAAAACATTAACCACTACATTAGCATAGCAGTTGACACCAGAACTGTTTTCAAATTTAAAACCAACAACATCTTCAACAGAATCCTTTTTATTTCTGCTGTGACCCTGCTACAGCACAGGCATTGTCCCCAGCAGTAATTCTACAATGCCGGTAAGAATAGCTGTGGTGCCTACTGGACTCACTCACCCCCGCGGCGCCCCACGCCGTTATTTGCTGGGCGGCAACTTACTAGACATCACTTTCGTGCCATCTAGATTTCAGCGCGTTCTGCTGCCTTGGAACTATTCGCACAACAGACCGCTACTGACAAGAATATTTCATTATTGGTGCTGTCAATTTCAATAAATCTATTGGATAATTCAAAAGAAATTGCCACGGTCTCTTCGTTGTTTAAATGTTTTTACTGTTTTTGTTTTGTTGTATATATTTATATGTTATTAAAGTTTTATATTCCTACTACTTTGTTGGAGTGCTATATATTTTTAATGTGACACATAATTGTAAAAACTTTGATGTACAAAGAGTCATTCCTGGAATCTTCCGCTTCAGGCTCGGTCCCCTCCCCAATCACAATACAGGATGGTTTTCAGATAGTAGGAACACGTGTGGTGTGACGGATCTCATCGGGTGTGGGCCTTGATCTACTATAACTCCTTTGAAGAGGGGTGATTCTTTACAGCTGGGGCCATAAACTACATCTGCAGGGCTAGGTGATAGCCTGGACAATCGGACACAGAGGAAGAGGAGTGTCAGAGGGTGCGGTAGTGAATAGGGCGAAAGGGAGGTGTCGGGCGGGCACAGAGTGTGATTCTCAGGGAAGAGCAGCGCAGATGGGGGGAGGTTTATTGCCCATGCATAAGACAGAGAGCGGGGGTGACCAGTGCCTGGGGAAGATGCTTGCGAGGGTGAGGAGCCATGCTACGAATCGACAGCGTGCAGAGAGTGGGTCTGGTCAAGGCATCTAAAATGGCTGCCGTGCACGACAAAAGTGTGGCATTTCAAAAAAGGCAAGATGGCGCAGACAATGTTTTTCAACACTTCCTCATTTCCTTCGAATCGAACGTTAACAGACGTTGGGGCATATTACCAAAGTTAAGCGATATTTATCGCTAACGATGCTTACCAACGAATTTTTTACCGCTAAGCATCGTCAGAAATTATCGAAGATAAACCTTGCTATTATCAAGGTTTATCGCAAATGCGATAATAAACGGCCGCAATGCATGAATATCGCTAAAAACTCAGCGATATTCATGCATTACCGAGCTAATGCTCTTAGCCATGTTATCCACCTCCCATTGGATAACATGGCTAAGAACTGCTCAGGGCAGGTGTTACTTTTTGGAGATATTCGCGCTTAGCGCGAATATCTCCAAAAGTTGGTAATAGGAGATAGATATCTTGCATGTTGTAATGCAAGTTATTGTGGTATATGGAACTCATACCATAATCTCTCAGGAAAGCAGAAACTGATCCTTTTGGGACCGCCTAAAAAGGCCTAGGGGGTGAGGAGTACTCTACTTTGCCCCCTTTTCACGTTCCGAACTATTTTATTTTACTCTCTTCTGTAATTACACAAAATAGCAGCGATAAGATGCATCGGAGACACACAGTGAGAGAAAGGAGGCCGGAGATGAAGAAGAGATGTCAAATACACATTGGAGATAATATAGTGGCAGAAGGGAAGTAAATATGAGTAAACTTACCATGTAACATAAAAATGTTGCACTCTATACTATAAGTCTCATTTTATACTACAATCACTTCGCTACAACCTCATAAATTAAAAATAAAAATGAATAATGTCTCAAACAATTTTTGATTTCTAAATATAAATTTATTCTTCAGAATTTTCTAAATTTGAAAGAACTAGTAACATGTCCTCATCAGCAATTTCCTCATGAAAAGTCTGCAATGATGATTCTTCTAACTCTATGGTCTCCAAACATTCGATAAATTCGCCATCAACAGATTGATCAAAAAAATCATTCAAGTCATCTCCTCCTTGTGACAATATTTCATTATTGGTGCTGTCAATTTCAATCAATGTAGTGGAATCATTCAAGTCATCTCCTCGTGACAATATTTCATTTTTGGTGCTCTCAATTTTAATCAATGTAGTGGAATCATTCAAGTCATCTCCTCCTTGTGACAATATTTCATTATTGGTGCTGTCCATTTCAATCAATCTAATGGAATCATACAAGTCATCTCCTCCTTGTGACAATATTTCATTATTGGTGCTCTCAATTTCAATCAATGTAGTGGAATCATTCAAGTCATCTCCTTGTGACAATATTTCATTATTGGTGCTGTCCATTTCAATCAATCTAATGGAATCATACAAGTCATCTCCTCCTTGTGACAATATTTCATTATTGGTGCTCTCAATTTCAATCAATGTAGTGGACAATTCAAAAGAAATTGCCACGGTCTCTTCATTGTGAGCCATTTTATTTTGAAATTGCTTGCTGTAAATTGCAGAAAAAAATTATCACTTTCATTTATCGTTTTTAGTAATACATAATATAAAACTAACTTTATCAAGTATTTAGTATAACAGAAGGACTGCAAATAAATAACAGAAAACATTTTTCAAATTATCTTCAAGTGTACAACATAGTTCCCCTTACAAATTAACAACTCACCTTTTTAAAAGTAGGAGAAGTGTTAGTACTGTGTAAATCAAACACCAGAAATTCACCACCAAAAATTCCTCACAAATGTACCTCAGACAGTAGTATCACAAAATGGCTGTGGTTTCCTCTCATTTGACATATATACATAACCAATTAACTTTCATCACACACAAATACAAAACCAAACTAACATTTTAATTGGTTCTAAATTTCAACACTTTCAAATGTGTTTTCCCCATGCAATTTTCCATAGGACATTTACATACGTCTACAGCCTGAATGGCTGAACGGAATTACACCAAACTTGGCAAAATGGTACATCAAACCTAAGAGGTCAGGAAGGATCTACTATGCCCCCTTATGGTCATTTCCCCCTTCGCTTTGGCCTCCTCTTGTCTCTCAATCCTACCGAGAGACAAGATGGCGGCCGCTACGGACTGTTTGGAATGTTGACAGACGCCGGAGAACCAATCAGCTTCGCAAAGCTCCGTAACGCGAAAAGTACGCGAAGCGGAGCGCTGTTACAGATATATATCTTTTTTTGAACGTTAATTTCTCAAAATCCACTGGAGCACATATATTGAGACCTAGCAAAGGCACATCGGGCTACCAGTCCCTAATATTTCGCCAAGTTTCGTGCAAATCCATTCAGCCGTTCGATTATTATTATTATTTATTTTTTTTGCCCCGCGGGGCCCTTTTAAAACCTCCACATCAAACGTAGGGGGTCAGCGAGGATCTACTATTCCCCCTTATGGTCATTTGCCCCTTCGCTTTGGCCTCCTCTTGTCTCTCGATCCTACCGAGAGACAAGATGGCGGCCGCTACGGACTGTTTGGAATGTTTACAGACGCCGGAGAACCAATCAGCTTCGCTTCACAAAGCTCCGTTGCGCGAAAAGTACGCGTACTGGAGCGCTGCCCGGTCCGCTGTTACAGATATATATCTTTTTTTAAACGTTAATTTCTCAAAATCCACTGGAGCACATATATTGAGACCTACAAAAGGCACATCGGGCTACCAGTCCCTACAATTTTGCCAAGTTTCATGCAAATCCATTCAGCCGTTCGGGCTAAAAGTGAGGCCAACCGCCCTATGGAAAACTCAATGTTAAAAACACGTTTTGGGACCCCCCTTTTTTCTCGGCCCCCCCTTGACGAACCACCCCCAAATTTTCAAGGGCTGCTCAGAAACAAAATGTGCCATTTTCCTGAAAATTTCAGCCAATTCCGTCCACAAACGCCAAAGTTATTAGACATAGAATTTTCAAAAATCCCATAGAGAAAAAATCCTAACTATATATACCTACTGGCGACCGCCAGTAGGTAATATATATATATATATATATATATATCCCGAACACTCCACTGCCAGCCGGTCTTTGCAATTTCACAAGAATGGCGTGCGGACCACAGTTCAGTGCATAGAATCTCCTTTATTGGGTCAAACTCTGTCGGCCATTACGCGCTTCGGCACCGAGGTGCCTTGATCACATGACACGTGAGTCAGTCACCTGACTGCTTTTATACCAACACTTTTTTCTAATTTTTTCCACCATGCTGTGTTAAAGTGACAGTGAATTTAAATTTTGTTACTGCATCAGGGATACACAGGATGTTGTAGTGTATGCATCATAGACAGTGGTTTTGTTGCACATCATGGTAAACAATCCCTTAGTCTGAAATCATAGTATAAATACCCAGCTTTACATGCATCATTCTGTCTCACAAATCAATTCATGTGCAAAATGACGCAATTTAGACAAAGTGCAATATAGTTTTACATAGATATAAATACATAAATATATAAATAAATCTAAAAATATATCATACAATCTATTTAAAATGAACCCAAGTATATATAAGAGATGGAATCTGTGCATAAATGTGATAGAAGTTGTGATAGCGCAGCTTCAGTTTTAGCTCAGAGTTTTTATTTAAAAGCCATTTTTTGGGTTTTCTCAATCACTTTGGTGCCGTTCCACGATGCTGTACATAAATGTTCCAAAAAATAAGCTCATCCAAGTTCGATTCTTTATGAAAGTTTTGTGTTGTGCAGATCTTTCAAAATGAGAGTTGAGGCTAAGCATATGAGGAACTCAAATGTGACAGTTGCCATTTTTGCTCCCATAGGATTCTTTGCTCCTTAATACAGAATAACATGGCAATTCCCTTTGCTTGGTTTGATATAAGTATGTTCAGTATTGTTTGAGAAATTAGCATTTAAAAAAAGCTTTCTGGTTGTGGTATGAAGATGTTTAATTGTAACGATATCTGGCCCATTAATTCACAAATACTCCATGGATTAGAAAAACCAATTAAAAATTAAGTCACACTATTGGACTATACAGCTTTTGGCTGACTGTCACAAACATTTTTCTATGGTGCCACCATTACCCAACACAGTGTGCCAAGGTCAGTGTTGGGAAGAAAAAATAGAAGAAGGGCGTAAGGGTGCAGCGTGAACCTACCCTTACCCTGCGACCCACGTGGGCGGGTCCCGAAAGGGGTACCCCATAAAAGAAATATTAAAAAAATATTTAATTGTGTATTCCACAATTCCTGTGTCACCTTCATGTATTCTAGACACTCCCATGGTCCTTGGGATCCTCTTGGGACCTCAAGATTTACATATCTGGTGCAGGATTCATGAAGCATGGACTAAGTATTAAGTACACTATGTCAGGGCGGCATGAAGCACTGCAGCCCTGCGGTCAAGCGCCAGGGGTGGACCTCCCGTGAAGGATTGGAGCCCTGCGCCAACCCCTGCTGTGCACAGCCTTGCACAGCAGGGTTGGCTGCAAACCAAGGGCTGGGTGCAGGGCCTGCCCGATTATGGCTAATGCTCATTCCATGTGATAGAGGGTTACCTCATACAGATGGCTGTGCACTAGGTCTGGTCAAAGTGCAAATGTTTGAGCTCACCCTGTTATACACAGCCAAAGTCCATGTGCAGCAGGATTTAACCACCTGCGGAGGGTTAGTGCAAGGACTGGCCGCAGCTCAGTTCTTCTGGTCAACTTCCATGGTGCATGGCCAATGGCCATGTATATTCAGTGACTCCTGGCTGCCCATGGTTGGTTGGGTGCAAGGAAGATACATGTAGTATATGATCACAAACCACTGAAAAAACAAAGGTTAAAGCCAAGGTATTGCTAGCTCTGATAATGCATTAACATATGTTTAAAGCCTTAGAAATTCACTGAAAAAACACAGTTAAAGTGTAGTTATGGTTATAAAAAAACACTGAAATCTGGAAGTCATGGTTAGGCTTGCAATCCATAACTTGCATAATTACCAAGCAAATCATCGCACTCACACCAAATGCAATGCTAATCATTTTACAATATTTATCACTAAATGTGAACGCACTTAAAAGCACCACACAAACAAAATAATAATACATACTCAAACTAATAAATATATCTGCATTTATAGTAGCCTCACAGTGCTAAGGATAATATAGGTAATCTCATATGCAAGAATATTTTCAACATTTGTAATTGAATCTGTTACATCAAGGGCCCCCTCCTGCTGCACAGAGCCAAAGATGTTTTTAAATCACATACCACATCCATCTGTTCCTTGCACCTACCCTCCTATTTCGTGTCAACTCCAGCTGTGCAGGATCATTTACTTTGTGATTAGTATGTTGGCCACAGGATCTAGCCTGTGGCCCTGCTCCTATCCTACCACAGGTGGCCAACCCAGCTGAATATAGCCTTCTGTCTGCGCAGAAGGGGTTGACAATGCAACCCTGTTCGCCCATCTGGCCACAAGTGGCCATTCCCTGCTACACATGTCCGAAAACCATGTGTAGTAGGGTTTGGCCAAGCTGTAGCGCACCAAATCCTTTTTGAAGAAAAAATCTTTCCCTGTATGATTTGCGGATCATCTTCAGGATTTGTAGATCCTGAGACCCAGGGAATGTTTATGGGATCAATAGAGGGTCTAGGATTCTTGAATCCTGCCCAGGATACACAAAGCCGGTCTATTTTTAAAGCGACTAGCAGTAGGTAAAGAGAGAAACATCTGCAAACATACAGTATTTCCTTTTAACATTTAATTCCTAAGCTTACCCATATATATATATCTATATATATATATATATATTCACTTAAACACTAAAGGCTAAAATTATGTTATAGCTAGGTTAGATGCTGAGAACTTAAGTAAAAAAAAAAAGAAATTCAATGAAAAGACCAACAGTTAAAGTGGTGTTATAGTTAAGTGGCATGAGCTAATGTTAAAGTACTCAAAAACACTGAAATAACTCTGTTATAGGTAATTAACTAACTATAATTTTCACCCCTTCATGCACTGCTTGTGATCTCAAATAGCACGTTACATAACTCCTGAAGTTAAATGACATCATTGATTGACATCACTGATTATATTTATATAAGAACATTGTTGAAATTAATAATGAGTTCAACCAGTGTTTCTGATAGAGTGTAATACCTTCGTGAACGTGGTAATACAACACCCTAAATCGATGGTTGGACTCTAATGAGCTTGCCAGTGTCTGCTGTTTTGCCACATTATAATCCTGGTAAGACAGCAGACACCACAATGCCATATGTTCCTCAGATTTGCTCACATTCCACTAAGCTGTTTTTTGTTCTGCACCATCTCTGTCTGGAAGACCTCATGTCATCAATTCTTCAAAACGTACAATTAGAAATATAAAGTAGGATTTGGTTAAACTCCCTTCACCCATTGGCTTCAAAGTGTTTTTCTTGGTTTGCCATTATTTCAATGGGTTGTCCATGAAGACCATGGCATTTCATTGATGGTTGCATTGTGAAATTTGTGGACCCATTAGATTTTCTTGATGGATACATCAAATACTAATTTCGTTAGATTAGAACCAGTGTGTTTTCTTTGATGTAGTTACTTTGATGATACAATTACATTTTACTTACTGTTTTTTTGTATTTTTCTTTAAGAAGCATTTGCTGCTCAGATGCCTTAGCATGTCATAAAGAGAGAGTTATGTTAATTAATCACCTATGTGCATTGTTTGCAGTTTGCTGCCATGATAACTTGCTAGAATTCAGCTATTTTTGTCCACAAAATGAAGATGCACCTAGCATTTCTTACTGCTGTAACTGGAATGCTGACCCCATGTCAAAGGTATTCCCTATTGCAATATTTCATTCATGCTTTTTAAGTGAGCCACTTACATATCAAAAATTTGCTCTGGCTTCTTTTCATATCACTGCTTTTAAGGATAGAGCTAAACTCTGTTAAAACAATCTGTTCTGCAACAGGGCCCTACTCCCAATTTTCCATATTTTAGTAGCATAATATGTTCCCCTATTTTTGTATTTTCTTTCCAGGAAAGCAGTGGGCAACCCACAAGTCACCCAACTATTGGCAAATACTTAGTAAAAAAGTTAGATCTGTTGGCTTTTGCAGTGGTTCTCTCGCAAAGCATTGCATTGACAACATTCAAATTCAGATGTATGGAATACTCACTGCAATTCTGCTATTAAAGAAACTTTTTGAAGCAGCTTGCTTCCATTTTTTACAGACAACATAAAATAATTTCTCAGAATTTGAAAGCCAATTCCTCTTTTTTGGCAGTTACCCATGGCAATAGTGTTATCATTTTATATCCAGCAGAGGTAACCTAGACAAGTGAATGTCACCATATCATACTTCATCTGATAACTCTGTGACACTGACTAACTACCCCTGACATACTGTGTATCTAAATATGTATTACTTTTACCAGGTGATACTGTTGTCTATGGAAATGGAAGAGCAACGGTTATCATAAATGCTAATGATGATCCAAATGGTATTTTCTTTCTTGAACCCTTGGACAAATCTGTGGAAGAGGGGAAGACCAACAACTTCACGTGAGCAGTGTTTTTATAATTAGCTGTATGAGCCCACCATACAATTCATACTCCCTATCATTTGATTTGGATGGCTTTTTACAGGAGATTTAGTTATTTCAAGAATTAAAAGGTGTTGAATGAAATGTAATATATAGTTCATGCACCAAGTTTCCCGGTTTGACATGTTAATTCTCACTATGTGTGGAAGATTGCAAAATGTTTGACTGTGGCAATTTAATATTTGTTATGCTAGGAGATATATACTAGAACTGCATCTTCAATGCTAAGAAATTCAGTGTTTTGGAGGTCTTGGGTTCGAATCCCAGAAATGGGAATCAGTCTTCTAATAATTTGCATAAAAGGGACAGCCCTCATTTACAGCTCAATGAAATGCAGAAATAAAGTACTCAGACCACATAAAGCAGTTTTTTTATCGTGAAGCCCCATTTTTTATCAATTTGATGGCTGCATGATGCCATGCATCCCAAATGTAATTTTCTCATGTTCCGTAGGAGAGATCAAAGTAGGTTTGGCCTCCCCCGTCTTCGTCTGCCCCTCAAAGTGTGACCACAGGAGTGCCTCAGGGCTCTACAATGAGACTCCTCCTTGTCAATATATATGTCACCCCACTGATTCAGCTGGCGGAGGAGTTGGGTGCCAAGATCATTGCATATGCTGATGATACCCAGCTCCTCTTCACACGGAACAAAAACGATGTATCCACCTCTCGAGCTAGAACATGCCTTACGACTGTTTATCAGTGGATCCTCTCCGCACAGCTCAAGTGCAATGAGGTTAAATCAGAGATCCTCTTGTTTGGAACTTTTCCTCCCCAGTTTAGGGAATCGCTCTGGCTGGTTGATTATCCTCTGCCTAATTCCATGGGTCAGTCCACCAAAAACCTCGGAATTTGGTTTCACGAAAGTCTCCGGTTTTCCACACAGATTAAGAAGCTACATGGTCTGTGCTTTGGCACCCTTAAACACTTAGAAAATTCCTCCCCCTCCTCTCTAGGGCAGCCAAGGAAATCATTACTTGCGCCTTAATCCTTTCACGTATTGATTACACGAATACCCTGTATATTGGTCCGCCAGGGTACTTATTGAAGAGGCTGAAGGTAGTCCAGAATGCTGCAGCAAGGTCCCCTCTTAACATTCTGGGGGAGATCTAGCATACAGCAACATCTGCTCAAACTTCACTGGCTTCCTATGGCTGAAAGAGTTACATTTAAAGCCCTTACCTTGGCTCACTCAGCCCTGTATGAACTTGATCCTGTATACCTCGGGAAATGCTTTAAGTGTTATGTTCCCACGAGACAGCTGCGCTCAGCGGCGCAGCTGTTGGCTGTCATTCCTCACTTTCGCCGTACAACAATTGGTGGCAGTTCTCTGGCATACAAGGCAGTGGTGGCCTGGAATTCACTCCCTATGGATCTTCGCAGTATCCAGGACCCCAAGCTCTTCAGGAAATGATTGAAAGCTCTGCTTTTTATCTAATGATCCACTGATCTCTGCCCCTGTTTGGTTTCGTGCCGGGACACTCTTGAGTAGCTGTGTGCACTATAAATGCCAATAACATAACATAACATCATTCATTCTGTTATAGGAATGTACATAGACTTGCATCATTCTTACAGACAATTAATGATTTATTTTTAAGAAATAACTCTGAACTCTTGATAGGATGATAACATCCTTATGACCAATGTAAAATAGTGTGTTATGGAACCTCCATTAAAAGGCACATTATGGAATTGTCTAAAAGTGTGAATTCTAATATTGAGAAATTATCGCCTGGGTTGTAATTGTCATGCTTTTAAGCATGGCAATTAACCTGGTAAATCATTAATGCCTAAGAGGAGGTCCTTGCTGTGCCAGTCATTAGTACTCGGCCACTTTGCATTTATTTTAATTTTTTCAGAGTTTTATATAGCGCGAACTAGAACCGAACCGAATCAGTTATCAGAGCGCTTTACATAGCACCAGTTAGGTTACATGAGGACACACTTTCATTTTAGGCACGGGGAGATTAAGTGATTTGCCCAGAATCACAGGGGGTTTTTGGCGTCGTTACCGAGACTCGAACCCAGATCCCCAGGTCCGAGGTCGAGCGCCTTAGCCGTTAGGCCAACCCCTCTCCCCTCTCCCCTCTCATTGCAAACGATTCAGAAACACAGCTGTAGAACAATACTTTTTTTGAAATTGAAAAACGATAATGAGATTTTAAACTGAATATGCACTCTTTTAGCTACTACCAGCTCATAGTGGTGTTATTTTTGATGCCTTCTAAACATAATTGTACCATAGTGTACTAATCATTACTGTAATAAAGGGTTTTTATTGGAGACATGAACATTTACTTTATTCAAGCTTTTAATTTGTGTTGACAATCAATACGTGATATTTTGCCATTTGTATGTGACACTATGTCAACATCCCACTGCAATAGGTGCCAAATGCATCCCATATTACTGTTTCTGTTAGAGTTGTACATAGAGTATTGTGAGCATACAACTTTTTAGAAGTTTGTCAAAAAGGACACTAGACCTTAAATAATAGTTTTTGTGTTTGAGTTTAAGATATCGAAAATTGACATTGAGACCCCAAAACTTATTGTAAAGATTATTCTTTCTTTCACTGCATATGTGGTGCTTACTTCATCAAATCTAAGATTTTTCACGTGTAATGAAAATGTCATACCCCACAGCTCACACTGGCTGTTTTACTATCTAGGGTTGTGAGGCAAAGAGGACATTTTGGAAATGTATCATTGTTCTGGAGGCTTTTGTGGAACCAATCAGTCCTCAGTCCAGGAGTGGAGTTTCTTGAAACATCTGGGATATTGCTGTTCATGGATGGCGAAGAGTTCAAATCTATTTCTCTCTATGCAATTTCTGATAAAATTCCAGAGTTCAATGAATTTTATACTCTACAGCTTGTGAATGCATCAGGTACAGTTTTGTCCTTAGTGCTTAGTGTAAATTATGCATATACATAAACTAGTAGAATTTGTTTTAATATTTTCTCATTTGCATGCCATATTTAATCCATAATATTGATTATTGTAGTAATTTATGTTTGTGTTTTACTTTTTTTTATTATTAACTAGACAAAGAAGACATAGACATGTGCTATGAATGTAGTGCTAGATGTACTAACCAATTATGCAGATGTTTCCATTGGCCACAAAATACGTTTTTCCCATGTATGAATCTCATTTTAGAAGTCCGACCACTTTTACTAACTCCTATAGAATTGTGAATGGTTCCCAATTCGCAGTTTGGAAGGCACTTGTTTTGGGCGTCCTTTTAAAAATGTGACTAGTACTGCATGTATCAGTGATTTGTGACAAGATTTCCACTCACAAAACTTTTAAAAGTTACTGACTGCCAAGTTGTAGTGATAACACATTTGCAAAAAGGAATGGACCCCATCCGATGCCATCCAATTTGGGAATTGTGAAAAATGTTTCTGGAGAAGTAGGCAGTGGTCTGGGAACCACTGCTAAATCTTGGAGAAACTTCATTGAAAACAATATTTTGAAAAGCGGGCCCTTTTCCTTTTAGAAGAATAGACTGCTTTAAAATACCTTATTTAACACAATCACAGACATGGTGGTCCTGTGACCCTTGCAGGCCCCCCCACTGGTTGTGGCTAATCGGTCAGATTGTGATTCAATCCATATTGGAATTTGGTCAACCGACCTATTAGCACATTGATTGGTTTGCAAATTCTACACTCATTGCAAAAATTCTGGATGCAAATTGTGACTAATCTATATGACCTGTGCAGTGATCTATCAGGCACAACATCTGTAATGTAATGTTTAAAATAAGCATTAGGAAAAGATGTGTTGCATGAACAGAATAAACACAAATGAATTTCTTTTTGTTTGTCTTTAACCAAAATAGTAACCCATGCATACTAATCCTATTTTATCATAACCCTTTAAACATCATCTTCATTTAGGTGGACAACCAGGGCCTGGTGGCCAATTAGCTGTAACCAACCTTAATGTAACTGTGATGATCCCATTTAATGATGACCCCTTTGGAGTGTTCTTTATCAGCCCAGAGAGCTTGGTAAGAGAGATGGCTGAAGATGTGGTCTCTGAAGAGGATATGTCATACATTACCAGCTTCTCCATTTTGCGACAGCAGGGTACATTTGGGGATGTCCGAATAGGCTGGGAAATATTGTCCAGTGTATTCCCAAGTGGCCTTCCTCCAGTGATAGACTTTATACTACTTGGATCTTTCTCTAATGCTGTGGAGTTTCAGCCTCACAAGCGACGCCATCAAAGTGGAACAGATGCTTTGTACTTTAGTGGAGCGGCAGATGCTTTTGGTATTGTCAGCCAGCAATACTATCCCAATATGAAGAATATACTTGTAAACTTTACATTTTCAGTATGGGTCCAACCAGAACCTAATACTGATGGGTTCATAATTGCAAAGGGTAACGAAGATGCACTAATGTACTATGGGGTAAAAATCCATACCAATGACTCTCATGTAGACCTGATGCTATACTATATAACCCAGGAGTTTAATAGCACTCATGTGGCAAAAACAACAGCGTTAAAATATTTTGAAGAAAACACCTGGTTTCATCTCATTATTACTTTGGATAATGGCATCATTGAATTTTACCTTGATGGAAGTCCAATCGCTGGAGGAATGAAGAGCCTTAAAGGGGAAGCTATTATTGATGGTGAGTGAAAACAATGCATTATGACTTCACTGTTGTTTCCTCTATTTCATTTATTGGTAAAGCTGAAGCAGTATTATTTGACCATAGCTCAAATAATTTTCATGTTAAGTTGTGTTCCCCTGTGTTGCGTCCTTGTTGTTATTATGAAATGATTGCTTGGGAAATTGTGCTAAAATTCTAAATGAATAAATACAAATCAGCAACGAAAGTAAGTTTTAACATAGAATTTTTACTGGACACAAATGCCCTTAAGAACCATCCTGGTATTTTGATGATTGTCCAGAAGATACACACTATGTGGCCTGTTTACTAAAAAATGTAAAATTATGGGAAGAGATGTATGCCTCCACAAGGCATTCCTTTTTTATTTTTTGTTCACAAATATTTCCCGAAGTACACCTAGAAGTTTCCAGGCCAACCACTGGGAAATGTCATGTGGCATTTTATGAAGGCTTCTGTTCTCATGAAGTTCTCATTTGTGAAGAAATCCTCGCAGGAGAAATGTAGCATCTTGTACTAATGAATGTTTTTACTCTTTTGCCCTGTGGAGAAAATATTATTCCCCATACAGAAAGGCATCTTCTACACCCCTCCAAACCTGAATGTAATCCGTTCCCCTTTCTATCCTGGAAGATGTATTATTTCAGTCTTGACTGGGATAACTCTCTGACCATTTCCAGGGTAGAAAGGACATTGTGTGGTGTTTTTTTTTGCAGAGTTTTATATAGCGCAAACTAGAACCGAACAGAATCAGTTATCAGAGCGCTTTACATAGCACCAGTTACGTTACATGAGGACACACTTTCATTTTAGGCACGGGGAGATTAAGTGATTTGCCCAGAATCACAGGGGGTTTTTGGCGTCGTTACCGAGACTCGAACCCAGATCCCCAGGTCCGAGGTCGAGGGCCTTAGCCGTTAGGCCAACCCCTCTCCCCCTCTTTTGGAATGACTGCAAATATTCATCTTTGTGGGTGTTCTCCAACGTTCAAGGCAAACTATGCCTTGGATGGCACACTTGAGACTTAACAGAAAGTCACTGTAGTAAATGCATAAACACTTGCCCAAAATATATTTGTGAATTCCTGGCAGGCACAAAAAAAAGATAAATTCAGTCATAAACTTAAATTTACGACCAATTTTGCCTTTGTCAAGTCACCTGATAGGTCCAAATATTTAACCATTTACAAGAGAAACTGGAAGAAAACACTGAAAACCTTCATTAAGGATTCTCTTTTTCAGTCTAAGTCACTTGAAAGATTAACCTTGCAGGACGTATATGGGGATGCGGGCCACAACCAGTTCAGTATCAAGTGATAATGTAATATTATAGATACTGGAATGCTATAAAATATAAGAATGAAGTAAGAACATACTCCTAACATATTAGACTAATAACATTATACAGCATTGAAACAAATGTGCTTAAATACTGTAGCGTCCTTCCAGCCCAGTACTCACCGGTAACTAAGCCACACATGAAGAGTTGTTGTACATGTCTTTATTCTGTTGCGTGTAAGTCAGAACTCAACATTCTAAGCCTATCTTCAACTCATCCCTACAATGCCTACATCACAGGGGGTGTACACTGGGAACCAAAAGAGTTCCGCTATTTCTTTATTTACAAGACACTACATCTTTCGCTTTGTTAAATAAAAAGTTTAAACTTTTCAAAATAGATAAATAACTAAATAGATGAATAACTAGACAAAGAAATACACAGATTATTATAGAAATACAGGCAATTATAATGCTTCAATTAATCATCGTGGGGCCTGAATCACGTGTCCTGATCGGGTCACTGGGAACCGGGGACTGACAGTTGAAGTGTGAGTGATCTGCACAGGTGAAATGAAGACATCAGCAGACACAGAGTCATCAACAGTCTGTATGGACCCAGTCTCTATATTGACATTGATGTCTGGGGAGTGATGGGCCACATATTGAAAGTGGCCTATCACTTGTTAGTGACGTCCAAGGACGCTGGGCAGTCATCCTGTGGCCTTTGGTATTAGTAATGCTAAATGGTTCAGCCACAAAAGGAGCAGCAGACTTTCTTTGTCTGTGTTTGATATGTACTCAATCTCTTCTTTTAAAGATGATGTCTTTTACATGACATCGTCTTTCAGCATATATTTTCATCTTCTGTTTGAGACCAAAGTCCATAGTATGAATGTCTCCCTCATTCTTGGTTTTAAAGTTGGTCCATTATGGCAGCTTGGTTGTCATGGCTCTTCCAAACATGAGAGTTCCAGGGCTTTCCCCTGTTGTTGAGTAAAGGGGTCGAAGGGTAAGCTCGAAGAGCAGTATTCAAAACGCCTTTGTGGTCGAGCTTCTCCAATGCAGCATGCTGAACAGCTTTCTTTAGAGTGCTCATGAACTATTTCACTAGACCATTGGCCTGGGGCCCAAGAGGAGTGCTTTTTTAATGCTTTATATTGAGGTGATTTAAAAAATCTTTGAATTCTTGACTATTAAAAGATGGGCCATTGTCAGACTTCAAAATTGCAGGTATGCCCCTTCTGTGTAGTGGTGCAATGTCTTCTACCAGTGGAAAACTGGAGTATTCATCAACAGAGACTAGAAGATTGTGTATATTCTCAAGAGGACTAAAGAAGTCAACAGCAATTCTCTCCCACACATGATGTGGCAATTCTGACATATTCAAAGGGTCCTGAATGAAGTGAGATATAAGAATGTTGCATATATGGCAAGTCTTTATTTCTTTTTCGACCCTTTCGTCGAGATGTGAAAAACAAATTTGGTCACTGTGAGCTCTCTTCATGGCAACTATTCCTCGATGTTCTTTATTGGCGATCGTCATCACTTGTAGTCTTAGACTGAAGAATAGCAATTTGTGTACCTTGCAGAATGTCGCCTTCTTGAGTGACTGAAAGTTCATCTCTTACATTTATGAACTTCAAGTACTCACTGTTATTAGTGAGAGGTCTAGAGTGCGGATGTACGACATTACAACGCATGCTTTTACATCGCATGCTTTTACAACGCGAGTTTTACAACGCATACCATTACAACGCATAGTGCTTTGGGGCGCTGGATTGTGATTTATTTAATTTACTATTCCAACTCCAGTCCCCGTGGATAGTAAGGAAGGTGTTGGATAGTAAATTAAATATATTCCCTATCCTAGAGCGCCCCCCAGCGCAATGCGTTGTAATGGTTTGCGTTGTAAAAGCTACGATGTAAAAGCACTGCGTGGTAAAAGTTGCGTTGTAAGTGATGTTCCCCCTAGAGCATGGGTACTCACTAACTTTCTCTCGGGGGCCAAATTTACAGTGTGGTTTGTGGCTGAGGGCCACACCGGTGGGGGCGGGGTCAGAGGGGAAGGGGGCGGGGCTAAAGCAAACAAAAATTGTGACCATGAGGTTAAACACAGGTCCCTGCAGCGGATGCCTTCGACCACTGAGCCACCAGACCCAGCATACACATATCTTTCTCTCTCCCTCCTTCTCTCCCTCTCCCTCTCTCTCTCTCCCTCCCTCCCTCCCTCTCTCTCTCTCTCTTCCTCCCTCCCTCTCTCTCTGTGTCTCCCTCCCTCTCTCTCCCTCCCTCTCCCTCCCTCTGTCTCCCTCCCTCCCTCTGTGTCTCTGTGTCTCCCTCCCTCCCGGTGTGTCTCCCTCCCTGTCTCCCATTCTCCCTCTGTATCTCCCTCCCTATCTCCCACTCTCCCTGTGTCTCCCTCCCAGTCTCCCTCTCTCTCTGTGTCTCCCTCCCTCTCTCTGTGTCTCCCACTCTCCCTCTCTCTGTGTCTCCCACTCTCCCTCTGTGTCTCCCTTCCTGTCTCCCACTCTCCCTCTGTGTCTCCCTCCCTGTCTCCCACTCTCCCTCTCTGTGTCTCCCTCCCTGTCTCCCACTCTCCCTCTGTGTCTCCCTCCCTGTCTCCCACTCTGTTTCCCTCCCTCCCTCTGTGTCCCTCTGTGTCTCCTCCCTCCGTGCCTCCCTCCCTCTGTGTCTCCCTCCCTCCCTCCCGCTCTCTGTTTCCCTCCCTCCCTCTGTGTTTCCCCCCTGTCTCCCACTCTCCCTCTGTGTCTCCCTCCCTGTCTCCCACTCTCTGTTTCCCTCCCTCCCTCTGTGTATCCCTCCCTCCCTCTGTGTCTCCCTCCCTGTCTCCCACTCTGTTTCCCTCCCTCCCTCTGTGTCCCTCGGTGTCCCCTCCCTCCGTGCCTACCTCCCTCCCTCTGTGTCTCCCTCCCTCCCGCTCTCTGTTTCCCTCTCTCCCTCTGTCTCCCTCCCTGTCTCCCACTCTCCCTCTGTGTCTCCCTCCCAGTCTCTCACTCTCTCTCTGTGTCTCCCTCCCTCCGTGTCTCCCTCCCTCCCTCTGTGTCTCCCTCCCTGTCTCCCACTCTCCCTCTGTATCTCCCTCCCTATCTCCCACTCTCCCTGTGTCTCCCTCCCAGTCTCCCTCCTCTGTGTCTCCCTCCCTCTCTCTGTGTCTCCCACTCTCCCTCCCTCCATGTCTCCCTCCCTCCCTCTGTGTCTCCCTCCCTCCGTGTCTCTCTCCCTCCCTCTGTGTCTCCCTCCCTGTCTCCCACTCTCCCTCTGTGCCTCCCTCCCAGTCTCCCACTCTCACTCTGTGTCTCCCTCCCTCCGTGTCTCCCTACCTCCCTCTGTGTCTCCTTCCCTGTCTCCCACTCTCCCTCTGTGTCTCCCTCCCAGTCTCCCACTCTCCCTCTGTGTCTCCCTCCCTCCGTGTATCCCTCCCTCCCTCTGTGTCTCCCTCCCTCCGTGTCTCCCTACCTCCCTCTGTCTCCCTCCCTGTCTCCCACTCTGTTTCCCTCCCTCCCTCTGTCTCCCTCCCTCCCTCCCTCTGTGTGTCCCTCCCTCCCACTGTGTCTCCCTCCCTGTCTCCCACTCTCTGTTTCCCTCCCTCCCTTTGTCTCCCTCCTCCCTCCCTGTCTCCCTCCCTCTCTCTGTGTCTCCCTCCATCTCTCTGTGTCTCCCTCCCTCCCTCTGTGTCTCCCTCCCTCCCACTGTGTCTCCCTCCCTGTCTCCCACTCTGTTTCCCTCCCTCCCTCTGTGTCTCCCTCCTCCCTCCCTGTCTCCCTCCCTCTCTTTGTGTCTCCCTCCCTCTCTCTGTGTCTCCCTCTCTCTCTGTGTCTCCCTCCCTCTCTCTGTGTCTCCCTCCCTCTCTCTGTGTCTCCCTCTCTCTCTGTGTCTCCCTCCCTCTCTCTGTGTCTCCCTCCCTCTCTCTGTGTCTCCCTCCCTCTCTCTGTGTCTCCCTCTCTCTCTGTGTCTCCCTCCCTCTCTCTGTGTCTCCCTCCCTCTCTCTGTGTCTCCCTCTCTCTCTGTGTCTCCCTCCCTCTCTCTGTGTCTCCCTCTCTCTCTGTGTCTCCCTCCCTCTCTCTGTGTCTCCCTCTCTCTCTGTGTCTCCCTCCCTCTGTGTCTCCCTCCCTGTCTCCCACTCTCTGTTTCCCTCCCTCTGTGTCTCCCTCCCTGCCTCTGTGTCTCCCTCCCTGTCTCCCACTCTGTTTCCCTCCCTCCCTCTGTGTCTCCCTCCTGCCCTCTCTCTGTGTCTCCCTTCTCCCTCCCTCTGTGTCTCCCTCCCTCCCTCTGTGTCCCCCTCCCTCCCTCTGTGTCTCCCTCCCTCCCTCTGTGTCCCCCACCCTCTCTCTCTGTCCTCTCACCTGTGTGTGTGTGTCAGCCCTCAGCCCGGGCTGAGACAGCTTCCTCGGCTGTGCGCACACAGCAGCACCAAGTACTTCATGGGTCTTTAAAAGACCATTTACATGCTAATTAGGCTTTGTTAAATTTCACCTCTTAGGCCCCTGCAGCTCCCCTCTGACAATCACTGGAATCCCCCGGGCCCCCACAGAGCAGAGTCTGAGTCCGCGCTGCTGCGGCTGTATTTGCGAACACTATTTAATTTATTTAATTTTAATCACAAGTGTCTGCAATGTCCGCGGGCCGCCCAGGAAGGCTTGCCGGGCCGCTACCGGCCCGCGGGCCGTACTATGAGTACCCCTGCCCTAGAGTGCTGGTCCCAAGAGTCATGAGCAATAATGTCTTTTAACTTTCACATGTCACTTTCTTGGCTCATGACAATGACAATTTGACATGGCATCTGGTGTGCTCAATTTCACAATACAATTGATTTAGGCCTCCGTTGTCTTTGATGAGGTACTGGGAGCCTGCAGTAACCCTCTTGAAAAATAATCAGCAGCTTTCTGCTCTTTCCCTAGTCTATGGAGAATTGTATAGTTATATTCTTGCAACCTCAAATCCCAACGTTCAAGTCGAGGAGGCATTTTAGCTTTGGAATTGCCAAATATCGCCAACAGTGCTTGATGATCAGTCACTACTGTGAAAGGGGTTACAAGAACACATGGGAATATTCACAAGCCCAGACCACTGGCAAACTTTCTTTCTCAAGTTGTGAGTAAGCACATTATGTTTATGACAGGCTTTTGGCTGGTGTGTGCTAATCTGAGCATTCGGCTGTCAGCTGTGCTGTGCCAGGATTGTGCCTAACCCGATAGGGCTAGCGTCAACTACAACCTCTGTATGAAGTTTGGGATAAAGGTAAGCCATATCAGCGGCCTTCCAATAGCTTGTTTGATTTTTGAAAGTTCTTCTCACATTCACGTAACCAATGGAAAGACACATTCTTCGTTTGTTGTTTCTCGTAACCATAGCAAATTCTCGTATGTATCTAGAACAGTAACTTGCCATACCAAGAAATGATTGTTAAATAGAAATGTCCTGTGGGGGACTAGCAGAAGCCAACACTTTCACTTTAGCTGGATCAGATTTCATAGCACCATCTGAAAATACATGGACAAAGAATTTAGAGTTAAACCTGCATCATTCAGCAAACTACATACTTGTATAAGAGCTCTGTCATTCTTTTTCCGAGTGCCCCGAAAACGAATATGTCATCTCTATAGCAAAATGCATTTACTATAGGCTATATGATATGTCGAATGACATCTTCGAAAAGTTCTGCACCAGAGGATACACCAAAACTCAATCTCTTGTAGCGAAAAATAAAATATTTTGCAAGCTCATTCAGTTCCTGTCCACTGTCATGTAGACTTTCAATGTCGCTTTATTTATCTGCAAGCGTTTTAACAGGCTGGTGTTGTGGTGAGACTCCACAAATGCCAGCGTTGATTCTGCAAATTGGCTTCGGCAGATTTGGCACACACGACCAGTTTGCTGGACAACAGCAAACTCTCTGGAAGAGCATTTTCAGTGTACAGGCTTCGTATCCTCTATCTTGTCCCCCTTTTTTAGCGTCCTGCCAGCCTCGGTACTCACCAGTGACCAAGACACACATGGAGAGTAGTTGTACACATCTTTATTCTGCTGCTTTTAAGTCAAAATATAGACATCTACACTGTTTTGTGTTTAATATTAATATTAGGTTACTTATATACCTATTTTATCCTAATTGTAAAACACTTTCATAAACAATTATTATTACCCAGTCGTATTTGTTACTTATTTTACCATCCCTGGAGGACGAATAGCTGAGTTGGTCTTGCTGAAATTTGAACATGTGATCAGCTGATTACAGATTACACACAGATCCTAGCAGCAACTTCTTTTACCTTCTGACTTATTTATGGAATTGTGTAAGAGTGTTCTCTGTGCAGGTCCCCTGACAAACACACACACATGTTTGATTATTTCTGTTCTTAAGGCATTAAGTGAGAGCCTGATGTTCACCAACATGATTACTGCCTTGCAGGGGTGCATATTCATGACTTTGTAAGTAAGTTTGAAACTAGAGTAAGGAACAAATGAATGACTGCTCCCTCTGAGTGCTCAGACTAAAACCTCCTGTTAACCACAAAGGTCTTGGGTTCTAGGCTAATTTTATTTTCTTAGGAAGTTTCATTACAGAAAGTTTAAAATAATTAATCTGTTTTCGAATGGAGGTCCACCTGTGCACAATGATAACAATTATTATATCAGCTAAGATTAATCATTCCACTTCCCTCTATGATGCCTTCTAGGAAAGCTAATTCAAATTCCATACCAGTCTTGGCACTGCCTCAAAAGAGATATTTAAAGTCACAGTGTGCTACAAGGGACTTGTTTTTGAAGACAATTAAACTTAGTTGTGAGTTGTACATATGTAACACACTCTGGTGTATTTACCGAATATCACACATTATCATTAATCTGAATCAATCAAAGGAAGGCAAACAAGGAAGGAACAAACGGAGATAGTGAGTTATATTTCAGGATAAATTTATGTATTTAGTAATAGGAAAACAGATTTACATCCTGGGAGACAGATACATGGAAATGAATTCAAGCAAGAGCTGGGAACAGAGGTATAAAGAACAAAAACTCTTCAGTTCACAGCTACCACATCAACTCCTGATAAGTATGACAAACAACCAAAATTAATTAATAAGCAATGGTCATATGTTGGTGACAAAGCAATGTTTTTTGGAGATGATGGAGGTGTCGACGTTTCGGTCTAGTATGCAGTCGTCATGTAGACCATCATCAGGACAGAACATTTCATTGCTGCAAGAGGACTCCCTGAAATTTCCAAAAGGGGATATTTTCAAATCAAGGTAGACGAAATGAGACGTGGCAACATGTCTCCAATTGGGTAAATGAAATCTTTTAATCTGCTATGTGAACAAACTTTAAAGGGTTCCGGTTAGCTAGAAATGAAGCATACAGCAAAGCTTTATATTTTTGGATATCATTAGTTGAGGATTCAAGGCAGTGGCGTGTTCAATCGGCATGCCGGGTTGTCAGATTGAACACGCCACTGCCTTGAATCCTCAAATTTCAGGGTGTAATTTTGGTTGTTTGTCATACTTATCAGGAGTTGATGTGGTAGCTGTGAACTGAATAGTTTTTGTTCTTTATACCTCTGTTCCCAGCTCTTGCTTGAATTCATTTCTATTTATCGTCTCCCAGGATGTAAATCTGTTTTCCTATTACTAAATACATAAATTTATCCTGAAATATAACTCACTATCTCCGTTTGTTCCTTCCTTGTTTGCCTTCCTCTGATTGATTCAAATTAATGATAATGTGTGATATTCGGTAAATACACCAGAGTGTGTTACATATGTACGACTCACAACTAAGTTTAATTGTCTTCAAAAACAAGTCCCTTGTAGCACACTGTGACTTTAAATATTCATTGCCCAAGCCTACAAGGGTCTATTGGGTTTCCCCTGCCTCTAACTCAAAAGAGATATGTCATCCTAAACTGCTATGATATCTATCTTCAGCATGAAAAAATAAGCATGTCCAAGCCATGATCTTGAGGTGCAGCTTGAGTCCCTGAGGCAAAATAAATACTGATCCAACCTTTGGATATATGAATTCTGATGCCACTTAGAGTAACTCACTGAGAAAAACAAAGTAATCGATGAAAATACCAGTGCTTATAACTTAGGACAGTTTTTTTCCTTTTTTATTTTTTGCTTGGTGCGTCACCTTTTGGAGCAATAACAGCTGTCAAAAACAAAGCTACCCAGAATCAGTGCAACTGGTTTAGCTGAATTCAAGCATGTCCACACATCACTTGTTTCCACTGATCAAATCCTGGCCATGGTACATGGTCCTTTGGTGAGCCTGAGGGGAGGAATAGAAAACAAGGCAAAGTAGCTTTACCGCCATCCAGAACAAGTTCAACAGGAACTGTTAATGGAAGGGTGTTCTGTACATAAAGGGGTACGTAAATATCTGTTTCTGTAATTTCTCTTTCAAGGCTATCCCCTGTGAAATGTTACCTTTGCATGTTTATTGTTTTTTCCGGTACCACATACACGCCCACTTTGCTACCCTCACACCCTCTCTACGAACATCTTCAGCATGTATTTCACATACATGACCTTGAGAGGTGAATATCTTTACATAAGAGTTCTGGCCCAATGGAATGGCTTGCTGTGGCACTGGATAAATATTATTACAACAGAACGTAATATTTATTTCCAAATAAGCTTATGAATATAAGGCTTTGATGCACTACTGAATTCTAGTTTGGAATAGAGGTATTTTTTCTACTCCACAAGTACCTCGAAACCTTTAAAAAAGAAGCACTTGAGAACAACAAATGTAATTAGTGTGAGAAGAGGCAGAAAAGGATGGCAGGTAGGGAAATAAGGTTAATTTCATAATAGCAGCACATCATAGATGCAAAACTATAAAGCATTTAGATCTTGCTGTACAGACTGGAAGCAAAGCAATAAACAGTAAGCAAGAGAAAGTCAGAAGACAAGTCTTCTCCATCTTCACTCCCATGATTTGGACCAACTTCCCCTTCAGCATCAGATCGGTGTCACCGACCCCTCTGCGGTTCAGAAAGGATCTGAACACCCACCCCTTCAGAGAGCATTATTTCTCAGTATGGTAGGATTCACCAATCACAAAAATCCTGCTTCATTGTAACATTCCTGAAGCATAACTGAGGGCGCCCACCCTTGTTCAGCTGTCTGGTGGTTCTTATCTAGGATCATGCTTTGCAAATATAAAAAAATATATACAATCCAATCCACAATAATCATATCACCAGCATATGCAAGAACCATGCAAGAGAAATTCCCAAACTTTTGGGGGAGCACACCATTAAATATGGCAAGTCGGCTATAAATAAATCAAACAGTAACGGGGATAGCATGCAATCTTGCCTGACTACTGGCACCAATTTTCCTGATGTTTTCCGATTTGCCACAGTAAGCAGCCTTCCTGCTAGGTTTTACCTGGTCCTAGGTGCCGCAATAGAATGCCTAAAAATGACTTAACACACATGGAGGGATTCCAAGTGCCCTTAGCTTTTTCCACGAGAAGGAATGATCCACAATGTCTGCAGTTTTCATGAAGTGGCTGTTTTCTTCTTCACTGCTGACATGCCTCAGATCCTAAGGACCAGCATAGTGTGTGCTTTTAAGTACCCTGCTCTAAAGCTAAAATAGTTTGTGACAAGATTTTGTACCTCCTTAGCTAAATGAGCAGCGGGGTGACACATTTCTACCAATTGAGTACTATATATATCTTCCCATTTGCACTAACAAGAGTGAAAAGCAACTCTGGTCATCACTTATCAAACATATTTAGAAAATCACTCCAAATAGATTATGGGGTGCAAGTTCTTGAGGTCTGTAACTCGCAGATTTCCCCATACAAGATCCTGGGACTAGGGTCTATCATTAATTAGCCAGCATTATTGATTGTTTGTACCTCATCAGTAACTCCACCTGATTGCTCTGTGGCCTATTCTCAATAGATATATTGTCTCCCTCTTTCATTGCGATGAAATTAATGGAAAAAAAACTCTTTAAACTCTTTAAACTCATACCCCATGTGCCCTCTCCCTGCAATAATATCAGTCACACTGCCACTATCTTTTGAGCTCCCCCTCGCTTCGGTCTGTGCCTGAACTATTTAATTTGTCTCTCTCCCTCTCTTCTCACCACTGTACAAACCCTGTCATCTCCTCCTGAATCCTAAGTGTCCCCCACAACACAATGTGCCTGCCCCCCCAACCCCTCCTCACTCCTGACCCTTATTTGCAAGCACCCCCACAGAGAGCTTTTTTCGCTAGTGGGTGGGATCACCTCCCTCTACTGGGCAAGGGAGGGTGAAGGGCATTGTCATTCATTCGGATGGGAGAATCTCAGCATGCTCTCAGCATGCCAAGAATGGATTTTATCAGCCATAACTGTCTTTATTGCTTGAAAGGAGATCTCATTCAGAATAAGATATCCACCCAAATGGATATTATTTTGTTGGTCGTGGTCTCACTCCCTCAAAGGTGGTAACACTTGCAGGAGAGTGGCTTCACTCATTGTCTCTAAATCAAAGGAGGTCTACTTTGTTGAAAGGGGAACACAGCCAAATGTCTCCCCCCCTGTTATTTGACACTCCTCCGTATTGAAATATAAGTGTGCTCTAAATGTCAGGATTGTGGTGCAGTACCTGAACCATCAGGGTCTCAGTTCGGCGACAGAAGGGGCAGTGCGTGTAAGAACTAAGGTGCCTCAACGGAGGTGTGTCTGTGCCCTGAAGATAGGGTGACAGAGGGATACTAGACTGAGGCAGCGGGACTATGCCCAAGGGCTCACATGATATGAGGTGCATTGGTGGAGCTCTGTGAGGGGCTTTTCTCTTTGAAAGACATCTGTGCTAAATTTATTATCATCCACACTCTGCAATATCAGTTTTCACTTTTCCTGTGCTGTATCTTCTGATGCCCCTAGGCATTGTGGGTGCTGTATAAAATCACAGCAGTAAACAAAGTGCCCAGGGCTTGAAGGGCAGAAGCCGCTGCCGGAGTGGCTGAAGGTGCACAGGTAGGTGGTCGGGTCACAACAGTGACATTGAAGGGGATGCTCCAGATACAGGTTTGCTTTCTGTGACAGAGCTGCAATTGGTCTACAAGCTTGGTTTATCAGGACGTAGAAAGCACATTTTGTGCCTTCCCAGAACATCTTTACAGCTATAAACAGTGCATATTCGTTTTAGTGGCTCAAACGGCTCCTGGGAAGATGCAGGAGCGGCCACAAGACTGGTTTAATAGTATTGTTCAGTTGCACGTAATGTCTTCGTGGTCCTATATAAGATGATAAAAATACTTATAACACTTTTTTATTATAACCTCTAACATGCCGTACAGCAGCCACACTGCTCTACAACATAGTTTAAAGACATTGGGGAAGCAAATAGCTCTAGCTAAACACTTATAAGGTCCCAAAGGCGAGACCTATTAGCATTGCAATGCTTGTTATCATCTGTAACTCAAAGGTGGTCATCCATGAGGGAGTTGCCTTTTCAGTGCAGTTCACCACTACAGTGGGCCTGACCTACTCTAGAAGTCGGTAAGCTATCGCTCGGAGATATCAAAATATTATACACTCACTCGTTGTAATATAGCAGTATATTAAGCAAGGTATGAAGCTGAGGTGTACCATGCACCGTAGATACACCATTTAAACAAATTCAGCCATTTCTGTACAGACAGCTTGTGGATACAGTCCCAAGTCATTTAAAATAAAAAAGAAATGTTACTTCACTATTAACTTTGTTCCTGAGTTTGTTTATGAAGCACAGTGGCAAAAAATTGTCCTGCATACTGTATGACAAGCTCAAATCTATATCTAGATCTACCTAACTTGTTTGTATTACCTTTCATAGATTGCCACTTCTGTATCTAACTCAATTAAATGCTTTAATGAGATCCATAATTTAGCGGAGGCTTTTTCTTAACATCTTCTTAGACACAGCTCTCAAGTCTCCCCTACTAATAAGGCGCGGTAGTAACTCCTTGCGCTTACATAAATAAAAACATTTTCTGTTTAAGTGGGTGCAAAATTTGCATAATTAACTTTAGTGTCATTATATGAAACTATGGCAAAATTATGAGTAGTTCATCAAAATGACTATCCATCATTTTCATACTATATTTTAATGCAAAATGCATGCTCGAGAACACCACTAACAACAGCCAGTCAATTTATGTTGTACCCATACCTTCATGGTAAATTTTGACCGGAAATTGCACCATTCCCGGTAAAAAGTTTTACTGCAAATTGTCCATAATTATGTGAAGTGGGGTCATGGCATAATCTCGCGAATTTCGTATAGCAACCGAGATGCGAAATTCTTAAACAGATTACGCCAGTGTAATTTCAATTACTGGCTCTGTTTCATCACGTTTAACTTTATACAGTTCACAACTCAGCTGAAGAAAAGTATTGTTATGCAATAACTCTAGATGTCCTTTGAGCAGGAAAAAATCAAATGAAACATTTTCTAATCTAGTTTATGTGAGCTACGGGATTTTGGTGACGTACAAGTGGCCAGTAAAAATCCCCGTTTTTGCCTCCTATGGATTTACTAATACTGTAAGTCTCAGTAATTTCGAAACAGGGGGAACTGAACTATCTGGTATTATGAGTTTTGGGGTGTTGGCATGCAAAAATCAGCCTTACAGTGCTAATTTCACATGTTTACCACCAATATTCACACGTAGACTACGCTTGCTTGAAGTAGCTGAAATCTCTGGGTGGAATAACATTGAGCAGCAGTGCTCCCACTGAACTCATCATTCTGACCTACTGAGCCCATCCGAATTAACGGGCCACTCAAAATGACTGCTTTAGAGTTTACTGGTTGTCTTTTTCATTGCAAGACCAATACATTTGTCATATATGCTATATAAACAGTGCATAGTTGTAACAGTTATAGATGTCTAAGTAAAATGTTGGATGTCCATTCTGCCTTTCATTTCAGGTCCTGGGACAGTGAGAGTTGGTGCGGGTGTTAATGGTGGTAGCAGGTATACTGGACTGATGCAAGACGTGAGACTTTATCAGCGCAAATTGACTGTAGAGGAGATCAGAGAACTTCATGTCGCTCCACCAAAAAGTGACCTGCATCCCGTCTCTGGGTACTTGGAATACCGCCAGGGAGAAACTACAAAGTCATTTATAGTTTCTGCAAAAGACGACCAGGAAGCAGAAGGTGACGAGCTATTTGTCCTCAAATTGATATCTGTGTATGGTGGAGCTCGCATTCCAGAAGAGAACACAACCGCAACATTACTGATACAAAAAAGTGACAACGCCAATGGGCTGTTTGGCTTTACAGGGTTGTGTATCCCTGAGGTGAGATATTTCTTTTATAGAAACGCAACACTCTTCAAAGTTAGCAGAAACACAAAGTGTCACCCAACCATAGGTGTTCTATTTCACAAAATTTAAAATTAATGATACAGTAAGTTAACATACCTATAATATATGTTCATTTTTCTCTCTGATCGTAAGGTTCTCGCCATTAATTGATATCTGAATCCCCACTGCTAATAGGACAACATAGCAAATTGTCCCATTAAATTAAACATCAACAACTCCTAGGGGCTTGATTCACAAAGGGCAATGCCGAAAAGTCAGAAATATAGACTTGTAGACTTACACCTACTATTTGCATACATTGGCAACTGTGGAAAATTACCAGGAGTATTTCTTGGACCGAGTGACTGTCGCGGGTTCCCAGAATAACTCATATACGGCCACTTTTAGTGAAAACTACACCAGGACGGCATCCCAGAGAAAAAAGTTGATGTTGACACCGTGAGAAAAATGAATACAATGTACATACAGAGTTGGCACATTAAATATAAATAGGATTAAAGTGTTTCATGCTTCGGTGACATAATATAACAATTTGTGATTAACAAGGTACAGTGCAATAAAATGGGACATGGACTTTATACATAATTTACAACTTGATTAAAACGTAATTTAAGATAATGCACCATGTAAATAGGTTACAATTAAGAAGCATGTAATCTAATTCAATATGGATACATACATATATACACGAGGCACAGGGCAGATAAAAGGATGCACATTCAGAGTGTTAACGATGGGGCATGATGAAAGCAGAAATACATTAGGATGTCAGAAACATGGGGACACTGGGGCAAGATGGCGGCCGTGAGGACGGCCGAATGAGCTGCTCTCCTCCTTTTCTCCACCGCTGACCTAGTTGTATGGCTATGAAGGACCTTTTCGTCTGTGTTTCTCGTATTGAAAGGAACTGAGTATTCACTAACACTGGCCTGACTGTCCTGACTTGCTTACCTGGATGATCTGGCGCCTACAGTCCTGGTTGTGGGGCACTCCGCTCCCCTGCTTTCTGGCATCCAGGTACCGATGCAACTGTGTATTCACTTCGTCAGCTGTTCCTCCGGCTGCTCGGACGCTGTCACCTACACCTGTGATCATGCCGCCAAAAGTTTCCAGTAAAGGAAGTAGGGGCCGCGGCTCAACAATCATAGCCACAGGAATCCAGACAAAGACCCCCGTAATCTGCTCCGGTACTGAGATTCGGAAGGTTAATCCCCCTCAAGCAGCCTCTGCTTCAGCGACGGAGACCATGAAAAACCCTGCCACCGGTCGGGTAAAACAGACGGTACCAGCGCTGTTTAAAGCGCAATCATCAAAAACAAAGCCATTGTCTAGCGCTCCTGCCGGGGTCAGAGGTTCCAGCTCCGGCTCCGGTTCTTCAAAATCCCCTGTCTCCATCTTGGGCCCCAATGCTGAGGTGTCGATCGCCTGTGGCAGTATTGAATCTCCCTCTGTGCTCACTCTTCAGTCGGTAAACGATTCTTCTTCTCAGGGTGAGGAGTTCACAGTCTCAGCCTCTGAATTAGCTCAAGACTTCGGTCACGCTGTGTCCGCGTCCCAGGTTAGTTCTGATACTGACATTGCCATCATCCAGCAGAAGGGATGCATGCTGGTTAATGAAGTCCCTTTTACAGACACACAGGTGCTGGAGACCTCGGGACCCCGGCGACACTTAAGGCAGGAGCTTTGAGTGTCCCAAAGGAAGATTTGGATCCAAATAGAGAGGATGACACCACAGATAAAAAAAATTCTTTATCATATGTCTCTAATTCATCAGAAGAAGAAGTAGATATACAGGACAAGGATTGGGCAGGGGATGGTAGTGACACCAGCAGCTTTCACTGGGAGGGCGATGCGGATCATTCTCAGTTGAGCCCAAAGACAGTCAAAAAATAAGAACAATTTCGGTATACCCCACTATGACTGAGGAGGCCGCTGGAGTGATGTTTTAGGATTATTCTTGCTCACCAGGTCTAGGGAATAAAAGTAGTACAGTGATTGGAGTAGTGCCTAGCAGTACAGTTACAGCGATTACTTGCCCCGAAGAAATCACGCTATCAACTTTTTATCAAGTGATGATGGCTCACAGGGAGGAGTCAAGGGCGGAAAGCTCCCCTACACAAGGGGCCTGTAGGAAACTTCAAAATTCCATCCGCAGGATTGCTAAAACTTGTTCGGATTTTTCTTCAAGGATAACAGAGGCAGAAACTAGGATCTCTCAATTTGAAGACGATTTGGCCATGCAGAAATCTAAGGTGGAAACTATACAGTCGAGTAAAGATGATACTCTGTTCAAACTGACTGACCTAGAAAACCGGGCTAGACGTAACAACTTTTTGGGTATCCCGGAGGGCCAAGAAAGCACCAATGTCCGCCAATTTGTGATTGACCTCTTTGAGGAAGCCTTCCCTGATCTCCCTCAATGGGATTGGAAGACCCAAATTCAGAGGGCACATCGCTTCCCGTTTAATCAGCGCAATGCAGGTGGTCAGTCCGACGCTCGCCCTCGTGCAATCTTGATTTCCTTGAATAACTTCTTGGCCTGGGAATCTCTGTAAGATCTGGCCAGGCCTGATTGTAAAATACCCGGGAAGGGTTGTAGCCTCTTTGTGCACCCTGACATTTGCCAAAAGACCATTGAACTGCACTGGCATCTAAGGCAATTGATCCCGAAATTTCAAGCGAAGGGTGCTCAGGTTTTTCTTTTGAATCCCTCTTAATTAAAGGTGATCTATGAGAGTCAATCTCACTTTTTTCAATCAGAGATTCAGGCCAAAGAGTATCTACTCTCCATGAAGACAGGACAAAATCCCTGATCTCTTTTTTAGTACTATCTATGGATTGTAGAGCTGTTTTGCCACCCTGAAATTGGATTGACTTTGGTGTTCCTTACAGATGGGACAATCAACCCTTTGGTCTGGTGGTGGGGTATTTGGTTCCTTCTTTCCCTTTTTTGCCTTTTGCAACTTTTTCCTTTTATTCTTATGCTTTATATAGTGGTCCTTTATTGCTCCTATTAGTTAATTTATTAGCTTATTTAGCATGCAGTAGTGAGAGAATGGGGTCTGTAGCTCAGCATCACCAGGGACCGATGGTCCCCATGCCTTTGATGTGGGAGGTGGGGAGGGGGGTCAGGGAAGGGAAGGGGGTGAGGTCGGGGGGTCAAGGGGTTGGTTGGGGGTGGGGGCACAAACAGCTTTCGCACTAAATTGTTATGGCAAACAATACAACATTTTCTTAAAGTATTATGTGTTCAACTTCATTTTAGGCATTACACTGGCTAGAAATAGAGGCTTGATGGGTATGGGTCTCACTGGGTTGTCTTGGACCAAAGATGATGGGTAGACATAATCTGATCCGGATGTGTTTTTTAAACTGCTGTGGCTTAAACAATAGGAAAAAAGGGGGATTTTGGCTAAACTTATTAGGCATTTAGATATTGATGTACTATGTCTCCAGGAGACTCATGTGTCTTGGAACAATCATGCCTGGCTGTCAGAGGTGGGTCTTGATCTTATTGCTTGTTCGCGGCAAACTACAACTACTAGGGGTGTAGCTATAATGGCCAGGTGAGGTATCTATGTCACTAAGCAAGTGAAGGTGGATCATTTTGGTTGATGGGCGATCGCTGACATAGTAGTTAGGGAATCATCAAACACCGTCTGCTCTCTGTACAGTTATAGTTTCTTGAGTGTCGAACTTGCTTTCTGGCCCTCTCTCAAAGTTTTGTGTGGGGACTTCAATATTCATTTGAGTTCTAATATTGATCTGTATAGTGATACTCCTTATCTTGGGAGAAAGAGCAAGACGTTTAAAGCAATTCATGGGCTTAGTTATGAACATGTTCTCGTTGATGTCTGGCAGAGATTGCGATCGACTAAATCTGGTTACATGTTTTTTGGCTCCCAACAGCAAATTTGTATGCCTAGATTATTTTCCTATTTACAATTCGATCCTTGAAGGTGCTATCTCCGAGCTACACCCCAGAAAATTCTCAGATCATAATCCATTAATCTTGCAACTACCCTACAGTAGCCCAAGACCAGCTGGGTCAACTTGGACATTTGAGCGTAAATTACTGTTTGACCAAGCGTATTGTAGTCATATGACAAACTGGATAACTGATTTTTTTCAGATAAACAAGGACACAGCCCCCGAGCTAACCATCTGGGATACCTTTAAGGAAGCGGTAAGGGGGGAGACTCTCAGCTTCTCTCTGTATCACCAGAAGGTGATTAAAGAGAGGGTTAATGGCTGGATTAACCATCTCCAAGAAGCAGAATAAGAACTTATCCAAGTTATTGATGACCTGGGAAAAAGGGAGGAGTGTCAATGGCAGATAGCAATCCGGAGAAACAAAATACACAATATTTTTGGGAAGAGCTTGCTGCTAAGTTCATCCAATATAAAACCGATATTTACGAGTATGGGGAAAACACTGGCAGATTGCTGACCGAAAGATTACAATATAAGGGGGTGATAAATCAAATCTGTCGTATAAAATGATAAAAATGGGCAGACGCAGGATCAACCGGATCAGTGCTTGGGGTGTTACAAGAGTTCTATGAGACACTGTATTCTCCAGAGGAGGACACTGAAGCTGTCTCAGGCGAGGGACTTCTAGGTGACTACATAACAGCAAAGGTCCCGCTGGAGCAGTTGGGCGTGCTCTCCTCTCCGAAATCTAGGGAAGAGATGGAACTAGCAATAACCTCACTGGCAGCGGGGAAGGCGGCTGGTCCAGACTCACTGCCCCTTGAATTCTATCGGACTTTTAGGAATACTCTATACGGGGAGCTTGAATCCCTGTTTTTACGTGCACAGAAAGGCCAGACTCCTGAATCATGGCACAAGAGCACCATTGTAGTCTTTAAGAAGAAGGGCAAACCAGAGCTTAGTCCTTCGTCCTATCGCCCGATTTCCCTAATTTGTGCTGACAGGAAAATGTATTCCAAAATCATTGCATCTAGGCTGGGAAAGGTTATTGCCCCCCTGGTTTCTACTCGCAAGCATGGTTTTATACCCGGTCAGGACACTTCAGATTATACCAGGCAGGCAATAGCTTTATTCGACTGGGCTCAAGTTTGCAAACAACCTTTGGAAATGATCCTGTTGGACGCCGAAAAGGCGTTCGACAGGGTCTCTTGGGGCTTTCTGTGGCAACTGCTAAGATTTAAGGGATTCCCACAGGAATGTATTACAGCCATACAAGCTCTATACATCTCTCCAAAGGCTTCCGTTCGTATTTCAGGACAAGAGTCGTGCCCCCTTTCTATTAGTAGAGGAACTCATCAAGGGTGCCCCTGCTCCCCGCTTTTATTTTCAATCTACGTTGACCCCTTTATGAGCAAACTGGATAGCAATCCAAGGATTCAAGGGTCTATTGTTAAGGACATGGCCTATAAAATATTTGCTTATGCCGATGATGTCACTATTTTTACGAAGGATGCTTGCTCTACTCTCTCGGCAGTTTATGACTCAGCAAAACTTTTTGGTGCAGTTTCTGGTTATCGTCTTAATGCTGATAACACCCAAATTATACATACAGATTTTTTTTAACCGGTAGGGCTTCCCATAGCCTCAGTCGCCATTTATCTGGGGGTTAAGATTACCTCAGCAGTAGAGAAGATACCAGAAATTAACATCTTGCCAATTATTAAAGAGGCAAATCAGACATTAGAGAGATTAGACCTTCTGGACCTTTCACTCCATGGCCGTTCTAATGTCATCAAAATGTCAATATTTCCAAAATTTCTATACCTATTCAGGACATTTCTATCGAATTTCCAGCACAGTGTATCTCCAGCGCAGAAAGGGCCTGCTCGAGGATTTTGTGGGGGTACCACAAAGCCAGAAAGGCATCAAAGTGGTTAATACTACCTAGATTAAGAGGAGGTTGGGGTCTACCCTCTTTAATGTTATACCACTGGCTGCACTGCTTCAACATATGGGAGTTTTAGTTTCAGGGGGAAGCTCAGTAGTCCCGCAGTTTGCTTGACCTACAATCTATGAGACATTATTTGGTGAAGATGCCTGTAATTGTCCAGTAAGCACCATTGAACCAAGTTACTATAAGAAAGCGAAATTTAAAACTATTCAATCGGTTTATTCTGTCTGGAGGAAAATTTGGCGCCGATTTGGCTTATCAACTATTAATGCCCTTTGTTGTCTTATGGTCTTTTGCCCCCAATTTTCCAGGACCCAATTACCTTTGGCTGGGGCCGTTTAGGTATTAAAGTACTTGGGAATTTTTTCTCTGAGGGCCAATTTCTCTCCTTTTCCGATCTTCAAGATAAATGTGGACTTCGCACTAGACACTTTTTTAAATATTTAAGATTAGGAGCTACCTGTTAAAACCCACATCAGCAGGATTAGATAAGTTTCAGAAAATACCTTTAGTGGGGATCATGAAGAAAAGATCAAGGATTGGGTTAATATATCAAACACTCATTTCCGATCTGCCTGATGACCTAATCATTCAAAATGGCAAGTGGAACAGGAAATTTGGTCAAGAAGGCACCGACTTGTCAGTCTCTCTGAAGCTGGCCAGTCAGATATTAATCACTGGTAGTTTGAGGGCTCAACATTACATGGCAGCCTTTGATTTATATTACACTCCTGGGAAAATGTCTAAATGGTCTAATTACCGTGGGTAACTTGTGTAGTAGATGTGGAACCGTGGCTGCTGACACAATACACATGTTTTTTCCTGCTCTATGCTGGCCAAATATATTCAAGATATTGAAACTTTTCTTGCTCAGATTACTGGTAAAGCCCTGATGTTAACACCTAGCCTAGTGATCTTGGGGGTGGATCAGTCACAAAACCTGTCAGGGCGCAGTAAAACCAAAAAAGGCTTTTTGTTCATAGGTATGTCTATTTTTAGATCGGGTATTACTTCTCAATGGATCAGCCCTGACTCCCCTACCTTTATAAATTGGAGGTCTCGGCTGTTGGCAATATACAACATGGAAATAGCAGTATATAGGTTAAAAGGGCGTAGAAGACCAGAACTGGGCCGTAAAATCTGGGCCCCTTTCACGGATTGGATTGGATAGGCTTAATATTTGACCTATATGCCTTTCTGTCTTTTTTTTCTCTCTGTTCTTCCACCATTAATGAGATATTGACTCATCCCGCCCTGTAGATTCCTCGTCCTATCTGGTTTTCTTTTTTCTTTTTTTTCTCTCTTTTCTCCTGTGCTATGCCTGACTTAACTTGGTTATCATTATAATGCTTTGTTTTGCCATAACTTATGTCTGTAAAATGCACCGACAAAGTAAATTTAAAAAAAAGAAAAAAAGAATGTCAGAAACATTTACTTTGGAAGTGGTGCTTGCAAAATATTAACATTTTAATATCAGCCTGTAGTTATATCAATTCTACAATATTGACTACCAGTTTATGGTCAAGGTAGGTAATCTGGAATTAAGAACAGTACATCTATACTTCCCTATATATTCTTGCCTTGTTGAATTTCTCATAGTCGATACTATGGAGTTGATTTATGAGCATGTCGATGTTTGTGACCTTGATACTGTGACTTGGAATCATGGTTTAAGTTCTCTCTTGAAAGTTAATGAGTTCTTAGACCCGAAGTTGGGGACAGAGAGCTCCATAAACACCCATAGAAAGATTCTGTCAGTATGTGTTTTTAAAACTGAGTTTCTAACAGAAATGTCTCAGAGCTCATTAAAATACAGGGTCATCATTGGAATATTAAAGTCTTGCTTTTAAATGGGCTAAGTGAGTTTTCTGGATTTCTTTGGGAGGTGCATTTCATAATGCAATCTGAACAATACTAATGATTGAACAACTGTTTTGAATTATTGCTTGAAAATGTTAGGTTGATTGTCTGTTTAAACACACGGAAAGCGTTTTGTGGCTTTTTATTAGCGGAGCAAGTTTGGATTTTGTTTAATGTAGATCTGATCATAAAAATATGGCTATTGTATACTTCCCTTTCAGCTCAGAGGTTAAGAAACCTGGATATTAATGGAATATCACCATTTGCTTAGAATCAGATTAAGCGGTGAAAGGAGTTGATAACAAAGCAGGAAATTGTGTTTTCTTTAAAAAGGAAGTGGCGACCAGGCAGGTTGATATAGATGTAAATTGAAACTTGTATAGCGGACTACTCACCCTCAAGGGTCTCAAGGCGCTTGTACGAATATCGCTGTGGAACCCATCCTAGCTTTCCCTGTGAGGTGTCCACTCCTGGACACCCCCAAGGTGAAGGCAAGGCATCCTTAGCGTTGTGGGGGCTGTTGTGGAGATTAAGCAAGCTATTGCCCAGAGTTGCAGAGTGGGACTCCATGATTGGAATAGGCACCGAGGCGAGAATTATCAGGTCCGTGGAATTTTTGAGCCCAAGACCCGCCGAGGCGGGGAATTGAACCCTGGTTCCAGGCTAGACCTCTGCATCAGGGTCTGCCGCTCTAACCATTGAGCCACACTTCTCCACTAGATAGAGCTTGTATTTTACTAGAAGGATACTATTTATTTTTGGCACTGAGATTAGAAATAATCATAGAAAGCTTTAATACGCGGATCTAAGTGCCAGAAGACTTCTAATGGAGCACACGGTGAGAAAGACATTTTAAACCCTCTTTCATTTAAATTAAAATGAGAGAAATAATGATCTTATATGCAGGCTAGAATCATTTCTCAAGAGACTTGAGGAGCAACTATTTCAATTAATTTTACAGGATTGGGATCTGATGCAAATCGGGGCAGGTCATGGGTGAGTGGTGGCAAAGACATCATTTGCAATATTAAAATATTTCAAAATAAAGTAAACAATATTCCTAGGAGTCATGTCAGGCTTGTGTGAGGTAACAAAAGAAAGACAGTGACTTTTATAGAGTTAAGGTAAATGAAAGAAGCAGAACAGCAAGGTATTTTCCATGTAGGCTCCCGAGACTTGGGTGAGAAAAGACATATCTTTGTTGACGAGTATTTTGGGGTGGTGGAAAGTGGTGCTATATGGGAGATATAGCTGCAAGTGCATTTTGAGGGACTGCTTTATTTGTCTGTAGCACGGTGGGACTAAAAGCCTCAGTAAGCATATTGACTATGAGCACTCAACCCCTTAGATGTTTTTTATCAGAATATCATTGTCAGGATATTGTCAGACAAAAATGGTGTGTCCTAATTATCGTTTACAAATACATCACCCTATTGGAGTTAATAATAGAAAATCTACACCGAATTAAACAATATTTTTCAATTGATATTTACGAGACAATATTTATGTCAGATGATATTTTTGCATGCAACATTCCATCACACAATCCTCTCACTACATTGGCGAGAAAAATCTTTCTGCACACTGCTACATGAATGTCAACAATTAGACGCTTGACTTGCATACTGTACCACAGTCAGTTCAAGCCCATATTTGGCAAGATTAGTAGTACACTATGGACCACGGCCTGCAATACAGAATCCGTCTATTTGGAGAGCTGTAGCAAAGCACTGTTTCATCTTACTGATGCAGTTTCAGCAGTGGAAATCGTTAAGAATAGGATACAATTATATATGACACAACTTCTATCTTATAAAGAAGAATGGACTTCTTCAATTAGATTTTCAACTGCACTACCCTCACTTACTTATTTATTTGACATGTAAGCACTTGTCACCTAATGGCAACTTTATACCACTATGAGGGAAGAAGAACATAAAGGAATAACAACGTACAGAGAATAAGAAAGCAAGAAAGGAATGATCCTGGAAAGCATAAAGAATTGGTATAAGAAAAAAGTTTGACTTCATTGAGAATCACAACGTAAGAAGAGTAATTGAGTGTAATAAGTGGCGTTGTAGCTGTAGTGTAGCTTAAACAAATCAATGAACAGGAATGTTTTATGGTCTTTCCTGAATTGCCAAGAGTACATTTGATTTCTCTCAGTGACTGGCAGACCATTCCAAAGACGTGGACACATGAACATTAATAATTGACCTCCAAATTTCAGTATTTTGTGCATGTGGTGAATGAGTTGAGAGACTTTGGCAGATCTTAGATTCCTTATTGCAGGTATGGTGAGGTCGCCGGTTGTGGGTTGTTGGCACCAAATCTGTACAAACCTTTGTGTGTGAAGCACAATATCTAAACTCTATCCTGTCTCGTATCTTGCTCTAAAGGAGATTCATCAGGGAAGGTGAGGTGGGTTCAGATTTCCCAAGCAAAAAGTAGATCCTTGCTGCTTGATTTTATATATTTTATAGGTTGTCATTTGTATGAAGGAATATTCCCTTGACGTTGATACAGATGTATAATATATACAGAATTATGCTGCAAGACATCTTAGATGCTTTTGATACAAAGTACAAAATATCTAGCAAACATAATGTCTATGCGTGGGATGAACAAGAGCGGCATATTGTCATATTCACAGATTTAGAGCATAAGTTGTGCCACCGAAAGCCTGGGACCAGCTTCCCACACGAGGCTCCCATTTCTCTTATTCCTTTGCAATTCTCTAGACTTAACTTGTCCTTTCATCTTAAACTAATTTCTCATTTCCCACCCTTTTTCTTTTGTCCATCACTTTGTTTTGAACAACCCTGGTTCACTTTCAAATCTATCTATTCTACCTCTCGCTCACCCCATATTTCCCTTTATGTTGTCTGCAATCTTCCTCCTAACTTCTACTTTTCTTTCCTTCTCTTTCTGCCTCAGCCTTTGCCATTCCTGGTCCTCTCTTCCTGAACAGAATTAATCATTCTCCTTGTAGAAAAGTGCCTCTTTTTGCATGGTTAGCCCCCATTGTTTGCCTGCTGTGATTTCGAACTGTAAGTGCACTGGGTCCCTGCTAACCAGGTGCCCGGTGCTAGGTCTCTTTTTAAAACACTGTACCATGATTGGCAGAAATCCAGCTGTAAGTCCCTAGTAAATGGTACCCCTGGATGTATGACGTTACAACGCAGGCTATTACAACGCCTGCCTTTACAACGTGGTTTTTACATCACAATCCATTACAACGCATAGTGCTTTTGGGTGTTGGATAGTGAATAGTTTAATTTACTATTCCAACTCCAGTCCCCGTGGACACTAGGTAAGGTTATTGGATAGTAAATTAACCTATTCCCTATCCTAGAGCGCCCCCCAGCGCAATGCGTTGTAATGGTTTGCGTTGTAATGACCGCGTTGTAATGGTAGTGCGTTGTAAAAGTTTCGTTGTAAAGGTTGTTTACCGTACCCCTGCTACCTAGGGCATGGGCCCCGAAGAGGGTCCTCTGGGGCTGCAGCACTGGTTCTGCCTCCCAAGGGCCCCTTCACAAAGCTATGGACTATGCCATTGCAGGCTGCGTGTCCTAGTGCATGAAAATCCAAAGAGGTGACATGGCACAAAGTCCTGTGTGCCATGCCACCCATGCACTGCATTAGATATATATGTCACCCCCATTTGCAGGTCTTTAGCCCTAAGGCAGGGCACACTATATCCTATGTGGGGGCATATCAGCGTGCCCCTACAATGTCCAGTCTATTCTCTGAGGTTGTAAGTTAACAGGGAAGGCATAAATAGTACATAGGCTGGATACTTGTCAACACAGGTTTCCTAGCTCCATGATGGTTTAACTGATTTCTAAGATGTTTGGTACAAAATATCTTGTCTCAATAAATCCTCACTAATGCCAGTGTTGGATTTATTAATACATTCACACAGGAGACCCTTTTAGAGGGTCCCCTGAAACCTAACCAAACACTAGTGGGGTCTCTGGCTAGTTTTCACCAGCCGGCCACCACCAGACATGTTTTTGACCACATGGGGTGAGAGGCAGTGCTCTCGGAGGACAAAAACAATAACTGCCCTGGTCAGAAGTGTTTCACACCGCCTCCAGGACAGGATGGCCGTCCTGGGTGGGAAGCTTTAAAGGCAATGCCATCTATGAAATCCAACCCAGGAACCCCCAGATAGTAGGAGAGGCCCCCTTTCCTGCTTCATTTTTGGCAGGAGGAAAGGTGGGAAAATTAATTTGATGAGGAGGAGGGTCCCCCTCTCAGCCTGCACCACCCTCCCGCCCCCCAGGGCAGAGCAGGGCAGGGAAGATAACCCCTCTCCTGAACGTCCACCCACTTTAGATGGTGAAAAAACCTCCAATCAGGGCTAGGATAGTGCCTCTTCCCACATGAAGTGGTCACTAGAGGGTGTAAACACCCTAAGAGTAAGTGGTTCTTTGGTTACTACCTGTCTTCCCTTGTAATGCCCCTAAACTCAGTATTTAGGTGGCTCCTTGAGACCTGAACCTCAGACTCATTGGACCAAAGAGGACCAGGACAAGAGAAGACCTGCTATGCCGTGTTAGAAGCCTTTCCAGCTGCAAGAAGGACTCAAAAATCACTGCTGCTCTGTTGTCCTGAAACCCGTAAGGACTCCAAGAACCCTAGAGCACCTCTGGCCTTTGAGAAATCAAAGAGAAGCTCCCTTGGAGTGATGGTATCATTCCCCTGCACACCGCAGGCACCGATCCCGTGTCGTCCGGTTTGTCGATTTGCTGCTCCTTGACAACCTCGACACAGCACCAAAGCACGAAGAGGTACCAAATCTCTGGACGGTCAGATCTGCCTCTCCATCAAGTTTGGAGGCACCACAATCTACCAGAGCCACGGCGTACAATACCCAAGGTACCGGACTCCCAATAACAAAAACCAAGAAGGAGAGTCCACCCCATGGCTCCCATAGCATCAGAAGCAAGCACCCATCATTGAGACACCTGAGACCCACTTCCTGAGTTGCCCAGCTCTCCCGAGATCGCCTCTCCAAGTTCCCTGCTCCTGACAGCAAGGACCCAAATGATGCACAACACCCGGCCCCACCTTCCCCAGCACCAACTAACCAGCTCTGCTTCCATGGTCCCTAGGCCCTTATGACCTCCAAGCACCAAGGAGACCCACTGGACTTACCCGTAAGTCCACCTGTTCAGTGCATTTTCAAATGTGCCCTTTGTCTTTGCGCACCAGTTTACAAGACCCTCAGCACTTTGCTCCCACCCGATCCGGGATGCTCCCAAAATTCTCCTGGGAGTTTGGACATGGTCCTGACATCAACCTAAAATGAGAAGGTGAACTTCGTGAAACCATTGCCTGATTTTATATGCATTTTTCCTCTTTTCCCCATTGATTTCTATTGTACATAATTGCGCACAAAAGTGATATATTTTCTAAACTTAAAAAATTGTAACTCCCGAAAGTACTTACCTTAGAACTGAGTTCTTGATCTTACAAAATACATAAAAATCAACTTTATTTTTAAAAATTGGTCTCAGATTTATTCTTGAGTGTGTGTCTCATTTATAGTCGCTGTGAGTACAACAAATGCTTAGCATTAACCTCTTCAGTGCTGCGCGAATTTCGCTGCAGTGCTGAAGGGTCATAAATCACATTGACTCATGACGGAAATGTTCCGTCATCAGCACGGGAGCACCGACGCTGATGACGGAACTGTTCCGTCATGAGCATGGAAGGGGTTAACCTATGACAAGCCTAACTTCTCACCCACACTACCTCACTTTTATCTCTGTGTACCATTTGAGGATATTCTGGACTCTCTGCACAGTGTACTTCCTTTTAGTACACTATATAGAGAACCAGTTTCCTAGTCTCCTATATTACATGTTACACTCCGAAACCGACAACAGATCTCTTTTCTTCTCTTTCATTGATCTCCTCTCTGCCTGGGTCATTTGTTTACTTCTTCACATGCGTACCAGCGCTTTTCCCGTTAACCTTTGTCATTGTGTTCTATTGCAGTTTGATTTGTGTTGTGCACATTTCATAAAGAACCATGAAGAAGGAAACAAACAGCTGCATATCTTTGACTTATGCTACCAGATAATTAAGGTGTACAATAATAAGGCTAACCAGACTTAACACACGTGGGGCCAGAGAAACAAAACCCATATTGTACAAGCTGGATATCTACTCATCTCTGGGTATTCCAGCATGACTTTTACGTGGCTCACACATCAACGACAACTGTAGAATTAAATTAACACAAGCCATACCCTTTTTTTACTCCACAGAAAAATATTATTTTCCTATGCCTCCATAAAATATGGTGCTTCTCACTCTTTTTTTACTGTGGAAGGACACCTACTCCTGCCTGTCACACGTGCAATTTTATGAGCGTTTCCTAGAAGGTTTTCTACCTGCAAACTGTTATTAGTAGAAAAATAATGACGGTTTGTGGGTATCCACTCCAACATACACTGCCAACCTTTCCTGGAGTGCCCACATTCCCTATCCTAAGTGCATTTTAAGACAGTAATGTTCCAACCAATCCCAATTCTGGAAATAAGGATTTGGAATTTACTGTCTCAAATGACCTTCATTGCGTGCCTTAAATGGAACATAAATGTACAAAAAAATGTAATTAGAAAATGGTAGCCACGTAGCATGAAGGATTTTTAGAACAATATACAATAGAATCATACAGAATATAAACTGGAGATGTTGGTGGAACTTTTGCCCTAAGCCTTCAGCCTTCTGCCATGCCTATACAAATGGGTCTGATAGTTGTTATAGATAGCATTTAAAATGACAATAGACCATTTTGAGGGGAGCATCATTCATGCTACTGTCTGTAGGTGCATAGATAGTAAAAGTTTATGTTTTATACCTATAGCACCTTCTATTCTACACCCAGCGACAAGGATTGCAGCAAGGGATCTTTAGACTCAACAGGCAAATTTGTGCATTGACATCTTTGTCAGTAAGGTCCACAGGGGACATGGAAAACTGCAGCTAGTGGTGGATCTATCCTTTTTCACCCTTCTCACCTCTCAGCTCCTTTATTTTCCACCTTTCTCATGTCCTCTGAAATCCCCTTTTCTTGAATCATTTCCTCCCATCTCAATGTGCAATAAAAACATTGGTTTGGCTGCCAGTGCTGATTTGGTCAATAAAAGAAATTATCTATTATGAATCTCTGATCTATTCTGAATCTAGTCTAGAGAATTAGGTTGTCTAAGGGTTTTAGATGTACACACAGTGAAGGAAAAGGAGGGGAAAGCAAGTCTGCTATAACATGCTCCCTGTATCACAACACTAAAAATCTAGCAGACTCTATTGAGACCATTTCATTAGATCTCAGGACAAGAAAGAATCCCTTTCTTTAGATAAGATGACCCTCACCCCGATTTTGTGGCATGCTTCATCATCAGGACTTATTTCATCCTGGTAATATCTTTCCAGGGATGGGCTCAACCTCTAAAAGAGAGTTCTTCTTGCTAAATGTAGGGTTTTTAGCAGATAGCAAGGATTACAATTTTCTATAGGAATAACCCGATCCTTTCTATTTTGGGTTCCTGGGTCAAGATACAAAAAAATAAACTGTGTGGATTTTTAGGTGACTCAATTACCCTTACATTCTATTCCTCCCAACATGTTTCAGTCAAGGAAAGGGTCTCAGTATGGTTCCTTAGACATTTTTGGTGTTGTGATAAAGTTTGTATGAATCTGACGAAATCACTGAGGGAGATTCCGAGATGTATCAGATAGAGTCCCTGTAGAGGACCCAGCCCCACCCAAGGTTTTAGCCACGAGCCTACAAGTACTGGAACCATACTTCAGGCATGTTATTCAACTATCCTTCTCCTCGGCCTGTCTTCCAGATGACTGGAAAAAAGCGATAGTTCTGCCCATAAAAAAGAAACCTAACATCAGCCAGGATATTTTAGAAAATCTCCGACCTATTTCCCTTCTCCCCTATCTTGCCAAAGTGAGCGAAAAAATTGCAAATAAACAACTGATGGCCCACCTTGAATCCAACCACTCCCTGCACGGTTCCCAATCTGGGTTTAGAACTAACTACTCCACGGAGACAGCCCTTCTAAGAGCGACTGAAACTCTTCGGGCAGGAGCAGATGAGGGTCATATTATGGCACTCATCATGCTGGACCTCAGCGCCGCGTTTGACACTGTAGCTCACTCCATCTTGCTACAGTGTCTAAACGAAGCTGGGGTCACCAAGACAGCACTAGGCTGGCTCAAAGCTTTCCTCCTGGGACGCAGCTTTCAGGTCCAAAGAGGAGCGTTTCTCTCAGACAGCATTGCTCTTGAACAGGGGGTACCTCAGGGCTCTGCCCTGAGTCCGACCCTGTTCAATCTGTATATGGCTCCTCTTGCAGATGTGGTACAATCGTATGGCATAAATTTAGTATCGTATGCCGACGATACCCAACTGCTCATCTCGCTATCCCAAGCCCCGACCTTAGCTGCAACTAATTTCAAAAACTGCATGCAGGAGCTGGCAGGTTGGATGAACCAACACTGCCTAAAACTTAACGGCTCCAAAACAGAGGTTCTTGTGATAGGTGGCAGCGATACCAGCTGGACTCAGGAATGGTGGCCGTCCTGCCTGGGACCTCTACCCACCCCTGCCGTGGAAGCCAAGAATCTAGGAGTTTGGGTTGACCCCAGACTCTCCTTTGATAGTCATGTCAACAAAGTGGTAGGGAAATGTTTCGGGGTGTTAAAAACTCTAAATCGTACTCTAGACCTTCTCCCGCTAGAGGCCAGACGTACCCTGACCCAATCACTAGTCACCTCCCGTTTTGATTACGGCAATGTGCTCCTTTTAGGGACAACGGAAAAGAACAAGAAAAAGCTTCAAGTCTTACAGAACACGGCAGCACGGCTAGTCCTTAAACTACCCAAGAGAGCTCCTTCTAGATCCGCCTTGGATGCCCTTCATTGGCTCCCCATTAGGAAAAGAATTCTCTTTAAGGCACTACTCATTAGCTACAGGATCATCTCCGGGACAGCTCCTGATTATCTCAAAGACTTAGCCATACCCTATGAGCCAAATAGAGCTCTCCGCTCAATGGGGAAGGGTCTCCTTAAAATTCCTCGCGTAAAGAAGGCCAGGATGGGTGGTCGCTCTTTCCGCGCTCTGGCGGCTAAACACTGGAATACCCTTCCCACGCACATCAGATTAGCTGAAACAGAAAACAGTTTTAGGAAAAACTTAAAAACCCACCTGTACACCCTATGATTTTGGTCTCTGCATCCAGCTACTCTCTCCACAGCGCGGGGACACGCCGGGAAGGCGTCACCAGGCGCTTTATAAACTCATTTATTATTATTATTATTATTATTATTTCCCGCATAGATTTACCTGTTTCTAAAAGTGAACTGAGAAGAAGTTTACTTCAAATTGGCTGTGAAATATAACATCAACATCAGTGGAAAAATGTGATAGGTATTACCTTATTAATTAGACCGTCTTGTATGCAAAGTTATGCTGCCATTTTTATTGTTGTTGCTATTGCTTGCAGGTTTCTGAGGAAGGATCGACAATTTCCTGTGTAGTGGAGCGTACAAGAGGAGCCCTCGACTCAGTAATTGTGTTTTACAACATCACTCCAATTCCATCTGCAAATATTAATATGACTGTCACAGATTTTGCTAACAACAGTGGATCAATTGCATTTATACCATTGCAGACATCAGAGGTAATATATGGCTTTTATTTAAGGCTGACAAGTTGTTTCTAATTAGTTAGTGGTTTCTACTTTCAATAATTGTTTTATGTCTGAATAAATTAAAAACATTATCAATTTTATAATTTGGGTATAATATATTTTTGGGAAAAATATGTCAATATAATTTTTTTTAATATGAGTTAGTTATATTGGTTACCGTTAAAAATATGTCTTTGAAAAACACTTACAAGCACACACTTTCTTAGAGTGAAATATTTTCCCTACAAATCTGCCTGACACAAACCTACCAGCCATCAGTGAGGTAGTTAAAATACATCTTTTATGGACACACATTTTGACTTAATGACTCAATATCCTATTCATACGGAACTGCAGAACACTCACTATATATTGGGTTGATCATTAGTGTTATTTCTTTCTTCTTGAGTTATTGTAAAGTACTTTGCAGCTCTTGCGAATAAGGCAGTTGTCTAAAAATACTGTTCCTATAAAAATACAAATGCAAAGCACCATGGTTTTAAATTGTTATGTATCAGGAAACATGTGCAGGGTGAATTAGGTAAAGGTGGAAACTTTTTGGAAAAGTTAGTATGTTCTTCCTAACATTGCTTTTTACACAACATCTGGGTCAGCTTAGAGAACTGGCTGATATTCTTGAATTCTCATCTGTATTACGAGTGTTCTCAGCAAAAAAAGAACAAGTGTATTGTACTAACCCCGTGTAACATGGTACAAGGCATATCTCCGGACGAACTTGAACATTTTCTGTAGAAGGCACATCTTCAGGATAAAACTGTTTATTTTGTAGTGTGCACTTTGTGGGGAAATTTCTGTATCAAAAGCCTCACGTAAGGGAGTGAGAATTTGGAACATATTTCCTATACTAGCTTGATGAAATTTTGTTTAAAAATAAACCTCCAAACCCTCGCGAAAAATGCACATTTTAAATTGCAAGAAATTGTTTTTGCAGAAGTGATTCTGCATAAAAATATCTCAGCAAAACCTCACTTATTCAGGAAGAATTCTGTCCTGTCACAAAACATATTTATGAGACGCCCTTTCCACCAGCAAAGGTTTGTGAAGTTTACAAAGCTTTTTAAGCTTTACATTCAGAATGTACATTTAATCTACCCCTTTTTTACACAGTTTACAGGCTTCGTTTGGGAATATTATCTTTTGAGGTTTCTGTAAACTATATTATACATTAATAAATACCTTGCCTATGATTCCTCTGCCAAATTGTTTCTCTTCTCACAGCATGATCACTTTCAAATAAGGCTTTGTAACATATGCTAAGTGGGTACATGGTATCCAAAGATTGCAATATTATCAATGTCTTGCTGCCTACCATATGTTTTTGCTAAGAATATGTTAAAGGGGCGCTTTAACCTCTACCCCACCTTCAGTAATTGTCATCCTTTCAGTTCACCTTAGGCCAAGTGCATTTTGGCAGTCTACATTCAGGCGAAACATCAAGGAAGTTAAGGGAGGGGGTTAAGGAACGATATGAACATACAAAAACTCTCCTTCAAAATAATAAGTCAATTGCTGTTCACCAAAGTTACACCTCCATCTACGATGTATCTACATATTCTGTACATTTTAAATAACAACTTTTAAACACAACATAAGTAACAAGAAGGAAAAGAGAACCTATATTGCAACAATGCTTCATTCACATTCAACATACCACTGCTATTGCAAAGGGAGGGCCAAATTGACTCGGTTACTTACCGACAATGTTCATTACTCCGAGTCATAGTTGTAACACTGCATTAAACTGTGTGCACTAGGACCTCCTCGGCTGAGGAGGCGGGATGAGGGAGGGACAGGGGAGAGGCGGAGCTATGCTCGAGTAAGGGCAGTTGTAGAAAGGGGATTCAAGAAAGGCAGACGTGAATAAAGGTTGGTAGCCATATACTAGACCTGAGTCTGCGTCCTCTGTAGCCAGGACACTACAATAGTCTTCCTCATCACAGTCACAAAGGAGCACCCCGTGTTCCAGACACAGCATTTACCCATAAATTAAAAAGGTCCTCACCCAACATCGCCGCCTGACAGGAAGTACCTGTCACCTGGCCTATAAGGGTGGGATCAACACAGGAAACATCCTGAAATACAAAAGCAGAAACTAAAGAAAAGACAAGAAATGTGTTCGTCCCCCCCACCACCAAGGGCAAACGGGAGGGAACATGACTGTGAAGAGAAAGACTATGACTCGGATTAATGATCATTACCGGCAAGTAACCGAGTCATTACCATCCTCGTCCGTCTTCTTCGTCACAGTCACAAAGGAGCGTATACCCAAGCGCCGGACAAACAAAGAAACAGACATCGAGGATGCCCAGGAAAAAACAATGCAGACAAGCGCAACCAGTGAACAGCCGCAAGGACGTAGTCAAAATCCCCAGAAGATCCACTTCCAACCGCAAGAAACGGGAGAAGAAGGCACTTGGGGAGGCCCAAGACGCCAAATCACAAAGCACCAACAAGGAGGCTCCTAGAAGAAGCCCAGGAGGAAGACACACACAGAGTGGAACGACCCTTGATGACTGGGGGAAGAAAGACCCCTGGAAGCAGGATGGCCAAATTCGCCCCACTTGGGGCACGAACCCACGACCCTCAGAGTAAGAGTCACATGCTGACCCTGAGCCTAAAAGCCACATGCGCCACCAACAGAGCCAGCCGGGCAGAGAAGCGGACGGAATCCAACAGGAACAGAGGCCAAAGTAGGACGACAGCCCTGCCGGGCAGCCCTAAGGGCGACATGAAAAATCCACCAGGCGAAGGGAGGTCGTATGACAAGGCAGATCACCAGAGCCCAAGGCAAACCAGGGAACGGAGCTGTATCCCCACCCGAAGGGCAGTCAAGGACATATTGGAGACAGAAGGACTGGACAGGACGAAGGCCCAGGTAGGCAGTGCCAAACGGATGGATCAGAATGCAAAGCATGAAGGAACAAAGAAAGACCCCCAGGGGGGAAATGGCGAAGCAACAACAGGCCGTAGCAGTAGGAAAAACAGTGCAGAAGGTAAGAATCCAAGATTCAAGGGAGACGAGAGAGCACTCCTGGATAGACGAAATGGCAGACCACCGGCAGCGGAGAGCAAGAAGCACAAACCACACCGAAGGAACACAAGCACAGAACCCTCTCACAGGCAACAGGGAGAAACCCCACGAAGAAAAAAGAAAACCTGCCAGTGACGGCCGCAGACCCCAAGGGTACAGACCTTAAAGCTGGGACTTGCGATGCATTACTCCATAAGTAACATGCCACGTCAAAGTAAACATCAAAGTAGACTGGCATTGCCCATGTGCCACCCTGCATGATGCAAGGGCAACTCAATCCTATTGCAAAGTCAGCCCTGGAACTCGAACGTAGAATCCTCAGCTCCAGAGGTAGCAGTACTGGCCGCTAGGCCGCAGGCCATGCTCCCTGAAAGCAGCGGCCGGAATTGAACCCAAGTGCAGCGGGAGCCAGAGCTACCAGAGACACAAGACTCACCAAAGAGCGACAACCCCATGGCAGTAACAGTGCCACAACCATTGACCGGGAACAACAACCAGGGAAACACCAGAAAAAGAACACTATCTGTGGAGGAAGGACTGGGACCATAAACACTAGTCCACAACAGTACCGCCATCAACTACCAAACTCCCAACGCCAACTGGCTGAGCGCCAGACGAAACAGGAGAGGAAAGCGGAGCGGAGAAGGGGACAGCGGAAACCACCACCAGAGGAGCAACCGCCAGGAAGGAGGAGGGGACACCAAGGCCAACGAGGCACCAAGCACCAACACCCCATGCAAGGAAGAAGGGCGGAAACCATGGCAGAAGAGCAACCTTAGGGGATGCAAGAGAACAAACCAGGGCCACCTGAATCACCCTGCCAGGTGACGAGAAACCGAAGAAGAAGAAGGGGAGCCAGCCAACCGCACGAGACCCAACGGCGCCACATCAAAAAGTGGAGGGCGAGCGCCCCTCAAAGGGCGAAGGTGGAACATGTCACATGAAGACCGGGCGGACCTAATCCCCACACAACAGCAGAAGGCCAAAGTGCTTAGGAGCAGCGAACACAGCAGCCAGCACCACCCAAGGCGAGGACACCCAGTAAATCGCGGGGAACCAAGAACCCAGAGCCGAAAGACTGAAGTACACGAGAAGGGAGTAGACGGGCAGTCAGAAATAACCAGCCGACAGCAATAGCAGGAACCTAACCAGCGTCCAGCGAGAGCTGATGCCACCAGAGGAACAAGACCTACCAAAGAGCGAAATCCCTTGGAGAACCAAGCACCCCAAGAGCATGTAACAGAGCCCCCCACGGGAGCCAAGGCCGAAGGAAACACCAGAGGGACAGAGGGCAAACCAAAGGAGAGGACACAAAAAGGAGGAGCTGACCCAGGGCAAGAACCGCAACACCCCTGAAAGAGAAGATGCACAGGAAGCCCACAGCACCAGGAATAACCTGGAGGGCCCTCATCCTGGAACAAACCAGGCTCGACCATAAACAGACAAGAGCAGGCGTGTACAGGGCTGTACGGCAGAAGGCACTAAAGGGCCATGAAGCTAGAAGGGCCTCAGAGGAAACAAGATACTGGAGCAGCAGCAACACACCAACGTGTCTGGAAGCAAAAAGAGCACGGCCAAGGGACCCAAGAAGGGAAGAGACCCTGACAGGCCCGAAACCCTGAAATACAGAGTGCAGCAACCCAGACCCAACACCGGCCCGGAAACCAACTACTACCAGGGGAAGGACCCAGGAGCCGGAGAAGGAGCGAGAACCAATCCGGCTGCCCATGAGAGAGGCAGGAAGTGGCAGAAGCAACTGGAAGGGAAGCACCATAAGGCAGAAACCGAGAGATGGCAAAGAAGGGGCACCATGGCCACAACCCCACCCCCGAAAGGGCTGGGAGGAACCACGCACAAGACGGGGATGACCAAAAGGCGCGACCGCATGAGTCACCACCAACGAGGAAAAACCCAGTGGCCAAGGGTCCGTCCAACACAACATGTGCACTTAAAAAGTGCATGTATCATCCAAGGGTCACAAGGTGCAGAAAACAGAAGCATATTGCCACCCAACACAAAGGAACTCATAATATCGATCTCAGAGGGATGAAAGGCTGAGTGGGCCTGCCAGGAGTAGACCAGAGACCATGAGGGCGAACAGAGGACCCTACAGTGGAACACAAGTCCACCAGTGCCACCAGACCGGCTCCATACAGAGAAAGGCAAACCAATCCCGCTGACTTAAAACACAGAAAAGGTTTCTGTTAGGCACGGGGAGACTACGTGATTCGCCCAGAATCACAGGATGTCGAGGGCCCCCAGTTCCAAGGTCGACCGCTCCAGCCGCAAAGCTGCAACAGGCATTCGTGAACCAGACCCGAGACACCGGGAATCACAGCGCTGTATACGTAACAAAAATGGAAGAGACAGTAACAAGGCCACGGCGATGCAAAGCCGGCCGTGATGAACAAAGAGAAAAGAAGAAGCAGCGGACACCCAAAGCTGGTGGAACCGGACCGAAAGAAGTAACCCTGGTGGCAGAGGCAACTACATAACATCACACGAAAAACAGCGCACAAGAAGCGCATGACCCCCTCATCCTGGGTAATGCGCGCTGCACAAGTAAATCCAGAAATATGGAGACACCCGGATTGGATGGATCAAGGCAGAGATCGTGCAGACACGGAAAGGAAACCACATAGGATACAAAGCCACGGGGAGTCAAAGTGACTTGCCAAAATCACAGGAAGTTGAGTGTCGATGTAGAGACTTAAACCCGGAACTCCAGGGTGAGGACATTTGCCGAAACCGACAGGCAGCATCCACTCATACTGGCAGGATGCAAACCCAAGCCCCGCGAGAAACCTCCACCATAAGGGGAAACATTGGCAGGTAAGAAGCTGCAAGGGACCCAAAGCGCCAACAGCTAGGCACGCAATAAACGCACCAAACCAAGCCAGATCCCCAGTGGGACAGTAAATTTTGCTAATAATTAACAAATGTTGAGCCCATGCTGAGGCTCGAAAACTGGTCCCCCTGCTCACAAGTCAGTAGCACTAACAGCCCAGCCCCGCCCCAAGCAGCACAGCCGCCAGTGGGGAGCTGAAAAGCATGTCAGCGGAAACTGAAAGCAGAGGCGGGACCCGAAGGTACTGTCGGAAACTTCTCCCAACCCGGGGGAATTAGAGCGCATCACTATTCCAGAACGGCAGTCCCGATTCCCAGCGCAAGTACAGCAAAAGCAGCACCGCGCACACACCAGCCTCCAAGAGGCAGTAAAAGAACACACCTGAACGCACAAGTGTGGTAGTGCATAAAAAAACACCACATGTAGGTGGAAAACGCCACTGACCCTGCACCGCCGCACCCCAGATGCTCAGCGCGGGAGCTGCAGTGCAAAGGCATACAAATATGCCGGGCAAAGTGGACAGGCAGCCGGCCCCATCGCTCAGCGCGGGAGCGACTCCAAACAAAAACCGCCGCCCCCAATGAAACATACAGATCAAACAGAAACAGGAGGGGAGCGGCGGCCGGAATTGAACGGGGACGCTAGAGCAGACCCCGGAAAATAAAAAAATATATACATTAAAGAGACCGGAAAAATGACTACCGTCCTGGTTCAGATGATGGATGTTCTGCAGGAACACAGAGAAAAAAACAGGATGTTTCCTGTGTTGGTCCCACCCTTATAGGCCAGGTGACAGGTACTTTCTGTCAGGCAGCCATGTTGGGTGAGGACCTTTTTAATTTATGGGTAAATGTTGTGTCTGGAACACAGGGTGCTCCTTTGTGACTGTGACGAGGAAGACGGACCATGATGGTAATGGACAGCACACTCATCTACAAGTGAATGTCTCTAGTACATCAGACAATCACACACAGTCTACACACCTAAGAAAGCAAGCCAGAGACCTTAACATTTTTCACCATGTCAGTGAATAGGTGTGTCTTGTGTAGAGAAAGAATTGACTTCATCAATCTTTTTCGATGTCCAGAGAAGCAGTCATTTCTTAATTCAGATTTTCACCTAATGTGATCCGTGACAGGTTTGCAGATTGGGACCAGGAGCTTAATTCACGTACAACCTCCTCCCAGTCAACACTGAACATATCAAAATACTGATTGCACTCCATTTCGTAGACACTGTATCTTTCCAGGGTGTCAGTGGGGGCACCACGGGCATCATGCAGACAAGCAAACCAGGCTGCTTGCAACAAGTACTGAGACACTTTAGGTAAATAACAATGAGAACTAGCTAAATGAAAGGAAGCTAGGTGTCCATGTCTGGGAATAAAAACACTTTGTTTTTTATGAAGACCCTCACCCACCAACCTAGTTGGTGGCATGCCTCATCATTGGGTCCCACCTAAGGTGCTGAGTGCACCTCGGGTGTGCTTCAATGCCTGATTACAGCAGAGCAGGTTTTGTGCCGTGAATGTGCAGTGAAGTGAAAGTTAAAAACTGTCCAATGGGTCCCGTGAAATTAGGGGAGTTTAATTATGGGCCCTTGGCAGTATTAAAACACGCATATGTGTGGAAGTAAATTATGTCTCAATATCCTGTGAAATCAGGTCTACATGTTTCAGCCAGACTGCGAATTATGCTGGCTTTCGTCGGGTTCTATGTGCGTAGATAAATAAGTGATGGTCAAATTATGTTCATTAGGCCAGTATGTGTTGCACACACTAAGGTTCGTTGATTAATAGAGGGGATATTCCTCTGGTTGCTCAAATCACTGATATTTTCAGACTGAGCTCCATGAATCCAGTGATGGGGTCGGACCAGTAGTCACACATTCATCAAGATCTCTGGCCCGCACTCCATACCGATCATCAAAGGAATCCCAGTAGCAGGCCACAATAGGTATGGAGTACGGGCCAGGGATCTTGATGAATGTGTGACTACGGCCCAACCAGGTTCCTGTGGTCGGAAACAGATCACTTGAGCTACTAGTTTGGCTATTGTGTCTAAAAAGCAATTGATTACTTCCTACTGTAGGAAAGTGAGTTATTGGTAGGGGCAAATGTAGGTCTGCCGCTGGCAATAAGGCCATTAACACATGATAGGACCTAGAATAGGTCTTAGAAAATTATTCCTATGCTTAACCCTTGATAACGTGGCTGCGAGCAGACAGGCTTAACTTTAAAGACAGGTATGTTAAGCATTTAAAAACACAATTGTAGTAAATAATTAAGACACAACACATAATAGAAATTCAACACCAATTTATAAAAATAGGAAATATTTATATCTTTAAAATGACACCAAAATGAAAACAATCCAATGTAGGGAACCAGAGATATGATTTTTCAAAAGATTTAATAAAATATAGCACTTAGAAGATTATAGCACCATATTGTTATACCTGCTTGCGATAGACCGGGGAAAAGTCAAAGTTTCAGGCCGGGCGCGATATAGCCCTGAGAGGCTACAGACCTGGCAGGTCCCGGTCCACGTTTCTACCTTCACACTTAGAAATTTTTCTGGAGCTTTTTCTCTCAAGGCCCCTTGAAGCTCCCAGGAATCCGGATTCGGTGAGGGTTCGCCGGTTTGACTTGTGATGAGGTCCCGGTGAATTTCCCTGGAATCCAGGCCCACACGTGATGGAAGGCAGGCAGCTTGGCTCTCATGGTTGCTCCCGGTCACCTTTTCCACGAGCGGACTTAGAAACTTTTCTGGAGCTTTTTCTCGTGGGGTCTCTTGGTGCTCCTCATGTAGCCAGATCCGGTGAGGGTTCGCCGGCTTCAGATTTTCTCTAGTCCCGGTCAATCTCTGGAAGTCAATGCCATGGAGCTTTTAGCGGGACGAACCTGGTTGGCTTGGCTGGCTCGCGGTTGAAGGCAGGCGGCCTGGCTGGCCAGGTTGAGTCGGTCCCTCTATGGAGCTTTTTTTCAAAGTTAGTCCATACTTATCCAAACTTCTTAAACTTCTTCCTGAAGTTCCTCAAGAGGTCCCAAAGTGTCTCAAACTTACTCCAAGGGTCCGGAAGCTCCAAGATGGTCCTTGAAAGTTGAGGACTTCAGTTCCCACAATCCACTTGTACAAAACCTTTACAAATTCACTGATGGGTCTCCAAGGTGTAGATTTAGTTGGTGATGTTCCAGTTGAGCTTCTTTTAACCTGTAGCTTTCAAGGAGTCCACTCTTTAGTTCTTTTCTAGCAAGATAATCCACAGGGCTGCAGTTTCAGATGGTGCAGTATTCATAGGTCAGGCCTTGGAGTTCCTTGCACAGCAAAATCTTCTCAGCAGGGCACTTTTTGCTTCATTCAGTTTCAAGCAGCAGATCTGGAGGGCTCTGCCCCTCTCAGATACTTATTCAAAATTCTCTGGGTCAAGCAACAGGCCACTTCTGACTAATGAGAGCAGGGTAACTCCTCATAGCTATGACCACATCCTGTAGAGTGTGGCATTATTTTGTCCCAGAGTGCATCAACTCTTCCAAATCCATAATGGCTGATTTTCCAGCAAGGCGGTAAGAGCTGGCTAAACACCCCCCTGGGATGGCTTATCTCCATGGACTCTCCCCCTACTATCTGCATATACCTTCCTTAAGCCTAGCCCTGACTCTGGGTCAAGACTGGCAAAGTGAAACTGAAACTCAGGCCTCCCCTCTGCCTTTGAAGAGCATAGTTTACGACTCCACCCCCTGGCCTAGCATTCCTATAGACCAGCACACTGCCCTCCCAGCAGAGTGGTTAACCCCAGGGGTTCTTTATCACCTCTTCAAAGCAGCCTGGCTAATCCACTTAACTCTGACCAATCAGGGCAGACCACTGGAAGGCTGAATTTGGACTTATAAAACAAGAAAGTCTTATAACTTCTTGTCTGTACACTTTAGGATAAATTCAACAATATAATATTGTTGGGTTTTCCCCTAACATTCTAGTAAGAGCTTGAAGGGTATCTCTATCTCCTTCCTATCAGGAGTTATTCTTTAATAGCTCCCGGCCATGTTAACCTATGGGCCATGGGATTTGCAATGGAGAAAATGACTTGGGCCAGTTTTCTAGCACCAGGGACTATAAAAACATATTTTATAAGTATTTCCCCAATTTCTACAGGACCCCCACCCCCTGTGCAACTAGGGGAGACTTTAGGGGTAGTGAATCTGCAGAAATATTGCATATCCTCCTTAGCCAGTGCTCCTAGCATCAAAGTCGAATTTGGGCAGCACTTTAACACAATGTGGGGAGTGAAATGTGAAATTTCACTTTACCCAGGCATATAAAAACTAATTTTTATAAGGGTGTACCTTATAGATAACTGACCCCCCACCCCTGGGATACCATAGGGGAGACCCTGGGGGTCCCTAATGTGCCAAAACATTATAGGTTTTCCATTTTTAAGTGCCCCTACCACCAAAGTCGAGTTTGGGCACAATTTACTGTTTAAAAGCAGTCCTGGCACCCAGTGCTGGTTTTAAACTGACCTCAGGCTTCAGCTGTGCACCCATGCTGGTGCAGAAAAAGCTGCTGGCGGCCTCTAAACTGGCATGCCTCAGGGTACTGGGGACTTCTGGGTAGTTTCAATCCCCTGCCCTATTATATAGTAGGGGCCTATGGGGTAGGTCATGCCAATTACAGGGGTATCCCACCATACCATAGTGTAACTTTCTCAGTCACTCACTAATTTATTCATAGATTACATTATTAAAATAGACAGAATTAACACGCCATAACATTTGCAAGTCAAATCATGTAGTTAACATATTCAAAACATACATTGACTGATTCTCTAGAACAAATAGGCCATATAGCAGGCCAGCATGCATGGTAAAAGAGGATATGTTTATCAAGGAGTTTGCAATGATAACTGGGTCAACCTCCCGGAACACTATTTGCCAGCTACATCTTGGAAAACTTTTCCTATACTTGCCGCCTCTTGTCCTGCCACTTCTTCTTTAAATCGCCCACTGTGTGTGCTTCCACATATGTTGTGAATCAATAGCACTTTTTACCCTAATGCATTATTCTGTTATATTGTTTATATAGCAAGCACAGTTTGGGTATCTTTTTTATTGCTCATCTAGCAATACATCAGTATTATTTTTTTAATTTAATTTATAATTTGCCAGTCTATGTTGTCATTGTATTATTTGTCAACCTTTTATGGTGGATTGTGTACTTATCTTGTAATTCATCCCTTTTGAAGAGGATTGTGTATATTCATTTATGAGGTGTTTAGCCTTGATGACTATGAGCAGTCATTGCCATGAGAGTTCTGTTACAAAACCTATCTGTGTGGTCTATAAAAACAATCACATCCATAAATAACTATCTTAATGAAACATCTGCCAGATCCTATGCAGTTGGAATACACACTATGCCATGAAACAGTAGTCTGTTTCTGCATATGTAATCTGACACTGGGATGTCCTGACAAATACCCTTACAGAGCCTCAACAGAGCTATTTTTTGCATGCCACAAGTACTCCTCCACCCATGTAGATTTGTGGAACCTTTCAGGGATTACAGCATATAGTCAGCAATCAGTGTCTCACACAGACTATCCCTTCTCAGGTGACACCATAAGGAGCATCAGAATGTTATTGCTTATGATGTTAAAGTTTCGAGATATAGCACAATCTTGATCTAACTTGAAGAAATAAGGGCCATATTACAATGGCGGTCAGACGAGCGCCCGACCGCCATCCCGGCGGGCATGGGACTGCCCGACAAGTATTCGGAGGTCCCACCCGCCAGATTAGAATGTGACCGCCATGTAGACGGTCAGAAACATCGCTTTTTCTATTGCAGCTTGTGCTGCAAACCGTGAAAGGGGCACAGCATAAGCCGCAATCGAAAAAGAGATGTTTTTAAACATCCACGCACTGTGTGCCAGACACCACATGGTGCCTGGCACATGGAGCATAGATGCTTGGGGGCACCACATGTGGCCCCCTGGCTATATAGCGGAATCCCAAGGGAGACAGGGGTCCTGCTGGGGGCCTCCAAAGTCCCTTTCTGATCCGCCATGGGAAGGCTGTGGGAAATGGGCATTGTAATCCCTATGGCGGTGCCTGTAAAGGCACTGCCTACTTTATAGGGCTTATGGTGCTACCAATGCCCCGACGGGCTCCTTGAGCATGTCGGAGGCGTCGGTCAGTCCCTCCTACCGTTGCGGTACGACCAATCACATTGTAATGAGTCGGTCGGAACGCTATCCTGGATGTCGGTGGGAATGCCATCAAACTGCCTGTTGGTGGGGGTCCCACTGACATCCTAATGAGGGCGATAGGCTGTGTCCTGACAAAAGCTCTCTGGTCATACATACAAGTTATAGATGTATTTTTATCACCGTAAAATAGGTATTTACACGTATCAACTTTTGTAGCTCAGGAAATCCCTGTTTAATGGGAACCTGTTATACAAAGACTGTGGCTATAATAGTAACACTGTATTGCCATGGGGAGTGGTTAGGGGGCTACAGGATCTGTTCTGATGGCTCTGCCTTTATGCTAGCTGATTTGTTGTTAGCTTCTATTTTATTATGCTGTAACTCCCATCCCCTGTGATATGTTTTTATTTATTTGAGTAAATCCTTATCTTACAATATTTTTGTGTGTTTTAAGAATATCTGCCCAGGAGTGACCACATTAGCTTTCACACATCTTGTTACTACCATTTCTTCAATTAATTATAGTGCTTTTAACACAAGCGTGCCTCTGTAGTGGAACTTTCTAGGGATTGTAGGGTGTTTCTGTCCATGTCTTTTACAATTAACCACAGTACATTTTTGCAGAATGATTTGGAATTCTTTTCATAAATGCTCGGAAGATTGAAACCGTTTTTTCCTAGGATATTAGTGTAGACCTACTGGTTGCAGTTGTCTGACAGTGGTGTGTTTCAGTTTCATGCAGCATGGTTTGGCTGACTTAGGTTTTGATAGTCTGGGCATAAATGCTTGAATCCTGTCCTTGGGGAGTGAGAAAGCATATGAGATACATGGGCAATTCGAATAATATCAGGAACTTTTATTCCCCCTAAATATATTTGCCAACACAGATTTTGTTAATAAGATAGTTGTCCTCAGAGCTTCATGGCTAATTATTGCTATCTAGCTTGTCTTGCTGTTGTTGTCATTATTATCATTCTTCTTCTGCTCAGAATGATAACATTAATAATGTGTTTTCACATAGTGCTTGCGAAATTAGATTTTGGGGCTTCTGGGTGCTCTACACAACAAGTATTAGCAATTAAAGTAGTGTTTAAATAGAAATGCAATGCGAGTAGACCATGGGTGGTGATTATAGACTATGGGTGATAATAATATCCAGTTACAACCCTGCAAGCCTGTCAGACTCTGATAGGAAGTTGGTCTTAAAAATATGGTGTTATTAAACTCTTCAACTGCAGATTGTAACTCGTGACATTTTGATCTTGGTTTGCCCCTACTTAGGTTCTAAATCTTCATGTTCTTGATGACGACATTCCTGAGCTTACTGAACACTTTCGTGTGACGTTGGTCTCGGCTGTTTCTGGAGATGGAAAAATGGGATCTACCCCAACCAGTGGAGCTAGTATTGATCCAGGGAAGAAAAGTACAGACATCACTGTCAAAGCCAGTGATCACCCGTACGGTAGGAACACAGAAGTGGGCTGCATTGAAACTCTATGAGCCAGATACCCAGCTGATGCTTCAGACTAGACATCTGTGCCTGCTTTTTACAGCACATATTTTATCTTATAGAATGCAGATGGTTCTTCAATGTACTCTTGGTCTACCTCTCAATAGAATGTGTTTACTTTGTATGGGATTGTAAGGTATTTTAGAAGAAAAAAATTGTATGTATGTATTCCTAGATCTGACATGTGGTTGGTGACATTTATTTGACATGTTATGTATATCTAAAAATACCATTGTGTTTTATGAATTAACATTTTACTCTTGAAAATGCTGTCAGCTTTCACATCACTGCTCAGTAGAGAACATCCTTAATAGTAAGAATGAGAGGGTGAATTGGAATATCTATGAGATGAAAATCACAGGACTGTCTTTTTCGAAGAACAATGCGATGCTGTTCACAGTTTCAAAAGTAAGCTGCACTTAGTCCTTTGATTCTGGGGGAGTTAGATAATATATATAAAACACTAGGTTAAGGAGGGCCTAAGGGACATTTAAAGACCCAGCATAGGTTATATCCCCTGTACTGATATATAAACAACCTAAAAAACCTATGGGTCTCTCATCTGACAATCTAATCAGGAATATCTACTGGTACAACATCAGCAGCACAATGGTATACTGATGGAAAGACAGGAAAAAAGGATTCTGATTTAAGGCGTCATACAGAAAATGGTTAACCCTGTGTTAGCATCGTTTAACCATGTTGTTGGATTCCCATCAACATCGTGTGTGATCAATATTATCATGTGGTCATCCGTCCTGGGTCTGTGTCTCTAGATCACCGAGACAGCTTTAGTACCCACCATGGACTCATAGTTTGCATGTACCAACACATGGACAACCATACGAATCTGATCTGACAGGATCGTGCAGTGCAACAAAAGCAAAAGTGTGTGCAAGATTAAAATAGGATAGAGAGTCTCAAAATTGTTTTATTCAGCCAAGAACTCTTCCTAATTTAAAACAAAGAACAGCGCAAAACATAACTTTACACATTATTTTTGGTATCTTGTTTATCACTATACACTAATTTTGCAGTCGCATCGTTATTAGAACAGAGGCCCTGAAGAAAGCCTAGGGTCCGTTTTCCCGTGAAGGCTGAAACATGTTGGCCCCCATGCAGATATTTGTTAAACTGCAGTTATGTTTTGCGCTGTTCTTTGTTTTAAATTAGGAAGAGTTCTTGGCTGAATAAAACAATTTTGAGACTCTCTATCCTATTTTAATCTTGCACACACTTTTGCTTTTGTTGCACTGCACGATCCTGTCAGATCAGATTCGTATGGTTGTCCATGTGTTGGTACATGCAAACTATGAGTCCATGGTGGGTACTAAAGCTGTCTCGGTGATCTAGAGACACAGACCCAGGACGGATGACCACATGATAATATTGATCACACACGATGTTGATGGGAATCCAACAACATGGTTAAACGATGCTAACACAGGGTTAACCATTTTCTGTATGACGCCTTAAGTCAGAATCCTTTTTTCCTGTCTTTCCATCAGTATACCATTGTGCTGCTGATGTTGTACCAGTAGATATTCCTGATTAGATTGTCAGATGAGAGACCCATAGGTTTTTTAGGTTGTTTATATGGAGTTAGATAATATGCAAGCTCATAACCGAAATTAAGGCCTGATTTAGACTATGGTGGGCAGCCGGCCATCCGTCTATGTTGCAGAGATAATTTCCTGTGACATCCTGGCTGAACTACCGCCTGCCATATTTTGAGATTTCTGTCTGCCCACAAAGATCTGTGCTTCAGGGGAGCTGCCATCACAGTGAGTCCTCTGAAGGCACTGGAAGTTTGATGAGGATCTGCCGTGCTTCTGGCAGTCACTAATCATTTATTTGTTTTCCACAAACACACTCCCAAATTAGGAGATTGTTTTTGATAAACAAGAAATAAATCACCCTAATACTCTGGGGTTTTTATTTTAGTGTAGGGGATTTATTTTTAATTTGTTTCAGTTTGGACCGTGACCGTTGTCCCGAACTAAAAGAAAAAAACCCAAAAAAAACCAAATGCATTAAACTGTGTGCTCTAAAATCTGATGCAATGATGGTTCCGACTCCATCGGGCTATGGATGTAGAGTTTCTGATGGCAGTGGAGGCACCTCCGTCAGAAACATCACAGTTTACCCAACTCAATGGATAGTAGGAGAACCATAGGTTTGACAGACAAGATATTGTGCGCAATTTGTGGCAAAATACCTTGTCCTCCAAACACTATTTTATTACCTTTCTTTTTAAAATCATGTGTACAGTATATAGTTTAGGTAAATATAATGTAAAGTGAATGCACAAAAAGAGAAGAGCAAAAATCAAAGCACAATCAGCAGACCAGAATCTGAAAAACTGTTTTAATTCATAGAGTATGGACAAGCACATATGTTAGCTCTGAACCTAAGAATAGAACACAATCCACCAAAAAATGATAATCTTTACATCTTAGACTTAGAACTACTGTATGCATAGATTTACACATTTTTGGGGGATTCACCAAAAAGCCCAGGGCTTTTCATGGTCAGCTTCTCAAATCATAGAAACCCCTACTGCACTGCACTTATTTTTAATGAGTATATGCTGTTTGGACTGTCCACAGGAGTATGCATAGTTGGGATGTTCTTTATGGGATATTTTTTATTTTTTTTCAGTATATGGAAAATGTCTTTCCCTTTGGAAGGATCCCTTCTACTATTCCTACTAATATTATGAAGATGCAGGGGCCTTCTTCACACCAAATATGTACCATAGCCTGGCCCTCTTTGGCCCCAATGATAAGTGCTCAAATTTAATGTGATAAAAAACCAGTGGATGTTTACAAAAATCTGCAAAAATAAAATGTGTGGATGTTTTTCACCTTCCCAGTGACTGTTATTCTTCCTGCCTTTAGGTCACACACGTTTCTAACGCAGCGCTCAGTTACAATCTCATAAAATCTGCCTTTCCTAATTTCATTTTGACATTAATATATTCAGGAGAAATAATATTCCAGGTTGTCAAAAATTGAGTTGAACATTTTTGAAGGAGAGACCCTTAAGATGAATAAACTCTATCTGACAACAGAGTCCCAAGAGCAGTTCCAAGAGCAACAGGCACCACCCAACAGAAATCTGTGTTAAGAACACACAATATTAAACCATTTACAATTCAGTAATGTAAAACATTACAATCTCCAAACCCCTTTAGAAAAAAGAGAAATGTCATAAGCAAGAAAACACTAAAATGTTGAAAATCGGGTAAGGGTCACTAGCTAAAAACGTTTTTAAAGTTTTGAGGCAAAAGGTGCCAAGGTAGAAACAAGTGGCAATAAAAAATGATAATTTGTGGTTGACGTGGACCAAGGTGCAATTTAAAGCCATCTTCAATTGGAGAGGAGGTTTGATAGGTCAAACAAGTCATGCAGCCAAAGTTGCATCTTCGTTATTTCTCTGTGCTTGTGAAGCACACTGCTGAAACACCTACAGCCCCCGGGTCTTCTCGGGAGGCTCTTAGTTGATATGTATCTTCCCCAGGGCTCCTGCCGGGCCCAGTCCACAGTGTTTAGGTGGGCACTTTTGAAATTTGGCGTCCCTCTGCCTTTTATGTCCCTTTAGCAGCAATATGAGGACAACGACTTGATCTTTGAGAGCACTTCTAGTCCCTCGGTACCAGCAAGAGTCAGGAAGCCTTAGGTCTTCTTTCGTTCAGCTTTCAGACTGAGGGCCTGATTTAGATCTTGTCGGACGCATTACTCCATCACAAGGATGATGTTTATCCCATACGCCGAAATGTAAATCCAATTATATCCTATGTAAATTTCAGTGGACAGGATATTGGCCACTGCGGTGACGTAGTAACCCATCCCCCAAGATCCAAATCAGCCCCAGAGTCTTTTTTCTTCAGTCTGTTCCTTCCCAGGAGCAGGAATGTTATGAGGAGGTGGGGGTGAGGTGGCAGTATTATACTGTGTGTTCTCTGACCGCACCTTAGATATCTATATCTGAGCAAAAATCCAAAACAAGGTCTTTTAGTCTTCGCTTGGAATCCCAATTATAGGTTTGAATACCTATAAAGCACTCAAGGACTTTAATTTCCAGATAAACAAGATACTAGACCACCTCACTCCTATCCGAACGAGAATACCCTACAGACAAACTCTATCGGATCTGTGGTTTTCTGAGGCTCTCTAAAAACCTAAAAACAATTCACAAAACTTGAATCAAAGTTGTAAACAGACTATGAGATAGAGGTAAAATGAGAGTTAATACTAGCTATAAACCAATATAAGGAGTTCAAAAATAATTTGGGGACTGAATACTATTATACTCTGCTCACTAATACCAAAAACCCTATTAAAGAACCTTTCAAGAATGGTTGCGGCACTAAGACAGCCCACCAATGAAGCCTGCTCTATCACACATACATAATTTATAAAGAATTATCCAAATGTTTTAAACATTGAGAAATATATTTTAATTTTGAGAATCATGATAATACTAGCTTGACTGTTGCAAAAGACAAGTTCACTATCTAATAAAGAGACATCGTTGGATGCCTTCATCAGTAGTCCTACTTGTGAAAGACTGTCTTATGAAAACCAAATCGGGCTCTCCACTAGACCCATGTCCACCATGGGTACTTCAGCTTGTAAAAGAGGAAGTCGCTTCCACTATCACTGACATTTCCAATCTCTCTATATCAATGGCAGAAGTTAGAACAAATTGAAAACTAGTTAATGGTCAGGCCACTGCTAAAAAAATCAGCAGGCCCCACTTCACCTGGTAATTAAAGGCCTATATCCCGCCTCTCCCTACCTGGAAAAATTCGAAAATTATTATCTTCCAACTGGCAAACTATCTGGAGACAAAACAGTTTTTTATGGATCCCATTTAAGATTCAGAGCTGATCATAGCACTGAAACTATTCTGGTCACCACCACCGATAAAATAAGGATCACCTTGGACAAGACTGAATCTCCAGCTCTGTTTTTTTTTTTTATCTCTCTGCCACCTTTGATACAGTCTGCCACTCTACCTTACTCTTTAGACTCTCTGAATTTAGGTTGCCCTCAGAGGGCTCTGTTCTATTTTGACAGACTGAACTCAGTTCATAAACCTCCCTCCCTATTAGTCCAGTTATTTCTCAAATGACTATGGAGTACCTCAGGGTTCAGCGCTGATCCCCTCATTTTTGTTATTTGTATGGCCTCAGTGTAGCAGGAAGGATTGATATAAAGCCCCCTAACCACTTCTCTGCACCTAAAAACTCTACATTGGCTACCTGTAAGGCCCTGTGTCTGGGTCACTAAAGCCAAAACAAAATGAGTCCTGTTCGCATCAGGAACAATTTCTCTATCTACCAACCCAGGCAGTTGCTTCAACCCTAATCAGCTCTTCTAATTAAATCTGCAAGACTTTTCATAGCTAGGCAGGCAGGAAGTAATTCTCCTACCCATCTATTAATCTATGGAATTCACTCCGCCCACATTTGAGAAATATTCCAAAGCAGCTAAAAAGAATACAGAATAGGCACGCCAAACCCTGGTTCAATGGCTGCCTAAATGAGGAAAGGCGCAATTTAAGGCTTCCAGAGAGATTATGGAGAATAGCTCCAGTCATCGCTCACCTCAAACACCTAAGGGCAACAAGAAGCTCCTCCAATAAACACATCCGAAGTTCCAAAGCAGAATACTTTAGGGTGCAGCTAGTCAATGGCAAAAACGGATGTATGACGTTACAACGCATACTTTTACTCCGCATACCATTACAACGCGGTATTTACAACGAATACCGTTACAACGCATAGCGCTTAGAGGTGCTGGATAGTGGTAAGTATAATTTTCTATTCCAACTCCAGTCCCCGTGGACACTAGGGAAGGTGTTGGATAGAAAATTAAACTTATTCCCTATCCTAGAGCGCCCCCCAGCGCAATGCGTTGTAATGGTATGCGGAGTAATGGTCGCGTTGTAGTGGTAGTGCGGAGTAAAAATTGCGTTGTAACAGGTGTATACCGGCAAAAACAGACCCAAAAAGATATACAAAACCATTAAACAACAAGCACCCTACAAATCTAACCATCACTCGGTAAACAGTGGGACTTTGACTAGTAGTGAGGAGTTCTCTTCATATTTCAATGAAAAGAAGGATTGAATCTGAGCTGCAACTCGCCTTCCAGTTGCTGTTAACCAAGGTCCAGCCCAGTCTCATACCAGTGCAGCATCATGTTAGTTTCCCCACTATTTTCTATACTTAAAAAAATAGCGCTGCCTGGAGCTGCTTCAAAATCCCAGATGAAGCTGTTTTACTCAAAAAATTAGCAGCTATAAAACCTTCTAACCACTTCAATGATCCTCTGCCAACCAAACTCATCAAACAGCTTATACTTTCCATTTTCTCTCTCTGGCCTAAGATTGGCAATGCTTTTCTCTCTCATGAGATGTTTTCTCACTGCTTTAAGATAGTACAGGTCACCCTAATTCTAAAAAAATCAAATGCGGGCCTGTATGACCTCAACAACTGCCGCAAAGATAAACAGGAAATTCTTCAAACAATTTCATATAATACATTGCAATATGTCCATGATATACAAACTGTCATACACCAGACTAGCCGTTTTTGAAGTTTATTTTATCTAACGTACAAAAATATATTCAATGGTTCTTTATCTTTTAATAAATATATGTCCATCAATATTTTTTATACATAAACAGGAGAGAGAATACATACAATAAAATGATTCTATGTATTCACTTGGTGAGGACCCACAACAATACCACAATTGAACAAATGCAAAAACATAATATTTCACAGTGAAAATAACAAACCCAACATAGATCCTGAGACTAAGCAAGACAATACAAAACAAGTGAACAATTAACATACAAGAGAAAAGCATTCACAAAAAATAAGCATAATTGTTCATTATATAGATACATATAGTATAATCAGTACTGTACATTATGGATACTTTCATAAACAGAAATGCACTGACGCGCGTTTCGCAAGTAGACAATAGATGAGCAGATCCTTCATCAGGGATCTGTCTGTATGGAAATATTCAGCGGCAGAAAGCCATCTGCTCAAAATGTAGTCACAATGATTATCTGACTGCGCAGAGTGCTCACAAAGGCTCACAACCAATAGTCTGGGAACAGGAAGAAATAAAATGAATGACCTGATGCAATTAAAAGCAGGGGCACTATGGAGCCAGAGAAAAACAAAGTGTAATCATGTTGTAACACAGAGCAATGTGTGTCAAAAGTCAAGAAAACTATGCCCATTAGTAGAAAATATAAGGACCGAGTGCAGATGGACAATACACCCAAAATGTCGTGAGAATTTAGTGGTGATACCAAATAAATTCAGGAAAAATCTACTGAAAAGCGAAGTCCATGAGAGTGTAGTATCAAATGCACATAGATGTAGATGCATCCACATCACTACTAAGTATGTAACAAGTGCCACTCGATCTCTGAGATATCTAGGAAAATATTTACAAATATAAGTAATCCAAACTGCCAAGAATCCTGCAAATAAAAGGGCCCTAACAAAAAAACATACCTAATAATGCTCGAAGTACCAAAAGGGCAAACATGGCTCAGGGGCCCCGATCAATGGATCCTACCGGGATTGAACCTGGCAGTTAAAGCTGAATATTGACAAGTCTTGAAAAGTCAGTGAAAAATGACTAGACCCTGCTGTCCTGGCCAAAGAGTTGAAAGTTTATGCAGACAACGATCAAACTAGGACTTACCTGCATAACGCAATGTGAAGCGGATCCTGTTAACCGGGGACAGCCGTACGTAAATTCAGCTGGTAAGCTAACTGACTTCTCAGGGTGCTGATAAGCACAGGAAGCGTGCGGACCGTGTTAAGCAAATGACAGACACCTGGAACACGAGCGCCACGTGTGGTTCGAGTACCTATGGATTAAAGGCTGACTCTCTCAACAACTACCGCCTTATCATCAACATCCTAAAACCACATTAAGAAGTTTCAACTCCTAGATCCTTGTCAATCTGGTTTCGGATCAGGTCATAGCACTGAAACAGCTCTGATACACATTGTCAATGATGCCCTGAGAATGCTAGACCAGAACTTACCCTGCTTGCTTATACTACTTGATCTCTCCTCTGCTTTCAATACAATCAAGCATAATAGTATTATTGGACATCTTAAGAAGAAGATGATGCTATCTGGTCACATTTTAAACTGGTTTGCCTCATTTCTACATAAGAGAGCCCAAAGAATCAAAGTCATTCAAACCCTATCTGATACTACTACGGTCACGATTGGAGTTCTTGAAGGATCCATTCTCTCACCCACATTATTTAACTTGCTCATGGAACATCTTACCGAACTTCTGAAGTTCTCAGACACTCATTAGCTGATGCAGGCTGATGACACACAATTTTATTTGAAAATGGCCTCACCCGAAGACATCAAAGTGCTCGACAGCATCTTACTGAAAACTAGACAATGGGTGACCCAATTCCTCCTGATCACACCCTCCCCCCATCCTAAAATCACTTGGCCCCTATTGAAGAATAGCTCAAACAACTCACTGCCCTCAATTGCGCCTCACACATTATCGACTATGTATGTAAGATCATATCACTGCAACCACTAGGATAGGCAACTACCATATGAAAATACTAAAGAAAATCTAATCCTTCTTGCCCCCTGATGACTTTCAATTAGCAGTCCAAGCCCTAGTCATCGCCTGACTAGATTACAGGAGTGAAACTCTCACAGGCTTACCCAAGGTTAAACTGGCTCCACTGAGGGACAAATTGAACTCAGCTAGTAGGCTCATTACAGGATCCAGAGATTCAATCACATTACAGCAGCTCTAAACCATTTAAATGGCTCCTGTTTGAACCAAGAATCCAGTTGAAGATAGCTTTTGTGACACACAAGGACCTTCATCACAACACCCTTGTCTACCTAGCCACAGTCCTCTAACTCTGGTGGGAGTCAGTCCTTGAGAAGCACTATCTCCTTATTGCTGAAACCACAGATGTTAAACAAAAAGAAAACTTACAACTACTCACACTCTGGTCTAGTCCAAAGAATTTGAAAAGCTTTGCCGCTGGAAACCAGGTCAAATCCCTCACAACTGCCTTCTAAAAAGAAATAAAAATGCTTCTGATGAATATATTCCATCAGGAGCAGTCCTAAAGTCACTCCGCTTGTCTATTTGCATGTTGGTCTACTCCTGGTCCCCTGATCTACCAGTTAGATTTATATGCTGTATACTGTATCTGTCTCCATATTTTTAATTGCTTTTTACATATGCCTCCTTTCTTTTTCTCATGTATGTATGATCCGAACACTGTATGTAAAGTGCTCTGATACCCTAACGGGTCACGTTCATGCTTTATAAAGCTCCATAAATAAATAAATCATAATCATTTTTTAAAACAGTGTAACACTTGACTTCTTCAGCCACCTTCTCCTCTAACATCCTGCCTCCCCCCTTGTGACATATACCTGTAGTCTCAGGATGCCTTTAGGAAGATGCTTGTGCTTTATTAATTGGTTTCATTCATTCACTTGCCAGTGACTGAAAGACATAGGTCTCATGAGGAGAAAGAAAGCTCTACTTCACTGAGTAAATGCGGAGTTCACTCGGAAAACTGAAAGCCTTACTGTGGTGGTGAAAGTAGTAGAGATGAAAATTGAGGAACTAATCAATCATATCTTGTGGGTGGAATAGAAACTGGTGAAGACCATTGGTATTGAGCAGAAGCTAAAACCTGAAGTCAGATTTCACAGAGAGTTGGAGGAAATGTCCTCCTTTAAAGGCTCTGCTATTGATGTCCTTTCAAATGTTTAAAATGAAAGTTGAAATGTCGGATAATCTGAGTAGGAGTGCTCATCTTAGCATGTTGGGTGACCAATTGTCACTTTCAGTGGATCCACTGATGGTTTTGATGGAGAAGGTCTTGGGGCATCTGTTGTCTGCATTTGTTGCGGAGGGCCTTTGTGATGTGAGGATAGACACACTGTGAACAGAACAGTAATGTTGATACTTCATTCTGCAGAATATGTGAGACAAAAATCTGTTGAATAAATTGGTTTAGCGGTTGAGGTGGATAAAACCCTACTCAAGCAGAAACCACAACCCATGTCAGGCTGAAGTCACAAGCAGACCCCAAATTAACCTGTACTCAACCATCTAGTAGCTTGGCAAAGAGCAGTCAGGCTTAACTTAGAGGCAATGTGGGAAGTATTTATGCGCACTTCAAACAGCAATAATATGAAAATACACATCAAGAAAAATCCCACACCAATTTAGAAACATAGAGTGCATTTTAAAAAAGAAATCAAGACCACAATGACAAAAATCCAATTGGTAGAACCTGAGATATGCCATTTTGAAGATTTCAGTGAATATAGTGCCATAAAGCACAGAGCTCCAACTGTGGAAATCTGGTTGCGCTAGACCGGGACAAAGCAACAAGTTCACGATGGACCACGATGGAGCATGGACCAGCTAGAGACACCCAGTTAAGCCTGCTGAACAAGAGGACCTTAAATCCTGGTTTTGAAGAGTTGCTGAATCCAGCATTGAGGCTTCGTATTACAGCTGAGGTGATGCAAGGTCCTGGTAGGAGATGCATTGTGCAGCGTTGGTTTGCAGGTTTGCGATGCGAGGTTCTGCGTTGTCGTTAAGGAGGCCGTTGACAAGGGGATTGCGATCCAAAGTCCTGTTTCAAGGATATGTTGCGCACTGGCTGGTTTTGAAGAAGCTGCATCACTTGGGATACGGAGTCCTGTGTAATTTTTGCGGCTGTTGTTGATGAGAGGCTTGCGATGTGAAAGCCTGCATCAGGATATATTAGCAGCAACAGTTCCAATGAGGCCGTGAGGGAAAGTCCTTGCATCAGGAAAGTCCAAGCAGCAAAGACAATACTTTGATTCTGCTTGGGGTTGCGCTGTGCAGCAGAGGAGATGCATGCGTCAGTTCAGCTGGATCCACGGATGAGCTGGCAGAGCACCTTCCGGCTCAACTCTGAGTGTCCAGGACAGGGGTGGCACCACTTGACAAAGTAAGACTCACCGATGGCTAAGTCCAGGTGCTGGGTTCAAGGTTTTTGGAGCATTGAACTATTGGTTCCATGGGTGCTGAGCACTGCAGTGGATATCTCCCGAAGGGCTTGAACCTTCACACAATGCCAGACTGAAAGCTTGCTGCTCCCTCTTTACGTTGTGCCTCTGCTTGAGAACTGGATTTTCCACAAGCTGGCTCCTTTATCAGTCTATCTTGACCCTCTGCTGCTCTCTAGCCCCTCTAAGACCCTATGTGAGATCTTTGGCGGCATGCCTAGACTTCCTTCAGCCCTATTATTGCTCCTCTTCTATGTGTTACCTGGCCCAATCGTGTGGCCCAGACCTGGGTCATTGACATCCTCCTCTGGGCTCTTGCGCCACTAATAGCCTTACCTTTTTGCTCTGGTGGGCCACAGACTAAAGGCACACATCGAAGGTGGTGTGAGGTACCCAATCCCCCCTCACCTGAAATTTCCAGCCTCCATCATCTCGCCCCTCCACCTATATTGTTCGGTGCCCATCTATCAACCTACTCCTGTACAACATCCTTGCATCAGGAAAGTCACAGTAGCAAAGACAATACTTTGATTCTGCTTGGGGTTGCGCCGTTCAGCAGGGGAGGTGCATGTGTCAGTTCAGCTGGATCCACAGATGGGCTGGCAGAGCCCCTTCAGGCTCAATTCTGCTGGTTCAGGACAGGGGGGCACCACTTGGCAAAGTAAGACTCACCAATGGATGAGTCCGGGTGCTGGGTTCAAGATTGTTGGAGCATTCTGATGTGGAGGCTCTAGTCAGGATGCCAGCCAACTAGCCTTTAAAGTCACTCCGGGGTCCTGGGTTCACCAGATGCAGGTGCAGTCCTTCTCACCCAGGCAAGAGGGCAGAAGGCAGCAGGTCAGTGATCCTTCAGAGCAGCAGTCCAGCAGTTTGGCACTCCTTTCAACAGCACAGCATTGTGTCTTCTCGCAGAGTCCACAGGTCCAGAAGTGTGCAGAAGAGTTGGGGGTCTGAGGTCCAACATTTATACCTGGTACCCACTTTGAAGTGGAGAAAGCTTTTAGAGGTGTCCATCCCCCTGAGGTGTCAGGCATCCCCTCCCTCCCTCCCTCTCCTGGCCCCAGCTTGTCTGGGGTTACACAACAATTGCGAAAAACCTTTTGTGATAGTGCTCAGGCAGAGCTTTTTGAATGTGCAAGGTTACAGCTACTCCTCCTCATTAACTCATATTAGCCCATCCTGCCAACATCCAGCTTCCCGTTGTCTCACTGCTGGGGAGCAATACACAAAGACTAGCTGCCAGCTACGCTTAGTCATGTGCCTTAAGAACAAACTGCAGGCACCAAATGTTTTCGACAAGCAAATGACAACTTTCTAAAAGTGGAATTGTTAGAGTTGTGATTAAAAATCTGACTTTACCATTAAAGAGGGCTTTCAATTACAATTATTTAGACTTCACATTTGATGTGTATACCTGCTCCCAATTTGAAGTTACAGCTTATTAAATGTAACAAGGTAACTCCAATATTATCCCATGGGAGAGGTAGGCCTTGCAGTAGTGAAAACAGAGTTTAGGTGTTGTTCACTGCCAGGGCAAGTAGAACTGTAAAGTACATCTCCTACTTTTTAAATACACTGCACCCTGCCCTCTGGGCTGTTCAGGGCCTACCCTAGGGTTAGACTATATAAAAAAATAGAGATTGGGGCCTGGCAAAAGGTTTATTTTTCCAGGTCAAAGTGGCAGTTGAACACTGCACACACAGGCTGCAATGGCATCCCTGAGACATGTTTAAAAGGCTAATGAAGGCGATGGCACAATCAGTATAGCAGGCCCACTAAAAGCATTTAACTTACAGCGCCTGGGCACAGGTAGTACCATTTTACTAGGGTCTTACAAGTAAATTAAATATGCCAATTGGGTGTAAGTCAATTCTACTATATTTAGAGGAGAGAGCACAAACACATTAGCATTGGTTAGCAGTGGAAACGTGCGCAGAATTCTAAAGCCAGCAAAAACGAAGTCAGCAATCTGTAAACAGCGATTCATAGGAACATGTGATTCTGGACAAAGTCTGCCTTCTGTTCTTTCTCTATTAGAGTAATCACAATTTAATATTGAATAGAGCACTACTGGATAAACTGTCTATTGGACTCTGATATTGGTTGGCCTTCCAGTTCGACCAGGGTCAAATTCCAAGGCAACAGAATAATCGTTTCACAAGATGGGAGCTTGACTTTGGAAAGGGCGTGAACCTGGTTTTCTTGTGAACATGACGGCAGCTCAGTGGAGTGTGACCTTGTTGGGATGGGGTTTGTGATATTGTCCTGATACAGGGAGGCTGGGTGTGGTTTTACTTGTTGGAGGGAAGGCTAGGGAGCTGAAACTAGGGAGTTGAGAGTTGTCTAGCTCACAGTTTGGAATTTTGTCCAAGGGTTTGTATATTACCTCTCTACTTTTCCTTTCCTTCCCCTACCTAGACCCCATGTTGCCTCTGATATATAGCCTGTAATGCAGAATTGGCCATGTTGTTAGCTACTTGTGAGCATTTTTCTTTGTGGATCATTTTGTGTTAATAAGGACACAACTGAGTTCTTGTTCTTTGAGGTCATGACTTTGTCTCTGTGTGAACCTAATTAATAGATTTAAATATAAAAATGCTGATTGAATAGGTTACCAGAGATTCTCAACACAGACATACACACAAGGATAACTACGGCAATACCAAGAGAGAACTTACCTTCATATTGCATAACCTGGAAGGATAGCAAAAGACCTGAAACTACAATGGAGGGGTGCAACTGCAGCACAGATGGGAGGCATTTGACTAATAGCTACATAGATAGTGGACTCATGATTAAAATCAGCAAAAGAAATCTAAGTCTCCAAAATATATATTCCACAAACATGCTACGTTTCTAATAACATATCATACAAACAGTAATTAATTTTCCATCATTGAGTTCAACAGTCACATAATAATAAATAACTTGTACACATACTTTGTGCCATTGAAAAAATGTATAACGATTAACAGTATTATTGTAGGATAAATGCAAAGTTAGAGCACAAAAACGAAGTGTTAACAAATATACACTACTTCTGTCTTCTCTCACAGATAAAAACCATACAAAAATGGCCCCCTGTGTGCCTGCAGGGCTATTGGCTTTGCCAATGTGTGCTTCCTGGGAAGGGTTAATATTAAAGAGTAATACCAACTATTCAAAGATGGCCTTCCATTCTGCCACACAGTTGGCCATCTGTAATATTTTTTGTAATAATTTAATCGAAAAGTTAGTAAGCTCAAATGCATGGCGATCTTTGAATCGCTAGTAATATTAATGATGATAACAACAACAAGAACAATAAGAAGAACAAGAACAACAACAATAACATGAACAAGGCAAAAAAGAACAAGAACAAGCAATTTGTAAAGCGCACAGCTGCTTCTACCAGGGCATCCTGGCGCTAAGCGGAACGAGTAGCACACAGGCACTAGAGGAATAATACAATCTAAAATCAATCACCAAAGAAATAATACAATCTGACAGTTATTCAAAAAGTAAAGTCATTAACGTCTTGTTTAAGTTTAATTGTGAGGGAGCTCTTCTCAGAGCGAGGGAAATGCCATTCCATTATTTGGATGCTAGGAATGTGAAAGATCTGCCTCCTTAATAGCTTTATGGTACCTTGGTCACTTGCAACATTATAAGGTTATTGAATCTGAGAGATCAAGATTAATACTAAGGCCTTAGTCTTTTCCTTATGTATAGAAGTCCTTTCTGAATGTAAGCTCTATAAGAAAATATTTAAGCTCTAAATTTGATTTGTTTGGTGACTGGTAACCAATGCAGATGTTTCAGGTGGGGAGTGATTGAATGTCGATTGTCGGAAGGAGATTCTCAAAATCAATCTTGCCGCGGCCTTCTGGACAATCTGGAGCCTATGGATCAGATAGGTAGGAAGACCTAAAGACATGATGTTAGCGTAAACCAGTCTAAATGGAACTGTACCATGAACAATGGTCTTTCTGGAAGAGTCTAGGACTATATGAAGCACTTTTTTTGAGATTTAAGTTTAGCAAAGCAAAGAGATGAAACATTCTGATTTTGAGGTGCGAAGGAAAGGGTGTGTCAAATTTTATAGCCAGATTTCCCGTTGTTGGGATGGGTATAGGAGAAGTTCTAGGGCCCGATGTAGGTCGCCAATTACCGGTCGGTAACGGCCGATTTTGGCCGTTACCGACCGGTGTTTGGGTTTTGCTATGTAGGGGGCTGAAAATTACAGAATCGGTATATTTACCGATTCGGTAAAATTACCGATTCGGTAAATTACCGAATCCGTAAATATACCGATTCTGTAATTCCAAATGTAGGTGGTACAGTTTACAGTGCCACAGGCCCTTATAAATTCGTTATTTACCATGTAATACTGTTGCATGGTAAATTACGAATTTCTGTGTACATGCACATCTGTGCATGTACACCTGTGCAATGTGGCACACATAAATTCCCTAAGGGCATGTATGTGTGTCACATTGCACACAAGGCAAAAACTGGGGTGCTACAGGGTGTCAAAGTGACACCCTGTCCCCCTTGGCAATTCGGTATTTTTACCGATTCTGTAATTACAGAATCGGTATTTACCATTGATTCCTATGGGCTTCAAGGCCCATAGGAATCAATGGCAAATACCGATTCTGTAATTACAGAATCGGTAAATACCGAATCATACCGATTCGGTATTTTTTACCAAATGAATACCTACATCAGATTTACTGATTCATGAATACCGAATCGGTAAAATTCAGTATTTATGAAGCGGTAAATCTGATTTACCTACATCTAGCCCTTAGTTCTTTAGGCCACCATCTGCTTGGCTCAGAAGATCAATTTGCTCTAAAAAAATCATTTATCAGAGTTTAATTTGAGGCAATTGTTGTTCATCTATATAGTTGCTCCTCTTAGACCCCATTTCAAGTTATCATGGCCTCCTTGTTGTCCTCATGAAAATGCAGCAGCAGTTGAGTGTTATCTGCATACACGATCTCCTACTTTCCCCAAGATTCAACCAGCTTTGCCAATGGCTCCAAATAGATATTGTGTGGGGCTCAAGGATGATACCTTTGGCCTCCGTATCTTAATGGTCAATGGGCTGATTTGTAGGGAGGAAGTTAGTCTGCCTGAGATCTATCCTCGAGGAAAGATTGAATCCATGTAAAAGCCTGTCCATGGATCATGATCTACATCTGCCTGTCAAGCAAAATCGGATGTGATACAGTATTAAAGGAAGGCAGTAAATCTAAGAGAACCACCAAAGCCAAGGAGCCCTGATCCAGGTTGCCTCATGCAAAAGATTGTTAGATTCCATGAATCTAATAATTTAATAATTTTTAGATGACACATTTCTCCAGAATCTTAGAAACTGGAGGCAGTATAGAAATGTGTCTGAAGTTATTCAAAACTGTTAGGTCAGCTTTAGGCTGGCAGGTATCCTGGCAGTAGTTATAGAATTGTTAAAGAATTGTTGAAGATGTGATTAAGTGCTGGATTTATGGCAGCTGATACAAACTTAAGATACAAGAAGGGCATGGGTTGAAAAAGGAACCGAGACTTCCACTTAGATAGTTCCTTTTCAGAGGCCCCAAGAGGTATGGTATCAAAAACAGGTAGTTGAGTGTCTCAGTCCGTGTTGAACTCATCTGGGGAAAAAAGAGACCCCTCACCTGTGAACTTAGAGTAGTGGTCTCAATTTTCTCCCCCCCCCCCCCCAAAAAAAATACTTGAAGATATTGTTAAATAATTTCGAGGAAGGGGGACTTTCTTTTCCATAGCAGCAGGGGATGGAAAAGATTGAACAATTTTTTTAAGTTCTTATGGGGAATTAGAAGCTGATAAAATTTGCACTGAAAAATATTTTTGTGCATCGATATGTGAAATTCCCTAAGAGGCCATTTATAACTATTTTTTTGCATCAGAATTGCAAGATATATGCCATTTTATCATGAGTGTTTTATAGAAACTTTTTGCTTCCCTCAGAAATTGTTTAAGTTAAAGTAAACCAATGAGCAGTAGGTTTAGCCTTTTTTAAAGGCAATTTTTGAGGAGGCATTACAAGCTAAGACATCAGTCAGTCAATTCTTTTAAATTGACTGCATCTGAGTCTGGGGCACCGGTTAAAAGTGGACAGGAGGTGATCTGAAAAAAAGCACTCAGAAATGTTATACCATGCTCTAGACAATCTAGGTAAAGTTAAATTAGGCCCATGTTACAGACTGAGTTCGAAAGAAAAACATACTAGAAAGTGAATAGACCAAATAAGTGTGGAAGAGGGGCCAACTTGAAGCTTGGCAAGATTGGAAAAGATGAGGACCAAAGAGTGGCCCACCTTATGTGTGGAGTCAGACACCAATTGCACCAAATTAACACGCTCCAGCTGTCATCTGAGAAGATTAGCTGGCTTGCAATTAGGGTCATCCATATGCAAATAGAAATCGCCCAGAATCGTAAAATTGGCTCAGTGAAAGGAGAGCTGGGCAACCACATTAATAGGATTTTGCAGAGAATGATTATGACTGTCTGAGGTAACGATAACAAAGGGATAAAGAAAAAGTCGATGACATTTTTAAAGTGAATACCAAACCCTCTAGTTTCCCTACTCCATCAAATCTAGTAATAGAGCAGATGTAAAGGAGAGGTGAATCACTGCAATGCACCCGCCTGTTTTGCCCTCCAGATTTAGATGTTAAATAAATTGAGAAACCCAGTGGGATTGCTATCGCAAACTCAGGTGCTGATGTTTCTTTCAACCAGGTTTCTATAAGGAACATAAAATATCACTTATCACCTATAAGTAGATTATATATGTTGAGGGCATGTTTTGGAAGAGTTCGGCATTTAATAAGACAGGCAGAAAATGTTTCTAACAATGCATGACAAAAAAAGTATAACAAAAACATAATACAAGGCTGTTAGTGTGTCTGTTCACGTTAACATGGACTGGCATTCAATTTAATTTTGAATGTGTTTTTTGCAGTTTGCCAATTCAAAGTATACGAGTATTGCAAAAGACAATATTTCGGCAGTCAATGCTAACCCTCGTGGCTTTGCCAGTGCTAGGCTCTTAAGGCAGGAACAGCTAGACAGATTTGCAATAATGAAAAGAGGGGTGAAACGCATTAAACGTATACATCATGGAAGGTTGTAATGTCTTTTTAAACATCCTACATTTCAAATGACAAACATATTTCAAAATGTAATTTTATCTAAAAGGCACATAATGATAAATACGAGTAGTCCTTGCTATGATCACGCAATGAACGTGGAATTATGCATAAACTGCAAAAATGCGTCCAAAGGACTACAGTTTTTAACTCAGTATGATGTAATCTGAATTTGATGTCCACGCACTTCTAAATTCAGTGATAGTGCGAAGACACTCTCGTTTGTTATAACACGCCACAAAACGACACAATGTAAATGGGGGCATAACACAATCTATTATGCTTGTAGTAATTTAGTTATTTGAAAACATAAAAAATCATTACAAATTTGTACAGCAGCTAGATGTTTTTCCCAAATCAAATTGTTACCCACAGATAAGTAAATCATTGATGTATCATTATCCTCATAGGCAGATAGCATGACAATACGCAATTAGAACCACATACATCTATCACCCATCCCTTAGTACTCAGCGCCAAGAAACCATCCGGTGTACGAGCGCTTTACAAATCTTTTTAAACATAATATAACATAACATAACATAACATCTATTATACAGGGATGAATTTGAAACACACAACTCACAGACTAATGTGGAAAGGGAAATTGAAAGCAAATCTAAAGAAAATGATGGCAATCACAGAAAAAAAGTCTGTGGGTCAGTATGAGCACAACACCAAACTCCATGATGTTTGTCAAAAAGTCCAAGATAAGCCAATTTTGCAGTTTTTGGGTAGTATTTGAAAATATTGTCCTTCCATCATATACATATTCCCTAAGGAATAGCCATGATATAAACTACATCATAACTTAAACTCAAGTGTTGCAGAAAACGTATTAACATAAAACAGGATATGTCAGGAAACCCTGTACATTTATTTTTGTACTACCGAGTAAACAATGTAGGTTTTGGACTAGTAATGCATATTTATTGTGAACTTTGACAGACGCCTGAAATATGGTCTTTTATTTCCATTAGGATTACTCCAGTTCTCTGTGGGACTTCCTCCTCAGCCCGGTGATCCTTTGGTCCTTCCTGCTGCCACAGCTCCAAGCATTACCGTGAAGGAAGAAATAGGACAGGCCAGGCTGCTGGTAGTGCGGGCCCAGGGCCTTCTGGAGAGAGTGATGGTGAACTACAGGACTGTCTCAGTGACCGCTGTCAGTCCTGATGATTATAGAGTAAGTAAAACTAATAATAATAATACAAATGTGACATGCATTCCACCGTGGACATGCAATGACAGCATATGGATGTTGAAATATCCCATGGAAAACCTGTCAATTTTGAGTTCTTTTTTACCACGTTCCTTTTCCAGTATTGAATCTTATGAACACTGAAGATTTAATTTTACCAGGAGAAGTCTAAAAAAATCAAATATATATTTCCCAACGTTTTCAATGATGATTTTAAACTTTGTAAAACTGCCAATTTGCTTTGATAACTTTAGAAAGGGCCTGGTTTTGCTGCTAATTTTCTATTTAACTCTAATACGTATAACGACTGTTTGGGAGTGTTTGAAAACAAATTACTTTTTGCCTAAAAGACCATTCAGTATTATACTCCATACTTCCCTCCCGGAAACATTACCACAGTTTGCTGCCTTCGAAAACAAGCGTTGGCAAAGCCAATGGTATCACATTTGTCTTTGAAAATGTGTTTTTTTTATAGTTGGGCGCAGAGTGCGGCTCACCTACTTACAAGTTCATACAAGCAAACGTGATTCATACTCTGCCTATATATTAGCCGTGTCTAGCACTTTTGTGGTTTGTGTTTTTAATTGAATACGTAAAGTTATTCATCTTGACTTGTTTTATTGCTGTTGTCATATGTATGAACTGATGATGATTTGCTTAATTTAAATAATATTCAATAGTTCTAGCACTTGTTATTGCCATGGTAAATGCTACATTGTGCTGGCACTGTAAACTTACCTCCATCAATCAAATATAAGGATATAACCTACAGTAATACTCTTTCAGTTATTTTGTTACGTTATGCTATATTGGTTCGTGTAGCGCACTAATCACCCAAGAGGGTATTCAGGCTCATGAACAGGTATGTAGATGTGTGGTTCCCAAAGTGTTTATAAGAAGCGCCAGGTCTTCAGCTTGTAGCAGAACTCCAGAAGTGCAGAGGAGGCTCTGATGCGTTGAGGGAGGGCGCTCCATGTCATGGATCTGATGTAGGATAATGAGCACCCTCCAGTTGTGCTTTTGTTTTGCGGACGCAGGAAATGTGTGTGAGTGAGAGCGTAGAAGTCTGGTGGGTTGGTGAAAGTGTATTCAGCTGTTCAGGTATTGTGGTCCTGTGTTGGGTATGGCTTAGTGTGTGTGAGTGAGAAGTTTGAATTGGCTGCACTTGTGAATGAGGAGCTGGTGAAGCTTCTTGAGGTGCGATGTGATGTGTGTGTGGCATGGGATGTCGAGTATGAGTCTAACAGGGGTGTTCTTGATGGTCTGGAGTCTGTGTACGAGCTGTTTAGAGATTCCGACATAGAGAGTGTTGCCCTAGTCCATCTTGTTGGTGATGATGAGTTCTTGCGTGACTGTCCATCTGGTATTCTGAGGCAACCGTTTGAAGATCTTTCATAGAATGCGTAGGATGTGGAAATAGGAGGAGCACACCACGTTAATTTGAGCCATCATGTTGAGCTTGTCACCTAGGATGATACCTAGATTTCTTGCATGGTCTGGTGGTGTGGTGGTTGGTCCTAGCTCCGACGGTCACCAGGTGGAGTTGCATGGGGAGGTCCTGTTGCCGATGACCATTAGTTCTGTCTTGTTGGAGTTGAGCTACAGAGAGTTGGTTTGCATCCAGTCTGCTACCATGGTCATGCAGTTGGTGAATTTCAGAGTGGAGGAGGGTGCATGAGGGGGGTCAAACAAATTAGCACCAACGTTAGATTCAAACTTACACAATATAATATTGTACATCAAACCTACTTGACCCCAAGGGTGCTACTCAAAATATACCCGGACCTTCCCGCCTACTGCCCCAAATGTAGGTATACCAACGCCAATTTTATGCAGATGACATGGGATTGCCCAGAACTGACATCTTATTGGGGGAAGGTGATAGACTGCTTACAAAAGGTTACGGGATGGAAGATACCACACTCTGTTAAGTAGATACTATTGGGACTCCCCCCTAAACACAAAGCTAAAAATTAACAAGGAAATTTCTCCACTTGGGGCTAGTATTAGCCAAATGAAGAATAGCAATTAGAAGGATGAGTTTGGCGCCCCCCACGGTGGAAATTTAGGCCAAAGATTTGTGGGAATGGGCAGCAGTGGAGCTAATCCGAATGAACAGAGTCAGAAGAGATGAAAAACTAGAAGACGATGCGAGGGCCTAGTACACCATGATAACAGACATCCCAATGAGAGGGATCCTTCCTTCAGAAGAGACGGAGGGGTGACAGACGGGCCAAGATGGTTCAGGGATAGCAGTAATACACGGGAGTCCCCCAGTGCCCGGGAATAAAATAGACACATTAAACCCATAAGAAGTGGTCCGACCCTTACTGCCTGGAACTGACAGGGTACAGCTAACACGAACCTTGGGGGGAGGAGGGTTATGTTAAGTGTTAAGATTTATATATTCAGGAAAATGCTGTCTACGTCCAGAATCTGTAATATGCTCTACCATTGTAAGGTTGATATTGTGAATAAGTCCTGCTTTCTAAAAGAATGTACAGAAACTATTGTTATAACTTTTTGAGATGTATAACCTCTGTTATGATTTTTCTGAGATTCTGGAAATGTTAATAATTAAAATAAAATAATAATAAAAATGCAGTTGGTGAAGTTGATCCTGGTGGTGGTTGCCTTGTCTGTCAGGGAGGGAATGAGTTGGGTGTCATCAGCATAGGAGATGACTGTGATATCTTGTGGTTGGATGATGTTGGAAAGCGAAGTCCTGTATATGTCGAAAAGGGAAGGGCTGAGGGACAATCCCTGTGGGACTCCGCATATCAATCTCTTGGTCATGGTTAGAACTAAGAGCCTGATTTATATATTTACGGAGAGGGTACTCATTCACAATGGCAATGGAGTTCCCTCCGTGACAATATAGTGGTCCGCCTAACAAATGTAATTGCAGGCAGACTTTAAGCTAGGCCACAACGGAGACTACTCTGTCTCGATTATGGCCAAACTTCTTAGAAAGAGATGGGGAGTAAGGGTCGTTGGAGAAATGGCTAGATATCTGCCCACCCAACTTAGGTAGACATGTAGTAATTTTTTACTGTTCCTTACCGTCAGGTAAAACCTGGCAGTAAAGAAGAGTAAAAGCATTCTAATGGTTACTTCACCATAGGAGATGCCTCCCATGGCAAGAGGAACATACATTTTTTTCTTTAAAAAAAAAACTCCTGTTTCCGTTATTTTACATTTTTGAAAAGAAAAAAAGAACACTGTTTGCTGCAGGGCTGCGTCCTTCCAACACAGCCCTGCAGGAAACAGTCAAATGCATCAACAGGAATCACTGTGATGGCGGTCCCTGCCAATACCTTTATAAATGACCTTATGCTTGGCGGTTGTTTATTAATTAGGTGGGCAGTCTCTCCTCAATGGGGATGCAGTCATTTCCTGCATTCCTATAGTGGAATGTCTGACCACCGGCCTAAATATAAATCAGTCCCTAAGTCCTGTATTATTACAGCAGCCATTTAATGTGTATGCCTAAATGTCATAAAAATGTGTTTTGTCTATATCTGACCTAGCAGAGTCATGAAACAAAGGTATATGGTGTATGGAAAATCTGTAGTACAGTGAGTGCTATTTGAAGTACATACATTACTTTTCAGTACTTTATCATTATCCACATTCATATTCATGTTGATATGTTTATACTATATGCCTATTTCTCAAGGATACTTCTATCTGCATATTCCTCACCGGGATCAGAAAGAGTTGAAATAGCTCTCCTGTGCTGGTAGGTAACACGATGGCTCCAACTCGACTCTTGTCTCACCAGATATGACATCACTGAGCTCCATACTGCATCACCCCAGTTCTCTGACATCAGTTCCCTTTTCCGCTGATCTGGAGTTGCTTTCTTCTGAAATGTGAGCTTCAAAACTTACTTTGCAGTGTCTTTAGGGAAAACACTGCAAACGAAAAGGTCAGGGTCCCAAAATTCTTGGTTCTGCTATCGTCTTTTTTCGGCCCCTCATGACACCTGCCCTTGAAATTTTGAACCTGTAAATGCTTCCAAGTCAGTTTAACATTGTGGCCTCATGGACTTGGCACTGGAAGAAAACATTTTCATATGTAGAGGATGTGGTGAGCCTCTGAGTACCTCTTCAGATCATGTTCTTAGGACAGGTGCAGAGGGTCACCTTTATTCCCACTCCAAAGCTCAAGGCATGTAGCATGGAGGATATTTCTTCTTTTGGATGCCGCTTTCAGTCATGAGATATGTCTTCTGGTTGGCGGGTCTTTTCCCGGACTTCAACCTTAATGTCATCTTTCTAACTGCCTCCTATTCTGGAGGACGTGTGCCCGGGATCAGTTCTTGGCTCCATGTCCTGTGATGCCAGATCAAATCTCTGCTTTGCCAGCTCCTTTTGCTGACCCCGCTTCTAGTCAGGCTTTGTTGGCACCTTTATCTATGCTTCTGCTGATGACCTGCAACACGGTTCCTGTTGATACCTGTCAGATCCTGGTTGGGGGCCGCACTGCCGACAGTGGCTACTTGGCCCCAACCAAGGTGTTTGAAGTTGTTTTCTGCTGGTGATCTGCGGTCTGTTCTGTTATGGCTCTGCAATTTGGGACATATACAACTCTTTCTGCACTTGACTTGCAGAATAGCGAGGGTGAGCAATCAGAGGCTTCTCAGGGAAGGAGCTCAGACCTTCACAGCAAAACAGCACAAATACATAATGTCCAGCCCAGTGCTTATCTTTTAAGTAAAAAAGAAAGTACTCTAATTACACAGCAGAACTAAATAACACTCAATTCAATGAAATCAACCCTCAGGGTGTAAACTAATTTGAATTAACAGTGAGGTTCAATGCCAACCTTCTCCCTGGTTTCCTCCTGGTATCCCCCCTTCCTCCTGCTATGGTACAGATCCTGTATCTACAGTCCCATCACAGTATGGTCTTAAGCAAGGATTAGGCACAGGTACAGATGGTTGAATTTAGTCTCACAGGTTTGTGCAATGTGTCTTTTACCCCTATCAGCAAAAAGTACTGAAGTGTGTGTCTGCAAGCAGTTTAGCCTTTGGTCCCTGTGAGTCTTGCCAATCGTCCACTTGCATACTGCTTGGAATTTCATACCACACTAGCATACAAACCTCCTCATCACCAAGCCATCAGCCAGGAACAACAAAGACTGCTCAAGGAGAAGGTAAACATATTGCTCCAAAAATGGGCAATACAACTGGTTTCACGGATACAAAGTATATTCTCTACACTGTCTAATCACCAATAATGATGGGACACTGAGATCAACAGTGGAACTCAGGCCCTTCCGTATGATGCGTTTTTGATTGAGTTATCTCCTGAGACTCATATTCTGGGGATAACTGCTGTGTAATTGATTCATGAGGTGGGTAGTATGGAGATAGATGTATTCATCAGAAGGATAAGTTACTTACCTTCTATAACAATGTTCGTTGGCTATTCTACCTGCAGATTCCTCATGGATCTGCCAGCCTCCTCTTTCTGTATGTACTTGTATGTTTCTCAAGTTCAAAGTTAATTTTCTACTCTGCATCCCTCCCAATTTTGCCATTTTTGTCTCTGCCTCAAAGCTATTGGAAAAATGGATGGGAACTACCATCAGTGTGCCAGGTTGGTGCATTAAAAGTGCGGGGACATCAAATCCAGGAGGCACTTAAGTTACGTTGGAGCTGTGGATCCTCCTGCTGGCACAGGAGATCTGTTTCAACTTTTCCAGAATCAGTTTGACCCCTAAATATATTTGTGAGTGTGAAATCTCGATAGAGTATCTGCCAGAAGCATTGTTACCAGAGGTAAGTTAGTGCCTGATTTAGAGTTTGCCTGAGAGTTTACTCAGTTGCAATGATGACAGAGTACCTTTCCCGCCAAACTGGAGGGACACCCACCTCATTTAGAGTCAGGCTGATCTTCAGTATGTTGATGCCCAATACTACTACGTGTCTGCCGTTGACCTACACCTCTGACTAAATAGCAGCTTTTCACTGTTTATTACACTAATTTCAAAAGATGACATACATCTTCATCATGTAAATGCAACAGATGTCAGCAGGGCCGGCGTACATCTCTAAATTTGGCTGTGATGGTACGTACACCATGTGCCAAACCCTAAATCAGGCCTTTATTCCTCTGGAGCTAGTATCACGTTCCAGTTGTCTAAATTCTGCTTAAAACATGTATATTTCCTTCATAGAGAATTATGAAAAGTAAGCATTTCAGTCTGGATACCTTGTGTGCTTTATTGATCTTTAGCCATCTGTGGGCCAGATTCACCAAGGCAATCTCAGACAAAAGTCTAACTTTACGGCTTTTGATATTCACATAGGTCATTTATGAGTCGTATCTTTACGACCGCACCCCGGCCATACTCTCCGGCTCCAGCCGTACTCTACGGCTGGAGGAAGTGTGATCAATGGGCCCAAATACAATTTTTTATGAAAAGAAACATTAAGAACATGTGATAAATGGTAGAAGAGGTCATGAAAATCAGTTTGGGCAAGGGAAAGGGTGTGGCCGGACACAACATCATATCTCAGAAAAGTTTGCATCATGGTACATGCAGTCCATGATTTGTGCTCCCTTGAGTGTTAACTGTAGTGTGTCTATACAGTCAACACTCAAGGGAGCCCAAATCATGGACTGCATGTACCATGATACAAAGGAGCAGACTTTTCTGGGAGATGATGTGGTGTCCGCCCACACCCTTTTCCCCTCCCTAGACTGATTTTCATGACCTCTACCATTTATCACAAGTTCCTAATGTTCCTTTTAGTAATTTTTTTTATTCCAGCCCATTGATTACCCTTCATCCGGCCCGTGCCGGAGAGTACGGCTGGAGCTGGAAAGTATGTATGGAGCCGGAGAGTACAGCCCAGGTGCGGATAGTATGGTCCGGGTGTGGAGATTCCGGACCGATTGCGGACGTAAAGGTATGTCTCGTAAATGACCTTTGTAAATACCAAAAGTCGTAAATTTAGTCTTTTGTCTCAGATGGCCTCAATGAATTGATGTTACAGTCATGTTCTGCCTCTGAAATGCGACCACCTTTATTGTCCAATCACCTGTCCAAGAATTCTTAGTATTGGGATTCTTTTAGAAAAAATATGGCGACAGCTTATTATTTGTATTACATTTATCTACAGATTTTGGGAGTTAAATAGCTCATACAGTGCCATCTCCACTAGCATATCTGACTCCAGCCTGACACATTTAATGATTCTCCCTGTGTCAGCAGGATACTTCCTTCAACATGGCTTCCTGTGTGCCCATGCGGTACCAGACTAGGAAAAGAAGTTACCCCACACACTGGCTTTCTCAACAGTCGGGCTGGCAGAGCCTTAGCCATGGGAAAAGCCACTGAACCCCACATTCTAATTTAGGTGGGCAAAAGCTGTGACAACGGAATCGCTAGTCCTATATCATAAAAAAGAGTTTTTTGATAAGTGCTTTCTATTCCATATTACAGTAAATTGAAATTATTCATTGTTTTAAAAACCCATTGCCTACTCTGTGGAGTACTCTTCTCTATCACTATTTCCAGAACAATCATTGCATGATCTAAAAAGCAATTAAGGAGTGCCCGGTGCCTTAAAAAACCAGGGCTTTTAAAAGTAAAAAATAGTCAATACCAGAAGAACTATAAAATCGATCAGAAAAACATGTATATTCTATTTTTGTTACAAAGGCCACTCTCTGGGCTGATGAGATCCCGCTATAGTTTGAATATAGTAAATTCCTCCAGCTTCCCGGCCGAAATAGGCGTTTCCTGCAATAAAACCACTAGAGGGTTCTAAGCTATAACCCAGGTTTCTATTGCAGACAGTTTCCACTTACTGTTAGGGCCGTTGACATCAAAAGAGACCACCTTCAAAATACTTTAAAACATCTGCCCTGCTTTCATTTTCAGGCAATCAACTAAGAACATTAAAAAGGTGCAAGAAGTTCATCAAAGTGCATAAACTGCTTAATGTGCTAAAAGTGCATAACTCACAAAAGCGCAAACCTACAACCACTGCCAGCATTAGGCAGATATTTAAAGTGGAACCATTTCATAAAGTGCCACCCAAATTGTCGCTTACCAGCACTCAATCTCCTATCCCAATTAAATGCATGCATGCCTAACCTGACCGCTATTAGCCAAAAGTGTGTGTCCATTCTAAAGTGCCTCGCCATCTCAGACTTCATAACTCGAAGTGCCCATGTATTGACCTTTTCCCTTTGCCAACCACCCAGCCTAGGTACATTTGCATTCTGTTGTACAGAAACGGAAACCACCCAGCGTAGGCATCACAAATCTTTAAATTCAACACTCTAAGCGGGTGTATGTTCCTACAATTCGCCTTTTTGCAACTCTTTTTTATCAAACCTATTGCACCCCCCCAACCACCACCTGTCCCTCAAACCCCTCCTACCCTAAACAACTGTGGGTGGCCCACCTGCTCTCTCCCAACCCCCCACCCTGAGAATACTGGCCACTGTGTCACTGTGCCAATCCCCCAACCCATCCTCTCTGACCCCACCTTTTACAAAAGTCCTCATAAATGCCACCTGGTAACTAAGACAATGACTCCAGGAAATTAGTGGCTTCCACCATATTGCTAAACACTTGAAAGAAACACTTGTACAGCACTTTACGTTTCAAAAACTGAAGTATTCAGGCTTGACCCCCCGTGCTGACTGAAACTTTGGAATCAAAGTTCTGAATTCCTTCCGCCTACAGACTGACTCTGCAGACATGTCTGAAAACAGTTGGAATTTGAAGTTCTCCGCCTTAAAGGCCTTCTCCTTAATTGCTTTGGTCAGAATCCTCTCTTTGATTCTAAAATCAGCAAAGTTAACTATCATAGTGTGAGGGTACTTGGCTTGTTTGGTAATATGAGCCGGAACACAATGAGCTCTAGTAATTGTTAAGTCCTGGTCAAATCCAGGAATCAAAGAGGATTGGATCAGATTTTCTACCAACTTGATACACCCGCCAGCATCCTCACTGTGTTCTGGAATTCCAGTGATCCAGAGTTTAGAGCACCTTACAGAATTCTCCATATGTTCTTGCATTTCTTTTAACCACCCAACCTCATTCTCAAGATGCTGATTGTTTTTCCAGGCTATGTATCTTACTCTCCCAGTCATATACTCTTTGCTCCATTTCACTCAATCAGAAGGAGAGACCCCCCCAATTGATCACAGACTGAGTCAAGCCGTTCACGCAGTTCATCAGCCATTTTCACCTGTGTAGCTTTGATAGCTTTAATTTCAATTCGAAGCTCAACAAAATCGAAATGAGTCCTGGGGGAGCTTCAGTCATGGACCTGGACATCTTATTTTGAACATCCACCATGTTGCACTCACCTGGATCCACAACCAAATCCCCCAGCACAACTGCATCTGGGTATCACTGCTCATTGCGAACCATTTCACCATGTAAATTACCATTTACCACCGCCACAGCGCCTGGGCTCCGAAGACTCTCAACAGCCTGGTCACTCTGACCACTGGCTTCAACCCTGGCATTCTTAGTCTTGCTTATGCTTGCTTAAAATAAGGGATACAGACCCCCACTCTCGATTTTTCAGAGGCACACCTCGTTACTCCCCTGTATGTAGTTCTGAAGATAATGCTTGCACCTCCTGCACTAGGCCATAACCTAAATCCCATGGGCCTGCCAAAATCACACCACTTCAGGTTCTTTCTTGTGGTCCCAAATCTCGAAGGGGCTCAGGTCCTTGTCCTTGTTCTCTTACCCCCAGCTTCATTCATTCCAAAAGATGAGTTACCAGGGAAGCTATGCAGGAGTGCTCACAGAGGTATTGTTGTGAGAGCTGACTGAAAACTCTTTCCCACGCTCCAGTTGAGTTTTAGGGGCCCGGCTCATAACTGGCCGTCGAGTCCCCCCCAACAGTCTCTTCTGGGCGCTCCTAGGCTCAGTAGCCAAATGCTTCTTTCTGTCCATAGGAAACTTTGCAGAGTGAATCGACTTGGGGATTTTAGCTGGCATTTCTTAAACTACCATCCGCCTGGGCAGCAAAATGCGGGGCGAGGGGGCCGAGACAGTCTCATTGTACTTAGTCTCACCAGAACAGTGCGCTTTACTCTTAGAGTGCCCGAGCAAGGGACCTGCTGCGTTGAAAAAGGCAGGACAGGGCTTCCTCTATATATACGCTCACCTCGTGCTAGTTAGGGGCTTTTTAATAAATGTGGCATCTTACCTAACCAGCCAACACTAGAGCGATTGACGTCTTGCGGCTGCCTCAAAATCCAGGAAGAAAACAGAATCCCCATTGTGCCAGGGCTGCCTACTTGCAACAGCTTTCAGTTGCCTTTCCAGTGGTTTCAGCATTGCTTTTGGCTGCTTTCTCGTTGCTGCTCGTTGCTGTACGTAGCATTGTTCTGAGGGGGCAGGGCCGGAAATAGAGGTCGGATGCCAGGAGACGCTCTATGGCAGTCTCATCACCCTGGCATCCCTGACAGTATTCATTGTACTTGTCATTTACATATTGTGCTACTGCCACAATGTCAGTGTAGGGCTGCCACCTTATCACTCTTCTGAAGGCAGGAGCAGAGATGAAGCTAGGTCTATGTAGGTGCCATTCATGGGGGCCAAACATGTCTTGCAGTCATGGTGCATTGAACACATCTAAGAGTTAGGGGAAATCCCATCTTGCTGCATTCCGGTGTTAGCGCTATGTTCCAGAACTGGGTGCAGTAGCCAGATTTACATCTCTACTGTCACTCTAGAGAACTTTCAATTCTTTATACCCCTTGAAAGGCTATTTGGTCATGAATATTTAAAATGCAGACTGAAACATTTTTGCAGTCAGATGGAGTAAGTCAAGTTACCATGTACAGATCTGTTAAAGTTTAATATGTCTGTACCTTTGAGTGAAGGTTATATTTGGAGATATAGATCCATATTTTCCATAGTATGTATATAAATCCTATCACAGGAAGCTGATAGTGGACAAGGCAGAGGGCCTGCAAATGAGTTTTGTCTGGCTTCAGAAAGCCACTATCAGAGGGGTCATTCTGAAGACATGTGACCAGAAGTTGAGGTGGTGAAGAAGTCTATTTATTTCATTTATAATCTGTTAGAGTCTGTACAGACACTACTCTTGTGCACCAAGGTAGAGGGTTTTAGAATAGCCAGGATATCAAACTGTAAATATGATTGGGAACCAAGAAAGTGGAAGACTTGTTGGTGCACTCATAGATGATCTGATGAAGTCTTGACAAATTGGTTGTCTGGGATGGAAAGATAAGATCTGTATCCAAGACCTTCAACCCCTCCTTTTGGCTGACTTAGTTTTTGAAGGCTTTAGGGCTCATCATACTTTTCCACTGATCACCAATGCTTTATGTACATGAGAAACATATAACCTACACAACAATAACAATAAGTCGCAATGAGGTCAGTCATGTTAGTTCAAATTTCCTCATCCCGGGTATTCTCACATGTTCTCAATACATATTGGGCGAATAACATCCTTTACAATTCCCTTCTACACTGGAGATATCCCGTTCCCAACTTTGCTCTCTCCCTTAGTCTCAGGTGACCATCTGGTTATGTCTAGTCCTGCATCTTATTGTCTACGTTTTAAGAATGTTTGTCACTACATGCTAGACCATAGTGGTTCATCAATTATCCTAGTATATTTCTTGGGGCATCCTCTGCTCCTGTATGTAACCCCTTCAGCTGCCATGTACAGGTCTAAGCCACGTTTCCATTCGTCCAGTGTCGGTGTCTCTTGTGTGCCCCAGTGCCTTGCTATATCACGTTTCAGCACTACTAAGCCCAGGGCACTGAAAAGCAACTGGGGTCTTGGAACGTCAACATCATATGGGATACCCAAAAGGTTGAATTTCGGGTCTGCAGGGAGGGATGTTTTTCATATTGCATTTAGTTGTTTAATTATCTTGTCCAAGTATGACTGTATACGGGGGCAATCCCACAACGTGTGTAAGAAGTTCCCCACTGCGGCTCGGCAGCGCAGACACTGAGGGTTCTCGGCCCGGCCCATTTGGCCCATTTTGTGTACCTTTGCTCTGTCATAGTAAACCTTATGGAAGATTTTAAACTCAATGAGACGACTTTAATCCCCACCTCTCTATGGTGCATCAGGGCTGCCTCCTTGTCTATATCTTCCTTATCCCCCAGGTCTCCCTCCCATACCTCCTTTAGTTTACCCAGGGTGTCAGGCATATTGTTATTTATCATCTTATAGGTAAGTGACACTGCCTTGGTTGTGAGCTCTTCTTGCAGTAATCTCCCCTCAAGTGATGCATATTCTGGCAGACCTGTCTCCCCTACTCCCTCAGATCCCAACGCATGCTGTAATTGGACATATTTGAGAAATTGGGAGCGATGCAACCTAAAGTCCGTATGGAAGGTGGAGAAGGATTTGAACTCACCCCTTGCAATGATATCACCAGCAGTAGTGATTCTGTGTGTTCCATGCTTCAAAGGCCCGGAGCCCACTCACCTTTCTAAGCCAGTTTCCCTTCCACAGCAGTGTCACCCTAGTTATCTTGTGGGCCCACCCCAGGATTCTAGTAGTCTTTTCCCATACCTCCATGGTGACTTGTGTTGCAAAAAGGAGCCTATGGATTCCCTTTTCTCCATATAGATAGTGTAGGAACGTGTGGGGTGCCAGTAACTCCTTTTCTAGTCTGTATGTGGTATGGTCCCATGCTACATGTATCCAGTCATTATAAACTTTATTGTTTAGTTAATTAAAACCATAACAAACAAACAAATGAAAGAAAAAATTGTCCTTTACAATAAAGCAAGTAAAATGTATCAGCATATATTTTAAAAAGCAAGATTTAAAAAGGATATACGTTTTTTTTTGTTTTTTTGTACCCCCCTTTCTAAGGTAACAATAACTTTATCAGATTGCACATCAGTAAAACAATTAGTAATATAAAAAAAAACCTTTTTGTTTAAGATTTCATATTTCTTTCAAGCGGTTTTCAAAGGCTATCAAGAACTTTATCAACTTGCAGTTGATCATAGGGGCTGTTGAGTCCAAAGCACCAATAATGGCAGACCTGCAGGTGCGTAGTCTCTTGACCCTAAAGATGTTCTTTAAAAAGTACGTGCGCTCCCGGTTCAGAGTCTTACAGTGGCATATGATGTGGATTATATTTTCTTTTGTGGTGCCGCATAGTCGACAGACATCTGAATCTGATCGTTTCCAAGGCAGTTCATCAGCCAGAGTTGCTAATTTGCCGAATCTCAGGGCCATCAGCCTTTTTTTAATGAAGACCGAATATGTTGTTTCTAGATAGGCAGCCGGGATGAGTTTTTTGTAACTGTTAATCACAGTCCAAGAATGGAAGCAGTCTGAAAAGATGGTTTATCAGTAATTAACAAATGAAACGTGGCCGCCTTATTTAGTGCCTGTTTAAATGAGGTGAATGGCAAGTTTTTGTCCCACAGGTTGGCGGTGCATGTTTGCTCCAGAGCACAAGTCAGATATTTATTAGCTGCTGAGTTTTGTTGGCTTTCTAATTCTTGCCATAAGAATCTATTCATAGTGTTATTTGTGGCATTCATTTTATTCGGTACCATACTATGATGCTTTTGTAGAGTCGTCCCAGTGACTCATTCATTAGGCCGAATTCTAGGCGCATCTGAGCTGGTGAAGCTGAGTTTGGAAGTTGTAAAACCTTCTTATAGATTTTTATGATAAGATTGTTTAAAATAATAGCGTCCTTGCCCTGCATTGCTAAACTAGCGTACGCTAGGGTAGGAAGTACTTTGGTGGCCATCACTGTCAATAAGGGTGTAAACGAAGGACCTTCCAGTTTTTTTGACAGTGTACTTAATGCAAATATTAAAGCTCCAGCTCTTTGCTTCATGTATTTTTTTTGGGCGTTTAAGGTAAGTTTGTCATCGATATAATATCCTAGATATTTATAATTTGATACTCTTTCCAGATGTTTCCCTTCAAGCGTGATATTAAGATGCGCTGATCGGCGGTTGGTTATTAACATTGTTTTTGTCTTGGACAGATTAAGAGCAAGGTTGTTTGCCGCCAGGAATTCCAATGTTACTGCTAGTAGTCTAGACAAGCCCACTTTAGTTAGACTCAAAAGCACAATGTCATCAGCGTAAGCCATATGAGTAAGTTGGAGGTTGCCAAGTTTCGGTGCATTAGCTTTACAGTTGTTTAATTTGCCCGAAAGGTCAGAGATGAATAGATTAAATAGTTGAGGTGCTAAAACGCAACCCTGTTTTAATCCGATCGATGTATGGACTTTTCTTGATAGATGCGACCCATCCCCTAGCTTGATTTGTGTCCAGGTCTCAGAGTAGAACAAGAGTAGGCCCCTAGGTATACCCTCCGGTATGGCCCATCCTCTCAGCTTCGCCCATAATAGCTGGCGATTAACACTATCGAATGCCGCCTGCAGGTCGATAAAGCAAAGGTTAAGCTCCTGTTTAGTGCGCTGGCATTTTTCTGCTATCATGGTTATTGACAATATGTTCGACGTAGTTTCGATTCCGGCTCTAAATCCAGTTTGGTTGATTGGAATCATTGCTTTATCTTCTGCCCAATTTACCAGGTCTTTTAGAATGAGAGAAGCGAAATATTTAGCTTCTATGTCCTGGAGTGTTATTAGACGATAGTTTAGAGGATTAGCTCTGTCTCCTCCTTTATATATAGGCGTGATGATAGAGCCTTTCCAGCTTTCGGGAATGCGATTACACTTTTGAACATCTGCAAAAAGTTTTTCAAGAGGTGGACCCCAAAATTCTGGTGCGTGTTTGAAGGCAATTTGTAAATTGATACTTGTATAGCGCACTACTCACCCGCAAGGGTCTCAAGGCGCTTGTATGAATACCGCTGTGGAACCCATCCTGGCTTTCCCTGTGAGGTGTCCACTCCTGGGCACCCCCAAGGTGGAGGCCAGGCATCCTTAACGTTGTGGGGGCCGTTGTGGAGATTAAGCAAGCTATTGCCCAGAGTTGCAGAGTGGGACTCCATGATTGGAATAGGCACCGAGGCGAGAATTATCAGGTCCGTGGAATTTTTGAGCCCAAGACCCGCCGAGGCGGGGAATTGAACCCTGGTCCCGGGCTAGACCTCTGCATCAGGGTCTGCCGCTCTAACCATTGAGCCACACTTCTCCGCAATTTGCGGGATACCGTTTGGTCCCGGTGCCCCGTTGATTTTACCCTTTCTAATAATGGTGATTATCTCCTCAGTTGAGTAGTAGCCATCTGTGATTGCAGGGTGTGCCATATTCCTTAAGTCCATTGTTGTTAAGTGGCTACTTTTTATGGGGGTTAGGTGGGCGGCCCAGTAGTAGGCGTCAATGTCCGGAAGCACAAACCCCCCATTATATGGGTTGCATTGTAGTGTCTCTAGGGCAGTCTTTGGGTTCCCTTCTGCCACAACAGTGAACGGAGTTCGGACTCTATTTCCTTGAATATCTTTCTTGGGTGAGGGTAGTATGTATTCTTGAGAGCATATAGAAATTGTGGCAGGGAACCCATTGTAAGCATGGCTGCTCCGCCTATTATGGTAAGAGGTAGGTCTTGTTAAAATTTGAAAAACACCCCCAAGATATTGTGGCTGCAGCAGACCTCTGTGTAAGGTGTAAGAAAGACCCCAAGGTATTTAAATCCTTCTGTAAGGATTTAGAGATCCCTAGGCAGCAGTGGCTATTCTGTTATTTCGCCCGGGCAGTATAGTATCGACTTGTGCCAATTGATCCTATTGTCTGAGAACCGGCCATCCTTGTCCATTATTTGGAACACTTTGGGGATCATTGTGTCAGGTTCCTTCACAAACAGAAGAATATAATCTGCATAAAAAGAATATATTTTCCTCCATTTGATCATTGGGCGTAACCCTGAAGCCCTGCATTTCCGGGTGTTGTCTAATCATGCACAGTAGGGGTTCATCCACTAGTCTGAATAAATGTGGAGATAAATGTCATCCCTGCCTAGTCCCACGGGCAATTGGGAATGTGTAAGAGATCCTTCCATTGACTAATACTGCAGCTCTAGGGGAGGTATATAGTAGTGTCACCCATTTCCTAAACTTCAGGCCGAACCTGAATTTGGCCAAAGCTGAGTCTAAAAAGGCCAGTGCCTTGCGTCAAATGCATTCTCAGCATCTAGCGACAGAAAAACATGCAGGGTATTGTAGTTCTTGACCGCCATCATCCAATTATGGTCTGCGAAGGTTCCTTCTATTGATCAGGCCAGGCATGAACCCAGATTGGTTGCAATGGACGAGCATCGTTATAACACGTAGGAGTTGCTTGGCCAGAATTGTCGCCAGGATTTTGACCTGCGTGTTCAACAGAGAGATGTGGCGATATGAGTCACATCTATCTTTGGGTTTACTCTTTTTATGGATGGTCACAATGGTAGCAGTCCGGAGATCTACTGGGAGGATACCCTCCTTATAGGCATCTTGATAGAGATCTAGAAGGTGGGGGCTTAGTAGGTCTTTACAGTTTTTATACAGCTTGGTGTGTATTCCATTTGGGCCAGGGGGTTTTCCCAGTCTTAAACAAGCCACAGTCTCTCCCACTTTGGCAAGTGTCAAGTCCCCTTCAAGATCTTTCATATCGCCCTCATCTATTCTTGGGACCTGTATGTCTTTATGATAGTCATCAATGGCAGTTGTGTCGCTAAGTGGTCTTCTTCCATAGAATTCTTCATAATGTTTGGTAAATGCTGACAATACTTGCTCATCCGTGGAGAGAGTCAAACCATGGTCATCTACGATTGAACCCACCCATCTGGCCTCAGCTTTCTTCCTACTGAGCCAGGCCATCAATTTTCCAGCTTTGTCTCCTACTTTGCAAAATCGGTGCAACGGGGCTAGCCTCTGCCTTGCCTCGTCCTGGACCAATGCGCGGTATTCCATTCTAAAGCTTCCAATTGTCTGGAGGTCAGTGGATCTGACATGGTTATTGCTTGTCCCTCTAGGGTCAGTATCTGATGTTACAGGTGCTCGCGTTTGTCTCTCCCCTTTTTCTTTTCCCATGCTATTCGGTTCTGGGCCCTATCTTGCAGTACAGTTTTGTACGTCTCCCACGGATGTGGCTCCGGAGGATACTGCACCCTTGTTTTTGTTGAAACACATTTCCATGTCAGTCCCAGGCATTCAACTTCCATTTCTGATGATGTCCACATAACATCATTAAAATCTCCCCCTATCACATGGAAGGATGCAGGGGTCTCTAGAAGGATGTCTGCCACTTTCAGAAGTATGGGGGATTGTAGTCTGGGGGGTGCATAGACACATATGAAAGTAAGCCTACGCCTACCCCCGGTACCTGTCACTACCATAAATCTGCCATCTGGATCTACCCATTTAAGCGTTAATTCAAAGGGGCGACTATTTTTTTATCAAGATTGCAACCCCTCTGGACCAAGGTGTTACGCCAGCGTGTGCCAACACTACGTACATTCCCCTCCCAAGGAAGCTACACTTGGCTCCCTTAAGGTGTGCCTGCTGGAGCAACACCACGTCTGGTCGCAAGCACTTGATGTAATGAGCAACCAGCCCCCATTTGATCCTGTCTCTCAGGCCATTGACTTTCCAGGTTAGGACTGAAATGGTCCGTTGCTCTACAGGGGCAGACATAGGTCATCAGGAACTTAAAGCAGTCCTCCTCGTGTGCACCTGGCTCTGGGGGCTAACCCACCGATTTTGCCATGCCACTTCCTCTGACCCAGATCGACCAACATTAACGTCAACAGCAACAACCCGGCACCTCCCTACACCACACCCCCATGGACCTTCTCAATACACCTGGACCCATGGATATAAAGAAAATGTGTGTAAGAAGAGAAGGAGAGGTCTGTCGCCTACCCCCCTTTGTGTGGAAATAAGCCAGCAAACACCCACTATATATGAACAAAGGAAAAAAGCAAAGACAGGCCCTTAATGGACCGGAATACCACTTTCAATACTGGCCCCAGCAGGCGAGCTATAAGCTTTTGGGACTTTTTTTAACGTTACAGGTCCTTGGCCAGTAAAATGTTGCCAGCTTTAGATGTTCGGGCTTTTCGGGTCTACTGCATCTTCTGTCGGTGATTGTCAGCCAGTCACTGTTCTCCCTTCTAGTGCTGCAATTTCGGCGGCCAGAGGTTTGTGTGCTTTCATCCCCGTAGGAGCCTCTCTCAACCCCTCTGAATTTGTGTTGGAATATCGCAGCTAGATATGTCTGTGGCCCTCTCGTCCACAGCTTCTGTGTGTTCTCCTCCCTTTGCAAGTCCCCTAGTCCCTCTACTATTCCATCCTAATGCGTAAGGAGTCCCCCGGGCAGCGCTCCTCAGTCCTGACTTGGTCCTTCTTTTGATTTGTGTTGTGTCCCCAGGTCTTGATTCTGAATACCAAAGCAGTCGTCCATCTGGGACTCATTCCCCAGAGGGGCGCAGGATTGGTCTCTCTTCGATCCATGCACATGTGTCCTCCAGTGAAGGAATGAAATGTGTTTTCCCTTATACATGACTTTCAGTTTTGCTGGGAAAAGGAGCATGTACTGTGTCTGTAGTGCTCGGAGCTTCGTTTTCACGGAATTGAAGGTCCTCCTCTTGCACTGGACATCTCGACTGTAGTCTGGGAAGATCATGATTTTGGAATTTTTGTGTCAAACTTCTCCTAGGCGGCATGCCTTGTGTAGGATCATTTCACGGTCGAGGAAGTTAAGGAACTTCGCTATGATAGGTCTAGGTAGGGTTCTGGGTGGCGGCTTTGCACTTGGCGCCCATTGTGCCTATTCAATCACAAAGCAGGTGGAGAGGTTTTTGAGCAGGATAATGTTTTTCAGCCACGTGGCTAAGAGCACATGTAAATTAGGTCATCTCCACCCGTCTGGAAATCCCACAAAGAGTAGGTTATTCCTGCATGCCCTGTTTTCAACATCATCAATAGTTCCGTTACCTCCTGCTGAAGATCTTTGACTGCATCTGCGACTTCTGAGACTCGGTTCTCTGTCTCCGTCACTCGCTCTGAGACATTGAGGAGATTCTGTCTAAGTAATGTGACCTCAGAGCGTACTTCACCGATCCTAATTTCCAGGGTTGCTCTGGAAGTCTGTACAGCATGAATCAGGGTAGCCATGTTGGGTAGAGGCTGCGTAGTGTTCTGCGGGGTCACCACTTTGGTGTATCTGTCCATTTTTCCCTGCCTGGGAGGTTTAGGGTCCTTATCTTTAGTCATCGTTGCCGATGATCAGGAGTAACAGCGTGCAGGGAGCCTGCATACAGTAGAACAATCAGGTCGTTATTTGGCAGCATCGGGAGTGTCTCGGAAACAATCCCCCCCAATAAAACATCTCAGTGTTGCTAACGTGGCAACGAAGAACGTAGCTATTCTTATGCCTGGCTCCTCTACTCTCTCCAGGCAGCACTTACAGGACTGGGCGCAGCCTCCTCTCTAATCTCTTCAGGCACGTATTAAGGGTGATGGGCCCGATGGCGGTGCCCAGAAAGCTCCAAGCACCTTCCCCTCTGTGGGTGGGGGAAGGGGGTGGAAAGAGGAGAAGTGCCCCCTGTTTGCAGTCCCTAGCGGCCCAGGGGGGCAAGGAGGACCCGACAATCAACGTTCCGCGCTCCTGTTCTGGGCCGAAAGAGCAGCAGCCCGCTCCCACACTGCCGACCACAGACCACTGGCTCCAACACACAGACTCCTCCGTCCTGTGCAGCCTTTCAGTTCGATGCCTAGATCACATGCCAGAACATCAGGGAAGAGAAAAGAAATTGCTCGACTTCTAGTCTCAGCCCAGGTTGCTCTCACCTCTTCCCCGCAGCCACGCCGTCCCACAGTCTCATAGAACTGGTGGCTCCTCATGGGGGCCAGAGGCATGGCTCTGGCCCTCACCCCTGCACTCAAGGAGAGCCCTCCACCCCCACCTCAATCACCACCGATCCCTCTCCATCGCGTGGCAGCTGGGGGCAGGCGGGACACTCACCAGAAGAACCGAGGTGGAGGACTCTGGGGCTCTCCCTCCAGGGACTCCGTCCCAGCAGAAGGCCCTCGGTTCCTTGATGCGAGTATGTGGACCGGCCGGGGGATGACCCTATTGCGGCCCGACCTTGCAGTGTAGGCCGCATCACTGAGCTGACTTCTTGTTTGATGGCCCACAGCCCCAGCGTGAGGCCCTCGTCCCTTCTGCGGATGATACCTCACAGGATCTGTACCAGGGTCAAGGTCCCTTGTCTCTCTCCTCTGCCGCATCCCAGGGCCCACAGCCATGCAGCCCCTCTTGCCTGCCTGGCTCGGGAGTGGGAGTGAAGGAAGAGTGCAGGCAAAAGCAGCTGAGACCGGTCCAATAGGTGGGAAGGAAGTAGGCTGGGACCCAATCTAGCCGCCAGCACCTCAGGTCGGCACAAGTCCTCCGTCGTGGGCAGTCAAGTCTGTGAGTCCGCCATCTTTCGTGCTGGCATTTCAGTGTTCAGAGCGGCCATCCGCCCCTCCACTGCGGTGCTCGTACTTGCGGTGGTCTTTTCAGGCGGCATGGGTCATCCCAGGCCATTTGCAAGTGAGGGCAGCCTGATGCAATTTAGGGCTGGCAGGATTATTTATTGATTTCAGTTCCGACCGTGAGTTCGGAAAGGACACGCCCTACTTGGCAATGTTCTAGGCCACACCCCTCACTGATCACCAATGTCAAGTTGCTTGCGCTCGCTCCTTAAAATATTGTAGAATTGGCTTATACCTAATTGGCATATTTAATTTACTTGTAAGTCACTAGTAAAGTAGCACTCCCTGTGCCCAGGACTTGTAAATGTAATGCTACCAGTGGTCCTGCAGCACTAATTGTGCCACCCACTCAAGTAGCACTTTAAGCATGTCTCAGGCCTGCCATGGCAGCCTGGCCATGCAGTTTCAAACTGCTCTTTCGACCTGCCAAAAGAAACCTTTTGCCAGGCCCAAACCTTCCTTTTTAATACATATAAGCCCCCTCTAGGGTAGGCCCTGAGGGCATGGTGCAATATACTTTTATGTTTTACATGTCTTGGTGGTGAAAAACTCTTGTTTTCACTACTGCAAGGCCTTCCTTTACCATTGAATATCCATGGAGTTACGTTATTACATTTAATAAGTTATAATTTCCAAATGAGAACAGGTTGCAGTTCATGTTTGGTGTCTTTGGAATTCTAATGAAAAATCCTAATGCATGGTAAAGTCTGATTTTAAATTCCAATTTTCAAAATGCGAGTTTTAGAAAGTTGTCATTTTCCTGCCTTAGCCATTTGGTGCCAGCAGCCTGCCTGAGTCACATGACTGGTTGTAGTTGACAGTTGGACAGTGTGTAATCTTCCTAGACAGCCACACACAATAGGTAGCTTAGGTGTACCTGGATGGACCATCACTGGCAGGATGGGAGGCAGGAGCTAGGCACAGCCCCACTTACACTTAAATAGGCTATGGCCTGCCTCTACACAAAGGGATGCATACCCCCTGTAGCTAGTCTGGAGCCCGGGCCAGGAAGGCAGGGCACCTATGCACTTGAAAGGCCTACCTCTAGAAGCTTCTACCCTCTTAAAATGCACAATTGGATATGAATATTGGACCTCATACACCAACTCTTCAGTAAACTTCTGGACGGAGCGTTGCTGTGCTGCTGAAAGGACTGCTCTCTGCTAAACTGCTGCTTTGAAGGACTGCAGTCCAGCTGTGCTGACCTGCTTCATGCTGCCTGGGTGAGAAAGATTGGACATGCACCTTTTGAACCCAGAACCCTAGAGTGACTGCAAGGGGTACTTGACTAGCTTCCTGATCGGAAGCCTCTGGTACATAATAGGCTTCTAACAACCTTGTACTTGCACCTGGACACTGCCAAGTGTTGCCACCCAAGCCCTGGACTTTTGAAAGTACATCTCCTCTGATGCGTGGTGCAACCCCAAGCAAAAGTGTTGCACTAATGCTGCTGTGCAGCACAACCATGAGCAGAACTGATGCATCGCTGCTGCTGAGTGGATTTCCTGAAAAGTATTGTGGTTGTTACTTGACCAGGGCTCACACCCTAGTAAACAAACAAGTTTCTTACAGCAACCCTATGACATTCACCTGTGTACAGAAAAGACCTGTGACACGTGACCTCTGCAATCAACATATGCTCTGGGTTCTGAGTATAACCACCATTGTGGATGAGACTCACCTGTCATAGAATATTTGCTAGCAGGCACATACGGTTTGTGGACAACCTAATCAGCAAAAATCCTACATCCAAATCCTGGATGAGGCTCGGTATTACCGTTTTAAGTCTTGCAGCCAAGGTTGCGGCTAGAACCTTAATCTTTGTGTCATTTAGTGATGTACGCACATAAAGTGGGGTCTTTGTTCAGTTGTAAGACAAGGCTGACGATTGCTTAGTTATTTTCTGGGTGTAGTGTACCTATATATTTTGCTTCTTTAAAGACTTTGTGTAGCAAGGGTGCCATCATCTGTTTATTAAGTTTGTAAAATTCATTGGGGAATCCATCTTCCCCAGTTGCTTTTATATAGGGCATATCTGCAATAGCTTCCAAAATCTCCCCCTCTGTTCTTTCCTTCTCAAACAATTGTCTTCTGTCTCAGACAGAGTAAGCAGATGTACTCACTCCACGAATGCCTGTTCATTCTGCAGGTTTTCACATGCTTCCGAACTATATAAAACACTTATACATTTGGGCAAATTGTTATTGTTACTTGACGAGGGCTCACACCCAAGTCAACCAACCACCCAGTTTCTTACAGAAACCCTGTGACATTCACCCATGTATAGAAAAGGCCTGTGGCATGTGACCTCTGCAATCAACAAATGCTGTGGTTTCTGAGTATAACAACTGTACTTTTGTTAAGATATTTTGACATATCCCCTCTATTCAGTGTGTGGAATAGGATCCCCCACTTCACTTAATTACACTCCTTTTTGGCATCAAGGGACAGCAGTATTTTGTCACTGTGGATGAGTCTCACCTGCCATAGAATATTTGCTACCAGCTGCATACGGTTTGTGGATGGACTGACCAGCCCAAAACCCACTTGCGAGTCATGAATGAGGTGCAGTATTACCTTTTTTAGTCAGGCAGCCAGGTTTTGGCTAGCACCTTCATATTGGTGTCACTTAGTGATGCATGCACATTGAGTGAGGTCTTTGTTCGGTTTTAAGACAACGCTGATAATTGCTTTGTTATTTTACTAGGTGTAGTCTCCCTTTATCTTCCGCTTCTTAAAGACTTTCCGTAGCAGGGGTGCGTTCATATGTTTATGAAGTTTGTAAAATTCAGTGGGGCATCCATCTTCCCCAGGTGTTTTTATATAGGGCATATCTGCAATGGCTTCCGAGATCTCATCCTCTGTTGTTCCTCATCTAACATTTGTCTTTCTGACTCCAACAGAGTTGGGAGATGTACTCCCTCCAAGAGCGCCTGTTAATTTAGCTGGTTTTACATGCTTCTGAACTATAAAGCACTGAAAAATTGAACAAAGGCATTCGCTATTGCTCTTGAGTGTGACACCAGTTGACCACTCTGGTCATGCACCACCTGTATGCTCATGAAACAGACATTGTTCCTACTGCTACATCTTCCACCTCTGCCAACTTTCTGAGCTATAACCAAATATCCTGGCTCATATTAGATCCCTGTAGCAACTTTAGTTCTCTGGACATGGATTTAGAGACTTTTTGTGCGGAATCTGTAGTAGATATAATGGATTTCAATTGCCTCATCAGTGGTTCCAAAGTGGTATGGTGTACGGTCATAGTTTTGGCTTTCCAGCCAAAACTATTGAAATTAAGTTGGTGTGTTGCCTTCCCTTTTGGCATTTGTATTGTGAGAGAGTGGGAGGAGGTGGGGGTGGGTGTGGTGAATGAAGTATAGTGGGGTAGAGATGGACCTCTGGGAGGTTCTGTCTGGTATCCTTCTCATCTTTCCTTGGCACGGATCACTGGTGGTGACCCATACATGCTACATCACTCGTCTTTCTCCACGTGGCATGGTCAGTCCAAGCCTGGTTCTTGGTGCATGGTGTACAGGATCCTGTATGACCCTGAGTCAGTGTTACTAATCTGCACACCTAAAAGTTATGATTTGGTACACTGGGCCACTGTTGACAATTGTGCACTGTCTCCACAGTCTGTGTTCTTTGCATACACCGTTTCACTTGGCCCCTTTCGGGAGATGCTGCATATATGAACACAATAGGAGTAGGGTCAAATCTCTCATGGGCCCCCCTTAGTGAGGGGTCGAAATTAGTTGGTACCAATTTAAGCGTAAACTTGAAGGCCGTATCTTAGTCATCTATAGTGCCTTGAAACTTTGTAGAGAGCACAGTCCTGCGTATTAATTTTGCCAGTGCACAGGTGTCCTTTGATCCCTCTACCACAGGGCATTAATATTAGTAGGTCTCCACTTCCTTCAGGATGATATTGTCCTGCATTGCAATTCAGTATGGCAAACTTCCAAATACATTCCTCCATCGGTTCAGGCCATGTCCGAAAGTATCGGTTCACCACTCAGTGCTTACTATTCATGTGGTCATTTCTGTTGCCAAAACAGTATTCCCAAGACATCTCACTTCCTCCCTGTCTTAGGTTTCCTTGGTGCAAACTCAACCATGGGCCCCATAGCCTAGCATAATCCTACTGTGGTACACTGTTCAGTTATCAGCAAGTGCAAGGCCTTCAGGCCCAAGCATCATCAGGCTTAAAGACAGATTGCTACACCATTTTTGGTCCTGTCCTTGCCTTTGCCAATTATCAGAACTGGCCCTGCCACACTGTCATGGTGTACCATCATACGAACCATGACATGGAGGTTGCAACATGTACGGCTACTTTCCTGTTCAGTTTCCTCAGTTGGGGCGCATGTTTTAATTTCTAGGCAGTGCATATTTCGCTAGGCCTTCCTGTCTGTGCTTCTTCACAATCCGGGACACTAGCAGCATAGTTCCTTTCTCTAGCAGGGCATGCCACTGCCCCTCATGCTTCGTATGTACCTCCACCTACTCCTGCAGTGTTTCGTTGCCAAGGGACAGAGGATTTTAAATTGAGGTGCCGGTTGATCAGAGCTTCTCAACCGTAGAGGACCATCCTAGATGCGGCTGACTCCGCCTTATTAAGAATAACTTTCAAAGCCTCTCTTTGCTCTTTGTCTCCCTTTCTTTTTATTCATCACTGGGTAACTGAGAGTGGCTTCTAAATGGTCTTGGAAAACCGCTTTAGTGTCCTCTTTCTGCTGGAGCTACAATCTTGAAGTACTGGGATGTCTCTCTCCCCTCAGTCACTTTATTAACCTCTGATATCTGGTGAATTGTCCAATAGTGAAAATATTGCATTCCCTAAGCCATCTCTGTGGTCTCAGATCTGTTTGTCTTTACCACACACATCATCTTCTAAGTTGGCTAGATAAACTCTTTATTTGGAGGCCCTTTCTGGCCGCATGCAGTCCACCTATCAACACATTTATGACTGATATCTCAGCCATAGGAGCAAAGATAGGCTTGTTCAACATCACAAAGTGATCTCAGAGTTTAATTCCATGAGAACTGTTTTCCCATCTCTGAATAAACACTTGGATTCTACAGCTAGAAGACTGGCTGATTTTAAGAGACAACTGCATACTGAATCAGATTGTGATACAGAACTAAGGCACCCGAGGCTCAAGTTCCCGAACCACTAGAGAGAAAGAAACATGATAGCATTCCTGAAGGGCTTTCTACCTTGATTGTGGGATCTACAATTCCCTGAACCACTTGATTTTAAACAGGCACATAGACAGAGATCTTGAGGCTACCAGAAACAAAGCCTGTGAGAGCTGCCTGTTAAGCCACCAAATAGCCATTCTGTTCTGCAAGCTGACAAAAACAAGGTAGGACTTTTCCTCCATGATGGCCAGCCCATTCATATAACTGCGGACTATTCATTTGATATTGTGTAAAAGATTCCTTGCAATGAAACCCAGACTGTCAAAATTGACCTGCTTGAAGATTCTATTCTGATCCTTATGATTAATGGAAATCTATAAAGGTTCACTGACATTTTAGTATGGATCCATTCCCCTTGCTGAGACTCAAGCAGAGACATTGTGAGAAAACCAAGACGCCTTACTGCATGCTGGAATATCAGCTGCAGACAGCAGGGGAGACTCAGTGATTATACCTGTGATTCAGGATGCTCAAGGCCGCCTGGTAACACATCTAGAAGACATCTGCTAGACCTGGCATCTTTGGCCTGGTTTCCCCTGTCTTTTTGCCTCTGCCTCCTGTTTTTTGACACTGTGCTGGGTTTTGTTTTTGCTGGTTTAGATGCTTTGGGCACTTTGCCACTGCTGATCAGTGTCAAAGTGCAAGTGCTCCCTGTGTAAATTGGTATTGTAATTGGTTATCTATGATTGGCATATTTGTATCACCAAGAAGACCCTAGTAAAGTGCACTAAGTGTGCCTAGGCTGGTGAAACCAATGCTACTAGTGGGCCTGCAGCACTGATTGTGCCACCCACATGAGTAGCCCTAAAATGGTGTCTCAGGCCTGCCACCGCAGTGCCTGTGTGCAGTCTGTGAACTGCCATGTCAAACTGGCCAGTGTCCCCACTGACCAGGCCTAACACTTCCCTTTCTATACACATTGGTCACCCCTATGGAAGGCCCAAGGTACCCCCTTGGGCAGGGTGCAGTGTATGTGAAAGGTAGAGCATGTACTAGTGCAGATGACATGCTCTGGTAGTGAATGACAGCCATTTTAGTGTTTCACTGTTGTAAGGCTACCTTGCCCATAGGCTATCATGGGTGATGCTGGCTACAGTGGCTACCAGCATATCTTCCCATAGGAGCAAGGTAGGACATAAAAGTCTAGTATCCCTGAACTCAGAATTTAATAACACATCTTTTAGGAAAGGTGTTTTTTAAATCCTGTGTTTGACAACAGCACGTTTAGAAAGTTGCTGTTCTCTTGTCTGACCTTTTTGTGTGCCTTGGCCTGTTTGTGAATTGACTGTCTGGTTTGAGAGTGACAGAGGCTGGGGAGCCCCCAGGAGGCTGCCTGAGTCAGCCCTAGTCTGAATGACTGCATCTGCATCTTGAGTGGTGGGAGGGAATAGCACCTGGGCCTGAATAGGGCTGTGCCTGCCTTCCACAATGCTGGCTCCACCTCCTCCTGGGCGGCTGACACCCCTGCCCCTCTCCCTGAAAGGAAAGGAGAGGCCAGGAAAACAAAGTGCACAAGGAACACCCAGAAGTGATTCAGACCGGGCTCAGAGCCCTCCTGCACAAAGGGAACAACGAATTTTAGGTATATAAGTACAGGACCCCTGACTACAGAAAATTAGATCATCCTGGAATCAAGAAGGTACCTCTGCCAAGGAGAAAGCTGGAAGACTGAAGAAGGAAGACTGTCCTGCTGTTGCTTTGCTGGATTGATCTACAGTTGCTTTGCTGCCAAGGAGATGGGAAGGAGTTTGCTTTGTGATGTGTCCCCTTGCTTGAAGGAATCTCCAAGGGCCTGAAGATGAGCTGGCTCCCTGTTAAGAAGGCCCAAGAACAAAAGGACTTCACCCCCAGCTTCCCTGAACTCTGCTGAGAGGGTTCTGTTCTTCCTAGAGTGCTTGGGCCAGTTGTGCCACCTCTGGAAGTTGTACCTGTGTTGGGAAGCTGGAAACCAAGATTTTAAGAACTTTCTGCAAGTTTCACGAAGGCTCGCTTGTGGAGCGCATCCCCGTCAGCGCTAGGAAATTCCCGCCACCGCAAAGGTCGAGATCGTCGCAGTGCCTGTTGCCTCTGCCAGAATCGTCGTATCCTTCGCTTACGGGACGCACCAGTCCGGTGTGGGAAGATTACAATTGCTGCGAGTATCGTCACAGAGCCTGTCGTCACTGGGTGAGATCGTCGCACCGCTTGCTTGCGGACTGCATCTTGTCACTGCGAGAGTCGTCGCAGAGCCATCGCATCGAGGGGCCACGAGAAGAGAAAATGGACGCTGAGCTGTGCATCGTCGCCGCACTGGAGATCGATGCTGCCCCGAAGATCGTCGCATCGTACCTTTTGAGAGCTGCTTCCACTGAAACCTGTGCACCGGAATCCACGCAAGGTATCGCATTCCTCCCCATACAGACCGGAGTCACCGCAACACGCCCGCTGCATCCAGCAGGGTTGTTGCATCGCCTCCCCAGGGTCTCAGGAGTGTCTCATCGCTTGCTTTTCAACGCTACAGCTTTGACTTGGAACTTTTGTCGCATCTAAAGGTACTGTTGGCTTAAACGTGACGTAACTGTGGATTATTTTAACGTAACTTTAAGAACACTTTTGAAACCATATTCTTGAACTGTGCATGTTGGATCGTTTTGGTCTTATTTAGTTTAGATTAAATACCTTTATTTTTCTAAACTGTTGTGGAGTCAGTTTGTGGTGTTTTCACTGTGTTACTGTGAGTGTTGGTATAAATACTTTACACATTACCTTCGATAAGCCTGACTACTCGTGCCAAGCTACCAAGGGGTAATCAGGGGTTATCTGAAGAGTGTTTCCTCCTTACCCTGAATAAAAGCAATGTTCCCTATTTGGACAGTGGTACCTACCTCTGCCAACAAGAGACCCCCAGTTCTAACAACATCTCAAAGTCTTTAGCTTCATTTTATGAGCCCCTAACCACACCAAGGAATTACCAATAGAATGGGAATTGATGCCTCCCCTTCATCTACCCTCACTGAGTGACAAGGATCGTGATCTTGTGAGTGTGAGTGCTGTGGTCACCACACGTGCGATTAATATGCCATCTCCAACTTGCCAACTTTCAAGTACCCAGTGAAGGATGGCACTCCTGGATGATTCTTTACAACATGCAAGGTTCACTTGGCTCCCATGCTCTAGGAGGCCTGTAAGAAAGTAGAAAACACCAGATCCACTGGACCAATATCTAATAATTCCACAGCAAACTCAAGGAAAGGAAATATTTGTTGACTTGTGGGAACTATTGACCCATCTCTACTACTAACATAGATTTTAAAATACTTGCCCAAATCCTAGCATTCAGCCTGAGTAAAGTTATTCCTTCCTTGAATCAATACCAGGTGGCCATTGTTCTGGGATGCCTTTGTTCTAGGATGCTCTTCCAAGAACCACCTGAGGACCCATGATCCTTTGTATGCGTAATTCAAGGATTTGAAGAAAGATGGGCTTGCTGTCTCCTTTCACTGTGAGAAAGCATGGAGAGGACTGTGGCTTCCTATTCAGAATTTCAAGTGATTGCCTACATTAATGTCTTTAATGAATTCGTTTTTGCAGTTCTCAGGTTAACTGGGGAAAATGTGGTGTGCTGCTCTGGTAAATCTGTAAGATCACACATGAAAACCTGCAAACTGGACCATTGTTCCATGCCTCAGTGCCTCAGTGGTGCAATGCAGGTCTGGCCATAGCAGGATTTCGGTCTTGGAGTGTATGGCACTCTCTTTGTATCACACGAGTGGAACATCTTACTGAAGCTGATAATCTGAAACGGGTTCTTGTACTGAAATCTGATTTTAGCTTAAGCACCACAGAACATTTGTAGCATAATTAGATAGTTCATTGCTTTTCTGGATAAGTGGGTAGTGAGCCGTTGTCCGTGTCAAAATCTGTGGTGATTTCCAACCTTAAAAAACTGAGAAGATGTAGAGGAGTGGCATTGGGCCTCTATGGAATTCTGACAAATCATATATACTTCACCCTTGTGTAGTGTGCTCCTAGGGAGTTTTATCAGATTGCACTACACCATGATTGCAAGACTAGTCTACTTTACTCACTTCCCATGATATTCTCCTGAGGAAAGCAAGACTGAAATATTCCTTTTGTTAAATTCCTCATATCTGGAATTAGTCACCCCTCCAATTATACAAAGTTAGGTTCTTACCCCATTCTGAAGGCTAGTGGTATGGGCAGCTCGACTGTGATCATGTTGTATCTTCTAGATTTACGCTGGAATTAAATAAATCTAGCAGGCAATATGATCCACTTTGTCCTGTGTAGATGATATCACCACGATTCCATTGTCTGGTTGGCTATATTTTGTGTGAAATGTCTGATAGCGTGGTGTGCTCCTCTGACACTCATTGACAGTTAGCAACTTCACTTGATACTGTAAAACCTTGTATCCAGTGCCACTGGAGAAAACACATGGTTCTGTTCCTTGATGAATGGTTGGCTCAGTTGACTAGAGAGGCTGCATTTGGTCATTTCATCTATAAGGCCAGATGTCTATCTACGATTTAATTGGAGAACCCTTTGTTATGGCCCCAACTGCAATTGCCCTGCTGTAAAAGCACTTTTTGATATCTGTTTCCCAAAGGGCTGATGACAGTCCTCTCCGATTTTATCGTACTGTTCATGAGTGAGATGATCCTAGGTCAGTTATAGCAATATTTTCGTTTGTTACCACATATGCTCGTTGCTCTTTGGATGTTGCGAGATGGGGAAAGAACCTAATGAAGCTATTTCATGAGGTGATGGATGTAATGGGAGGGGTGTCTGCTGTATTTGGCTTTGTGATTTTGGATGCTTAAATGGAAGCATAGGGTCTGATTTACACTTTACAATTCCAACAGTATGGCAGAATACATTACTTACGCCATACCAAGGGTCCTTCGCCTGCCAAACTTATAGCTGTCCGCCGGCCCTGCAGACATCTATTAACATCGTCAGGAAATGCTGACATGGCGGTTCCTGTCAATGTATTAAAACTTTGATGGACGTCTTTGTCAACAAGACGGTATCATTCATCAAACTTTTAACATGTTTTTGTATTTGCAAAAACAAAATCCCTAAGCAGGGTTGCTTTAAAAATAAACAACTAATCCTCTCATGGGCATTACCTCCTATGGTGTGGGGGTCATTTTGCATTTTCTACTGCCCCTAAGCGACACATTTTAAATACCGGACAGACAGTGAAAACAGGCCATTTGTAAGTCCACTGTAAATCAACTGGGCGGTCAAATGGCCAAACCTCTGTCTGCCCTTACTCCATTGGGCCATCGGAGTAATATGTCAGTGACAGAGATGGAGTAGTCTCTGTCATTGACATATGTAAGGTATGCTTTCCTGTAAATCATGTGGGTGGACCTTCCATTTGTCAGAAAGAGTGTTCACTGATCAGAAACACAAAATGAGGCATCGAGTGAGAAGTGACTTTTAGACACGATGACTGGTGACCTTTTGGGTTTATTCCGTTTACCCAACACACTTGTGGATGGTCACTTGCCCCCTAATACTACTTGTGCCCCCACCGGTTCTCCAACTGCCTTTCAAGGGAGAAAATACTCTGTAGGCCACTAGCGTTTTGCCACCATCTCTTTCTGCTCTCAGCAGCTGCTGCCTGCACCATGCCAGTGTTAACATCTGGAGCGTTTTCCCAATATTCACCATTGGCACCCACAACAGCCGACATAAGAGCAAGCAAAATCCCCCTATTGGTTACGAGAGGCCGTTTTTTTCTATATCCTTTTCAATTTTTGTAAAACACTTACAACCAATGAGGCTTCTTTGTTTTCTTGGCACTGACTAGGGGGTCAACGTATTGCCTTGCTTAGCTTCATCTCTCCTACATCAGCCCATTGGCACCTACATCTCAGCAATACTGCCTCAGAGTTTCATTTATAGTGCTGTTCACCTCTTAAGACCTTCAAGAAGCTTCAAAACCTCATGACTGATAGGGTTCCTCTCGCAAGGAGGCCCTGCTGACATGACTGCTCCCAAAGCGAAGGCATCCAAGTTGTCCTCGATGAAGGATATGCTTCATGCACAAAAAGCATAAAAGATACAAGAATCCCAGTAATATGATCGCCCCGCTATTCCTGATCCTAGCATGAAGATGCTAGTGACCAAAGCAGATATCCAAGAGCTACTGATGAAATTCTGCAAGGAAATGGCTGTCTGGCATCAAGATAGCAATAAAGCGAACTATGAACTGGACCATTGCATACGAAAAGCCGAAACTTGCATTGATGAAGTGGAGAACGACGTGGCAATCTAACTCCTGATGTCCTCACTAGAGTGCATTTTTTGAAAGATAAAGTATAGATCGTGCTTGCAGCTCATTTTACAGGAATTAATACACTTTCTGAGACTCCTTGTTGACACTTTTACAAGATGTCTCACCAGCCACTCTAGCACTCTAGGGAGTTTGCCCAATTCACCACACAACTTCACTGCAAGAAGATTCCTTACAGGTGGAGTTTACCTTTCTGTCTCTTGTTCAGCTTTAAAGGCATGCAGCATGGGATCTGGGAGGTGACTGAGGCAATGCCTTCATGGGTTAGGAGAATGCCATGGAGGACCTGCTGGGAAGATGTCAGAGGATCATAGTGCATCCCCAACAGGAAAGACTCAACCTGATAGGCCTCCTGGTACAGCGTTAATAGGTGAGGGTTAAGAGTCTCCCGGAACGTGGCGTAATACTCCATGGGGATGCTGTCTGGACCTGTGGTTTTCCCCTGTGCCATTCCAGTAAGGGCCATGCCAATCTCGTCTGGCAACAGAGGCTTGTCCAGCAAATGGGTGTCATGAGGAGGCAGCCTGGGGATGGGAATCGATTTAAGGAAGTCCAGGGTTGCTATCTCATCGTCAGCCATGCACTTGGCGTATAGTGTTTGGTAATATTGGGTGAAGGTCTGGGCTATTGTGGGAAGGGACTGCTGGTCAAGGATCCCGGGGACAACGCTATTGGCTTTTTGTCGGGCAACCAGCCAGTAGAGTAGTTTCTCATTTTTATCTCCCCAGCCATTGATCCTAGCCATTGTAACCCACCTGAGGTGTTTGGCAACTTAAAAGGAGTGTAGAGAAATATAGTCTGAGATGAGGCCCAGCTGCCGAAAGGTATCAGACCGAGGGTCAGACCCTAACTGTTGCTCCAGACAGAGTCCACGGGCATCCAACTGGGTAATTAGTGCCCCATGTTACTACTCCTTGGCCCTAAAATAGCTCTTTGCTGAGCCTAGAAATGCTTCTTTGCCAGCTGCATATAGGGCTCCTACACGGTTGACAGAGCCTGCATTTTCTTCTCAATAAATTTGCAGCACTGCCCCTAGGGAATCAGTTAATTTTTCATCTTGAAAGAACAAGGTGTTTAAGCGCCACATAAGCGCTGACCACAGGGGGGTGTCCAAGTTGTAGGAGCAGAGGGGAGTGGTCCGAGATGCCATGGGGTAGAATCTGTGTTTGAGTCTTTAGCAGTCAGAAGTGGATAAGAAGGCAAGGTCTATTCAATAGTGAGTGTGATGACCCACTGAGGTGTGTGTGAATTGCCGACTGCGAGGGTGCCAGACTCTCCACACATCACAAAGACCCAGGGGCATGGCCCAATCGGTAAGGCAGCGTGCACCAACCACCTGCTCCATCGTGGGGCCGCCAGAGCAGTCAAATTCAGGGTCAGGCACTGCGTTAAAGTCACCCCCTAATATTGTGAGCCTGTGCGGGAGACAAACAAGAAGGCGAGGGAGATCGTTAAGGCCGTAAGACTGTGAAGCGGTCGGTACATAGGCACACAGTAACAGGATCATCTGCCCCTCTAAAGTGCCTTCCAGGGTGAGAAAGCATTCTTGTGGGTCACGGGTTACACGCCTGACCTCATGGGTAAAGGAGTGACGTAGGAGGATGGCGACTCCCCTAACTCACTGGGAGAACCCTGCGTGGAAGACTCTATCATAGCCCTTTCATGCCAGAAAGGGGCAGCGCTCTCTCATGAGATGCATTTCCTGTAACAACAGGACTTCTGGGCAATGTCGGTGTATGAAAGTAAAGACTGTGGCCCTCTTCACTCGGTCCAGCAAACCATTAACATTCCATGACAAGATCCTCAAATTCATGTGCGGTGCGCTTGAGATGGGGTGTAATAATGAGCGCGTCAGGAACATGTTGTGAAAGGATGCGGCCCCGGGACCGCATGAGTGAGTAGAGAAAATGTGTGTGTCACAACCTAAGGAAGAAAAAGGAAAGGTAACAAAAGCACTCAACAACAGTGCACAAATAAAGCCCCACCCCCCAAGTCTCACCCCCTCTCCACACTTCTACCCTAGAAGCATCTGTCGCCCTGTAATAAAAGTGTATTAGAAAAATTAATAAACATAACATCTTGTACATCTTAAGGCGGCTTGAAACCCCCGTCATATTAGTAGAGAACATTAAGACTGGCCAACAACCGCCATCAACAGTTAGAGAAAGAACCCCCAGGGGTCAGGTAGGTTCGGGATGCAAGGCGTAGAGCAAGTGTACATCCTGGTGGAAAAGCGAGGGAGGCAGCACTTGATATCAGAGAGAGCTCTCTCAGTAGAGCCGGTCACTTCCCAGTGCTGCAATGCAGGGTGCAACGGCTCCAACACTCGGACCATTTAACGTAGAACACGTGCAAAGGACATGCCCCTTTAAGGTATAGTTCTGTCCCTTCTGGCCGACCAATCCAAGACTAATGTAGGCCTCCACGTTCCAAGGGGACAGTCACTGCCAAGCGGCTGCTTGAATGTCTCTGGGTCATAGCTGAGAGGCCGACAGGATAAAGCCAATGTCAAGAAGGCACACAGCCAATGTAAATCTGTGTAGCTCAAATAACGGGACTGCGAGACAGATCAGAGTCAGAGTGGTTGGTGGTTGGGTCCCGGTGTAGAGTTACCTGCCTAGCAGCCACCACCTCTTCTTCCTCACCCCCAGTGGCCGGAGTCAAAGCTTGCTGCTGAGAAGAGCAGGGAGGCTCCCTGGTATATTACACATGTAAAAGTGACTGTCTGACTCTGCGCCCTCGCCTGGATCTAGTGCACCGTCTACGAACCTTGGGTGACACCTGGGGGTCTCACAGTCCTGGGCATTTCCAGACGCTGCAGGGGGAACCAACAGAGCCATGCAACAGGTGTTCCTCCGTGAGCCATTGCCAGGCCCAGTCGGGCATGTCAAAGAAAAACAACTTGTTGAGGTGGATCACCCGGAGATGTGCCGGGAAGAGCAACAGAAATTGGAGTCCCATGGCTCTCAACTTCTGCTTGCCGTCTGCGTATAAGCGCCTCTGCTGCTGGACATCGCAGGTATAATCTGGAAAAAGGAGTACTTCAGCATCGTCGTACCGGAGGTCTGGGCGTTGCCAGGCTTCTCTTAGAATGGCATCCCTGTCTCAATAGTTAAGGATGAGGGCAATAATGGGACGAGGTGGTGTTCCAGGTGGAGGCTTAGGGACCAAGGCGCGATGAGCTCTCTCAATGACAAATCACAGGGGCAAACAAGCAGTGGGCATCGAGGATTTGATGCATTGTTCCATCTGGTCCACCTATCAAGCGGACGCTATTCAGCTGAGAGTGGTTTTCCGTGTCTTCGGCACGCCTGTGGAGGTCGGCAGTTCTGGTGAGCAGTGTGGAGACTTGTTTCTTTAGAGTAGCTACGTCGTCTTCTATCAAGGATAATCGCGACTCGGCTTCAGTCAGCCGGGTCGTGGCATTACGTAGGTCCTGGTGCAGCAAGGCCACATCCCCTGCAAACCTCCCCTATCTTGTTCTCCACTGTTTCCTGGGAGGTCTGGATCACTTGTAGTATCACAGTGAGGTCGTCGGTGGCAGAAGCTGGTCCATCCCAGGCCGGCACACCCGGGGGACTACCGGAGGAGCAAGTCATATACTGGTCTATCTTGGTTTGCGTCTGAGCTCTGCGGGAGGCCTTATCCTTCTCGATTGGTGCGGGTGACAAGTGGCAGGGTCAGTTGTATATGTCTAAGCTGTGCCACATTGGTAAAAGAGACAGAGCAAAACAAAAGGGGGAAGGCGGGGGCCCGGCCCAGAGCAAGCCTATCCAGTCCCCGCCTTGAATGTGTGGTATGGCGCTCGAGAGTGCCATGGGGTGACCCGCGGCTATGGCGGCAAGTCTCTGGTGGAAGTGGGGATCTGGACAGAGGCTTCCCCAACAGGAGAAGATAGGAGCTGTGATGGCCTGGCACCCCACTTCTGGGTCAGTTCCCAGCACAGAGAGTTCTAGATGATAAGAGTATTCTATATCTAGTCAATCAGCAAGGACCGTGCCATGAGGTCTTGCAGGTTGCCAAAACTTAGGGGCCCCTTCGCACCACCACGCCCGTAGAGGAGGCTGGGCGGTCCCAGGAGATGATGCTGCTGGCAGCTGACCCCACCAGGGCAAGTTATGTCGGGGACCCAGGGACATCGGGGGCGTTCACCTCACGGGCCACCACCGCTTCACCATCAGTGGGCTTTCCTCAGCATCTAACCCCTGGGCAAGACTGGTCAACAGTGCCGTTGTCTGCCGCCAGGAGGGCCTCACTCCAGGATCATGAACTTCCACGAGGCCTCAGGCCCACCGGGTCCTGTCGCAGCACACACACAGGGTTGCAATCAGCTGACCCCCTCTCCCACGGCAGCAAGCCAGTTCTGGGAGGTCACCACTTAGCAGCGCCTGCACACAGCACACGCAGGAGGTCAGGGCCACCCATCCAGGGAAGAAGTGCAGGTGTCAGGCCTCTGCAGTAGCACTCAGTCAAAAGGGGGGGGGCCCTGGGCCTGAGGGACCCAGACATAATATGGTGACACCCCACAGCCAAAAGCTTCCCCAGGTAGTCGCCACGCAGTGGCTCACTTCGGCTGACTTTGAGGGCCACACTGCCCTTCCAGGCAAGCAGGCTGGCCAGCTGCGAGAGCTAAGCTGGCGGGTGGGGTCAAGGTGGGAGGCCGCGACTCACCGCCAGTCCGCAGGCCCATGAGGGTCCTTCTGCTGATCTCGCTGAGTCTCTGGTGGTTGACCAGCAGGGCACACCAGGTGGCCTGGCTGTGATGATCGCTTCGGGATGTTGGCCATCTGGCAGACGCGCCTTTAGCTAGTGGGTGGGACCAAAGCTGTGGCTGCGACCGACAAAATAGCCCGGATCCTTCTCATTGTTGTTGGGCGGCCGTTGGAGGCCCGAACGTCGGCAGTGCCCACGCAGCTCAATCATTCAGCAGTGGGCCTCTACTGCGGGCACCCCCAGCCGATCCCCCCCAGATTCTTGTGGGCCACCTCAAGGGGAGGAACCTCCGGGGTCGCGCCTCACCACACTCCTGCAACTGCAGGTCTGGGTATCGAAACAGGATCCTCATGCGAGGCATCAGGTTGCAGAAAAGGGTGCCTTTCCTAGCTACTTGTTTGCAAGTGGCGCTAGTGTTGACAGATGGCAGGTGGCACTCCGGATTATGATCGGATACAGGGGGTTATCGCAGAGTCGTGTTACAGTGCAACCGCCATGTTGACCGCTTTGGCCATGCCCCCTCAAGGGATCCTTTTAAACACAAGGGGGAAGGGAGTACATTGCCTCTCACCTCAGCACAGTTCCACCTATTGCATTCTGGTAAATGCAGTACGCTTACTTCAAAGTTGCTGTAGTTTTTCACCAACGTTGGTGCAGGTAGTGCTGTTATCTCTAGACATGTGTTTCTGGGTTTAGTCCTTCACCAGTAGAGGGCAGAAGTAGTAGAGAGCATAGAAAAGTCATCTGGGTTTTATAAAATTCTGCCCAAGTATTCCCTGGTCATAGTACCTCTCCAAAGGCACACAGGTGCATCCCAGGTGAGCTTGTTGGCTCAAGGGAGCCTTTTAAACACAAGGGGAAAGGGAGCACACTGCCTCTGATTCCAGCACAGTTCACCCCTTTGCATTCTGGTTAATGCAGTATACATTTTTTTAAGTTGCTGTTGTTTTTCACCAAAGTTGGTGCAGGTAGTGATAAGTGCCTGACACTGACATATGGTTCTTGAAGTAATCTGCAAAGCAATGGTTTGGACTCCCTCTTGACCTCCTGGTAGTAGCCCCTTGTGTTTCCACAATCAAGACCGATCCTGAATTCCAATGCTCAGGGCTGTAAGATGTCTTATTCAGTTACGTTTTTAATTACTTTGTTTTTTTTCTGTTGAGTTTTGTTTATTCCACCTTCTGTTAATTGAGTACACATTTGTTCACTATAGACAGGACTATCTGTGCTAGCCTACTGACTATCCCACATAATTCACAAACATTGAGTCACTGTGCACTGAAATGTGAGGAAGGTGGTCTCCCTTGATGACATCCTGGATTCCTTGTCTTATGCAAGGAGACGCAATAAACAGCTATGACATACATCACAATTTTTACACTAACTTTCCAAGGCCTCAATTCTCTGGTCAAACAGAGAGTGTTATTACAGTGGCTCAAACTTTAGGATGTGTTAATAGATCTCCAGTAGGAGACACATTTCCTCTCCAGAGATAACCCCAGACTATGCTCCTACTGTTTTCCCTCCCAGTAACACACAACAAGCAAGACAGAGACAAGAGGCACAGCCATCCTCAGAAGGAGGGGATTATCTTTCGACCCTTGAAGCAAGACAGAGGGACAGAGGTGGACAACAGGTGTACTTTAGGGGCAGACTGGGAGGCCTCCTTCAAACTATATATTTCCTTCATTCACCCAATGAAGATAAAGTTCATGCTGATTTCCTCCGAATGTTGCCACCTCTCTAAACTCCATATACTCAGGAGAAGACTTCAATGTACACTTAAGCCCTGAAGAGGACAGACATCCTGCCCATCAGTTCAGTCCCACAACCCCCGTTTCTCATACAGGATTTATCTGATCCCAACATTGAGGACATTTTGAGAGTACAACAACAGGCAGAAAGAGATGATTCTTTCTATTCAAATGTGTACAGGTCTTACTCTCTCCTAGACTTCTTCCTCACATCCAGAACAGTACATCTGCTGATAATCATCTCTGTGTCACTTCATTGTTGGTGTCACGCCTGCACACAATATGGCCTAGATTAATAGCTGCACACCAAGTGGGATTTTTTAAAGTTCACCATACCAGAGATATCATTAGATTGGCCCTCATCCTTATGGAGGCTGCTGAGAAAAAACGTACACTGATGGTTCTTCTCTCTTTGGATGCAGGTAATGCCTTTGATAAGGTAACTGGTCCTACATCATTAAAGTACTAGATAAAGCCTCTCTTGGCCCCAGGATGAAGGAAATGATCTTAGCAAATTACCAAAATCCAACGAGGAGAATAAAAGTCTATAGGGAGTGTTCCTCTCATCTACCTATCACTAGGTGTGGAAGCAGGAATGCCAGCTCTCCCCACTATCTTCCCATTCACAATAGAACCCTTCATACAGAGAGTCCAACATAACCCGAATATAAAAGGAGGCAACGTTAGCACACACGAACATGAACTGGTACTTTATGCTGATGATGTTCTGTGCTTCCTGCCTGATCCTGAATCCTCCGTTCCAGCATTGAAGCAGGAATTAACTCTCTTTGCCTAAACTGCTGGCTTCCTCGTCACCTACTCCAAGTCTTGTGGCAAGGTGATACCATTCAACTAGGAAGCCTCACAGGAAGCCCTTGAATGCACTGGGTTCACTTAATCACTAGGGGCTAGATGTAGGTAAGTCTATTTTACCACTTCTTAAATACCGAATTTTACCGATTCGGTATTTAAGAAGTGGTAAAATAGAGGGGGGGGAGATGTAGGTAATTCCAGATGTGGAATTACCGAATCGGTAATATTCGGTATTTACCGATTCGGTAAATACCGAATCGGTATTTCCTATTGATTCCTGTGGGCTGTGGATTCTGCAAGGGTGCAGGGGGTGTCACTTTGACACCCTCTGGCACCCCAAAAATTGACATGTGCGCCATGTGGCACACAGACATGCCCTTAGGGCATGTCTGTCTGTCACATGGCATAGGTGTCCATGCACACATGTGCATGCACACCTGAATTCGGTATTTTAACACCCAATTGGATTGGGTGGTAAAATACCGAATTTGTAGGGCCTTTGGGACTCAGAAGAGTCCCACTTACATCTGAGATTTACCGAATCGGTAAAAATACCGATTCGATATTTTACAGAATCGGTAAATTTACCGAATCGGTAAATTTACCGATTCTGTAAAAATGTGCCCCTACATCCCAAAATCCCATTTACCGGTCGGTTACAGCCGAAATCGGCCGTTACCGGTCGGTAAATGGCTCCTACATCTGGCCCTAGGTCCTTAAAAATATATTGGCATATACTTAACAAGCTCCACTGCTCTTGGGTTGCTTATTTTCTGGTTCAGGGAGGATCAGCCCTGCCAATTCAGGCTGGACTGGAGCAGGGTCACAAATGATGAGCATTTGTTGGTTCAAAACTGAGTTGGCATGTTGGGCAAAAGAACAATGGCCTAGAATGCTACCCTGAGCGATTGACAGTGGTAAGACCTATTACAAGCATTACTCCATCTCCTTTTGTGAGTTAGAAGAATAATACCCCAAGAGTTGCCAGGGCTACGTTATACAAAAGCAGAGAAGAGGGGGGTTTGGGTTTCCCGAACATACACCCATACCTTCAAGCCGTACAGACCCGTCAAGCCTTCAATTGAAACTATAATCCAGACAATTAAAGATGGGTGCATGTGGATTAATACTTCACCCAGAGCCCCTTAATCAGTCTTCGAGCCAGACTGGGGATGCCCCATATGCTGACAGCCACACATATTCTATTAAACAGCTGCCATCAAATCACACAAATCACAATTCTCTACCAGTCGCATCTTACCTGCCGCATTAATGCTCTGTCGGCACCATCTGACCCCGTCCAGGTACTGCATTACTTTATCTCCTCATCTCCATCAGCATCCTTTGTAGGCCTTCTTATATACAGGCCCCCAGGGCCTAGATCAAATTTTAGCAGTGACCTGTTTCAGACTCATGGAGCCCTAGGTTGGCAAGTCCCACTTCACTATTTTAGGGGACCTACATGTTCACCTAAATGACCTTACTTCTAAAGACACTCTGTCCCTGGTGGAGCCCCTTGAAGCTTGTGGCTTTGTTCAACTGGTAAAAGGTCCAACTCACCGGGCAGGCCACACGCTAGATGGAGTATTCTCCAACGACCCTAGGGTTAAGACGGGTACCCCTGAACCGCTGGTCTGGACAGACCACTTGGCAGTTCCCATAGAAATTACCCTTCTTCATTTAGACACATCTAAGAAGGGACAGGCTCAGGGAGAGGGCAAAAGGAACTATAAAAACATCACTAATGACTCCTTGGCCCCTCTCATTAGCTCTGTCTCCCTGCCATTAGATACAGAGCAGGCGGCACAAAAACTTGCCAACTCCATTTTTGGAGCAGTAGATGCTCTAGCACCAGCAACACTCCGATATTCAGCAAGGCGTAGGCCCTCTGCCCCCTGGTTCACTGAAACACTTAGGCTGATGAGACAGGGATGCAGGAGGCAGGAGAGAAAGTGGAGGAAAACATGGGACATTATGGACAGAGAGACCCATAAACGATCGTTAGCGGAATATAAGGCCTTGGTCATTAAAACAAAACAAGAATTTTTCTCTGACCTTACAACTTCTCTCACTTCATCAAAGGAGCTGTTTAAGGTAGTAGATTCCCTCTGTTCACTACAAATGCCAGACCCAGTGACAGGATCGCAGGAGCTCTGTGATAAGATCTCAACCTTTTTCTATGCCAAAATCGATGAGATCTCCGTTAATCTGGAAACACAGAAAAAATCACTTGGGGTCAACACGATCCAGGCCCTCACAAACCTAGAAGCCTGGTCCAAAGATCCTACCAAGATTCTCTCCAACTTCCCACAGATCACACTCGATAACCTTAATTCACTGTTGAACAGGACCAAATCCTCCTCTCCTCTGGACCCCTGTCCCCTCAAAGTGCTGAAGGATTGTAGGGACACACTACTCCCTCCTTTACTAGAGGTAATGAATGGTGCCCTGTCACAGGGTTTTTTTCCTTCAGTTTGGAAGAAAGCGATTGTCAAGCCACTACTTAAAAATCCCTCCCTTGACCCCACAATCTTGAAAAATGTCAGGCCCATCTCCTTACTTCCTGCCCCCACTAAAATGCTTGAGGCTCACCTGAATTCGCACCTGTCTGCCTTCCTGGACTCCTCTGGGTTTTTAGATCAGACCCAGCATGGGTTCAGGAAATTCCATAGCACAGAGTCTGCACTAACTATTGTAACAGACAACATCAGAATGAAAGTGGATCAGGGACAGACAACGCTGCTAGTCTTACTCGATCTGACCGCAGCATTCGACACCCTATCTCCCTCGATCTTAACATCTCGGTTGAGGGAGATAGGAGTAGAGGGGCCCGCGTTGAGCCTTCTGTCCTCATTTCTAGATCATAGAGAACAGAGGGTCAAACTGGGAGAATACCTCTCCCCTGCTAAATCTCTACAATGTGGGGTTCCACAGGGGTCGGCTTTAAGCCCGACCCTATTTAACATTTACGTGGCCCCCCTAGCGAGATTAGTAAAAGCACAGGGAATGGAAGTAGTGTCGTATGCAGACGACACTCAGATCATGGTGTCGTTGGCCCAATCGGTTAGCACCTCCGCGTCCAGCTTCAGGAGCTGTATGCAATCAGTCGCTGACTGGATGATACTCAACTCCTTGAGGCTGAACGGCGATAAGACCGAGGTGCTGATCTTTGGAAGGGACCAGGATGTATGGTCAAATAAATGGTGGCCGCCATCCTTGGGAACCTGCCCTGTCCCCTCTCATTCAGCTAGAAGCCTTGGGGTCATTTTTGATACCTCGCCGGCAATGACCCTTCAGGTCAACAGAACGGTGGCCACCTGCTGGGGAGTCATTAAAAATCTTCGAAGAATAGTGCATTACCTCTCCCCGGAAGCTAGGAAACAGACAGTGGTTGCGTTGGTCGGTTCAAGACTAGACTATTGCAACTCACTGTACGCAGAGATCAATAAGGGACTGATCCAGCATCTCCAAATAGTACAAAATGCGGCAGCAAGATTTGTACTAGACATTCCCTGCTCCTCCTCTGCAACTCTAGCCAGAAAGAGCCTTCACTGGCTTCCTGTAGAGCACCGTATCTCTTTTAAAATCATTTGTCTAGTGCATAGGGCTCTGAAAGCAGGAACTTCTGATGGGTTGGGATCACTTCTCTCTGGCTATGTTCCCAGCAGAAGTTTACGCTCATCACAACAGCATCTCTTGGTAATTCCTCGGACTAAGAAGACCAGATGGGGAGGAAGAGCTTTCTCTACAGTTGCCCCTCGTCTCTGGAATGCACTTCCCCTGGAGCTTAAATCTTTTTCCTCACTGCCCCTCTTTAAAAAGGCCCTCAAAACATGGTGTTTCAAGAAAGCCTACCAGTAATTAGCTCTCTGGACTTGCAATTATTTTGTTAGGCGCCTTGATGCCCATTGGGCTGAGTCCTGCGCGTTATAAATTTGTTTTCATTTCATTTCATTTCATTTCATTTCACATTGGCTGGTTCCACCACATTCCCCTCTACGCTCCCCCCCCCATAGTTGACAACAGCATGATCTCCTGTTTAAAAACTGGAAAGACAATAATCCCCGTCCTCTATGTAAACTATAATCAGGCTTTAATTTAAGGCTCCAGGAGGACATTCAAGGGGAGTATCAGTTAGGACAGGCAGGCAACTTTAGGCGTATGCAACTCCTAAATTAGGTGGGCTCTAGAAAGGTCAAAGAAGAGCGAATTGAGAGAGGACCCCTTTGTAAGACATTTGCAAAAACAGGTTGCACAGGAAAGGGATCACTTGGCTGCAAAGGACAATTTCAGACATAGGCACCATGGTCAAACATAATACATGTTCCAATGAGAGAAAGACTTGGGACTTGAGATAGGGGATGAGATCTGGAAAATGATATGGCAGTGGGACACAAAGTCTTACATGTATAAAACGCCTACAAATTACTTACCAATTGGTATTTAGCTCCAACAAGGCTCTACGCAATGTTTGGTGGCGCAGATATATGTTGGAAAAATTTCAGTGAGAGAGTCACATTCCTGCCCTCTTATTTAGACATACTGGAAAGATATTATTGTCCAAATTGGAGCGATGATGGGGTTGCCACTCACTCTTTGGCCGTTGGTAATATCCCTGAGCATTAGAGGGAAACACAGCAAATATCCCTTAACCACAACCAGAGCCAAACTAGTCACTCATTTACTGGTAGCAGCCAGATTGGCATTGGCTCAATTTTGGAAACAACTCATCTCCCCCTGCCCCGCTCTTTGTCTGGTAAGGGAAAACCTGGAACATTTATGAAATGAAAATTAAATGACTGCAGAGGTCCAAGCAAGGACGGACAAATTCAAACTACATGGCTACCCTTCCAGACTTTCATGAAACGAGGAAGGGGGGAAGGGTTCTAACCCTGGTCTGGCTCTGAAACGGGTACGAAAAGCTAGACTTAATGTGATTAACTCTGAATCAGAAAATTTGGCCATGACCAGTCATGGAGCATAATTGTTGAATCTACCAATGTGGGAATTCTTATCATGCAGGTATGCTCAGAGGATTGTTCTATCTTCTTGAAAATGTGTACTTTGTTGTTAACTGTATATTTGTTCCGAATAGTATTGTTTTAGAAAAGTTAGCTAAAGTGTCTAAAAAAATAGAACTGCTTTGGGACCTAACCATATTGTGTTTTTAGATGTTAGTGGTACCTCCTCCAAAATTTATAGCCACATTTCTGGCAAGGAGATTCTCGGGATTCTTGTCTATACCGGAAAATATATTAGCATTAAAATTGTTGCAATGTGTATTGTGACTCACATTGCATTTCTTCTTTTGCTATAAAGTTTAAATATATCATTGAGATTAAATTTTATTGAAGACTGTATTTTGGATGGCAAAATTCCACCCTGCTTCTCATATAACGGTTCTTTCTCCAATATAGTCTTATGGGAGAATATGCAGTAAAGTAACTTAATTTGTGTTTTAGGAAGCTTCAGGAAGCTTGGACTTTGAGCCGGGAGAAAGATACAAACACATTGTCATCAACATCACGGACGACTCTGTCCCAGAGCTTGCCAAATCTTTCAGAGTTGAACTTTTCAATACAGAGGGAGGAGGTAAGATTGATCTGCAAAGTGTTCTTTCACAAATACTTTCAGCTCTTCAAGCAACAGGAAGAATATTGAATGGGTGCTATGGTTAATACTGCCACTTATAAGTCCCTTGTATTAAATTATTAGTAGTCTTCACTGTCCTGTTGTTGTCACATTTGCATTTTTGCTTGAACATTTTCTCAAAAAGTTACAAATATTGTCCACTGAAGACATACACCAGAAATGGCAGTCCAGGAAAAGAGAATCAAAATGTGGTCAACTTAGTTAAAAAATAGAAATTCTTATCAACTTCCAATATGCATGAAATTTACATAGTTGACATGTAAACATTTTGTGTATAAGTGCAGATTTAGAAACAGATGCACAGCCTTTGGGTACTGTGAAGTGGTTTATTATTTTGTAGGATAGTTTTAAGGTGCTCCAAGGGTGGCGCCCTCCGTCTCAGACGTCATATATAAATTAATCAAAACGTGCTCCTAATGGCTCATTAGTTGCATCCCCTTTAGGCACAGAATATGAGGTTCCTTTCAAATTAGGACTCCACAAGTTAAATTGCGTTTTATGTTTCTTTTTTTATTTGCAGTTGTTCATAGTTATTCATAAATGAAATTCATTAGTCATTCCATTCTTGTTCAATTGTTCATTCTTTCATGATATCACAAGTTTATGTTGGCTCCAATGCATTTCGGGCATTCTTTAGCCCTTCCTCAGGGAGCATCACTGTAGATATAGAATGTGAACACAGTCAAAAACTTAAACATAAACATAAGCAATTTGCTAGAATATCAGGCCATGCTGTTCATGCTAATCATGTGTGTTCTCAGTGATAAAATATACAAATATGTACGGATATTGTGAGGTGAAAACAGTGCCCATGAATACGCTGAACCAGTGACAGGGACGTTCAATAAGGAAGAAAAGTAATCCAAGTTACCAATGTGCCTGTAAAACGAAAAGAAAAAACTTACGTTTGCTTAATCAATGGTTGCCTCGAATTCCTAAATATGAAGTGAAATTTACATGAGTTACGGTCCCACGAAATATATGAAATATATGAAGTTGTGACAAGGTTAGTCACCAAGATTAGTCACTCACCATGTAAGTCTGTGAATTCAGCAAGTATTTCCAAACGGGTTCACCAAGACGTACGAACGCGTCTCTATGTAACTCAAACAAAAGCTGATTGCAGAGTGATAGCTTCCGCGTCACGTGATGCGGGTCCCTCAATAAAGATGGAAGAAAGACTACATGATCCAACCTCGGTTACTTTAGACAAAGTACCAAGAAAGATAATAATCAGAAATGTTATAAAAAAATATAAATAAAAATATAAATGGAAATGCTGAGATAAAACATGGTTGTTGTGAAAAATAAATGAAAACGAGAAATAAACATCACCCGTGAAATATTATAATTCGTAGAGAAGGTATCACTGTATCTGAAACTGTGTCTGAAAAAAGATGATAAGTGTGAATGGTGCTTTAATGGTTGATATGAACGATGTAAAAAAAATAAACCTGAACAGTAAACAATCTATGAGCAAACAGTGATGTGGTCAACAAACAACACACAGTAAGCACCTCGATAGACCAAGAACATAGGCACTTGGCCTTCATTGTTACATCTTATTATACAGGCTCATGAATAACAGGCAAATTCAATGCGGTCGTTAAGACCATGCGGTTTGGTAGAGTTAAGTCTTTGAATCCAAACGTTTTCTCTTTGTAGTAAATGTTTGTTATTGTCCCTCCCTTCCTTTTTTTCAATGTATTCCAACACGATGAACTTCAATTGTGAGATGTTATGGTGTTCTTCAACGAAATGATGCGCAACTGAAGATTTCATGTTACATGTACGGATGTTTGATTTGTGTTCCGTAATACGTGTCTTTATTTTTTTTTCAGTCTTGCCCACGTATACCTTTCTGCATGGGCATTTCAGTAAATAGATTACGTTGGTTGTGTCGCAAGTGGCTGTGACTTTTAATTTAATGTTGAAACCCTTCATCGGGTATGATATGACATTTCCACTCATGATGTTATTACAATTGCCACAATTGAGGCAAGGTCTTGATTTGTTTTCTGTTATTACAATTGCCTCAATTGTGGCAATTGGAAAGCAGATTTGCAGACAAGTTGTGTAACAAGACCAGGGGCTTCAGACAGTAGTAGGACAGGTATACTGAATTAGCAATCTCTAGGATCAGGATGTCAAATGTTTTCAACACTCAAGGCATAGCTCTTCTTTCTACATCTATTGGTGTACATACAATAGAAAATCTGATATTTTGTATATGTTGGCAGTGTTACCTTGAAGCGTAAGCGGTATGTGCATATCATTCCCGTATATTATATATTCAGTATCATGTCTTTGTAAGATCTTGGTGAGATATTTAAGTAACTACACATGTGATGTAGTAAATATAGAGTAAGTTATAACCAATTTGACCAGGTGTATATGCTTTTTGATAAGTGGGAAAACCAGGTTACTACTATCTGCTGATGCCTACTGAAGGTTAAATGGTGTTTATGATTAAAAACATGGAAACTGCACCATTTCTTTTCCTGGTCTATCTTCTGCATTTGCATAGTGTAAACTGCACACACAAGCATGCATACACACACACACAAAGTGGAACCACTTATTCATTAGTTGATAAATGTAAGTGTTTGTGTGGATGGGTTAGTGTATGAAAGAGAAGTAGAGTTAGTGGATAGATGAATGGATTAGTCAGTACATGGATAAAAGAATGGACGAATTATTGTGTGGATTGATCAATCACTTATATACTTACTTGCCCATTGCCTGTTCATCCAGCAATGCAGCCATCAATCCATGCACTCATACGCACACTTATTAATCTGGAGTAACTTGGTAGAATATACAATGTTCAGTGTTTGGCATGATGGTGTGCTGTTTGACGGTGTGTCTGTTTGAGTGTTCCATATGTTTTGGTGTATTGGGTAATGGTGTGTTTTTTACTATGTGTGAAAATGGATGTATATGAATATATGTGTGTTTCTGTGTTCGATGATGCGTCATGGTGCATTTGTGGCTTGGTGTAATTCGATGGTTTGCTTGTCTGGTCTAAATTGGAGTGGTGGTTCGATGAAGCTTGTATGTGACTGTATGATGGAGTAATTGTGCACATAATTTGTTGTGGATGCTTAGGAGAGATTCAGAAATCTTTTTTTCCAGCTGTACATACTGGGAAAACACTCATTATGCAAATTATTCGATTCTCAAATGCCATGTGAAGGTGCTGCTACAAACTAAGCATTTTTTCAGTAGGGCCCTGTATTTAGCTTGCATGTATGTAGACACCTCAAACCTACCCGTAGGGACAGCACAAGCTGTGACCGTGGCATATAACCAAATATTTTGCTTTAGTTCTGCTTGGAGAAGAGCATACCCATGGGAATGCCCAACACTGAAAAGGGACAGAAATTACTACTTTCACTATTAGTCGTTGTATCCTTTATTGTTGACCAATGCAGAGAACAATGTGGATTCATGCAAATGTAATTTTTGTGCTGATACCATACGTTTAAGTGGTGGAAGCTAAGGGCACACAGATGTAATTCTGATAGTTTATTATTATTATTTTTTTAAACATCATATTTCCGAGTACAGAATCGGGATCTGAGGAATTTATTTTTACTGAATTCACGCCCACAGGTGTGTTAAATTGACCAGTACCCCATTGTCTCCTCTGTTTTAACAATAGCTCAGGGTGGAAAAGGAGGTGATGGGATATGCCTCTGCATGATGAAGGTAACCCTCACACAAAGCAATAAGCGTGTAGGTATTTACAAACAACTTGCATGTTGTTTCACCCTCACACATAAGCCTACGTCTGTAAAAGACAAAGGTAAATTCATTTGTAGGCTCGATTAACGGTTTCTCCACAAATGTTTTGTTGCACATGAAGAAAATGGAAATGAAAAGATTGCGTGTGCATATACTCGTAAGGAATGTTCTCACTAGTAGATTTGGCATAGAATGAGTTCTAGTGGAAATCTGTGACTGACTTAGATTTTACCATTATCTCTGGGATTTTTTTCTCAATCCCTCAAAAAGTCTGAATCCAAGCCAGTAGTAAGAGTACATCCTCCAGAGATGAAGGTTGTTATTTTATGCCATAAATATTAAATCACACCCCTAAGTGTTAGTGTTCACAGTAAGCTGGGTCTTTGAGATGAACGTGGTTTCCCATCGTGCCGCATGGTAGCATGGTATAAGATTAGGAAAGGAGGAACAGAGTCCATAGATGCAGCCTAACCCTTACTTCTTGGAAGCACCTGCGTCCCGCCTAGCTTGTCCTCATCCATCGTTTTAAACCTCCTTTGCAAATTTCGGCTGCCTCTCATTCTGGTATGTGGCCCCACTTGACTCCTTCCTGTACAATTCAATTTGGCAGGAGAAAGGCAAGGCATGCTACTTTTTGCACTTTGCTTTGGAAAACATTAGAAACGTAAACATTAGTTGATAGTATGAGTATTGTCTGTTTCCCTTCCTATAGTCCTTTTTGATTTATCGACTGCACCCCTTGGGGATGTCAATTATGTTCTCAAACACTGCCTGTGAAAGCCACCCCTATATACCACTGGACTGGTCCTGTATTCACAGCTCTCATTTCCTTAACATGTCCAGTTTCATCAGTCCTTCTGAGTCTTTGCTTCCCATCTCCTCTGCATGATCTCACTCATGCCATTGATGACTGTTTCTAGTTCTAGCAGGTCTGGCCAGTGAGAGTCACACTGAGGGCAATAATATTTATTCAAATAGTTACAATGAAGGGCCGCTGCTCCTGCGCGTGCTATCCTTATGAACACACCTCTCCTTCCTCTATGTTTTTCTGGGCTAGTAATAACCGAGCACTGCAGGCCCGATTCAGAAAGCTATTTCTAGGAGTACTTGTGTCTTGCACCTCTTTTAGTTTTAAATTACCCCGTATACCTTGCAAAATACTTGTGAATTTCCAAGAGTAAGACACGCACACTCCCAGAAGATGCTTTATGACTCGAGCCTTGATAGTCAAGAATAGGTTACACCTTAGACAGTCATAAGAAATTAGTATCATACTGATACAGATTTGGAAATAGTCCAAGAAAAGGCTTTGTCAGGAGATCAGGCATTTCATAGTTTAAAACGCATGCTATGCATAACGGTGTAATGCAATTGTCAAATGTGTCTGTGAGTTCTATCTTGAATTTCGTTATTCTTACCTGTCCCTAATTTGTCAGGTTGTTCAAAACCAGTCGTCTACCTTTGATGAATGTCCTTCCTCACTTTCTTTTGACTGGTGTCCTCTTGTGATTTCAACTCTCTGTGTCTGCTTTCCTTTTTATGTATGTGTATATGTTTCCCTGTGCGTCTCACTATCAAGTTGCTGAACTTTTAAGGGATGAAGGCAGCGCTAGTGGTGATGGGGACATGCAGTTCTTCCTTCCAGCTGTCCATAAGCGTGGTAAGCACCATTGACTTCCATGTACTCATAATATTTACTAACACGTCTTCTGAAATTGCATAAAGAACAACGGGTCTGTATGAATTCAAAAAAGGTTGTCTGTACCATACATGGAAAATGCCAAAAATTAAAAAGCAAGGGTGAATATTCATATGTCATCAACATTGCAGATATGATTTCTATTCTCCAAAAGGAAAACAATGCGTTCCCTACACATTATTGGAGAAGACCAATGTGAAGGAAACAGTGACACATTCAGTTTGTTTCACTCTCGGTGATGCTAAATTCAGCCCTCATAATGTTTATTTCTGTGGGCTGAACACATGACCACTGGCAGTGTCTATTTGAAATGTGTACACCTAAGTTAATAAAATCACGAACTAAATTCAGCATAGATTTATGGGCTGTTCAATGGTTTGTAGGGCATAATATCCCTATTTGTAATTATTCGGTTATTAGCATGCATTAGTTAACGATCGCTTCAACAAAATGTAAAACAAAACTGGTTTCTGTCCGTTCACCTTTTTTGAAAGCATGATATAAAAATATGGTACTAACAACATCCTGGGATTTTGTTTTATTGCATGAGTTCGGTCATTCAGCTGTAGGTAATGTAACTCTTTCCTTGCCTAGCCAAACACTATTGTATGAATTTAACAACACTAACATCCTCATTATTGCAGAATTAATCAGAATGTATAGTACTTCTTAGCAGAATGGAGGCATGCCCATTGTTCATTGCCTACCACAAATCACAGAGGAGGGCTTTGCTCACTCAAGTGATCTGGACATGATGCTGGCTGTGGGCGTGGCTATGCATATCAACATACGTTGAACGATGACAAAGGCCTGGGAATGCGAGAATCCAATGCACTATATGTTAACGGGTACCAGACGTCCTTGGGCGGACACCATTCCTTCAATTTCCTTTGAAACACGGAGGGCTGGTCTGCAGCTCTTTTTCTTTGAGTAGTTTTGTCTCACTCATGCCTTGGCTGTCTCCAACACCTGAACGTCCGGAAGCATTTCAGTAGTTGCCAGGAGTAAGATTTGTTTCAGTAAAGGAATTGTGAGTCAGCAAGTGTCCAGAGGAAGGCTGAAGTATGACAGGCCTCCTCACAGAAAATCCTTTGCAAATCAGTCCTAAACATTCAGGTGTAACTGACACCTCAGCTTGTAGTAAGACACGTCTACTCATAGAAAGAACGTGGTAAACTGGGCTTAGAGCATCCAGCACAGGATGCCGGGTTTTAGAGCCTCCAACATAGGGTGTAGGGCCTGCAAAGTCCCAGTGATTTTCTTATGAACTTGGGAAGTTTACATAAGCTATCTAATTGACTGTCTGGACACAGATGTAAAATCATTCTATGGCAATAAACAGCTAAAATTAATAAAGCAGCTTAAAGGATTTGAGGGCCTCTTGATTTCACTAAATCACTCATCACCTAGCTGTAGAACATAGTTACGTGGCATTGGTCTGACATGCTTTTCAATCACATGTTAAACATGGATGAGGTGCAGGACTGCACAAGAGACAAAGTGAATGGATAGGACGCCAAGATTGACCAAGGTCTATACCAAGGATTTGCACCACTTTTGTTGGCCTCAGAAATCCAAATGTCTAAGAAGTGAGAATGCTATCAACGTGCAGGACCATTAGTATTATGTTCTCCGTTGAATGCCCAATGGGAAGTCTACAAAGGAAGTAAACTAGACATCTATGTATTAAGATAGCTAATTGAGGTTGTTGGAAAGTATTAACTTGCACCCCCGAAAAAGTGAACAGAGACCTGTAATACATGTTTGCCGAGAAGTAAAACATGGTTGCAAAATGAAGAAAAACCTGGTTAACTAAGCATAGACAGCAAGTAGAATAAGTCCCCAGTATTGAAGAGAGTCAGTATACAGCAACCTAAGTTAACTGAATTGTCAGTGGAAGGTTGTGGTTCCATGAGCAGATGCTGCTACATACATTGCAAATGAGATCATGCAGTCTGGGACATTTTATAAGTGACTTTGGGAAAAGTCACAACCTGTACGAACATCTACCAAAGCCTAACACTTTCATGTAAAACACAATTTGGCAAATGTAGGGTATTGGATTTTAAAACCGCAGAACAAAGGGTAACAATTTAGAGACATTGGGGCAGATGTATCAAGGTCATTTTTAGTCGCAAGCGCTGCGATTCGCAAAAAAGCAGCGTTTGTGACAAAAAATTCGCAATTTGGAATGTATGAAGCAAAATGCATAGCAAAGTTAAGAAATCGCAAAATTTGCAATTCCTTAATTTTGCGTAAGCATTTAAGGAATCTCAAATTGCGATTCCTTAAATGCTATGCATCAAGCATTTCAATTTAGTGATTTGCCCTTAAGAAATCGCGAATTACCACCAACTTGTAGTTGGTGTTAATTTGCGAATTCTTTTACAAATGCACTTTTTGGCATTTGTAAAGGTGCCATGTGGCGCTCATACTTTCCCTTAGAGCATGTATGTGCGCCATATGCGCACACATGTAAATTTCAGGGGTGCAGCAGGGTGTCCTTAAGACACCCTTGCACCCTTGAAATTATTCTCAATTTGCGATTAGCAAATTGCGAATCGCAAATTGAGAATAACTTCCCATTCCTTCCTATGGGCCTCCTAGCCCATAGAAATGAATGGGAAATTATTCCTTAATTGCGATTAGCAATTTGCTAATCGCAATTAAGGAATTTTAAGTAATCGCTAAAAAATTGCGATTTTCTACATACATCCCAAATTGCAATTCTCAAATAGCGATTTCTAAAAAATTGCTATTTGGGAATCGCAAATTATGGTGATGATACATCTGCCCCATTGTCTTTTGGTTGTACGCCCTGGAGGTAACCAATCCTAGTGATCAATAAAGATGTACTGGATTTTGTAGACACATTAGAGACATCAATAGCATCTTAGTGACTCCTAGCTATGCTCTAAACATTCACACTATAGACCCCAGTATTAAGTCACTCATTGTGATCAGTCCTCCTGCTGTGCAAATCACTTGCAAGATTATGAAGGTGGGCGCTTAGAGTGTGGCCTGCTTTCAGTCAATATGTGAAGCTTAGCACGATGTTGTATAGGCACATAACCTCTTTCAACACAATTCATAGACTTTACCCCAGAATGGTAGCACAAATGTTTGAGTACACAGGGGACTCGGTAAGAACGTTAAAAAAATGCTAAATCTGATATAAGGGACACGAGGAATTGCAGAAACGTCAAAAAATTCAAACAATCTTAGTATGAAAAAAAGTCAAGCAAGTGCATCCATTTCCTGAATTGGATCTTAGTGCTGCATGAAGACTCGCATTTATCCTAATGCAATAGCATTATTACCATTTGTGCAGCATAAGGATAAACTGTGCAACTACATTTTGCCTAAAGAATATACATTGATTGATTTACAGGTGTTCCCACAAGTTCCAACGATCTCATGCAATAATCCGTTTTCCTTTAGAGTTTGGGACTCAAACATGCAAATGTATAGTTTCCCAATGTGTTGCAAACACAAATATTGTGTTACAAACTAACATTTACTAATACGAATTTTCTTTTGCTGAAACATTGGTGCATGTTAGTGTGTTTAGAGGTAATGATAGTTATGGAACCGAATTTTCTTCTCATTACCACATTAATTTATGTTTTCTTTGGTCTCTTGGAAATGACACTCACAGCCAGCCTGGGAACTGCGTCTCAAATAAATGTGACTATCGAGGCCTCTGACGATGCACATGGTGTGTTTGGGTTCAGTGTTGAATCGCTTTTCGTGAATGCAACAGAACCTGAAGGCGGATACAGTACTGTTACTCTCCAGGCCAGTATATATTTTTTTCATTAGCTGCCTATGGTTTCCATGCATTTTTATTCTGAATTCTATTTATTCCTTCTTTTTGTCCTATTTCTGTTTGATTAGAGACATTATAACTCATATTAAGGGACGGACACTTACAAAGGCTATAAAATGATACATTATTACACAATAATTAATTTATACATCTATTCAAGATAAAGCAAAGTAATAAATTAAGCGTATACCATGAAACAGACAACTCCATTATGAAAGGGCGATCACCCGTCCAAGTATAGGAACCTATGACAATCACCATCCTAAATTTGCTGTACACACACGTTTTTGGTTGGACTTCCACCTCCTATAAGTATAGTACTCAATGAAGTATTCTTTGGAGACATGTGAAAGAGTGTGAGTGGGACACTAACCTAAAAGTGGTCACAAACATCAAATTGATTCTTTCTGTAAATTATGTACATCCTATGCAGTGTCTCATACAACAGGCTAGTAATATGTTAAACATGTAAAGTATTTTCATGGGGCACGAATGCACATATCTCTTGTTGGGAAATCCTACAATGTCAATGTCTTTAAACCAAGGTGGCTAGAGCTTACTAAAAGTATAACCTTAGCATGTAGTAGTGACGAAGCTCCTAGAACTTTCTGAATATATGTTATAAGGTTTTTCCCGAATCCAGTTAGTTTCCTACAGCTCTAAATCATATGTTCCCACGTGCCCATTAGGTTGCATCTAGGGCAGCTGTTTGGAATAGTTACGGTCCACTCAAGTAATTGTTTGGCACATAGGGGCCGATTCCGATTCAGTAAAATCCCTTTACAAATAGCCGTATGGAGCATGTTTCCCGTACAAATCGTACCCGTAAACATCCACGAACGTACGATGAAGTACGATTTCTGATCCAAAACAGATCTCCGTACGAATCGTACTGAACCCGCACGACTAAAAAATATGTGCGATTTGTATCCGGAACACGCAGTACGCGACGTCCGTACGTAATTAAGCAGCAAATACGATTCATCTCTGCGACACTCCGTGCGACTTTTTTCTACGGGAGCTCAAAACGTCTGTAAAAGCAGAGTCCGACCCTAACCGCATCCCCTTATGCGACATACATGCCATGAATGCTGGGGTACGGTGCGTACACACACCATGAATGCCAGGGTACGGTGCGTACACACGCCATGAATGCCGGGGTACGGTGCGTACACGGGGTACGGTGCGTACACACGCCATGAATGCCGGGGTACGGTGCGTTACACACGTGTGGCTCTATTACAATAGTGATACGACTCACTCACACGTGACGTTTTCCTTACGAATCACATTCTGATTCCCCAGTCTGGTCGTACAGCATCTTTACAATTCGTACGGTTCAGTTTGAGGGTCCGTGTTGTATGAATTTTCCCTTGCGATTCATACGGTTCACAACGATTCAGTCGTATATTTTTCCTACAAATCGTACTACAGGATTCGGACGGTAATTGGACGAGTCATACGGAAAGGGCTACGGATTCGATTCGGTCGTACGGATTAGTTTACCGAATCGGAATCGGCTCCATAATGTACCAGCCACAATGAGTACATCTGCATCAATCTAAAGTTAGCTCCACTCATCATTTGGGTGTTGAAGACTGATATATCTGACCAGTCCACCTGAGCCACAGTCACTCCAACATCCTTCCTCCACTTTTCTTGAGCAACACGTAACATCATGCAACCTTTTTGTGACAGGTATAAAACCATTTTACCTATTTCCCAGGCATTTAAAAAAATATATTTTATGATTCGATATTACCATCACCATTTCCCTTGATGTCTCTATCTGAACCCGGAGAAATTTCTTGAGTATGCGCCTCGGCTGAGGTAGATCTCGCCCGGCTTCCTTCTCATGTTATTATTTCATTATTGATAAATCAAACCCCTTCTCTCCCCAGATTACCTCATTCCCAACATCTTGCTGTTTGATATACCTCGGAGGTCATAAAAATTGGAAAGGGAGTGCTGCATGAATCTGTATGTCAGTATATTTCCATAGCTGTTTTTGTTTCTGCTTAAATAATAACACTGCCTTATCTCTAACCAGCTTAGGGTTTCTCTCATAGGATTTAAATATTTTTGGGTATGGTTGAACCTCTTCCAGCATCTTTTTCATATAAAAGTTATCTACCACTGATGCTTTAGATATATTATGGTTACTAGTATGCATAACAAAAAAGCTGCCAAATAATATGCTTTCCAATCTGGAAGTGCCATTCCTCCCTCTTCTCAGTGGAGCTTTACCTTTGTTAGACTTTTACACTGATTGACCTTGTTCCATATAAACTCAGAAATCCTCTCATTAAGTTTTGGGAAAAATTCATTATTTTGTTAATATGTGTTTCCTGTTAATATGCAAACGGTAGTTTCTGTTTTTCAAGCCAATTAAGAATGGCCTTTAGTTTCCTCCCATTATTGAGCCATTTAACATTCATAGACACATACTAAACGTATACCCATCCATAGAAAGCAGCTATAAGACATGTATTACCACATTGCAAAGATGATCCCCATCTCCAAAATTCAATTTCTTCCCACTGCCCACCCTCTATTTCTGAAGAAAAAAAAAATCCGAGAACTGTCTTTTTTAATCCAGGCAGCAGCCCCACTAGCAAGTTGATGCCTCTGCCCTTCTTCCTACCCTCCAACCCCCTTTCCTGTACTCCCAACCCGAGTAATCCATCCCCTGTCCCCTTTTTAAGCACTCATGCAACTTCTTCATCTTATGTTTGGATGTCATACCCACCCTTCATCTTTCAAGTGCGATGACTGCACTCAGTGCCCCAGTACTAGCTTTGCCACTCTCCACACCCACAACCAACATACTAAAGAAAGAACAACACTTCCTACATCATATAGACCTGAAAAAAGCCTAGAAATACCATAAGCATTATTACAGTAACCTATTTTCATTGAGATTATTAAAGATACTTTTTAGCTGCCCCTGCCTCCTGAAAAATCTTAAACATTCCATTCACCATCACCTCAAACCTTGCTGGCTGCATTAGTATAGGTTGAGCCCCCCTCTGCTTTAAGCAGGGGAACCAGCAATCTTAATTCCTTCTGATGCTTTGATGTCTCAAAAATCATATCTGGAAAGACTTGGAAACTGATGCCCTCTGATGACTTGAAACTCTGTTGCTCTGGCGCATGTGAGAGAATCTTTTCTTGAAAGTTAAGGTTCCAAAATTAACTAACAGAGTGCATGGTCATGTAGCATTAGCATACTCCATGCTTGGGACATGATGCGCTCTCGTAATTGTGAGATCCTCCTTAAACTCCAGAAGAACATGAGTCCTAATTAAACTTTCTTTAACTCCTACTGGTGAGGATGCCAATTCTTTTCTGTCAGGAATACCCACAAAATGCAAATTTGATCTCCTTGAGCGATTCTATTGGTTCTCCAATTGTAATTTAATGTTCTTAATTTCCTTAGCCGGTGAGGCATTTGCTGACTTAAGCTCTCCCTGAGTGTCTTCCAAAACAGAAACCCGTGGTTTTACTTCCTCCAATTGAGCTGAGTAAGAATCTGTTTGAGAAAATTTCCTAAATTTTTCCACTCAGGGGCTGAGCCAAGAAAGTTTTGAGTTTGTTTTAGCTCCAGTATTTCCCCCAATATAGTTGTCAGCAATGTCTAGATTTTAATACTGGAGATGGAGCTCCCGCATGATCAAGAGTCTCGGCAGACTTAAGCATGTCGTTTACAACATTGGTTCATCCTGGAGTTGTGGCAGGGGCTCGAGATGCCTAGCACAGTGGTTGAAGTATAGATACGTGAGGTGATCTAGGTTCTGATTGAAGCACTGCAGCATCTAAGTTATTGGCATTGCTAAGACCTTGGCTAGGCTGATTACCATCTCCCCACATCACCAATCGACTCTAGTTCTAACAACTGTGAGATGGGGGAGGTACCTTTATTTTCACCTGGGACTGCACCTCCATTCTAGCTAAGATCTGCCAATCCCTTACCCACAAGGGCACTGCTGGCACTGCTGTCTCCCCCATGTCTTGTGTACATTATTGTTATCACAGCCTGCCTGACTGCTTCACGCCACTTTGGTGCTAAAAACTGGGTACAATCTGGCACCATCCCCTTCTGTTCCTTTCTCCAATGTTGGTTGTGTAGAAAACAATTGAGTCTGTGCCTGGTCATTCTCTGTGCCCTCTGCAAATGTTCCTGCATAGTTGCGCACTCTTGGGCACGCTGCTCTCCCAGACTTCCAGGTCTCCTATGGCTAGTAGTAGGGAAGCAGGTAAGACTGACTACGATAAAGTAGAAGACATTCCCAGCTAGTATGCTTTAGCCTTATCTAACATTGTTGTGCCCTGTTTCATCCTATTGTCTACTAATACCCCCAATCCTTCGGGGGGAGTTGCTATAGTCTTTCAATCAATGGCTTTCTGGCTGCAATGACATCCAGTCTGCTTTCTTGTGCATATCATGGTTCTTTTTTAGGGGATAGGAAATAATTTGTATTCTTCTGCATTGGCTACCCTTAAGTATTCTTCAAACTCCAACTGTTTGCCGGTTAGATCAGTTCCAAAGATGGACAACCCAATTGGCCTTTTCACGTCATCATTTAAATGTTTACCCTTCTGGGTCAACCAGCCAGTCAGTCCCTCTTCAAATCTTTCAGCATTTTAAATTCTTCCTCCAACCTGTCAATGTCTCTAGGTGTGCACAATTCTTCTCTACACACAAAAAAGGAGGAAGGATAAAACAAGATCTTCCAAACTGATGATAAAAATAAAATTGAGCCCAGTGTCTTTCTTATTGATAATAAACCATCCAATCTTTATCAAGGCTGTGCCAAACCTTAGCTGTTGAAATTCTCCTTTCCAACTTCCTCTAATATCTATTCTAGATCTCTTGTTCTGGTAGAGAGTGACCATTTTACCTATACAAAACATTTTGTGGATGAGGTAGGGTGTTGTGAAGAGGGTTGTTTTCCATTAGCATCATCTGACGCCTGATTCACTGGAAGTGCACCACCCATGATTCATCTGCTCAAGAGGTGGCAGTTGGGGGTAGTTAGAGAAGGTCTTCTTGATCAGCATTTGTTATACTGCTCCAAACAACACACCAGCCCACTCAATGTTTAATGCTCCACAACCGTTGCTGCCATTACAATGGCCATGTTGGATGGGTAGTGGCTTAGCTGGTGGCGGCGCACTATGTGCAATTGTGCATTATCCTGCCACTAGAGATGTTTATAATGTGTACCAGAATGATTAAGTGGTAAAACAATGTAAAAAACATAGTTTTATCCAGATTTTAACGTTTATGAGCAGGAAGTAAAGCAGATTCCCTTCTGAAGTGTCCCTCCCACACCAATCCAAAAGTAATGGTTAAAACTTTGCCATCATAAGGAGTTTTCAGGGCTCGAGTAAGATGTATCCAGCGGCCATTGCACAGAACAACTTTGATTTATTTCCATGTTCAGCTAATTCAATCTCTTGTGATGCTGAAAATTATGGAATTATGCTTCAAACTTTCAGAAAAGAGGGGCTCACAAACCTGTCAAATGTTCAAGTTGACCAATGTCTGCCAGCAAATAGTACCAAAAGAAAGCTTGATCACACATAGATGAAACCATTTATGTTGTGATCTAGATTCCATTTTGGTTGGCAAAACAATACTTTACATGGAATTCAATGTCTAACCAGCATGTTCCTGCCACTTGTTGTAAGGATAGATAAGGGTAACGTGGTGGATGTTTAGTGGACTAGAGCATATAACTTTTTAAATAATACATGTGCACATTCTACTTCAAATTGTAGCTTCAAGAGCTTACCCCCTTCATAACATTCCATCAATGAAACTCAAAGCACTGTTATGAGAATATTCAACATTCCATAAGGAAAATCTGATACATTTGTCCTTAATTGTTTTCCCCTGCCTAGACACTCTTCTTTTCAGGTATGCCATTACCCAAGAGGTTTTGATCTGAAAAATATTTAGACACCAGTACTTACAAACACACAGCTGTTTTCAAAAATCCCTGCTCATCCACTGGACTGCTATATTATTTAAATTTTTCTTCTGCACATTGCAGCATATAACATGTGGTAAAGGGACAATCAATTCCATTGGTTCCCAACTGTGCGAGTAATATCATCCTATGGAAGCACCCATTCAGAAAATAACCCCCTTCAGTGGCAGACACTTAACAATTTGCCCTTTTGGGAAAAATACCTATTTTTAAAAATGTTAAACTTAGGTTTTTCTTTGCTGGGGCCTGGCAGCCTCCAGGACACTTCTGCTAGGCCTTCTCTATTAAAAAATTCAATTCAAATTCAAAAATGAAGACCCGTGTGCATCTGTGTGTATGCACTGCCATCTATGAATGAACTTTAAAGAATTTCAAAAATTGGTGTCCATCCTTTTTCATGCTCAGGCACGGGCTCCAATCTTTGAATGTTTCAACTTCTGTGAAAAATCAACTTTGAAAGATGGCTACCTGTGTAGGTGCATGTGTCCAGGTAGACACCCATCTTTCAATAGTTTTTATAAAATAGGTGCCCATTTTTAAATGATTTTTGAAAAACGTTTGACAAAACCATTTCATAGGAAAATGAGCACTAGTAAAGCCAAAAGATTGACAGATAACCAGACCAATGCCTTTCTTTCTGTGCCTACACTTCTCTGGCTAGGCTGTGACTTATGTGAAGAGAAAAGTATAGTAAGAGAGGTAAATAGAGGAAGAAGGGAGGTAGAAATGAGGTATAGAGATAGGTGAGGTAATAATGGACATAAAGTTGGGGTGGCTCCACTGTTGGAGTAGAGGAGCATCGGCCCACTTAAATTACCCCCAAAGATAACAAATAAAATGGCAATTCAAGCTACCCTTGACCCTGTTCTCAGGCAGGTCGCTGCCCACGCTGCACAGCACCACCACTGTGTCGCTGCCCTTGAGTCCGCTGCAGCAGCTTGGTGTAGGTTCGAGGCCGCTGCTCTTGCACTCGCTCTGCTCTTTTTCTTCCTTGCTAGCCCTGCCGTAATTGTGCTGTCTGATTTCGCATTTTAGTGTTGTATTTCGCCTTCATACCTTTTATTTTGTATTCTTGTTCTGTTACTGTGCCCTTTGATTTCTGTTTCGCCTTTATACCTTTTATTGTGTACTCTTGTTCTGTTATTGTGCCCTTTGACTTCTGTTTCCCTCGCTCGCTCTGCGCTCTTGTCTTCCGCACCGCTGCGTCCCCTGCGTCCCTGTCCCTCTGCTTGCCCATTTGCTGCCCTGCTCCCGCCTCCCAGCTGCCCCTCCCTCCCACCTCCCCTTATATGGCGGCCGCTGCGCGGTGAGGAGAGCAACCCTTGACCTTGTTCTCAGGCAGGTCGCTCCCCATGCCACACAGCACCACTTCTGTGTCGCTGCCCCTGAGCCTGCTGCCGCTTGGTGTAGGTTCGAGGACACTGCGCTTGTACTCGCTCTGCCCTTTTTCTTCCCTGCTAGCCCTGCCGTAATTGTGCTGTCTGATCTCGCATTTCAGTGTTGTATTTCACCTTTATACCTTTTATTTTGTACTCTTGTTCTGTTATTGTGCTTTGACTTCTGTTTCCCTCTCCGGCTCTACTATCTCGCCTTCCCTGCCGCTGCGTCCCCTGCAGCCCCGCCCCCCTGCTTGCCCATTTGCCGCCCCGCTCCCGCCTCCCAGCTGCTCCTCCCACCTCCCCTTATATGGCGGCCGCTGCGTGGCCTTGCAACAGACGCGTGCAGCAGCAGACGCCCCACTTGTGCCTAAGGCAAGCCCGTCTGCGCTGTCCAAGCCTGGACCGCACATAGCGCCAGACCCCCTGGCCCTGCGACCACCACGACACCAGACGCAAACACCCTCCACGCACTCAACACCGGACGACCGCCCACCTGCTTCCTGGCCGCCCCGAAGCACACCAAAGGACCCTTCTTCTGCCGGAGCTGCAGCTTCGCCAGCCCCGAGCCGCCAAACCTCCCACCAGTCAGGACAGTTTGCAACCACCTCAGATGCATTCTACTGAACACCCCCTCTGCACGCAAACACGCCGTCGAACTCTGGGACCTGCTCGACTCATTCTCCCAGGACGTCGCCTTCCTGACAGAGACCTGGATGAACGCATCCTCAGCAACCAACATCGCCATAGCAATCCCGGATGGCTACAAGACCACCCGCAGGGACCGCACCAATGGAGTAGGAGGGGGAACCGCCATCATCCACAAGAACACCCTTAGTGTCTCGACCAGCAGGGACGACACCGCCAGCTCCCCCGAACACCTCCACACCAATCCCAACACCACCCTCAGAGGAACTCTTGTCTACAGACCCCTCCGGACCCCAGCCTCAGTTCAGTGACTCCATCGCCGACTTCGTCAGCACGCACGCCCTTGCCTCCACAGACTACATCCTCCTCGGAGGCTTGAACTTCCACCTCGAGAACAACAACAACACTAACTCCACCACCCTGATTGAAAACCTTGCCAACCTCGGACTCAGACAGCTCGTCACAAGGACCAGCCACTCCGCTGGCCACACGCTTGATCCCATCTTCTCCGCAAGCCCCCACTTTACCTTTAGCCACACCACCGAACTCCACTGGACCGACCATCGCTGCATCCACTTCACCTTCCGGAAACCCACCATGCACCACCGCACTCAAATAATCCGCAGCTGGAGCAAAATCACCGAAGACCAGCTAAACATCACCCTCGCCTGAAGCCCACCCACAGACCCCACTGACGTCGACACCACCGCCCGCAATCTCAGACGTTGAATCGAGGACTGCGCCAACATTCTCGCCCCGATCAAGAAACATTCCAACAGACACACCAACAAGAAAGCCAGCTGGTCCACAGCAGACCTCCAGGCCTCCAAACAAACCTGCCGTACACTGGAGAAGAAATGGTACCGCGAACAGACAACAGAGAGCTACACAGCCCACAAGAACGTCATCTGCAGAAACCATCCCCTCATCAGATCCGCCAAAAGAGCTTCCTTCAAGGACAGACTCAACAACAATGCGCACAACAGCAAAGAGCTCTTCAACATCGTGAAGGAACTCTCCAACTCCAGCTCCAACACCAACGACATCCCACCATCGCAAGACCAGTGTGACTCCCTTGCCACCTCCTTCCATCGCAAGATCGCAGACATCCACGACAGCTTCAACAACCTGACCGCCGGACAACCACTGACATCTCAGACCCCGTGGCCACCACGCACATCAAACCCCTGCTCACCTGGACCAACATAAACGATGACAACACCATCAAAATCATGAACACCATCCATTCCAGCTATCTGTCAGACCCAGAAATGTACTGATTGATTGATTACCATTTAATTTTTAATTCTCCCTGTCCTGAATGGAGTGTCAGGACGGAGGCATTGCCGCTGCTGAATGACAGTGATAAGGCGGGGTTCCTCACTACCAATTTACTCTTGAGCCCCCTGGTCAATAAATCTTTGTTGCCTGCTGAGAAGTGTAGAGGGGAGAAAGAACTCATTATGACAATATCAGCAAAGTTAAAGAAGCATGACTCTGAAGAATCACAGACTCTGAATTCCAAGTTAGTGGGTTTGTTACAAAGCCAAAAATAACTGGACATACAGACACCTCAAAACGAGATTGTAGAGGTTCTTTGGAACTAATCCAAATCCAAATCTATGGGCTAGACGAAGACGCTGGCTCATAAAAAGAATGTCAAGTTCCAGAACACAGGCGATGATTTTCCCTACGTCAAGATCTGCCTTCATTTGTGAAAATGCATGACAGCATTAGTCTATCCCTACACTACAGTTTCATCCCTACTTAACATTCACCTGACAAGATCAGGAAAGGGTGTCAGCTCGTGAAGACTTCCTAGGAAGTGCACTCACCTTGTATGGGTCAAGTAGTCAAGGCTACAGAGCGCGTTCTAAGATTCTCCTTCCCTCTCCATCGATCTCCTCACCTCCTGACTCAACCCCCACAGCACTGTCCCTAATTCAAAACGCAAAACATAAAACACGCCCACTGCTTGAATCTCGATCACCTCATCCTGCCGGGCACTACTCATAGGAGATTTTCCATTTAGTCTTGATACTCCCAGCTCCTAGATCGATGACCTTGATTCCCTGGCCTCCTTCAGTGAGAAAGAACACCGGCTCCCAATTATCAGCATTCTTGCATAAAAGTGTCTTCTCCTCCCTGAGCCTAACTCCTAAAACAAAAGACGTTATTCTAACTAACAGACAACTTTCTCCACCTGCAACAGAAACGTGACAACAGAACAAATCCAACATATACATGAGATTCATCTCCTAACCCCATTCCGAGAGCCATCAGGGAGAATACATTTCAGGCCTAGAGAAATCGGCCAACATAAGAATGGAGCACATAGGCCCTACTAGGATACATATAAGTTAACAGTTTACTTAAGCATTTCTAAATCATCACATTACATGAGCACATTTGAATGCACAAATCATTATAAGCAGCCTATAGCTGTTACACATTTGTTCGAGTTGCCACATCCGTGTATAACTTTAATCAGGTGCACATCTATCTCTATGCATTACATTATAAATAAGCAACTTAGTTAAGCAATTACAAAGCGATTACATTATTCAAAACACATCTGCTGCGTTATTTCTATGCATGATACGTAATGGTTCTTACTTCACTTTCGCAGATTATTACAGAACACACCCTAATGATCAATTGTTAACCCATCAACAGAATAAATGTGGGTGCAGACTACCTGTGAATATGATGCACCACTACAATTTAAAGAGCACCATCATGCTCCATCAACAGCAGCAGGGAGGAGGGTGGGCTTTTCAAAGTGCGCATGTCCCTTTGGCCAACCGTCTTGTGGTGTCCAGCCACACATGCGCTCTTTGAAGCCTCTAACCCAGCTGTCTTAAGACAGCTGGGATCAGACCAAGTGCAGGGTTATGTTGCCCTCGGGAGCGAGAGTGAGGCTGCTCCCTCCAATCAGAGTGCTGCTCTCACAGCATGCGAGCAGCATTAGGATTGGCGTCCACACTGCATCCAGTTCCTTAGAAGAGTTCCGGAGCAGAGAACGGAGGACGTCGGTTCAGGTATGTTTTTTTACTATTAACATTTGCTCGTGTGCACCTGTCTTTCACCCCCATAAATGCCAGCTGCCACTGCATAAGGTAAAGAGAGAACGTTGGTGAAGCCTGAAAGAATGATACAGAGAGGTAGAAAAAGGAAGACATATGTAGAGAAAAAGAAAGAGAGATAGGTAAGGTTTTAGACTGAAGGAGAGGGATCTAGCAATAAGGAGAATTAAATGTAGGGAGAGACAGAGTACCGGGGTACACCAAGAGAGATAAGGTAGGAAGATAGGAGAGGCAGAATCAGATAGATGAGGTAGTGAGGAAAGTACAGAGTGGCGAGGTAGAGGAGCAACCCTAGCTATAGAAAGGCAGGTCAAGTGTGGAGTGCAGTGAGGCAGAGAGAGAAAGAGGTACAGGGTAAAAAGAAAGTGGTGATTCAGAGAGAAAAAAGATTAAGAAGAGACATGTGAAGTACAGAAAGAAAGGCATGGTGCTACAGATGTGAGGAGAGAGGGTGAGATAGAGACAATGTTGAGAAGTAGACAGAGAGGTACAAACAGAGAGGTGAGGTAGTGAGATGTATATGTATAAAAAGGGTGAGGTACAGAGATAGGTGAGGTAGAGATGGTGAGCTGACAATGAGAAGGATGTACTGAGAGGAGAGAGAAGGTGAGGTAGGGAGAGAGTTATGAAGTAGGCAGAGAGGGTGGTAGATGATTAAAGAGGAAAGGCAGAGAGGGAAGTGGGGTGGAGGGTGAGTTGAAATAAAAATGGAGGTGCAGCTAGAACTGAGAGAGAAAGAGGTTAGGTTATGATAGAGAGAAAACTAGGTAGAGGTAGAGAAAGATTATAGTTAGAAAGGAGTAAGATAGTGAAGGATAAAAAGTGGAGTGAACAGAAAAAAAGGGAGAAGGGAGGTAATGAAGTGAGGTAGCAAACAAACGGTGACTTTAATTCAAGCATTACATAGAGAAAGAAAGAGGTGAGGTCGTGAGAGATAAGCTAGTGAGAGGGATATAAGCTAAAGTAAGAGATGAGGTAGAGAGTGGTGAGGTATACAGAGGGTAGAGAGGGGTTAGGCATAGAGAGTTGAATAGATAGCTAGATGGATTAGGTTCAGAGAGTTGAGTTAGAGAGAAAGATGTAGTGTAGGGATGAAAGATACAGGTAGAGAAGGACAGATGTAAAGATGGGCACATATGTTTATTGGGAGAGAGGCGATGTGGACACAATTTCTTTAGACATATGTATGGTAAAGAGAGTTGAGAGAGGGTGTACATACCTATAGATATAAAGACAGAAATAAAAAGGTAACGAGAGAGGCCAGTTGAGAGATTTAAAATGATAGAGTCAGAAAGGTTTTCTAAGGGAATTGTTACCAACTGCCCAATAGCACAAAGGTTAAGGTTGGAAAGACTCGGCAAAGTTAGCATTAAAATTAAAAAAGTATCTTATTTTATAGACACAGTTCTCATTTTGCCAACAGACCCCCTCAAAGGTGGAGATTTGTCCACTTTGCATATCCCATAAAATGTATAAAGGTTGCAGCATCCTTTCAGTCTCCGCAGCTTCATGGTTTAGAAGAAAGCATGTTGCATCAATATGTGCAAAAGGATGGACGTCCTCATACATTCCTGATTGTGCCTTATTGACAGTCTACATCAAACCACCATCTACGCTCATCATTCTTGCAAATCAAAGGCATTTGCCATGAATCTGAATACTCATTCACAAATGAAGATTGTCCCAGATTCCTAACCACTCCAAAAAGTTGATTGTGTAAATACGAACTGTAAAGTGGTATTATCACCTTTCGCATAGTAAAATGAGGTAAACATCGTTTACAACGATGTTTTCACAACGCGGTACCTTTACACCGCGGCTGTGACAACGCAAGTCGTTACCACGACTTGCGCTGGAGGGCGCTCAAGGTCTAAAAATAGTTAATTTACTATCCTAACACCTTCCCTAGGGTCCACGGGGACTGGTGTTAGAATAGTAAATTAAACTATTCGAAATCCGCGCCCCCCCAACGCAAGTCGTGGTAACGACTTGCGTTGTCACGGCCGCGTTGTAAAGGTATGCGGTGTGACGGTACGCGTTGTACCGTCATATATCCGTAAAATGAATTTAAATGGGACCTTATTCCATAAAACTACACACAATAAGACACAAAAGAGGGTAATCTGACCTATCAAAAAACATGCTTGCCTAAAGCAAAATGTTTTCAATGTAAGTATCTAAGCTTGGTGTTTCAAGCATCCCTTGGAAACTGGAACCAACATTTTTATGAATGAGATTTAGTTTAGTTATAAAAGAATAGTAAATAAATACTCTTAACAAAATATTATTCATTAAAATATTAAACCTGCTTCTGATCCCCCATTTCAATGACAAACATCAATGCATAAATTCTTTGATTTCTATGTACATACCATTTAACTGATCCTTATATAATAGACACTGAAACACTCAGGTTAGATGCAATAGGCAGTAAATGATTCGCAAAGACTAATACTATTACTCCCAGTTCATGCAGGCAAATTCCCCCAAAAACATGGTTTGCCCATTTTACACTCTTCAGGGGATAAATCAATGGCTAAATCAAAGAGGAGCAGAAATAAAGAAGAGATCCTTGACCACGAAAGCAATCCTGAAGAGTTCCACGGGAAACAACTCTTAAGAAGAAACACAAATGCATTGCCTTAAACCATAAATTCCAAGACTCAAAACAAAAAATCCCATCACACATTATTAAAGGCCCTTTCCATGTGTAACTCAATAATCATCCTAAGTATAGTTTCTTTGATAACCGCCTGAATCAGACCCATAGTCCCCATAGCATTTGCCACCGTCCTAGCTCAGACATTAGAAACACTCATAATATCGCAATGAATAGCAGTGTGGTGATATCTGTCACACACTGGTTGCTTGTTACATTAAATAACAATTTTAGTGATGACTGTTGTTTTATACCTAGTTATATAGATATGATGCATTCCATTATTAAATGAAATGAAAAATTGCACTTCTATAGCGCGTAACTACCCGGAGGCCTCGCAGCGCTTTAACTGATTACTGTGGCGGGCAAAGGGTTAGTCAACACGCTTTTGCGAACAGATGGGTAAATACTTTTTCCAGCAATTTATAGACTCTGCTTGTAGACCCTGATGGCCTGACATTTTATCATTTTATGCATTCTTTTTTGATAATCAAGTGTATTGGGTTTTTAAAACAAATCCCAAAATACATTGGCAGCGAAATCAAGCACATTATTTGGATAAAGTACATTTGAAAGGAGGACGACTGAGACTTGTAAGGCACTCTTTGGAATTAATTAAAACACTTGAATATGGTTGTTGTTGTAAGGGACGCACATGCGCCCCTTAGGGCTGTAGATTGAACTATTTGCCAAAAAGCTTAGGCGGCCCCGCGCTTCAAAGAGTGGCTCCTCTTGAGTTCCACTCCAATCCACTCCCTGTCTCTATTTCCGAATATTAGGGGGTTTGGCCTGAGACCAGAGTGCTGCTATTTCGCGCTTTGCCACCGCCACCGTAGTTCCTAGGAAGCGCTTATCGGCCTGAGAGCCATCGAGGCCATCAAACACACCCAGGACCAGGCGCAGTGGGTCGTGAGGAACCGTCCACCCCAAGGTCTGGGTGAGTTCTAGTTTCACCCCCGCCCAAAATGGTGCCAGGACAGGGCATTGCCAGATCACGTGATAGAAGTCAGCGGGGGTATGGTTGCATCGCGTGCAGTTTGGGGAGAGCCGCATACGGGCGCTGTATAGGTGCGCGGAAGTGAAGTAGGCCATATGGAGGTAGTACAGTTGGACTATGCCCAACTTGGAGGAGATGGTCAGGGTCTTGAGGGCCATGAGAGCGTCTCTCGAGTCCACATCCTCCAGGGGATGCAACCAACTCTTCCAGCGGGCACGTAACAAGTCTAGGGATGGATGCATTCTTAATTCAGGAATAGGGGATAGTTTTCAAGAAGGTTCCATTGTCTATCAGATTCACCTGCCTCTTTGCATGCACTTTTCAAATCCACTCAATTGCCTACTAATACCATCATAAACAGTTCCTTTTCCAACTACTTGGCATTAGTTCAAGAGTTGTTACTATTAGATTTTGCTTTTTGACTCCGTAGACTAACATTATGCCAGTGTTATCCATACAACCCTGCACTTTTGTTTCATTCTGAATAACACATTTTCTGCCTTACTAACGAAGACCTTGTAATGTGCATATTTCAGAAATGTATTTGGCATTGTAAGTGCTACTAGTTTCCTAGAGGAGTTATCTATTTCCAAATCTTTGAATATGAATTCCAGCTATGCAAGAGTTCCATTAGCTGCTTAGGTGACATATGTGCTATGATTTTGCTTCTAATAATGACCTTTGTTGATAGTCGTAAGTGATGATGATGGAGAAAGAGTCTTCATTTCAAGATTGAATTTACTCAACATCTTTTCTCAAACGTGCCAAAAAAATTATAATTTGGAAGAGTAGTGTTAATTCTTGATCAAGATCTTAATCACCATTCATAATCAAGTGGAAAAGCCTTTCTCACCTGGACTGATACAATAGACCTGGATTGTGTACCTTTTCCTGTGAAGTTGATTTTCACAGTCTATTTGACAGAAAATAGTCTATTTTACACAAAATAGTCTACTCGAGAAAAACAGTTATGTTGACCAGTAGACAAATGGTGGGTATGAAGATGACTGGAAACTCCTCTGGCATGAGTATAATCAACAGAGGAGTCTGTGGTTATACGGCATATAGTATATGCTCCATAGACCATAAAAAACCTGCCTGCAGAGCGAAGGTATGAACAGGTTACCATCAACCAATTATTGGGGTCACTATTGCTATCTGAGAATGTTACATCTTTATGGAATGGGTATTTTACTGCTGTGACTATTTCCTTGCATATTAAGTTCATTTTTATTGTATCAAGGTTGTCTAAAAACGTTTTCTTAAATTCTTTTGAAATCTCATGAATGCGCTGCTAAATCCCTCTCAGATATATTTACCATTCCTGGGTCCCAAATATATCTATCTTACTTCTAATGAGTATGGCTGCCTTACGATGCCTGACTTAATTTCAAGTGTTCATAAACTTGGCCCATGATTTCTAATTCCTGATTACTGGTGCCATCCCCAGATACCTCATCACTCATTGCTTGGTATATATTACTCTTTTGTCAACACAAAATTACTTTTGGGCTAAGAACTAAGGGCCCAATTTATATGGTGATGGTAAGCATACTCCATCATAACAGTGACTGAGTATGCTTGTCACCAAGCTAATGGCCCAACCACCCATTTTTATGTGGGCAGGCCATAGGTTTGGCTTCTGCAGCGACTAATCCATCACAGCCCTCTCTAAAGACCCGACAGAGTAAGGGGCGATGTAGAAATAGCTATATGTCTTCCCACCCAGTGCTTAATTTGAGCTGGTGGTTCCAGAGCTCAGCACCGGCACTTAATTGCCCATGACATAATTGTCTAATGACAGCTGCAACATGGTGGTGCTGTTTGTGTTATTAGGAGATGAGCAGAGCAATAGTAGTTAGTTAATTTATATTGCATTAAAAACAACTAATACCTGTCGCCCAACCCATTCATAAAGCTTTGAGGGCTTTGAGCATTCTGAATTTGTAGTTGTGTAGATATTGTCATTGGCAGCATTGGCAGTGGCAATGGGTTGAGCAAGCTTCGGTGGCCTCCTGAAGAGGCCTCTGGTACTTTTTTTTTGTTGAATAAATTAAGCACTATTCCCACCCAATTAGGATGGGCAGATGTATAGCCATTTTTTTTACAGTTTGTCAGTGCCAGGAAAACCCTGGTGGTAAGGGACAGTAAAAAAGGAATAATACCCCACCACCATGGGAGATCAATCCCATGGCAAGAAGGCGATTTCTTTTTGATTTTCAAAAAGAAAATCCAGTTTCAGGATTTTCTTTTTGGAAATATAAAATATAACTGGTGCTGGGCTCTGTTATGTAGCCGGAGTCCTGCACCAAACAGCAAAGAGCATTGCCAGGAACCTCCATGATGGTGGTTTCTGCCAACGCTTTATAAATGACTGCCAGTTTGGCGGTCATTTGCATATTCGACGGTCAGTCCCTTCACCAGGTGGAAAGAGTAATCTACTCCGTCCCCCTTGGCAGACCAAAGGGCCGTCCGCCAATATATAAATCCGGCCCTTAGTAATGTGTTCACTAATAATCTACTACTGTCAGATTTTCTAAACTGATGTGACTTTTCCCCAAGCGCGCACCTGCTGAAGTAAACTATGCTAGTTCAGTGTTCTAGGTTAAATGATCCTTCTCTTTCACAGAATGTACCTGTCAAAATGAAACATTTCTATGCTGAAAACTAGATGTTGAAGGACAACATAAGTGGCAGCATTGTGTGCTAAATTTGACGTAATTTGACACTTGAAAAGTATGGAAGGGTTGGAGTAACGTGTGCAGTCGCAAGTCTGTTGAGACCACTTCCAGCAGTTAGTGACTCATCTGGTGTTTTCCAGCTTCTTCCACTCAAATTAGTTCTAAACGCTTTGCACGTCATCTTAATAAAACATTACAAGAGCAAGTTTGGAACTGCGTCATATGCCAATTCAAACAAAATTAAATGCACAAAATATGAAGTAGAATGCTAATTATGACAAATAACTTTTTAGGTCACATATTTAATACAATAGATGAGCCCATAAATCTCCTCATAGAACAACATTAGTACCAGAACTCATGTGACCGTGACTGCAGTTGTTGGGGCAGATGTTCTCTAGTCAGTGTAATAAGCCATACGTTCCTTAGCTTAAACATGCCTATTTTTCTTGCAGGTTGTACGTGAGCAGGGTGCACTGTCTCTTGTGACCTTGTACTGGAATATCAACGCTGATCCATCAGGGGACTTGGTGTCTAACCGTGGCAATATCACCTTCGGCATAGGACAGAGAAAGGCCAACATCACTCTGCAGGTCTCGCCTGATGATGTCCCAGAGTTGGATAAAACCTTTTCTGTTTCAATCACAAATGTTTCCAATGGCCGGCTGGGGGCTCTTACCACTGCTGCTTTAACTGTGCTTGCCAGTGATGATCCTTATGGACTTTTCATCTTTTCAGCAAAGAACAGACCAATCAAAGTTGAGGAAGAAACAAAAAACATTACCTTAACTATTGTTAGATTGAGTGGCCTAATGGGCATTGTGAGAGTCACATACAGAACCATGCTGGACAGTGACCGGTCCCCTTACTTTCCAGCTAACGCAGCCAGAGCGACACAAGGGAGAGACTATGTGCCGATTTCAGGGTCTGTAATCTTTACAGCCAATTTGAGCAATGCCACCTTTGATGTGCCTATACTAGATGATGCTGATCCAGAGAAGGCAGAATACGTCTTCGTTGCATTGACAAGTGTTTCTTTAATAGAAGGAGCTCAAAATCGAACAAGTAAGTAAAACGTTATTAATGCTACTACTCATACCACTACTAATAATAACTTTTTATATAACACTTGCTACAACAACTTTTGCATTTTCCTACCTCTGTAAGGTACCTTGCGTTGACATTTCCCAACTCAGCAGTAGTACTTGATCTGTTGAACTGGGAATGATGAAACATAAATGGAACCTCCAAATGTGAATCTGTAACCTTCAGATTATACACACATTCATTCCAGGCTGTCGTTCCATTGTGCTAAATCATTTAATGTTATACTAATAATGACAAAAAATCAATTGTCCTCATGTTAAGAAAGGTAGAACCCCTTTTGAAGTGCACAGCTAGTTGATCAATTCTGATCTGGCTGTTATACGTTCCTTTAGCCTGCTACACTGAGTAAATGTTTGGCCTATTAACACACAGTGACATCATACTTCATGTTAGAAATGGGGTTTCTGGTTAGCTAGGGTATGCGCCAAAAGCCAGGCTCAGCCCACGTCTCTAGTCAGGACAAGTAAGTTAGACACATCAAAGCTAACCTGTGCTCACTGCCTGGTACCTGTGGAGGCAATGTGTAAAGCGTTTGCTCAACACCCTCACACCAGTAAAACAATAAATGCACCACAAAAGAAGACTCCACACAATATTATATACAAATATACAATATATCATGTATAAATAAAGACCAACACATCATACCTCAAAGATTACTTTGCCAATTAGGCAATTGTCCCAAACCTCGCAATGCGTGCAATAAAAGTATGACTGACGTTGCAAAACATCATGAAAGAAACCATTGCAGTGCATATTATGCAGCTCCTGAAAGCGTATTAATTATCCTGTCAGTATAAGGCATAACAGAACATAAATCCTCACATCAAGGCACAAAATGCAAACCATATAGAATTACTAAAGCATCCCCATGAGCACCTCAGTACCATACATATCACCATAACATAATTGAGCACAGTGCTCTTGTGCTCCTTTTAGAGTGTATGATGCACTCAAAGCAAAGTGTAGGGCCAGAAGTATCTGTATTCCTACTACCTGGAATGTGGTAAAATGGTGGTTTTCCAGGACTTCCCCTTTTGTGGCAGTTCCCGACTGGGGGAGGCCTCCGTCAAAGGCTCTTCCTGTAATGCCACCAAAAAGGACCAGGTGCCCCTAACGGTTCCGTTTCCCACAGAAGTAGGGGAGCACCCACACTTTAGTTTATAGTAGGGGTGGCCTCCCGTGGTCCCCCTCGTGTGCAGCTCTGCAACTTAGCAGCTGCCCCATGTCAGAATCTTCTGGCAAGGTGATTTACGGAGGAGCCTGGCTGGTACAATCCTCTTACTATGTAGATGCCGACTTCCCTGCTCCCAATGGCATTTCTGGCCCCTCGTCCGGAGATGCAGGCAGCTGTCACTGGGGCATCACTGCCATTTAGGCAGACTAGGACACTTGCATTGAGTTGACAGCATTGTCTTCTTCTCGGCCGGCCTGGCCTTGTGGGAAAGCAGGGCGCGAACGTCGGACCGATGCAGGATCACGTGACTGGGGGGAGTCACACTCCATCCTGAGGCCTCCCAGGATCTCCTAGGCAAGGCCAGGGAAACTTCAATGACGCTTGTAATGGGAGCCCGGTACAGAACCACGTGATAAGGTCTGCTGAGGCATCAGTATCCCTATGGATCCTTGAATTTGCGATGATTACCCCTCAACTGTTCTCAGCATAGCAGCGCCTCGGGCACAATTAAGCAGGGGATTTTTCAGGCTTGCTGTATGATGCTGATGAGAACGGCAGTGCTGTCTGCAACCAAAAGTTCTCCTCCTTCAAATATGCAGCAACGTGAATACTCTGCACTTACTTGGTGCCAGCCCAGAAGGGAAAGTATCATGCGCACCCCATGAGTTAGTTTCTTGTACAAGGAAAAAACTGAAGCGCTCACTTTGCACTAAGTTGAGAACAAGAGGGGAAGTTCCCAGTCATCAAAACAAACAGTGGTGGGGAGAAGCTGCAAACCAACGCCTGGAGAACAACTGTGGGGGCACTAAAGCAGAGAGCAAGCAGCAGGCCAGCACATCAGGGTCCTTGTAGCAAAGTGGCAGACTTTCTTGTAGCCCAGCAGGCCATAGGTCAGCACAACAAGCAAGTCTGGCAAAAATGGTGGTGCTTCTTGTAAGCATAACAGTTCCATATGCTAATGTGCAGTCTGTAGAGCCAGCAGTGTATGATTACAAGTCCCACGCAGTGTCTAACATCATTGGGTCTTAACTCCTGTACTGATACTAAAAATGTCTTTGATGTATAAGTGACTTCAGAAGAACTTTTAGAAGTGCACAACACCCCTATTCAATCCCAGCGCTGGCTCTAGACATGAGTAGAGGGTAAGCAAGCCCTTTGTGTATGCCTTTACAAATGTAAGTGTGCCCACCACCCTCTCTCCCAGCCCATGAAGACCATTCAGTCGGTAGTTGAATGCAGATGCAACCCAGTGACAACCCTTCGGTGTGATAGCTGTCTGTACAGTATGCACAAAGCCTAGCTGTCACTGTTCCCTAGACGTAGATTGGAGTCAGGCTACAAAGCACAAGAGTCATAACCACCGTGAAATGCCCACTTTGTAAAAGTGGATTTTCTACGATATTGAGTGAAAAATCCATCTACACCAAGAAGCAGGATTTATCAACACTATTCAAAACATACCAAACATGACAACACTTCTCCTTTCAGATCAGAGATTTCCACTTCAAGACTTTTAAGTGAATTGCCGAAGCTTACCTATGAGAGGAGCAGCACTCACTGTAGTGAAAAACAAAATAGGGTGCTTGTCAATACCAGGACACGCCACACAATAAAGGCACATGTCCTACCTTCTACCTACGCAACACCCTGCCCATTAGGGCTACCTAGGGCTTACCTAAGGGGTGACCTAAATGTGGTAAAAGGAGAGTTTCAAGGCTTGGCAAGTAATTCAAATGGCAAGTCAATGTGACAGTAAAGTGCGCACGCAGGCCCTGCAGTGGTAAGACAGGTTTAAAAGGCTACTTCTGTTGGTGGCACAAGCAGCTCTGCAGGCTCACTAGTAACATTTAATTTGCCGGCCCTGGGTATATGGGGTACCATTGTACAAGGGCCGTACAGGTAAATTAAAAAGCCATACAGTAATAGACCATCATACCATGTTTAAAGGAGAGAGCACCTGCCCGTTAGCACTGAATAACAGTGTACAATACATGTGTGATCCCTTTTCATGTTATTTTAGATTGGGTGATCTGTGCTTCTAGCCGGTTGTGTTGTGGCAGGGTCTGTGCCAGGTTCAGTGATGCCTCCAGTGCATGCTGGAGTTATAAATAGCGGTAGAAATGTGAGTTGTGCATTTTGGAAGGTTCGCATAAGCAGTGCTTAATTTGAGCCCATGGTTTCTGGTACTCGACACCAGCACTTAATTCTCAAAATTGGGACTTATGACAGTCTGGCACATGGTGGCGTGGTATATCTAATTTAGAGATGAGGACAACAACAGTTTTGTATTCATTCAATGTACAGTAAAATTACTAATACCTACCACTAAAGACATTCTTGTAGTAGTGTGATGCTTAGTAGTTGTGCTTGTACTGTCATTGGCAGCTCTGACCATTGAAAATAGGCATCACAAGCTGACGAGGACCCTGGCACTTATTTTGCTTACAAATTAAGCACTGCGCATACGTTTTGAAAGGAGCATATTGTCTTCTCCAATACATCTCTCAGCCTCAAGATACCAGTGGAATCCCATGCTCATAATACGTCTAAGTTGTTTATGTGGGGTAGCCATGTTACATTCCACAGCAGGGTTTCTGCTGTTGTCACCCTGAGCCATTTAATCTATTACAGTGCCTGGTGCCAATGGGGCGCTGGGAGGAGGTTGCTGTCTGCCCCTGGATGTATAGTAAGCATAAGATGTTGCGCCGCTCCAGCACACGCATCTCAAGGGCTATTGACGGGTCATTGCAGTTCATATGAAGCTAGTCATTTAAAAAGACTATCTGGCTGGCCCAGTAGTAGAGCCTTGCGTCTGCAATTCCCAGGCCCTGTCATAAGGTTAAGGACACATTTACAAAAAGAGATGCATGGTTGTGGTCCAGCCCAGGAGAACGTCACCAGCACCGATTGCGGGCCTTAAAAGAATTGGGGTGTATAACAAGGGGGTCATTCTGTAGTATATAATGCAGCCTTGGTGGCAAAATCATTTTTAACAGCGCTCCCCTGCCTGCTGTGTTTAGAGGGAGATATTCTCATACATCCATTTCCTGTCTGTTCCTAGCAAGGAGCAGGACTACATTTAGATCCCATGCCATTTGCTTTTCCATGCCTATGTGCATGCCCAGGTATTTGAACTGTCAGTCTGCCCACTGTAATTTGGTGATAGCCCGTATATCGTCATGATTCCCTGTCAGGGGGACATAGGTGGATTTAGTCCAATTGACAGTGAGTCCAGGGGCATCTGCATATACTTGGAGCATGTGCATCAGTCTAGGAGGAAAGTTTCAGGATAACAATTGTAAACTAGGATGTCATCCTTGTATAGCCATACCGTGTTTTTGCAGTTTGGCCATTTAAAACCACTGAGTTGTATGTCACCTGTAATCCATTCCTCCAGTGGCTGAATGGTCAGGCCGAAGAAGAGGGCTGATAAAGGGTCTTTTCTGGTCCCTGGAGAAAACTGGAAGCTTGGGGTGACTTCTCCATTAACTCTGACTTTTGCCCGTGGCCTAGAGTAGAGTACCAAGACATATCGATGGAAGTTCATTTGTTTCAGTAAGCGAAACATGAACTTCCATTTTACTGAATCAAAGGCTTTTTCAAAGTCTATTGATTTCAGCGCTCTACTGTCTGTTCTTTCTCTAGTTAGTGCCAATGCAGTGTTTAGTCATTTAAGACAGTGTTGTGTACTGCGCCATGCCATCAATCCACTCTGGTCCGGGTGGACCGGGACCATGATAACTCCTGCTAGTCGCATCGCCAACACCTTTGCTAGGATCTTGGTTTCAATATTGAGTAATGAAATGGGCCTGTATGATTCGCATTGGTCTGGAGGTTTCTGAGTCTGGCTTAAAAGTGACAGAAAGCGTGGCTTCCCATAAGTCATGCAGCAACTCTCCCTGTTCCAGAGCTTCTGTATACATGTCAATCTGTGGTGTGGTGAAGCGTGAGACAAACTTTAAAAAAAAAGCCCAGGGGGGCTAACCATTGGGGAAAGGTGTTTTACCAGTGGGGAATTGGATAGCTGCGAATAATTCAGCTGCTGTGAGTGCTTCTTTGAGACTGCGACTGTCGATGTCAGTGAGGTGTGGAAGGATGAAGTCCTACACAATCGTGTGCATACGCTCTTGTGCCTGAGTGGGTTGCTCCGAATCTCTGTTTGTAGTAGGTTACAAATTCCTGTGCTATTAAATTATGATCAGTGATAATGCTGCGCATGGGTAGTATGATGCTAGGGCTCAGGCGTAGGGCTTGTTTCCTATTGACCAACCAGTGTAACAGTTTCCCTGCTTTGTCATGGGGGTGTAGCTTAATTCTCACTTCGGACAGTCAACCATACGGATCATGATAGAGTGTTTGCGCGACCAACCTAGCCATATATCTGATGTGGCTCATGGAAATCCTGTGAGGTCAATCCATACCCCCTCCCAATCGCCCTAGGACCAGATCTGGTTTGATTTGTCCCTGTGTTTGAGGAAGTAACTGTTTTGCTTGGTGCTCTCCAGTGGCAGATGCCCATGTGGGGGTTTCGCATCTCGGTGACCCAATGTCTAGACAGTCCCATACAGCTTGTGGTGAGTCAATGGAGTGAGTCTTTTCATCGTGCATGATTTTCAGCTTGGCCGGAAATGGTAACATATATGTCAGCACCATGTCTCTCAATATTCGCTTAACATAGAGAAGAATTTAAGTTAGTTTGAGATTTGCAGTGTATAATCCATATATATGCTTTCATTGTTTCAAGCGTAGGAGGAGTCTGGAGTCTGACTTGCCTTAGGATGGTATCTCTGTCGGCATCATTAAGAAATCTAGCAATCATCAGCTGTGGGGAGGCCCACAGGAGGTGGCTTTGCTGCCAGTGATCTATTGGCCTTTTCAATTACAAAGAATGTTAAAAACGTGCATCTGTAGGCATCCTTGTCTTAGGCCAGGTTGCGAGGATCGCTGCTGGATGGTTGCTTGCCAGTATACCGACAAAGTGTAGGGTGTTGCTTTGTAAGCGTCCCTCCTCATCTTCACCCTACATTCGAGGTAGCCCACTTTTTCTTTCAGGTGGGCAATATAAGTGGATAGTGTATGGGCTGTGTCCTCCACTGTAGAGTTATGCTATTTGCCGTCAGTAACTCTAACTGCAACTGTACGTAGGTCTTGGTGAAGTAGCCCCAGTTCTATGCCAACTCCCCCCATTTGTCTTTCAATGGTAAAGTGCATCTCACATATAGCTTGCAAGATTTGCTCAAAATTAACTTGTGATAGGGCGGCATTTTCTGGGGGGGTCTGTTTCCCCTGGTTCCTTCAGAAGCAAGGTGGCATATTTTTCTCTTTTGGTTTGCTGGGTAGTCGTCATTAACCGCGTTTTCCCCATCTTTGCAGATGGTGGAGGGAGAGAAGTCCAGATGCCGGACAGGCTTGAGAGGCAGATTATGAACAATGGTGGTTTCCTGTCTGCCTTCAGGCCTGCCTCTTTTTGTGTAGACTCCCCTCATGCATTACCAATTGGGACAGTGTGAGTGAAGAACGGCGGCTGGCATACTGAGCAACAGTGCTGTGAGCTAATGGTATGGCTTGAGGGCTGCTGACTGCCCCCTTCAACGACAGCCATCCGACCGCCACTATGATAAGGAAGAAACCAGGGGGAGGATCTGTGAAAGAGAGCACCATGGATCGCTTCACTGGATTGGGGGCCTCTGCTGCAGATCAAGGAGGGGCACAAGGGTACATTCCAGACAATGCCACACTCATCACACAGTCCAGGGCTGCTCTGGAGGCAAAGATTGGAGGGGTGAGCTCTGACGTTACACTCCTGAGGCAAGATCTTCGAAATGCGGTTGACTGCTTTACTGAGGTCGAAACCAGAGTCTCAGGAGTGGAAGACTCAGTAGCCACACTGCAGAAGCAGGTCACGTCGCTGGAGTTGATCACTAGAGGCCTTGCATCGCGGGAGGACTAAGCGGATGGTAGGGCCAGGAAAAGTTCCCTGGAGGATGCAAAGGTGGGGGACATGGCGCAGTTTTTTACTAGGTAGCTGGTGGACTGGCTCCCTCCCGATTCCCTGCCGGGTTGCTTTGTTATCAAGAGGGCTTATAGGGCTCTAATGCAGAAGCCACCCCCGGGTACCAGACTGAGGCCTGTCATTGCCAATATCCTGAACTACCATGATAGAGATGCAATCTTAAAACAGGCTAGTCTCAAGGAACCTCTGTTGTACGAAAACACCTGCATTCTCATATTCCTGGACTATACAAAACTAGTCCAGCAGGAAAGACAATCATTTATGGCAGCCAATGCCTGCCTCTCTGAGCTGAAACTCCCCTATGCATTGTGGTATCCAGCCAAGCTGCAGGTGGTGTATCAGTCCTGTACTCGCTTCTTTAAATCGACGAAGGATGTATTCAATTGCATGGACGAAACTGTGAAGATTTGGCGCCGCACTCATTCCTCGTCCAGTGAAGTTGCCCATAGGCCACCCAAACCCAATATCAAAGGCTTCAGGAGGTCGAGATCGAGATGCTGCTCCAAATCCTGTAGTGACTCTAATCGATCTACATCGGTGCCCCGGCAGGGGTCTTTGGCATCATGGCAGCGCCGGGACGTTCTTGAATTGTGGGACGGTTTGTGTCTCATGTCTAGACCGACGAAACATGGGCAGGGGCTCTTACCTCTGTTCAAATTTCAATAGCTAAAGGGAACGTCCGTTGATTATGGGCAGGTTATTGGGGATCCATTGGTGGGGAAGGGCAGGAGGGCCGCTGTTGGGGTCTGCAAGCCACCTCTCCCGCGACAGATATTTCAGCTGTTTTGAGGTATAGGGGGGTTTTGGGGATGTTGGAGAATATTTGTTTTCTGTTTGGATTTTTGCCTCACATGGTTTTCCTTAGCGTACTGGCTCAAGGCTGTCCCACACTTCGAGGTCTAGAGACTCTTATTTGGCAAGTCTTACAGATAGGACGCAACACCACGCAGGAGACCTACGAATAGTGAGTTGGAATGTCAGAGGAGCCCTGGATAAGGTCAAGAGAGGGGCAATACTCCAAAAGGCCAAACGGTACCGAGCGGACGGCCTGATGCTTCAGGAGACACACTTAATGGGTACAAAAGCACTGTGTCTCTTCTGATATGGTTATATTCAAGTGTTCCACTCTGGCTTTACCATGGGGTAATTAGGAGTTGCAATCGTGCTGCATCATAGGGTCCCATATAAACATGTCAAGACATGGACTGATCCTCAGGGGAGATACGTATTTATTGAGAGTACCATATATGAGGAGCAGGTGGCGTTGGGTAGTGTCTATTCCCCTCTGCCACTGCAATGGGCTTTAGTTGAGCGTCTCACGACACTGTGGACAGATATGCCGGAGGGGTTGGCAATTATGGGGGAGATTGGAATGATGTAATGGACTTGGTGGTGGACACATGGAGGTCAGGAGGACACTCCACTGTCGACCATAGTACTAAATTCAACTCCGTGGCGGCGGGACTGGGATGGGTAGATGCCTGGCGGCGGCTACATGTAACGGAACTAGGCTATACATACTCCTTGACTTCTCATGACTCGTATTCCTGTCTTGATTATATTTTTGTGCTCTTTCGAGCCATTGGGAGGGTGTTGGGCATGGAGTTGCTCCCAATGGTTTTATCCGACCACTCTCCAGTGGCTCTGACGGTGCCGTTGGGTCTTGAGAAACCGCCCTTTTGTTGCCGTCTTTCCCCATGGCACCTTGTTGATGAGAAGTACCAAGAGCACATGGGGCTGGCAATTGAACAATATCTGGATATGAATGTGGGGATGGTGGCTGAGGCCGCAACGCTATGGGAAGCTATGAAGCCCACATTGCGGGGGTGGATATTTCTTTCTGCGCTGCGGCACGCTGCACCTGGCGGGAAGCCCTGTTGCGGTCAGAGTCCCAGTTGATGGAGCTTGAGCAGATTAGTAGGGCGGAGGGAGGAAACTTGGTGCGCTGACAGCTGGTACTGGTGCGGTAAACCTATGCAGATACCCTGATGGATGAGGCCCACCATGCGTGGCTAGTGTCTCACAGCAGAATGTATCAATAGGGTGATAAGTCCAGTAAATTACTGCATAGACTATGCCAAGGAGCTCTGCAGCCCCAGGTTCTTCCAAGTATACCGGGCCCTGACGGAAGGGTTCTGAGTGACCCCTCCCTCATAGCCAAGAGTTTTGCACAGTATTTTGCGGAACTCTACCCTCCGAGAGAACTCCTGCAGGAGGATGTGATCCTTCGTTTTATAGATGACCTACCACCCCGCGCCCTATCCGATGACGCCCTGGCTGACCTTGAACTCCCGTTCACCGAGAAGGAGATCTGTGCTGCTGTGGGATAATTGAACTCGGGAAAGGCGCCGGGTCTGAATGGTTTGCCATGCGAATTCTTTAAGAAATACTTTGCCAAGATAGGATCGCACTATCTCTGAGTGATTGAAGAAGCTAGATATCAGGGCTGTGTGCAGCGGGACTGGAGACATGCGGAAGTTGTCGAATTTAATAAGCCAGGCCAGCCTCCAGATCAACACACCTCATATCGCCCCAATTCACTACTGAATGTTGAGGCTAAAATTTGGGCCAAATTATTGGCCACTCGCCTCCAATCTCACATAACTACCCTGATTCATCCGGACCAGGCAGGCTTTATGCCTCAGCAGGCCACGCGCCATAATATCTGGCAGGCGCATAATGCAATAGCTGCCATCCAGGGAAGGGGAGTTCTGGCTGTCCTTTTGCTGGCGGACATGGATAGAGCGTTTGATTCCCTCAGTTGGGTATACTTATTCGTGCTTCTTGACCAACTTAATATAGGTCTGCGATTCTTGGCGTACCTTAAACTGCTGTATACGGATCTCACGGTGTCGGTGCAGGTGGTGGGATCCATAGACTTTACATTCTCCATAGGCAGAGGCTTCGTCAGGGGTGTCCCCTGTCGCCGATTCTCTTTGCACTAGCAATGGAGCCTCTGGCATCGTGGGTGAGAATCGACGCACAGGTGGCTGGATTTGAGTGGGATCATGGGCTCTCAGACCACTTTGCCCTGTATGCGGATGTCGTTTTTTTCTTAACTGACATAAATAGACTGGGGCCTAGATGCAAATCTTTGGTGAATCATCGGGATTATATATGAACCCAAGTAAATCCACGCTGCGGATGCTGAGGGGAACTGCAGAGCTGGGGTCCTGGGCCATGGCGGGATGGGCGTCGTCAGAGGGGGTGAAATATCTGGGAGATTTCCTCTCAGCTCAGCTGAGAGTATCGTGGGACAGGAATATAGTACCAATTTAGGCACGGATAAGGGAGGAAATGAAAACTTGGTCGCACATTCCCATCTTTCTGTATGGCAGATTGGCAAATTTTAAAATGGTGTCATTGCCGCGCTTGCTCAACCAGCTGTAGAACCATCCATACCCGGTGCCCCCTTCATCGTTTTGCCAGGTAAATGCTGTGCTGGGACATTTCCTGTGGGCAGGGGGGGGCTTTCAGGGTGGCGCTGCGGACCTGCTTTTAGTCAACATATTGTGGGGGGCTAGCCACATCAGATATCCAATCGTACTACATGGTCTCATATTTCCTGGTGCTCAATGATTAGTGGTATGGCGACCGTGGACACCCCGCATATGCAGTGGCGGGGAGGTGTATGGGGGAGTCCTCCCTACATACCATTCTGTACTCGGCACTGTTGCATAAGTCTTTACCATCGGCCACTCAGGTGGTGTTTCAGGTGTGGAAACAGTCCCCCCGTAAAATGGGATGGTGGAACAAGCTAACTAGAGAGACCCGCTGTGGCACAATGGCTAGTTGCCACAGCTGGTGGTGTTAGCTGGATTTTAAGGGTGGGACAACTTAGGGATTTCCACATTAGGGGCAGTAATGCGAGGCTCTGTGCTCAAATCCTTTCAAGATCTTCAGCAAGAATACCCTATGCCAAGAACTCAGTTCTATAAATACCTCCAATTTTGGCATGCCATTTACCTGAGTATTTCGGGAATTGCGGCTCTCCCTGAATTCAGTCCGATTGAGGCTAAGGTCTTCATGGGAGATCTACAAGATCATAAGATATCAAAGATCTACCAATCTTTGGTGACCATAGTTCCACTACATTGGACACACTCAGAGAGGCTTGGGTTGGGGATGTGGGCCAATTGGATGGAGATGACTGGATGGATGCACTGGCCTCACCTAGAGGAGCACAGAAATCGATAAGACTGCGCCTTTTTCAATTTACATACCTCCACCGGGTTTATTACACTAGGCCCAGGCTCTGGAGGGTGGGTCTGGTAGCTTCCCCACTGTGCATGCGTTGTGGGCAAGAAGAGGGGTCCCTAATCCATACTGTTTGGTGCTGTATAGGACTCACAAAATTCTGAAGAGGGGTGTTGGCTTGTATGACGGAGGTGTTGGGGTGGGACCTCCCATCCTCACCAAAATTGACAATTCTGCATATTATGGAGGGTATAGGAGGTAATATATACAAGAGGCATCTGCTACTGTTGGGACTGACATTGGCCAAAAGAGATATAGCAAGGCATGTGTTAAAGGACTTGATTTGTTGGGATGGGAGATGTGGTGACAGCCGAAACACAGCTGTGTGTTAGTGCAATGGGGGGGGGGGGGTTGGGGTGTTTTTGTTCTATTGTATTTCGAATTTCGATGAAAATAATGTATAAACAAACTGTCAAAGACAATGATTTGCAATGTGTGATGTAGCAGATGTTTCCTGGGTCTAGGAGCTCTGCACTGTCTAAGACCTCTTACATAATAAAATTTGTTTAAAAAAAAAATGACAAGGCTTTGCTTAGTATATACAATGTTATCGAATTAGTGGTTTTCTGTATCATATTTATCATCATCCAAGCAAATATGCTAAAAAAGCATCGACGTTTTGACCTATTGGAATAGGGTTTTTCTAGAACCAGGTCTTTATCAGGGGAAAAAACATGGATGCAACCTATAAAGTAATTAAATCGCATAACTGTAATGATGTGCAGAAATCAATAAAAAAAACAGCTAATGTCTATTATGAATGGGAAAAGAACCTCACCTCCAAGTGGTAAACAAATACCACCAAACGGCATAGGCGCCTTTAACAAATTAGAAGGTCACACAACTTCCCTAGGCTGTAAAAAAAAAAAAAAAGAACTTAACAAGTACAGTTAAATTACTGGCGACTGAATCTGGCTCTGAACTAGGGCAAATAAAAACTCACCACAACATCAAATTGGTGGCTTTGCGATAATATCAAAGGAGCCAACATGGAACCTTGTTGAATGCAAGATATGACCATAAAACGATGTAACAAAAAATAGCTACATGTGTACAAAATGTATACACGAGAAGATGGCTAACTTGCCTACTCATCAGAGTGTCAACATGACACTGGGGGCACTTCTGTAGGAACATTTTAACATGATTACCCGCATAACAGAAGACATGCGGTAGTTGGAGCAGGTACAGCAGAACCCACGAGGTGGAGACGTTGGTCTAATTCAATATCTAAGAGACTGCAAATGGATGGATTTCTTCAAAATGGGACTTACTGAATATGATGTAGTAACAGATAAAGGAGGTTTTATACAAGTAGTTAAATCACTGTCTTTACAACATTAGTACTTTGCTATTTGTAATATGTATTTGTGAAGAATAGTGTACCACAGCAACATACAAGTCATAAATGCAGAACAATAAATGTTTGGCTGCATGGAGAAAGGCAGTGCGTGGGAAGCAGCAACAGACTGAGTTAAACAACTCCATGCTGCAGGATATAGGGCCTGTTTTAGGGCCATACTGTAAATTGGAGAGAAATGCAGGGTGGAATGCCAATTTTGTGGATATCGCACAAACAGATTACCAATTGCTGTTGGAGGCTCATTGTTAGAAATGGGGGTCTCTAGTTTGCAGAGGTAGGTACCACTGTCCAAATAGGGACCCTTGCTTCTAGTCAGGGCAAGGAAGAAACCCTCTGAGATAACCCCTGCTCACCCACTAGGTAGCTTGGCACGAGCAGTCAAGGCTAATCAAAAGGCAATGTGTAAAGTATTTGTACCAACACTCACAGTAACACAGTGAAAACACCGCAAACTGACTCCACAACAGTTTAGAAAAATAAAGGTTTTTAATCTAAACTACACAAGACCAAAACGACAAAAATCCAACATACACAGTTCAAGAATATGGTTTCAAAAGACTTCTTAAGGTTGCGATAAAGTTCTTTAGGTTGCGATAAAATAATCCACAGTTGCGTGAAAAGTTCACAGTTGCGTTACGTTTAGCTCACAGTACCTTTAGTTGCAACAAAGTTCCAAAAGCTGAAGCTGGTGCGGTGGAAAATAAGCGATGCATTGCTCCTGAGACCCAGGAGAGGCGTTTACGACAGCCCCGCTGCAGCAGCGGGCGTGTTGCGACGAATCCGGTCTGTATGGGGAGGAAGGCCACTTGTCTGGATTCCGGTGCATAGGTTCCGTAGGAAGTTTGTTCTCGCAAAGGTAGGATGTGACGATCTTTGGAGTTACGACACTCTCCGGGGCAACGATACGCAGACCAGTGGTGATCTTCTCTCTCGCAGCTCCTCGATGGCTTCGGAAATGACTCTCGCAGCGACGTGATGCGGTCCGCAAGCAGGCGGTGCGGTGATCTCACCCAGCGACGACAGGCTCTGCGACGACACTCGCAGCGATGTTAGACTCCCCGCACCGATCGGGTGCGTCCCGCAAACGAAGGATGCGACGGCTCTGACAGCGGCAACAGGCGCTGCGATGATCTCAACCTTCGTAGCGGCGGGAATTTCCTCGCACTGTCGGGGATGCGCTCCGCAGCAAGCGATTGTAATGTAATGCTCAGCCTACTTATGTGTCTGTTAGAATGTTATGAATTAGAATGTTAATGAGCTTAGAGTCAGTTGATCTAAGGGCTGAGCGAGATACAGACTGCTCCTGGTGGGGTTCCTTACTTATATACTTAAGTTTCTTATTTATGTATATTTAAATTCCTGTGACCCTATCTTTAATAAATTCACATGAAGATAATCAACAACGAATGGACAATTATTCATAACTTTACATCTGGCGACGTTTTTAAACGGACCTCCGTGTCAATTACAAGAGACTTTAAAAAGGAAAACGAAACGGAACGGAAAGAAGCTATGATTAAAATAATAAAAGACAAGGATCTTTGAAACAAAGAAAACCTTCTAAGCAGCTAAAACGATTGGCACCGAGAACCCCACTAGTGACCTCCCACCGGTCGCCCTTCACATCAGATGTGCCAGTCTCTGCTCGGTTTTCCTTCTACTTATCCTGCCACCTTGTGAGTCCCTGCTGAAACAAACGTTTCATTACTTGACCGAAGTATGAAGACGAGTTCCTGTTGCAGAGCAGATTACACAGAACCCAGATCAGAGAAAGAAATTTTGAACGAGTGACCGGAGGACAAGAGTTTGTATTCCGCTTTCTCCTCGACTGATCTACACATCCATGTACTCTCAGTGACATGCTCTGTCTCGTGAAGAAGGGAGATTTACAGTTACCTCAGCTTCAGTGTATCAGGCGTTTACTGTGAGCATTTTCTTAATTTTAAAACTTACATTTTACTCTTTCCTGACAACCTACAGTCCACCAGTCTTGTTTCGGACTTGAAGGTGGAGTACAGTTCCTGTATGTACCGCACCGCAGGTGAGCCCATCGTGTTTGCAGCGTTTATTTGAGTGGTCCCTTTTGTTTGTTTTCGCACCCGTACTGGCGCGACACATTGCAGTGACATTTTGCTTTAATTTTGGTCCTTTTCAGCAACCTTTCAATGTGGCCTACCACTTGACTGTTTAACCGCCTTGCCACATTCAAATCCCGCTCGAGCTTATTACTGAGCGCACGCACTCAGCGCATGCCACCTCACCTGCTTCCAGTATCACCGTCATCCTCCTCTATGACGTGAGTCTGCTGTTTGTGTCATTGGAGAGCACGCTATTGACGGGAGCCTCCCGGTATCTCCCACGTTGACAACGACGTGCCGCCATTATGATTAACTCATCGTCTCATGTGCAGTCTACAGTCCATCTGCCAAACTGAAATTTCAGTTTTCTTTACAGCGATGGGCACGCTTTGTTATTAATTTACCTATTGCCTGTCAGCATTCTCTACAGCGATAGGCACGCTTTGTTTTAGTCTTTTCCAATGCAGTTAAGCATTTTCATCACAGCAATAGGCACGCTGTCACTGTTGCTCCAGACTTCCATTCCACACATTCTCGGCATGTGTTCGCAAAAAAAAAAAATTGGAGCGCAGATCTTCCACAGATACTGAAATCATTTTCTCGAGAAACTCGTCACGTCAATCTACTGTTTATGAAAGTACAGTACTTTTATTTGTCACAACACTGCCTCCTAATGGTTATTTTCCATCATTACACTTCAATGATGAATTTATATACTTATGTGAATTAGAGATTGATAATGCAGACGTCAAAAGTTCCGTAGTGTTACCTTTACCAAGGAGTTTTATAGTATGCAGATATCACTTTTCTCTGCTATAATATTTCTACTATTATTTATTTACAGTTACATTAATAATAAGTTTAATGATTTAACTTTTACGGCGTTTAAAAAGTTAAAATACAACGATGTTGTACCACTATTTTACTGTTAAAAAAAAAAAAAAGGAAAAATGCAAAGGCATTCTCTTCTGTGATTTTAACCATACCAATGCAAATGCATTCGTCTGTGCACTGTTCTTAAAATTTATGGTTTATTAGTTGTGGTTTCTAGAAATGCAAATGCATTCTCCTTCGCACTAATGCAAATGCATTCATCTGTGCACTGTTCTTAAAACTCATAGGTTATTACTTAGTCCCTTAAAAATGCAAATGCATTTAACTGTGCACTGTTCTTTAAATTGATGGTATTTATTAAGTGTGCACTGTTCTTTAAATTGATGGTATTTATTACGCGTTGGCCTTTAGAAATACAAATACATTCGTCTGTATACTGATAACCACACCAAGCTTTTAAGCTCCACTGGTACAAGCTTTTAAACTCCTCAGGTTCTCTGAAATGCAAATGCATTCAACTGCACACTGTTCTTTAAATTAATAGTATTTATTACATGTGGTTCTTTAGAAATGCAAATGCATTCGTATGTGTACTATTAACCTCACCAAGCTTTTAAGCTCCACAGGTACAAGCTTTTAAGCTCCTCAGGTTGTTTGAAATACAAATGTATTTGACTGTACACTTTTCTTTAAGTTGACGGTATTTATTAGGGGTGGTCATTAAGAAATGCAAATGCATTCGTCTTTATACTCTTAACCACACCAAGCTTTTAAGCTCCACTGGTATAAGCTTTTAAGCTCCTCAGGTACATTTCATGTATTGCAATTTATGCACATGTTGTACTGTTTTTATGCTACATATGTGTGATGTGTCCCCATCTATTTAATATGTTTAACATACATTCATACTGTTACACACATTTCTTTGTGTGTTATATTGTTTTTATGGTGTGTTCCCCACATCATGGTGTGTCCCCACATCTACTTATGTGGTGTGTCCTCATCTGAGTGGTGTGTCCCCACCTAATTTTTCATACTGTTTTATGGTGTCACATCTACATATGTGGTGTGTCCTCATCTATTTAATGCGTTTAACATTTTGTGTGTATATTGTTTCATGGTGTGTCCCCACTTCTACTTATGTGGTGTTTATACGGTGTCATGTTTTCTTTTCAGATTGTACTCTTGTATTATTTCATGTTAGCCCGGCCAGCTTTCATGATCTTTGTACCTGAGTCGCTTCCTGTTCGTATTGTGGGAGTACTTTGGTTGTTTGTTTTTGGAAAAAGAGAGATGAGTGATTGAGTTGTCTTTAGTGCCTTCAGTCCCTCTTAATTAATTTTCCAGTCTTCTTCATTGTTTTCTCCATTCACTATTTTATCTTTTCATCTCAGTTTCTCCTTTTATCATTATAAAAATATTCACTACCTTATCTTCTCATTGAGTTGTCTTTAGTGCCTTCAGTACCTCTTAAATAATTTTCCAGTCTTCTTCATTTTTCCCTCCATTCACTATTTTATCTTCTCATCTCAGTTTCTCCTTTTATCATTATAAAAGGAGAGATAATGTAATGTAATGCTCAGCCTACTTATGTGTCTGTTAGAATGTTATGAATTAGAATGTTAATGAGCTTAGAGTCAGTTGATCTAAGGGCTGAGCGAGATACAGACTGCTCCTGGTGGGGTTCCTTACTTATATACTTAAGTTTCTTATTTATGTATATTTAAATTCCTGTGACCGTATCTTTAATAAATTCACATGAAGATAATCAACAACGAATGGACAATTATTCATAACTTTACAGCGATGCGATAACTTTTCTGTAGCAAAGTCTCTCAAGCTTAGTTTCCAGCTTCTCAACACAGGTACAACTTCCAGAGGCACCACACATGGGCCAAGCATTCCAGGAAGGACAGAACTCTCTCAGTAGAGCTCTGGGGAAGCTGGGGGTGAAGTCCTTTTGTTCCTGGGACTTCAGAACAGGGAGCCAGCCCTTGGAGATTCCTTCAAGCAAGGGGACACAGCACAAAGCAAAGTCCTTCCCCTCTCCTTGGCAGCAAAGCACCAGCAGGGCAATCCAGCAGAGCAACAGCTGGACAATCTTCCTTCTTCAGTTTTAGCTTTCTCCTTGACAGAGGTTCCTTCTTGATTCCAGGATGATCTAATTTTCTATTGTCAGAGGTCCTGTACTTATACCCCTAAAAGTCTTTGTTCTCTTTGTGCAAGTGGGCCCTGAGCCCGGTCTGAACCAGTTCTGGGTGTTTCTTGAGCACTTTGTTTTCCTGGCTTCTCCTTTCCTTTCAGAGTGAGGGGCAGGGTTGTCAGCTGCCCAGCAGGAGGTGGAGCCAGCATTGTGGAAGGCAGGCACAGCCCTATTCAGGCCCAGGTGCTATCTCCTCCCACCACTCAAGTTGCAAATGCAGTCATTCAGCCTAGGGCTGACTCAGCCAGCCTCCAGGGGAATCCCCAGCCCCTGTCACTCTCAAACCAGACAGTCAATACACAAACAGGCCAATGCACACAGTAAGGTCAGACAAGAGAACAGCAACTTTCTAAAAGTGCTGTTCTCAAACACAGGATTAAAAAACAACCTTTCCTAAAAGATGTGTTATTAAATTCTGTGTTCAGGGATACTAGACTCTCATGTCCTATCTTGTTCCTATGGGAATAAATGCTGGTAGCCACTGTAGCCAGCACCCCCCATGTTAACCTATGGAGCAAGATAGTCTTATAATAGTGAAAAACGAAAATGGCTGTAATTCACTACCAGAGCATGTTACCTTGGACCTTCCATAGGGGTGACCAATGTGCACAAAAAGGGAAGGGTTAGACCAGGAGGACATGACAGTTCACAGACTGCACACAGGCACTGCAGTGGCAGGCCTGAGACACCATTTTGGGGCTACTCATGTGGGTGGCACAATCAGTGCTGCAGGCCCACTAGTAGCATTTGTCATCACCAGCCCTGGTACACCCAGTGCACTTTACTAGGGACTTCTTGGTGATACAAATGTGCCAATCATGTATATCCAATCATAATAACAATTTACAGAGGGAGCACTTACACTCTGGCACTGATCAGCAGTGGCAGAGTGTCCAAAGCATCTAAACCAGCAAAAACGAAATCCAGCACAGCATCAAAAATACAGGAGATGAGGAAACGACGCCAAAGATGCCAGGTCTAACACTCAGCATTGGAGCCATCCACAATTGAGGGTAGACCTGGTTGGCAGCACCAGAATACAAAATAACTTTTTGGAAATCTATTTTAGTTATGCAACTGGTCACAGAATGAGAAAGTACCACCCTATCCCCTGTGTCCACCGCCACATTAGTATCCCCTACAAATTAACTCTCTATGAAAAGGTGGGCTTTGAGGGTGCCCTTCAATCACCTGCAACCTTTTTATGACATTGCTCCACAATGCATTCTGGCACTGTGGCACAAATTCTATTGGCAATTTGAGATTTCCCAACCGTCACCGTGATGACCTATTTAAGTGCCTTCTTTACTATTATTTAGCATGCAGCATGCCATGATGCAAACAGCATTGATCCCCCAAATTTTTTTTACAGACAACATCATGCAAGCACAGCGCAAAATGGCTTTTCAGGACAGAGCCTCAGTCACCCTGCAATCTATACAGAGAGGGCACATCTGCACAAGAATACCACACTCATACAATTTCACACAATGGCAGATCAACAAAAGTAGCATGATATGGCTTTGTACAAAATGCAAACTCCAAACAACACCAGCTGCAAACAAGGGGCAAGCAGAACATTGCATGTTATTCCCAAAAATAAAATTTAACATTTCCACAAAATTAGATATTTTGTGCAATTTACTTTGTATCAGCTTCCGGCATATACAATTTGTACTGGAAGGTGTACCTCGAGTACAAATTTCACACAAAAAAGAATGGTTTGACTTTTTACAGTTATCTTCTGTCCCAATACATTTTCTATTTGCATGAGTTCCATGTGAACACTTGAATAAGGTTTATGCTTGATACACATGAACATTTGGGTTGCTCTTATGTTCGAAAAATATGACTTTGCAACAAAGCTGAATGCTGAGTATCACACAATTTTTTTTAGCTCAGCTAAGTACTCTTTGTAAAAATGGCTTTATGCTATTCTTCTCTGTTTGCACAATGTAGCGCTGCAGATTTCACCTCAATGTTGTGCTGCATGACGTTTAGGAAATCTGATCATGCAGTGAGTGCGAGGTGGGGTACTCATAAAGTTTGAAGGATAGAGGTTTGGGGAGATTTAGATGAGGATAAGTGATATTTTGAAGAGTAAACTCTTTTGAAGATCTTGAATATATCCAAACATTTTGGTATCTGTATGTTGTACAAAAAACGGCTAACTCAACAAATTACAAAACAGAGGTGAGAATGAGGAACAGCAGCATCCTTGCCTCCACTACCACCATTAACATCTACCCACAAATCCCCCACCAACTAAGATTTCTATGGGGATATTTGTCACACAATTTTTACACAGACTGGCAGGAAGATGGTGCTAGGCTTGCCCACCCCAGAATGGGTGGTAGTTTTTCAATTTGCCCCTGACCAATGTTCACGGAATCCCCTACAATACTCCCAGCCTTTACACGCATGTCAGGTGTGCCTATGGGAATTTCCATGTTTTCCTCAAGATTGGGTAAATAGCTCTTGCCACTCCAGCAACCTAATGCATCATAGGCATTTTTAGGATTACTATCTCTGGGGTGTGTACAAACTCCCAGACAAAAGAGGAATCCTGAGGATTCTCTGGCTGATACTGTGGGTATGCGCAGTACTCACAAATCAATCCACTGACTTCTCATTGTATCTAGGAGGGAAGGATGTGGTTGCATACCTCAGGAAAGTTAATTCTAAGGATTACAAAGGTTCATTGGAACCAGCGCATGGAGTAATCCTGGGACTATCCCATGGCCCAAAGTGCCTGGAAGTACTTTTTCTGCCAAGTAGCCCAGCAGGGCCATCAAGCATTTAGAACATCTTACAGTGCTATGCAGAAGTCTACCACTCCTGCAGTACTCCCACCACAGCCAACTTGCCCCTGTAATCGAGGGCAGTTACATACATTAAATAGCACTGGCCATGGCAATTGAATGTTACACTCTCCAATCAATCCCATTCAGATAGCTCAAGAGATTGTGGCCTGAATACCCTCACGGGTGACAAGTAGGGTTCTCTAAATCTACTGATTGATTGATTAGAACCTACATGTCACAGACCCCAATGCTAGTAAATGGGAAATGTGTGGGAGTATGGGTGTTTGCATGTGCTTGTGTGGACTCTTTTGTCATAGGGATCATCCAAACTTTAAGTGTGGCATACACTACTTTATTGAGTGCATGTAGTCTTGTTGAAACAGTCATGTGGTCTGGTGAAAAGCAGATTTACTCAATTTGAATGGACCTTATTCTTTAAGTCATTTGTGCACCTAAGTCAGACGAACACAGTAAAATAGCCCCATTATAAGTGAAAATCATTTTTTTTAAATTTAGAGTGTTGGTTTGTGCCAGGAAATCTTTGACCTGATTTGTGTGTAGGACGGGGTCGGGAAGGGTGTTATAGTGTGCAAATGCCCTGTTAGGTAGTAAACACCTACAAACTTTTATTTGTCAGTGATCACAAAAACTTCAACCCCTTTCCCAGACTGAAAAAGGCTGGAAATTCCCTTCTCTCAATGGTAAGAGTAACACCTTTTCGGGATGGAAAGGATAATGGAATATTCACAAATTGGCAGGGTAAGGTAAAAGGTAAAAGTTTATTATACATAGTTAATTAAAACCAGTGCAATACATGTTACAAGAAGAAAAATCGTAAGACATCAATTTTTAAAACCGTTAAAATAAGCATAAGATTGAAAGTACATTGCTGTTTGCACCAAGAATAGCTCAGTATGGCTGCTCAAGCACATTTTTGCATCGAGTTTTCTTGCGTCCTATTGTCTGTCTGCTTATTGGCCTGTATCTGTGATATTGATCCCCGATTTTAGCAGTCTTGGCATTCTTTGCTCGACCGTTGCGAGAAATTTTACGTATCTGCAATTTAATTTAGTGTTTAATGGATTCAGGCAGGCGAGCACCGCTTGCCTTCTGGTACTGATCCCTTTTTGCTTAAATTGATCTTTAAGGAGCAGTTGGCGTGCTTGTTGTAGTTCTTCATAGAGACAGGTAATGTGGAGAATATCACCCTTTTTTGAGTTGCAAAGCATGCAGGCCTCATTACCGTCTTTCCTAAGCCATGGTGGAAGGTACTCTGTGCTTGGCAGAATCCCTAGTCTGTATATTAAGAACTTCATTTTTATGGCTTTTGGGTAACCCTGGTTAAAGTATATTTGTGGTGTTAGAGATTTATAAGAATTGAGGGTCATCCATGCATGCGATCTTTTGGAGAATAATGCCTTGTCCTCTAGTAAGGAAAGTGATTTAACATTTTTCCAGACTAGTTTTTTAAAAGTACTGTGCCCAAGTTGTGTGTCCCAGAGCACTGAGAGTTTGGTCGCTTCCAATGCTGCCTGCAAGCAAGTTCTTGCCTGAGAAGCGTCCCTGCCTTGTATATCATGCCATATCAGAGTTTAAAGTGTCTGTAGTGGTGGTTCTAAGTTTTGTGCCAGCAAATGATGTATGCTCCGTACCTGGCTAGATCTTGCTTTAGCAGTCCGAACTCCAGTCTTATTTGAGCCGGGGAGGTATGGAGAGGAAGCGAGAACATTGTTCTATAAGCTTTGACCTGTGTGTTATCCAAGTTTTTAGAGTCTCTTCCCCGCAAAGCCTCGCTGCCATAGGTGATCGAGGGAAGCAGCTTCGCCTGGATGATTTTCAAAAAGGGAGTCAGGGTCGGTCCCATCAGTTGGGTTGCTAGGTTTTTCATTGTCAAAGCAATCAGTGCTCCTCTCCTTCTTATTTCCTGCCTCACAAATTGGCAGTGGGTTAGGGTAAGTGTTTTCTCCAAGGGGGAATATATTTTCCTGTATAGAAAAAGTTATGAAGTATATTTGTACTTATTATGATTTCTTTGCGAGTAAAAACTCAAGCACATTCATGTGTTGGTGCAAAAAAAGAATTAACCACAGTTTTCCAGTATACCTGGAAATCTTTGACAGGGGCACGTTTCAAGCGGTAACCTGAAAAACGTCTGTATAATCTAGAAATCAATAAATCTACATCCATGTGAGTTTACAAATCTCAGAGTGCAGGTTTAGTCATTTTTCTAAATTATGCCCAACATGAGGAGCAGGTGGTGAATAGCTTCATCTTCTGACAATAGTGCTCGCATCATCAGCAGGGTAAAACTAACCTGTCTCACGACGGTCTAAACCCAGCTCACGTTCCCTATTAGTGGGTGAACAATCCAACGCTTGGTGAATTCTGCTTCACAATGATGCGGGAATTGTTTTTCTTTTCTCTCCCTTGTCTGGTATGTGTGTGTGGTTAGGGAGAGGAGATGAAAGTTTGGCCTACAGGCTTCAAACACTTTAATGAACATGCCTTTGTGTTTCCAGTGCTACAAATGAGAAGGTAAATTCTTTCAGTGGACAGCTCCCTACCTTGCGCAGCTCCGCCCGGTAGCTGTTGCGCCCGAGCTCCCTGCTGCTAATATTCTGACCTTCAGGTCAGTGGTCCGAGGCCCCCTTCCTGGTGGTCTAGTAGTAGAGTGTCTCTGCTCTGCTGCTGGACTGCCCTCTGTCTCTCTTTTTTTTGCTTCACCCTTTTGCACTTATCCTTTTTTCTCCTTGTGCCTTTTTGCTGCGCTTTGCCCCTGTGATCCCCCACCTCCCTCTAGTGCCACTTTCCCACTCCCACGTTTCCCACCTACCAGCTGTACAGCCCCCCGCACACTACTTGTTGGTCTCTGCTGCGCAGTGAAGGTGCAATCCTGTGGCCTTTTAGTGGACTGCTCCCTTAATTGTGCAGCTCTGCCTGGTACCTGCTGCACTCGAGCTCTCTGCTGCTGCCTTCTGACCCTCGGGTCAGTGGTTCAAGGCCTTCCTCCACCTGCAGGCACCAGCCTGCACCTCATCCCTGATGCTATAGTGGTAGAGCACCTCTGCTCTGAGGCTGAAGTGCCCTCTGTCTCTCTTTTTTTCATTTTTTTTTCTTGGCTTTTCTACTTTTTCTTTCTGCCTCTTTCACCCTTTTGCACATTTCCTTTTTTCTCCTTGTGCCTTTTACCATGCTTTGACCCTGCGATCCCCACAGCCCACCTCCCAGCCGTCCAGCCGCCCTGCACACTACTTAATGGCAGCCTCTGTGCACCCACACAGCCAAAGGCAAGACCATCTGCGCTCGTCCATGGCTGGACCACGTCCAAGGCCACAGATTATAGTCCTCGGACCTTCCACTGATACAACGCTAGCACCCTCCTTGCCATCAACACCAGACGCCACACCGCCTGCCACCTTACGTCGCCAAAGGACACCCAAGGACCTTTTTCCTGCCAAACGGCAGCTGCACCCTGTCCCACCTCTGCACTCCAGCTTCTCCTGTCACCCAACCGACCACAGCACACCCAACGGGCTCAGCCGCATCCTCCTCAACACTTGCTTCCAAATCTGGGACCTCCTCGACTCCATCTCTCCTGACATCGCCCTACCTCACGGAAACCTGTACAAACCCTAGATCTGGCTTAGACATCGCCACTGCCATCCCTATGGCTACAAGATCACCCACAAGGACCGCACAAACCGACCATGAGGAGGCATTGCCATCGTCCACAAAAACACCATCTGCCTAACCACCCACTTGGGCAACTCAAGGACAACAATGGAACACCTCCACTTCCAGATCCAGACCATCCACAACACCACCCTCGTCAACAGATGCTATCGTCGACTTCATCTCACCCCAGGCTCTTGCATCCACTTTTAGCATTCTACTTGGCGCACTCAATTTTCACCTGGACAACCCCAACTACCAGATTACCGCACCCTTTCTGGAGAACCTCACCAGCGTAGGACTCAAGCAGCTAGTCACTGCTTCAACCCACGCAGCAGGAAAACCATTCAACCCTGTCTTTTCTGCCAGTGTAAACTTCACCTACAGCCACACAACCAAATTCCTCTGGACCGTCCAGTCCACGACTGTGTGCACTTTCCCTTCATGAAACCCACTGCACACCAATACCCTCACCCACCCCGGCCGTAGCTGAAATAAGTTCACCAAAGAACATCTCACTGCCTCCCTCAGCACTACCACACTGCTGACATTTGCCGTTACCACAGTACGCAACCTCCACGGATGGATCTCCTACTGCTCCAACTCTCTGGCACCCCTCAAGAAGGCATCCAGCAAGCAACACTCCAAGAAAGCCAGCTGGTTCACTCCTGCCTTCCATGAGTCCAGACGCACCTGCAGACAACTGGAAGAGAAATGGAGGAACAACAAAACCCCGAAAACCCACACAACCTTCAAAGCCGCAATCACCTCAAACCGCTCCCTCCTCAAAAACCCAAAGAAAAAATGGCCGTCAGGACAGTATAAACGCCAACGCACACAACAGCAAATAACTCTTCGCCATAGTTAAGTAGTTTGCCTGGCCGAACAGTAAGATCATGGATGTCCTACCCTCCCAAGACCTCTGCAACAAACTTATCTCCTTCTTCTACCTCAAGATCATTCAGATCTACGATAGCTTCACCACCAAATACCCTCACCCCAAACCCAACACTACTGCACCGAACCATGCCACTAGTTACTTATTCTTTTCTAGACTTCGGACTCTGTTTTCTTTGTTCCAGTTTGATTTTGGTGTTGACTACCACAACACAGGATCACAAATAGTAAATATATGAATTAGCTACATCGTACCTCACGTTTTGTGCTAGAATTGCTATCCAACAGCACGTTTGTGAATAATGCGGAACCATTCCATCATTGCAGCAGCTGCTTTGCTGGAATGTTTTTTTGTTTTTTATTAACTGTATTCCAGTAGTATTTTCTTATTTTCAAGTGAGTTCTGGTGTTTGCAGTCCTTTTGTAAATAGTATTCAGGGCTCATTTAAGGTTTTGCAGAACTGGAGCCCCGCTGTAAATCATTGGGACTCCAATTCCGCTAAACCTGTGGTTCAGCCAGCTGGGAGAAGCACAGGGTTTCCAGAGTCAGCTGAGGCTCCTCTGTTAGAAGTCTCTCGCCTGACTCCCTTTCATTCACAGGGCTGTCACTAGACTAATTTTCCCAGGACTTCCACTGGTTGCTTGGTGTCCCACACTGCACTATTAATGGCCCCCATGAACGAAAACATATTAGGGCCATTGATTGTTTTGTTCTTAAAGACGCTCTTCCCACTTAATAGTTTTTTCTTGAAATACAAAAACCTTTGCCCTCTTGGAAAATTCTCCTGCCTTTACAGTAACCATTTCAGCAATGGTTGCTCAGAAGCTATAGGGATCCTAACTGGTTTAATGATCACAAAAGTTATGGCTCCTAATTTTAGCACTGTATTGTGTTGCCCTGCTATTTTATCATGTATTGAGTTTTGTGTGCTTTTTACTATTGGATTTCTTCATCTACTATCAATATATTTCTATGTTGTGAAATATTATTAATAGATTTGTGCAGTTATAAAATTCCACAGTCCTCATGGACTTATTTTTACTTCTGTGATAATTTGGTTGTACTATACCACGGCTCCTGCCACACCCATATATTTGTGCCATGACTGCTCGTCAACGTTTACCTGGTTAGTTAGGGAATCTTCTGGAGCCAAATGTCTCATCTGTGCAACCCAGTTTTCTGGGTAGTGGAGAATACCAGCCCTTTCACCTTGGACAGTACTTTATGGTCCCTGTGATTCGACCGAACGAGAAACACCTTCACCGTTATTCGTGTAAAAACTGTCAGATGTGACAGAATATGATTTGGGAGATTTGAAGATCTTGAGCTCAATATGTTTTAGAGGGCACACGGGATATTTGTTTTGCGATGTAAAATGATGCACTGAGTTTGTTGTGGCCATTCCTTTTAAAAATAATTTTAGATCTTGAATGATTCAGTGCTCACTCATGAGGATTGATTGGTTGAAGGAGTGTATTGGTTGATGGAGGGTATTTGGTCTAGTTGCTGATTTCAAGACTTAACCAAAAACCACGTTCTTCTGCTCAAATCACTTTATCCCTCTGTACATCACTTTGTAATTATGTGTGATGCTAACTCTTTAGTACAGTCCCAACTAAGTCTTAACCATCCCAATGTGCCTTTATTTTCAAGCAGTTTCAATCTCCCTCACAGACTGTGTTGTTTCATGTGAATAACTTTGTTTCAAATACTCTTACTTTCATAAGATGTTCTGTGTAAAGCAAGGCAGTGCTCCTTGAAACTAGTTTAGCGCTATATTGCGTATGTAATATGCAGAACTTACAATATATCCTGACATTGAGACATGCTGTATTGATGTGTAGAAAACTATAGTCCTGAAAAAATAATTGAATGGAAGATTGACTTTTTGCTCTTAACTTTTCTTGAGGTTTTGGTCACAACTCTCATTTTGTCTTGCAGTTTTAGATTCTCCTCGGCTCGGTACCAGTGGTGAGGCAATAGCACAAATAATTATCAATGCCAATGACGATGCTTTTGGTGTGCTTCAGCTCTCAGCCACAACTGTGCGTGTTGCTGAAAATTACATTGGACCCATTATCAATGTGAGCAGAATTGGAGGAATGTTTGGGGATGTTTCCGTTAAATTTGTAGCAGTGCCAATAACTGCAATCGCTGGTAAGTAAAACATACTAGAAAAGAGGGCGCAGGAAAAAAGCAAAATGTAAAAAGTAATTCTTGCTTGCTCACAGGTTTCTTCCTGAACTCGCAGTATATTACTATATACCAAAGGCGCACATTTAGTTAGGGACTATTTCACATATAGGCAAGTAGCTGTATGCAGAGTCCTATTCTCATAGAGTATGTGCCAGATGGCACATAGTCTATGAGAACCCATTTGTGAAATATTTGGAAATCTAGATCAAGACAATGCATTAGAAATAAATTAATAAGATGTGAGAAATTGGGTTGTTGGTTGAGGGGGTTGTAATCCTACTAAAAAAACAACTTTAATCCTTGTCAGGGTGAACTATAAAAAGTCACAAAATTAACCTGTGCTGAACCTTCTGGTAGCGCGTGCCGGATACAGGGAGCAGGTTAGTCCTGCTGAAAAAGTTAAATGAGCAAAGGGCTTAGTTCGTGGTGGAGAAGGCCATGAAAGTGTTACAGATGGTTGTCTCTGTAGTATGAAGAGAAGGCCGTGCATCGTTGATGGTTGTCACTGTAGTGTGAAGATCCTGTCTGTCATCAGTGACGGTCATTGCTGGAACTTCGCGTTGACGGTTACCATGAGCTATCAATGCTGTAGATGTTCAGATCTCGCATTGCCAGTCATCGCTGTAGCACGAAGAGTCGAGTTTATTGGAGCTTCGTGTTAGCGGGCGGCACGGGTAGCATGAACTTGGCGCTAAAAGGCAAGTTCACTGTCACAAAGAGCCCAAATCTCAGGATCTCTCCTTTTCATCAAAGAGGAGTTCAACTGATGTCACACCAAGGGCCCAGGACCTGAGGGTCACCTCTCAGGGATCAGGAACTCACTTCAACAGTGGCCATCAGGGTTCAGCAGGTTCAGTTGCCGGTCAGCTGAGCAGATGCAGGGAGGCCTCTGGAGCTTTTCATGTCCCTATAGCTCTAACAGGAAGTCAGTGACCTGACCCTTGGAGTCACTTGTGGAGAAGTGTGGCTCAATGGTTAGAGCGGCAGACCCTGATGCAGAGGTCTAGCCCGGGACCAGGGTTCAATTCCCCGCCTCGGAGGGTCTTGGGCTCAAAATTTCCGCGAACCTGATAATTCTCGCCTCGGTGCCTATTCCAATCATTTAGTCCCACTCTGCAACTCTGGGCAATAGCTTGCTTAATCTCCACAACGGCCCCCACAACGCTAAGGATGCCTGGCCTCCACATTGGGGGTGCCCAGGAGTGGACACCTCACAGGGAAAGCCAGGATGGGTTCCACAGCGGTATTCGTACAAGCGCCTTGAGACCCTTGCGGGTGAGTAGTGCGCTATACAAGTATCAATTTACAATTTTTTTTGCAATTTACTTCAGCCTTGGATAAAGAGTACATGTTCAGCCTTCCTTCTCAGCAAGCAGGGCAGGCCTCAATTAGCAGGGCAGCAGGGCATCCTTCTTCGGTAGTATCCACAAGTCCAAGTGTGTACTGATGAGCTAAATCTGAGGGTCATATATTTATAACTGGTGCCCACTTTGAAGTAGGAGACACATCTGGAGTTTCCGCCTAGAGAGGTGTCTGGAATTTCCTGCCTCTCTTAGCTGGTCCCAGTCTGTCTGGGGGCACATTAGACTACCGTGAAGTGCCTTGTGTGTGATCTGAGCCCGTGCCTTTGAAGTTGAAGTGTAGTAAGTGACAGCTCCTGCTCCCTGTCAGATCAGAGATGGCCCATCTTGCCAACACAAGCACCAGCTAGACCGAATCATGTGACCCAGGAAACAGTCTGCAGGTACCAAATGACAATGTTCTAAGAGTGCCATTTTCAGAATTGTGACTTAAAATCTGATTTGACCATTAAATATGTTTTAAAATTACTGTTACTTAGATATCAAACATGATTCTCCCACTTAATCCTAATCAAAAGTTATCACTTATTGAAAGTAATAAGGTAATCCAATGTTATCTTTTGGGAGAGGTAGGCCTTGCAATAGTAATAAATGAATTTGCAACTTTTTTCGCTACTGGGACATGCAAAGCTTAAAAGTACATGTCCAACTCTCTTAATGCACTGTACTCAGCCACATGGTATGTTTAGGGCCTACCCTACATGTACTAAAAAGGAAGTTTTAGTTCTGGCAGAAGGTTAATTTTGCCAGGTTGAAATGGCAGCTTAAATCTGCACACACAAACTGCAATGGCAGGCCTGAGACATGTTTAAAGGGCTGCTTAAGAGGGCGGTATAATAAGTGTTGCAAGCACACTAGTAGCATTTAATTTCAAATCCCTGGGTACATGTTGTACGACTAGGGTTTTACAAGTAAATGTAATGTGCCAATTGGGTGTGAACCAATGTTACCATGTTTAAAGGAGGGAGCACAAGCAATTTAGCACTGGTTAGCAGTGGTAAAGTGTGCAAAGCCCTAAGGCCAACCAAAACAAATTCAGCAAAACAGGAGGAGAGAAAGCAAAGATTGTGCGGATGACCCTGGAGAGAAGGCCAGGTCCTACATAAGCTAGTAAACTTACTCTAGATGCAATTTTCCTCTACGAATCACAGATGTAAGTTTTATAATGAATACAAAATAAGTAATGGATGGAATGCTAGAATTAATCTCAGCCATTGGTAACCACTCAGTGTCACATCCTAGTCCACTCTTGTTTTTTATTCTTCAGCCACGGGTATGTTCAAACATGCTCACTGTGCCACTGGAATCAATCTGCATCTGAATGAATTGGCCTAAATAACTACAAATTGGTGTTGGGCTTATTGTGTTCAGAGAGGATCTGGCTGAGCATTTCAGTATGGACTGTTCCTGATGGAGGACCTAAGATGATTTACAAATGACTGTGATCGAATCTGAGCTGGCATGGTGGGCAAAAAAACGATGGCCTGGCATGTGGACTCAAGTATTTGCCAGTGACTGAGAGTCATACAAGTATTCCATTCATCACTCTTTTGTATTGTTTAATTTGTTGGTAATAGTGCAACAGGTGTGCTTAGACATGCGTCTTGTGTTCTGTGCCACTGAAACCAAGCTGCATCCTAGTGAATAGGCGCAAAGAGGCTGAAACAAGTCTTTGGTTGCTTGGGTTCCTATTCAGATCGCCGTGCCTTGACAGTTCAGGCTGAACTATTTCTATTGGAACATGATTAGTGCTGATTTGCAAAATGGTTGTGTATATTCTGAGGTGGTATAGTGGGAAAATAAATTTTGACTGGGATGGGGCCCGAGTAATTAGTTGTTGGTTTTGATTAATTTAATTATGCCATCTATCACTTTTTTGAGAGTTTTATAAAGGATCGTACAATGTAAATAGTTGTACATTGACTGCATTTAACTTTGTCAGCCATATTGGCCATATACAGATACACATTATACTGAACGTATCGGTGTTTGTTGCTAGTGAAAGCTGTTAGCACTGTTTCAATGTGTTTTCTGGAATTTTATTTACTAAAACACAATTGGGAATGTAATAACACACAAATTGAACTACCAACAACATTGACTGCTAACATATTCAAACACCACCAATAAAAAATGAATGTGTAATACACCCATTATATTCTTGTTATATTTCAATAATAAACCAACATTTTGTGACATTGAAACTTGTTCCATTTTATAGGTGAAGATTACAGTGTTTCCTCCTCGGATGTAGTTCTGTTAGATGGTGAAACTAGCAAAGCTGTGCCAATTTATATAATCAATGACATATACCCCGAAGTGGAAGAGTCGTTTCAGGTGGATTTGCTGAATCAAACCACGGGAGGAGCCCTGCTGGGGGATGTGACACGTGCAGTCATTATCATCGAGGCCTCTGATGACCCTTATGGATCTTTTGGTAAGCTGGGAAACATTACCTCTGAAATATATTCACACATAAATTGCCTCTTTGGGGCTAGACTATTGGAGTGTCATGGGAGTGCAAGGTTGTTTGCACCATCATTTTGTGCTTCCGTGGAATTTCCATATTATAGAAAGGGGCTGCTTTGTGACTTAAGTCCAGGGTAATTAGTGCTCCTGCACCAGATTGGCCATTTTACCATTAGATATTTTACAGGTGGGCTGTAATCTATGGGGCTGCCTTTAAATCTGTATGGGCTGCATCTAATTTTTCTCCACAGCAGCAAATCCAGTTCAGGTGGACTGATGTCGTATGGCATTGCACCCTCCTCAGCTACAGCCTCCAGCATTGGCCTGCTGATAAATCCAACTGCCAGAAAAGAGTTTAAGTCTGAAGGTCGAAATCTTCACTGGCCAATCTACGTCTTCCTTTGCTTGAACGTCAAACTTTTCCCACTGAGAGCTTTTCCCACCTTCGTCCACGGCTTAATCAATATTTCATTCTTTGTCAATTTGTCATCGACAAGCCCGTCTTCAGATTCAGCCTGCTGTCTTTCCCCTCTAAGGACTCTACTTTCTCAGAAACTTTCTAAGTCCGAATGTACCTCTTCGACTGGGACCAACTTGATCTTTGTATCTAACCTGCTCTCCATCATAGCTGGCCTTAAAACTTATCTTTGTAAAATCTAGCACGACCAGTTGCCTGCGGTTGGTGCCTTGCACATTGTGGCACTAGTTTGAACTAAAACGTTAAACAATTAATTTCTCTGGTGCTCTTTTAGATGTTTGCCCTTTTTGTAACATTTTGTTCATTAATATATTCCCTATTTTTATAAATTGGAGTGGGATTTTTATTGTGTTGTGTTTCTGACTTTTTAACTGTTTGGTTACCTATAAATACTTTTCACATTTTCTTCAGTTAAGGCTGCCTACTCTGTGCCCTAGCTACCAGGGGAAGAGCTCAAGTTTAAATTACTGAAACCTTTACTGCACCTCACAAGACTAGTGTTGCTAGTACTTGCAGTGGACTCCCACCCACACCAACAAATAAATAATCCACTTTCTCGCATATGAGATGCAATTTGTTGCCAACAAAAAATTGCTTTTGAATATTGTCAACGGAAAATGTATTATTTGGCGTGTTATGCAGCAAAAACAAGTCTTACGCCTCTTGAAAGTGCCACCAACAAGAGCCTCAGTCATTGAGCTCTAGTTTCCATGAAATCAAAAGAACTTCTCTGGAAATGTGGATTGACATGGTCTTGATAGATGTTAATTTGCTCAGAGCAGAAGTATAGGGGCCTGGCTCACCAAGTTGCTATAGTTGAATCCACAGTGACAAAGCAATCCTAGGAAATGATTGGGGTGTTTCACAGAGTCCTCAGGCGGCATAATGTGATAAATGTGACAACAACATGGCTGAAAATACCTGCTAAATAAATGAAGGGATGGTTCCGATGCTACAATGTCCAGATGTTGCTTCTACTCAACAAAAGAGGGCCCTTGAAAACATATAATGGAGTGGCCGAACCAGGGGAACAGAATTGCAAAAATGACTAACACTGCCAACTCACAAATAATACTGGTATGCAAATATTACAGTATAAACATTTGAGCCAATATATATATATATATATATATATATATATATATATATATATATATATATATATGTATTTCCTCCACAAAGCAAAAAACAGTTCCAATTTTTGCTTTATTGAAAAGCACACTCGGAGCTCGTTGTAAAGCTAAAAATGCTTTATTTGGTGCATAGGTCCTCTCCCCGTATCCCCTTTGACAGATGCGTTTCGCCTCGCGGCTTTCTCAATGTCGATTAGTGTTTAGTGAATCAACCATTTTGAACCCTCCAAAACGTCATCATAGCCATGAAAACAAAAGATGGACTCTTAACCCAAACCAACAATAACACTTTCTATGGGAGCCATCTTATAGGAGGTATAAAATGCAATAACAATTTCATTTTGTAAAGTGCAAGTGCTACAAAATTTAACGAAATATATAAACCAAAATATAAGGATTTAAAAAGTCATTTCATGAGACAAGTATACTTTTGTAAGCAGAACAAATACATTATCTGCATTATACTTTGCCTGTCTCAAATCTTAATCGCAGTAGGCAGAAGGGAGGTCATATAATATCTACCTGATAGATAAACATCAGATCTAATTCCCATGTTACTCAACCTTCTGCGTTAGCATAATTGTGCCCTGTATGGGCTATATCTTACATAGAAATGTCCAACAAAAATTGCTATTATAGGGTATTCCTATCATTTACAGTTCCTATATGGAGAATAAGGAATGTACGACGTTCATGGAATAAGTATGTCTTCACATATTTTGCATACATTTACGGTTATCTTACAGTTCTTTTACATATGGTGTACCATTGAACTTATAATATAGCTGCTTTTTCTACACATCATATTGCCACTATTTATTCTAGGTGTGTCCAGAGTTCCTCATCATTGTTGAGCCCAGCCGGACTCATACTTTGGAGTTCTATAATGTATCGCGATTCCTTCGCTCTGAGTTTTTTCAGTCTGTCACCACCCCTTTCCTGCTTCTCAACCCCGTCAATGCAATAATATTGCAACAGATCCCTGTTGCTTTGATGGTAGATTTCAAAATGTCTTGCAACGGGGTATGTTGGGTCCTTGTTGGTAATTGCCCTTGTGTGTTCTAAAATTTGTTTCTTTGTGGGGTTCTTGGTGCTACCTATATATCTTTTATTGCACGGACAGACTAAACAATATATAGTATACTCAGAATTACAATTGTAGAAATTCTTAATGGTCCTTATCGACCTCGGGCCCCCTGGTCCACCTTCAAAACTAGTCATTTTCTTACTAAATTTGCAGGCTTTGCATTTTCTGCAAGGGAAAAAGCCATCAATCCCCAATTTTTTCTGCATGGTGTTAAATTTAGTAAAGTGGCTGTGTATGAGATGGTCTCCTATTGAAGGACACCTTTTATAAGTGATGGGCGGGCGTTCTGGAATGTGGGTTTTTAAAACATTATCTGTTAGTAGGATGTGCCAGTTCTTCTTGAAAATTTTAACAATTTGTGCAGATTGATCATTATATGTAGTAATCATTCGTACCACATTTTTCTCGGTCTTAGATTGTCTAGATTTTGTATTATTGGAAGAAAGTAATGCTTTCCTCTCAATCTGCTGCACCTTAGACTCCGCAGTTTTTAGGTGTCCTTTCTTATAACCTCTGTCTACAAAGCGTGTCAAAGCGTCATTTTTGGCACTTATATAGCTTTTCTCAGTGGAACAATTGCGCTTTAAGTAGGGTATGCTTTTAATAAGGCTAGTTGGATGATGGCTGCCTGCATGTAGTACTGCATTACCCGCAGTGGGTTTTCTGAAGAGACGAGTTGATAAAACATTGCTTTCAATATAGACCTGTAGGTCTAGATAATCGACAGTTTGATCACTGATATTTCCGGTAAATATGAGATTGAGATTGTTATTATTTAGTGATGCGATGTACTCCTCAGCAGAGGAGCGATCGCCTCTCCAAATAATAAACAAATCGTCGATATATCGCGACCAGTGCACAATCCTATCCAGCCATTGATCGTTGGAATCCCCCCAGGCTACGTGCTTCTCCCACCAACCCACGAAGAGGTTCGCGTAGCTGGGGGCGAAGCACATACCCATCGCTGTACCTCGATTTTGTAGGTACAGTTGCCCATCAAATATAAAGATGTTATTGTGGAGACAATATGTTACCATCTGAAGCAGCATTTCATTGTGTTGAGTAAATTTAGGATGCTTCTGACCTAGGAACCATCTTATTGCTTGCAAACCATCCGAGTGACAAATACAGGTGTATAAACTTGTGATGTCTAGAGTTATAAGCAATAAATTATTTTCCCATCTAATCCCTTCTATATGTCTCAGAAAGTCCTGAGTGTCCTGTATATATGATGCCAGGTTCTTTACAAAGGGAGATAGGAATGAGTCCACATATATTGCAGTGTTCTCCAAAAGGCTGTTATTGGAGGCCACAATGGGTCTTCCTGGTGGATTCTTCAGATGTTTATGAATTTTTGGCAAGTGGTAGAATGTGGGCAAGGTGGGTTCTTCACAGAGCAGGAAGAGATACTCATCATTATTAAGCATGCCTTCCTCTTTCCATAGTCCCAACAGTTGATGGTATCTAGTTATACTTTCCACATAGATGACCCGATTGATTTTAGTATAACAGTCAATATTTTCCAATTGCCTCATTGCTTCTTTCTGGTAATGTTGTTTATTAAAGATCACCATATTTCCACCTTTATCTGAAGGTTTTATCTCTATAGATTTGTCACTTTTCAATGTTTGCAATGCTTCCCAATATTTCCGTGGAATATTGTACTGTTCAATTCCTTTGTGGCATTTTTTGGCAAGATTTTTCAAATCAGTGATTACAGCTTCGTTAAAGACGTCTATGGCATCAAAGGATGTATGTGGGATCTTTCTTGATTTCCTTTTATATTCACTATTCCCGCTTACTTGTTTGATACCTGCAAGTTCCAGATGTTCCTGTGTATTAGGTGCTCTAGATTCGCCGGCACCTAAGCTTTCCAATGCTTGCAGAGTTGACATTGTTCGAAAAGTATTTACAGTTAATGGTATCTCCGGTATTTCCTCATTGGCATAGGTGGAATTGGATATAGATGTTTCAACTTGCGGATTAATAAGAAAGATCTTTTGGAATTTCAATTTACGGATGAACTTGAAGAGGTCTATGCGGACGCCTGCAAAGTCATATCCTGTGGTAGGACAGAAAGTAGGACCTAACTCTAGAACTTTATGTTCATCTTCCGTTAAAAAAAATAAAAATATATATATTTATATATATATATATATATATATATAAATATTTATTAATACCATGAATCCTTTTTCATACTATTCCAATTTATGGCTGTATGTAAGCACATTCCTGTGCCATTTCTTTTACATATTCATACTAGATGTCAAATTAACAAAAAAAAACTAATAAAAGATACATGAAATTCATATATGGTCATTCAGCAGCCACCAAACATTCACTTGTGCTAAAAAAACAACATCCACACTCAAACCCATGCCAGTCATATTACATCCATTCTAACACAGTCTAACAACAAAAATAATAAAAGCAGGAAAATCAATGGAACCAGAAGATGACCTCAGATATAAGGTATAATGACATATGATTCTCTTAATACAATCCGTCAGATTTGTTTCTGAGGAGGCAATTTTAAGCATTAAAAACACAACATTAGTCAATCCCTTTCTAAATATGAACAATATTAATGTGTTGTTCAGGTTCACATTCAGGTTGTGATGGCGCCAACGTGCATTTCAGTGTGAGACCAAAATGTGGGACCATTTTCTTTAGAGCGCTAAAAAACAACCAACAAGATGGCAAGGGAAGAGGGACTGTGGGGGTTGTCCAATCAACAGAACATGTTCTACATGTATTCTGTATAGCACAAAGGAACTGGTGCCTCCCGAAAGGGTAGCCTGGATGCCAGACAAAGACCAAAGTCAAGGATGGCCTCTCAAGGGGTGGAGCCCTTTTGTGTAGGAGGCCAAATGAGTATACCCACTGACTAAGATGATCGCATAGTGAGCCTACTGATGTCTTCTAGGATTCAGGCCGCCAAATGTATAAAGAAAGTAATGTAGGTTTCTCTGACTTCGCACGGAGTGGGGGGGGGGCAATGCAGGCCTAGTCCATGAGTCCAACGCCGATCAAACTAGAAGAGCTGCTAGAACATCTCACTCGGATGTTAAGTCTGCCATTGACTGAAGAAAGGGACAATATGGGACTCTTTGTAGCAGACTGGATTAAGATTTGGAGAAGAATTATCTCCAGTACACGGGACTGTCTCTTTCTTCCTGATAGAGCATGCCCACAGGATCATGGTGCTATCTCCCCTATCACTAAGAGCATTCATTTTATGACTGCATAACTACAGGAAATCCACCCTGCAAGTACCACCACATATGAATCCTGTCTGCCATGAACATATGGAGAGTCTTCTTTTCCTGTGTCATATCCCACTTGAGGAGTGGCAAACAAGGAGTTGTGAAGCAGTTAAAAGAAAATTCATCAAGTACATGCCTTTGTTTCCAACCAACCCAAAAGTATTGGAATGATGGCGAGTACACACCTTTACCAACTCCCAAGTCCACCCTGTGGATGTGTTTGGTACTGGAATATTGACGTCAAAATGTCATTCGACATAAATATCTTGTCCTAAATTTCATTTACAAAAATATCATCCCATTGAAGTTAATAATAGCCTACGCCTACTGGAATGATATTTGTGTAAATCATATTTAGAACACAATATTTATTTCAGAAAGTATGTCTTACAATCATATTCTGATATACAACTAGGGCTGGGCATAAGCATGGTGCATGATTGACAAATTGAGTGGCAATGCACTGGATGTGCTCAATAAATCAGCAAAGGATGTGGATAAACCTGAACCGAAAAATGGACGGATGGAGTCAGCACTCCCATGAGCACTTCATAGTATTCAGAGATAGAACCTTGATGACAGGTCTGTAGGGGGAACAGATGTCTGAAAATTACTGACCACAATCCGCAAAACCAATCTATGACGTATTTACTGCACCTTGGTGGAGGAACCAGCCACAAGTGCCCTGATGTGATAGTGGATTTGCATAATCCATTGAGTAACAGCCTTGAGTGAGTCATTGCTGTAGAATGGCAGAAACTGAGCTCCCAACATCCTTAGTTGATGTCAAAGGCATCATTCACCATGAGGCATCATGGTGGGGTAGGAAAGCTAGAGCATATATATGGTTTGTTGTAACAGTTTAAGACTTTCTCTGAGATGTGTCTGTGTGAGCAAACCTGGGGCTGGGGTTGGCGAGATTCCCCAAACTCAGTAATTATGATTTTCATTATTTTTTATAGATGACTATGTTTGTCTGAAGTATTGTCTTAATTAGTTGGTTTTGGGAATTATGTGAAGGGAACATTTGTAGGCCATGCTGGGTCTTAGAGGGCTGTGATCTAGCATTAGGGATGGGTGTTGTTATGCATGCCGCTTTATGTAAAGGGATGAATTAAGAGTCAGATATGGCAGAGCGAATGCTGCTCAGAGTGGGCCAGGGACAGAAGGGCCCCATTGATGAAGGGTTCTAGAAGGCATCTGTTTTCCCTAAATTGAGCATTACTAACCTGATTTCTCTATCCCTGAGAAGATTAAGTACTTGTTAGTGAATGCTGAAGTCTAAACTATTATATGATGTGTGCATGATATGGGACAGGAGAACATATGGAGGCAGCAGCTCAGCACCTCCATTTGTCTTCTTTTTCCTGATACATGACCAAAAGTTGAAGTATGTGTTAGCAGCTTGTGAACTTGCTCAATGAATGAAGACTCGCCTTAATACCCCAAGACACTGTTGTCTGATCATTCACTTTTCACAGTGCCTTAAACTGAGGGCAAATCAACCCTACCCAAGTTCCTGGTATGGAGATTAACTCCAGATACACTGAGGGACCTCACTTTTCAAGCGTAGCTCTGATGAGCAAAAGAACAATACTTTTCTGAGAATTATGGCACTGGATTCACCAGGGCTACTGAATTTGATGATGTGAAGGCAATGATATTGGTTTTCTCAATAAGGAAGAGTAATGGAAACAGAAGGGGTTTGAGCAAGGCATCATGCTAATGGGGATAGCTCTTCTAGATATTCACACATATCAAAATTAGTAAGTAATAGAGAAACACTAGCTAGAGATAATAATAGACACACTAGAAATCTTTTGAAATAGGCAATGCAGATGACTCTGTCATGGAGAGGATGATAAACCTGACTGATTATTTGTGTAGTTATTAAAGAAGGAGTTCCAATCACTCATTATGAAATAAGGACATTGTTATGCTACACTCGCAGGTGAGCATTAATTAAGTTAATGAAGACTTATACTTGTATCCTTCATCTCTTTCAACTGATCCTATTGATTGAGTGATAGATCGTTGCATAATCCCAAAGTTATTGGTAGACCAATGAGATATGCTAGGTGTGGCCTTAGATACACACCTTTTTAGATCTGTTATGGATTTAAACATTGGGCAACCCCATGGGGGTTCTGGTCCACCTGCAACATTTTATGCAACATTCCAAAGCCCGTCGATTGCAAACTTGCTAATGGTAACTTGTGGAGTTTAAATTATATAGATTGATAGTATTCTACACGCACTATGCAAAAGGCCAGGATAGTAATAGTCCTGAAGCTGAACAAAAACTCATCTAACTAGATGACATACTGCCTCTTATCAATGCTCATTGCAAATACTTAAATCTTTAGCAACAGACTACAGATCATAGTGGCCATCATCTATTCAGATCAATGTAGTTTTAAGCCATAGTTGGTGCATTCGTAGAAGAGGTATCCTCTCAAGTCAAGAAATATCTACTTACATCTTTCATTGGTGAGAAAATATTCAAAACAGCAACGTATGTGTATATATATATATATATCACATATTACATCACTCATGACATGGTCCGTGACATCACTCATGACATCACTGATGTCACCAGTAGGTAATATTTATATATATATATATATATATATATATTCCAAGGATAATCCAGCAACAAAGCAGACTTCACTTGTCTGGAATACACGGACCCAAATTCAGTGCAAGGTGATTTATTCAGATTTGGTGCTCCCAGCCATCATGACGCGTTTCGCGCTACACAGAGCGCTTGATCACATGACACAGATAAGATTACGGCATTGGTTTATATATCCTGACGACATTACGAGATTTGGCATACACAATGCATAGACATAGAAGAACTCTTCATGTGCAAACTACAATACAGTTTTTTTTCCTTTTCAATTCATTGTGCTTATAGCATGATTTATACAATGAATAAAATGTCGGCCAATAAATAAATAAATAAATTCCTGTACATCAGTAAAATAAGTTATATACATTGCCTAAATCTTGTGAAGGTGAGGAATAACATTAAACGTGTAATTAAAATTCTAAGTTCATTATTATTGAATATGTGTGCAACATAGATCCTGATGTTTGTATTGGGTAATTTGTAACCAATAATAATAATAGCAGCATCGTATTTACATCCCTGGGTATATTTCTGGGGGGAACGGTATGGAGCCCCATACGTTTGTGATGTCCCCTGAGTGTTAGAGACCCCAAGGAGCAGAGATAAAGTGCAAAAAAGGCAAGGACAACAGTCTTAGTTAGAGGCTACTGGGATTGGGGGTCAGGATGATACCAGTAAGATGTCTCACTCTGGGGATCAGGTCACTGTTAGATGTGCAAAACAACGCATGTCACTAAAATAGATTTCAGATTACTTGAATAGAGTTAAATCTCTGACTATTGCTTGCCAACCATCGTCAGCAATAGATAGGTGAATGAATATACAAGCATACATGTGACAAATCAATTAAACATTAAGCCATTAATTAAAACCTTAAAATGGTATATAAAGGCTAAAATTGATTTATGCATTTAGTATATCAAAAAACCATAGCAATAAATATCACTAAATAATGGTAAGACAAGTCAGAATAAAAGAACCAATACAAATAATGTAAATCTAAAATCCATAAAACGTGCTAATTCATCTTGCACATAAAATAGATCATATGTTAAATGACAGTATATGCCTCAAGTGGACGCATTACAAGCATGTATAGAGATCTTCTGTAATGTTGAGACCTGACGGGTACTTCGTGTTCAGCGCAATTATGTAATGAGTTTCAAGGCGGCGTAGTTTGTCCTCTCTATTGCCGCCTCGTCTGCTCGCTGGTACGCAGTCTATTACATAGTACCTGAGTTTACTGCTTTTGGAGTCGTGCTTTGCTTTAAAATGTCTCGCGACAGGGTAGGTATTGTCCTGATTGCCAATAGCTCTTAAGTGCTGGAGAATTCTCTTATGTACGGGATGTTTAGTACTTCCAACATAGAGCAGATCACATGGACAGATCAGGACATATACGGCAAATTCTGTTTTGCATGTTAACACCTTATCTATTTTGTGTTCCCTACTGTCAAATGGAGAGCGGTAGCATGATTTATTAACTGCTTGCTGGCAAGCCTTTCATACCTTGCAATTAAAAAAGCCTGTGTGTGTTTGATACCAGGCTGTCGATTCCAATACCTCAGGGCTGGTTTTCACCAACTCATCCCTCATAGACTGCCCTCTGCTGTATGTGAAAGAAGGTCTCCTGGGAAGATCATTCCCTATCACTGGGTCACTGAGGACTAATGGCCAATTCTTACTAATGATGGATTGTCTTTGCTTGTATTGTGCGCTGAATTGCAAAATGATTCTGAATTCAAGTGGCCTAGTGACTGCATCCTCCCCATCTAGTGGCAACTTGGAGTCCCTTGACAGTAGTTCGGATCTGTCTATTTGTTCAGTTTTTTGGATAGCTGCATCTATAATTTTGCTAGAGTAGCCCCTTTGAAGAAATCTATTCTTGCTCTCCCTTTGGGCATCTCTCAGGTCACTCTCCCTGCTGTGAATCCTTTTAGGCCTTAGCATCTCCCCATATGGGATGCTGTTCACTAGATGTTTGATGTGCGAACTTCTGGCGTGCAGGGTGGAGTTCCCAGCAGTGGGTTTACGGTGTAGTCTTATCTCTAATTTGCCTTGTTCCACATATATATATATTACAGTTACAGTTATATACAGAGACTTTTTACGCATCTTCACAGAGCAAGGGTATAAGGACACTGAATACACAGCTGTGGGCTCACAGTTGTAGACCTATGTTTTGTGAGTCAGAACGAAGTGATGTGGCTGCAAGTATTTTCAGGAAACGCGATGAAAAAAATTGCGTCACCAGCAAGGATGGGACAATGGTTGCATCCACTATAACATCGAAATTTTCCTGACTTGAACGCCTGCACAAGCGGGAAATCAGAAAGTGGTGGGAGGCCACCTCTTTACAGAATTATATAGACGTGGGGAGGGTCCCGAGAGGCCTCCGAATATATACTGTCCCAGCATACGAGAATCCTGATCCCCTGTTACTTGACGCTTGGGCAGAACATACTGCCCTGTCATGTAAAGGGATGTTAGAAATACTAGTCAAATTTGCATGGAGTGATCGTGAGAAGGCTCTTGCACAAATCAAAGAATTGGAAGATGAATTAATGAAAGAGGAAGATCAAACACTGTTGGTTGACAAACAGGAACAGATGAAAAGGGGATTGAAAAGTTATGAACAGAAAATACAACAGCGCAAGGAGGAGAAGTTTGATCGCGATGAGAGGAATTACAGCTTAGGCAGAGTGCTAACATTTGCCAAAAAATACGAGAAACCCAGAAAAGAACTGCGACAAACTACAACACAGTCCACGACTGTTGCCCCGGAAACTTCAGAATCAGAGATATCCGTGAGTGATCTATCGAGTGAAGAAGGGCACGCTGGACTGTCGGGAATTGTACCTCCTTTTCACAAGGAGTTCAAACTAATCAGAAAGCAACTTTTGCAAGGGGGCAGAGGCAAACCACCAGGACAGGTTGCAAGAGGAGGCCGAGGCGAGGAGGGCGGGGGCCAAAAAGATCGTAGGTTCCCCACCCGTAACCCGGAGCAAGAAATCTTACAAAAAGAAATAAAAGATGTAAGTCCAACAATTATTAATCTGACACCTAGAGTCCTAACTTCGGAAGAAGAATCAATTTTAAAATTAGGACCCTCTTTTTGCCCTGGCAAGAATATGGAATTGACTCAAACACGTATTGACTTATTTAGGTTCACTCGGAAATTAAAATTACACAAATACTTCAAACAGAAACCGCCTATTGCTAAAAAGAAACAACCTGACACTAATAGAACCGAGCCAGATGAGTTGACAGGCAGAGATATAGATGCCCTAAGAACTATGGAGATTTTAAGAACGGAAGCCTCGGTGACTGAAGAACTGGACTTGGTCCCCACACAACTTGTAGCATTGCCTGAAATCCATCAATGCGGAGTTCTTAGTCCATTCAAACCCACCTCCATATTCTAACCACAAATGGCAGTAGATGCAATTGACATCTTTTCAGAAGCAGTTATGAAAGACCTAAGACGTTTATGTAATGACAACAAATACTGTAAGAGAGTGACTAATTTTTCATCTAAACAATAGACAGTATTGAACACCTTAGGTCAGGATGACTCCCTGGTGCTCAAACCATCTGACAAGGGAGGAAAGGTTGTTTTACTCACGAAAGAGCAATATGGGAAAGAGGCGTTTCGTCAATTATATGGTGTTAGCCACTCTGAAAAGATTAAAGAGCAAGTCTACAGTCAGAGCATCACAGACTACCATCTGATGATTTCCTTATGGTACAGTAAAGGCATGTTAGACACGGATGAACACATGTTTTTACTATGTTTGAACCCGATGATTCCGACATTCTATTACCTGCCCAAGGTTCATGAAGACATGAACAATCCACCGGGGAGGCCCATTGTGGCCTCAATAGGTGGATTAACTGAACATCTGTCTATGTACGTGGATTTCTTCTTGTTCCAACACGTGATTAGATTGAAATCATATTTGCGTGACACAAAAGATTTCCTAAATAAAACTGAAATAATCAAGTGGAAGGATAGCTTTTGCCTATTGGTATTAGACATCACCACTTTGTATACCTGCATTGCTCATGTGGATGGTATGAAAGCAATAAAGTACTTCCTAGAGGGTCGAGTATTGAAATATTACGAACATAGCATAGCATTTGTTGATTTCTGTTTGAATCACAACATTTTTTTGTTTCAGAAACAATTGTTTAGACAAGTATCCGTCATGGCTATGGGCACCTGCTTTGCCCCCAGCTACGCAAATCTTTTCATCGGCTGGTGGGAGGAGCAGATGGCCTGGGGGGTGTGCAATTAGCATTGGAACAAGTCTATTATTGCATGGCATCGTTATATTGACGACCTGTTTATTGTGTTTGATGGCTCGGTGGAGCTGGCCAGCTCATATATAGAGGTCCTGAATAATAATAATAATGTTAATTTAAAATTTTCAGGAGACATCAGCACTAAGGAGGTTAACTATCTGGATTTAACTGTGTACATATCAGATGGATGCCATAAGACCAAACGTTTTATGAAGCCCACTGCAGGGAATTCTACTTTGTTTGCTACTAGTAGTCACCCACAGAAACTTATTAACAGTATCCCCTACGGGGAACTGTTAAGACTAAAAAGAAACAATACCACGGAGGTGGATTTTCAAGAGGCAGCCCTATCTAGTATAGAACGCTTTAAAGTCAGAGGATATAGTGGTAAAGTTTTGACTCGGATTTTGTCAAGAGTCACTAAAATCGACCGCAAAACTTTATTAATTGAGAAAAAGGGGAACAACAAAAAAGATAATGGCTCCTTTAGGATGATTACTACATTTTCTAATAATGCCAATCAACTTAAAAGAATTATGCGAAAGAATTGGCATATTCTATTTGCAGACAATGTCATTGGAGGTGATCTGACACCCAATCCGCTAGTGCCTTTCAAGAAGGCCAGGTCCTTGAGACATAATTTAGTATGCAGTTACCACGAGGCAGACTCCAGGAAAGCCATGTTGAAAGCGCTACATGGATTTTATCCATGTGGCAAATGTAAGCCTTGTAAAAAAAGTAAACGTACTCTCTTGTGACATTCCCGGATTGAGTAAACCTAAACGAATAGGAACATTTCTTACCTGCACTACTCCCTATGCCAATTACTGCCTAGTGTGTCCGTGCGGCCTGAGATATATCGGGAGCACTATTCATCCAGTAAAGATAAGAATATTGGAGCACATGAGGGCGATCGTATATCCACCTGTTGTTTGTTCCGTATGTCCTGTGGACCACGGGTGGATATGCGTGCAAAGTTGGCAATACGAAGCAGTACTTGCTACCATATTCTTTGTCACGGAAACTATCCCGTATTTTGAAATAGGCAAACACGGGTGGTATCTAGCATTTATATAAATGTTTCTGTGCGCGCCTTTATCTATACAATATTGACTGTTAGGTAACCTTATACACTATAAGATGGCGGTTTCTCTATCCAGCATAACATGTGCATTTTGATTGGTTGTTCAATGATCACGTGCCTGGAAAGTTTAAATGCTTTGAAATGTTTATAAACATCATGGCTGCGGAGGCGCTTTTGTACACACATTGATGAAGGCTTAGCGCCGAAACGCGTCTGCGTGTCCTGAGTCCGAATATGAAATAAACAACTGGAGGACTCTACCCGCGAGTGCTGTCGTTTTTTACTGGGTGGGCATACCCTAGGAACTTTGCCGCGGTATATCATGGGCGGGAACACCCCCATCGGACAAGCACCCGCTCGAGAGTGCAACCAGCTGGTGCCACAGAGAGCGTATATATGTATATATATATATATATATATATATATATATATATATATATATATATATATTCACTGAAAAAACCATAGGTGATGTCACTGACCATGTCATGAGTGATGTAATATGTGACGTCATCAGCAGTGCATTGCACGCGCAAGTAATAGTGAGTCCAACTAACTATAACGTGGGAATTTCAATGGTTTTATGCGAGTAAAATTTCCAGCTAACTATAACTGGTGTGAAACCTATGGTTTTTTCAGTGAATTTAATAGGTTTTTTAAATGCTAATTCCTAACTATAACTGGTGTGAAACCTATGGTTTTTTCAGTGAATTTCATAGGTTTTTTAATAGCTAATTTCTATTTTATAATGAATCCTATATTGTATATTTATATAATACTATTTTTTATATATATTTTTTTATTTTTTGCCTTGGAGCGCTCCCGGTGCGCGTACCGGTGAACGCACGGCTAAGCGCAGTGTTATGGCACGCCCCGGTGCGCGTACCGGGGAGCGTCCCGTTAGCGCCATTTCCGCGAACGAAAACATCATCGTGACGTATTGCGTAGCCACGTGATGCGTCTTATGACGCACGGCGTAAGCGCTTCCGGAAGCGCCCGAGCGCATACGATCGCGCAACGTAAGCGCCCCCAGGCGCGCACCGGGGCACGTAGCGTAAGCGCATCGGGTCATGTGACCTGAAAATAACACTTTTCATTGGTTCAGAACAGTTTTGGTTTCCAAATGATGAAAGCCCGGATCATGTGACTTGAAAATAACACTTTTCATTGGTTCAGAACAGTTTTGTTTTCCAAATGATGAAAGCCCCCACCTTTTTTCCTCATTCTCACTTTGTTCTTTGAGTGAGGAAGACCTGCTTTTTTGTTAGAGATATGGCTACAGTACTGTCAGCAGCTGGAGCATCTGCCCCACCACCACCCCCACCACCACCACAAGGACCACCAGAACATCACATTGGTGGTCAAGAAGAAGAGGAGGAGGAGGAGGAAGAGGAGGAAGAGAGAAGGCAGTTCCTGCCAGAAGACAATCCCCATACAAACCTAGGGAGCACTTTATATGGGAGTTTTATAAAATCCCAAGGGGTTCCAAAAAAGTAAACGCTGCAAAGGTGACCTGTCTCATCTGTGGCGCTGTACTATCCAGGGGGAACCCTGCCAAAAAATATTCATTTGGCAATCACACAATGATTCGCCACATGCAACGATTGCATCCCAATAACTATTCTGCAGCAGAGGTGAGAGAACTGTGCAGAAACCTACCCCAATCGTCTTCCAGAACCTCAACAAACAAAGAACCCACTTCATCGGGTCCAGAGGCAAGGGAGATGGTGCCAAACATACAAACCAAGTTTGGTGGGTACAAAATCGTTTGCATTGTTTGTGGAAAAACAATTACCTATGGTGAGCAAAGTATTAATCTCATCAATTTTGCTCGTGACAACCACCAGTGCCGAAAGAAGCCTTAATTTTTTCCTGTTTTTTTTTTGCTCTAGTTGAGCCGTTTACAATTCCCTGTTTTTTGTTTGTCCCCATAAAAAATACGAAAAAAATATAAAATTCTTCATAAAAGCCAAAAAAAGTAAAAAATGTTCAAAAAAACAATAAAAAAAATATAAAACAACAAAAAGAATAAAAAAACAGTTCTTTTTAGAACTACCTCTAATTTATAAAAAAATGCTACATTTTTTGAAAACTCTGTCATTCATTTTTCTCCAGGGTACGCGTACCGGTACGCTCCCCGGTGCGCGTACCGGGGCGCGTACCAAAAAATAAAAATAAAAAAAATCAAGGAGTTAGCATGAGGGAAGCACACAGAGAGAGTGATGCTAAGAGAAACAGAGCTAGAGGGAGCAACACAGAGGGACTGTGTATTAGATAGTAAGACAGAGAGAAGGTGGAATAGGGTGTAAGTGAGAAAAGGAAAATGAATAAGGGAGCAAAACAAGGGAAGATAGAGGATGAAAACTAAAGCAGAGGTACTGGGAGAATGTGAGTGGGTGTTGAAAGTAAAGGGAAGGACAGTAAAGGATGGGGAATGAGGGGTAGTGACGGAACCGGAGTAAAGGAACAACGGTGAGGGAGGGTTAGAAAAGAGTAGTGAGTGTAAGTAAAGAGGGGTGAAAGAGGGTGGATAAAAGTGAATAAGGGTGACATGGGGAGTGACAGGGAGAAAGGAGAGAGAGAGTAAAGGAAGGAGTGACTGAAAGGGAGTGAGTGAAGCAACAAAGAAAGGTAAGTGAGGGAGTGTGGGTGAGTTGTAGGGAGTGAGCATGACGAAAGAGTATTGACAGAGTGAGGGGACAAAGACAGCGACGGTAAGATAGACAGAGTGAGGGAACGGAAGTGAGGAACTGTGAGGACAGACGGACTGAGAGAAGGAGTGAGAGGAGTGAAGTAAATGAGTAAGGGAAAGGGAATGAGTGAGGGAGCAAAGGAAGGCAACAGAGGGTAAGGGAAGTAAAGCAGGGGGACTGAAAGAAGTTGAATGTGGGAGGGGAGTTAGGGAAAGGGGAGTAAACATGGAGGATAAGAATAAGTGAGGGAAGCAGAGTAAGGAAACAGGAGTGAGGTAGGGTGAGAAAATAGTAGTGAGGTTAAAGCAAAGGGTGATGACAAACTATATTTTTTAAGTCACACTTACCATATAATTAATGTAACTTTAATTACATTTTTTACTACACTTTGTATCTGTAAAAGAGAGAAGAAAAAATAAGTTATAATTAGTAAAATATATATTTTAAAATAAAAGATACAAATGAAGAGGTTAAAAATCATAACAGTGTATTAAGAAATAAAGTACAAGTGAAAGACACAGAAAGGGAAATAAAGTAATGTGGAAGGACAAAAAGAGGTCAAAAGAAATAGAAGGAGAGCAAATTACTTAGAGTAAGGCATATAGATTCACTGACAGAGAGGAAGAGAAGAAGAGAGAAATGAACTGATGGTAAGAAAGATACTAAAGAAATGTGAGTTAGCAAAACTAAATCATGAAACAGGAGTAAGTAAAAAGAGAATGACTGAGAGGGAAAGGAGTCTGATTGAGGTTGCATTTAGAAGAATGAGGAATGGAAGATAACTGAGAGTAAGTGAAGGAGAGTTATAGAGTGAAGGGATGAAGGGAGAGAGGATAATATAGAAGGATTGAGGGAAAAGGAGTGAGGAAGTTAGTAGACAGAGAGACTAAGGGAAGGACTGAGTGAAGTGGAGTACAATGAGTGAGGAAAGGAAAATGAGTAAGGGAGCAAAAGAAGGAAAGAGAGGAGAAGAGGACTAAAGCAGTGGTACTTAGAGAACGTGATTCGGTGATGAAAGTAAAGAGAAGGACATTGAAAGATAGGAAATGAGGGGTAGTAATGGAACCGGACTTAAAGAAATGGGGTGAAGAACGATGAGAGAGAAGCAGTGAAGTTGTTGTAAGAGAAATGATAGAAGGTAGATAAATACAAGTGAACATAACACAAGGAGAGTGAGGGACTGAGGACATAGAGGTAGTGAACGGAAAATAGAGAGAAGAGGTCAAAAGAAAGGAGCAAACAAAGATAAGCGAGGGAGAGTGGGTGAGTTATAGTGACAGAGTGCGACAATACTGGTGAGTGAGTAAAGAGGAATTACTAAAAGAGCAAAGGAGGAAAAGACGGAAAAGGGAAGTAAAGCAGAGAGACTGAAAGCTGAAAAGTGGTGCAAGGGAGGGAGGGGATGCAGACAGTTGAAATGGAAATGAGGGGTTGTGAAAGAAGTGCAGTAAACGAATGGGTGTGAAACAGAGTGAGAGAAAGGCAGTGTGAGTGAGTAAAGAATGCTAAAAGAGAGAGGAAAAAGGAAAGTGAGTGTGAGACAATGGGAATACAATATACATTACACAATACAAACTATAGAATAATTTGTACAACATGTTAGATAGTTTATTTTTGCTGTTCTCAGAACATATTGAATTTCACTAAAAACAGTGAGTTCAAACTATTCATCATATGACAGCGGGAAAAAAACACAATCAAAAAGATTATGTTTAAAAAAAAACATATAAACTTACAAATCACATATGTACACTAATCTTTGATTCACTTTCTTTTCCTTTGGGCCAAATAGTACATCATGAAGGTCCTTTTCGTTGGAAGGTACTCTGCTGTTCTCTAAAAATTCCATTTCATCGACTTTCTAGAAGAAAAGCTCCAAGAACATCTGAAATATGTTTCAATGTTTTCATATACTCCTTGTGTTCAGTCATTACTCTTTCCTCATTCCTTCACCTTTCCTTAAGGCCAAATAGTGTCAGATGTATCATTATATTTTCAAAATACTTAAAACAAACTCTAAAATTACCGTTTTCCCGACGTTCTGAAAGAAAGGCTCAAACAACATTTTCTCAATATTTAAATATTTATAATTCCATCTCTGGCTCTCTCATGTTGAACATTTCCTATAATACTGATATCACTTACTATGCGATCCACTTACCGTACCTTTATGAGAACTATAATTTTTATATTATCTTCATCACTTTTACTCACAATTTAATTTTAAACAGCAGAGTAACTTTTATTAACTGCTCCCGTCTTCATAGGCCTTAAATTTTGGTTGTAAAAACACTAGGTATGAATTTTTTAAGTCAAAAGGCAAACGTTGTTTGAAAGTCAAATGAGTATCATTACAGTTAGTCCAACCTTTTCGACATTTTAAATAGCATGTGTAATGCCCTGATGTTGTTGAAGGACCGTCATGATAAATATTAGCTACAGTTGCAAAAGTTCTTCCTGAAATTGATAACTGAGAAGCCACAAAATTTTTAATAGAAGTTGTCAATTTAGTTCCTTCAGGTCTACATCGTTGGAACATTAAAATGACACACTGACCATAATTTTGTATAAATAATGTGGACAGCATTGCAGACTTACATTGGGTACACACCATATTGTGATCAGCTGCTTTAACTAGATTATTAAAAGGCACTGATTTGCAGTCTGGTAAAGTCAAATATATAAATCTTTCGGTGTCTGTTGTAGTTCTACTTGATAAACTACAGTTGTCGCAGTCATGCTGCCATTGATAAGAAAGGCTAAAAAGATGTTTTATATCTACACCTTCATCTTCCAATACATCAAACATATACATTAAAAATTCCTGACAATCCTGCTGAATATTCTGTGAAAATTGATTTTGACCAGAACATATGTCTAAAAGATTTCGAATTTCTGAAACACTTTCTATTTTTGCTCTATCACTGCTACATTTCTCAAACACAGCATTCAATAAACAGCAGAATGTTTGATCCCGATTTTTAACAATCTGTTCTTGTAAATTTTGAAGAAAAAAAACAACATTAAGCACTACATTAGCATAGCAGTTGACACCAGAACTGTTTTCAAACTGAAATCCAACAACATCTTCAACAGAATCCTTTTTCTTTCTGCTTACAATTACAGTTTCATCTACTTTTTGTCTTTTTGCTACTACCTCACTGCAATTATTCTCATTTCTTCTTTTTCGGCCTATCACACGTTTTTCAAACAGAGGATATTGAGGCAAATGTGGAGCATATTCTCTTCTTAACCTATTGTATTCTTTAACACAATCTAGATCTGCACAAATCTTTGTTTCATCACACTCAATCAAGTACAATCCTGATAAAGTTCTGACTCGTGATAATGCCACATATGCCATACCCTCTTTAAACACAGAACTTCCAATGTTCACCAAAGCACTATCTACACTTAAACCTTGAGATTTATGAATTGTCACCGCATATGCCAAACAAACAGGAAACTGTTTTCGGCGAACATATAAGTCTTTCACAAGCAAAAATCTAGCTGAACAACGACAAATTGGTTCTATTTCGTCAATGCCATCAAATTTAATTTTAAAAATTTCAATTCCATCTCTATTTTTGTAATTCACAAAATCAACAACATGACCCATTGCTCCATTTACCAGACCTCTTTCAACATTTAAATTCCTTCTCAAAATGATACGACAATTTAAACACACATTCAGAGTCTTTTCAAAACCAGCAGTTTTAGATATACTCTTCTCTAATGAATCCAATTTTGATTTCAAATTTTCTGACAAAATAATTGTTGCTCCCATATGCTCTATTTTATCTATAGCTTCCAGTTTCACAATCTCTTCATTTTCTAATTTTAACATTTTGTTGTTGAAGATGGAACATTCTTGCAGAGTTGGCATTAAACATATTCCAGATTTTTTTCTCAGTAATTTTCTTAAAAACATTCTCTGGAAGAATGTTTTCATTTGGATACAAATTTGAAATTAATCGTGCATGTAATGCTTCTTTCCCATCCTCACTTACTTTTCCGATTCTTACATCTTGTAGAATATTTTTATAATCTTCATCCTTTGCCTGTCGCATATTTTGAAGCAGTTCTGCATATTTGAAATTTAACCATATATTAACGTTTCCAATGCTTTCTAGGCACTTCCTGGAATCTTCATGCGTGAGCATTTTAAACACTGGTTGTCCTTTCACTGGAGTCAACTGCAGTAGATCTCCAAAAACAATATTGTGTTTTCCTCCGAATAAGACATCATAGTCTGTTATAAGAATTTCTTGCATTCTCAAATGCACAAAAGCAAGCATTAGATTTGAGACCATGCTCACTTCATCAATGATAAGAAGTTTCATTTTCTTCAAGACTCTGGAAACTTCAGAACAAGCATATCCAGATAGCTTATGGTATGGTAATTTGTTATCATGCTCCTCTGGTAGCATCAGTAAACGATGTAATCCCTTTAATGTTATGTGCTGCCAGCCCAGTTGGAGCGGTAACAACACAAGACAGCGGTGATTCAGTCCTTTTCTGCAGATAAGTTGCAATTGCTTTAATCAGAAAACTTTTTCCAGTTCCCGCTTCTCCACTCACGTACAGTCGGACAGGCTTAAATGATGTACATGAGCACTCTTTTTTCTCATGACTGAATCCATGTTCAACCTGTTCTGTGACTTCGTCATATATCTGTTTCTGCTCAAGGTTTAGTTGTTTCACCAAATCTTCTAAGTTAACTACATCATCTTGAGCTTGTTCCATAGCTCTTTCCTCCTCATCCATGGCAGTGGCAGCTTCATTTTGGATAATTGGTCCTCCTAGTGGATCCTGACTCAATGAAGCAGAACTCTGACTGTCTTGAGAACTGTCTCTAGCAATCTCTACAGCAATTGTGGCTTCTTGCTCTATTTCTTCGTTCAACATTTGCAGATAATTTGGAAACTCAGGACATTCTATGGTATCCTTGGTTGCATTAAAAGAATCTTCGTAACAGAGAAAATCTCCAAGTAGTTCCTCTTCTGTACGCCATGGCTTAAAGAGTTGCAAAAGAGCTAAATAGTAAAATTCCCTTTTCTCTGGATTTTCGCAACTCAATTTTCGATGATTAATCAAATGGCCTTTTCTCTGCTTCACTAGACATCCTTCACACCCAATGATAGCATATATTCCATTATTGATATCTTCTCTGATGGTCCTCTTATAAATATAGTTTTGCAGAACTTCATACAAACAACTGTTCTCAAGATGACTACTTCTATTTGGATAGTATGTATCCAACATGTTTGTCTTCAAAATATCTGTACTGTTTGGTTCTTTCTCCTCCAAATACTCAATTTCTTGTACAGATTTCAAAACTCGGTTTCGTGTTGCAGCAAGACCTAGACTCACCCAAATAATTGTTCTAGACTTGGCGTAGAGACTTGCTGATGATAACCGATCAGAACATTCATATGCTCCAATTTCTCGATGCGACAACATCTTCAAACTGAAACTGTATAATTTTTTACTTATACTCTTTTCATGTGAAATGTTCGCCCACATTTCCTTCAGTTCTGTCTTTTCTTTTTTTGTGATGTAAGACGTCACATATCGAGCCACAGCAATAGAGTTGTCAGCAACGAACTGAATATCCATGTTAGCATTCCACATGGACAAGATCACTGGGTTGTAGTCATTGATGTACTTGGACTCTTCGTTTCTTTTTAAATTGTATGTATTTTTTTGTGATTTCCTCGTCACAGTATGTCGCAGAGAAGACATCAAATTATTTACTCTTCCTTTAGAAATCACTGGTCGTGGAAACCCGAAACAACATTTTGTGTAGAACTTGTCCTTGTTTCTGAATTTTCGACGACAGTACTTTCCACAACGATGAGATTGAAAGCGTAAAACTTGTTGCCTTAAACTGTTTTCTTCTGTAGTTTTCGGTACAGCACATGTTGAATACTCTTCAATGAAACTCATCACTGTGTCATGCGAATCTGTTCTAAATTTGGGTGCATTTTTAATCCATAACAACATATGTACTCCTTTCTCCAAAAGAAATCCAAAACCTCTCCAATGGAAGGATTTATTTTTTTGTTGGTAATGAAAGACATCATAGCTTCAAATCTATGATTGAAATATCTACAGTTCTCCAGGTGTTTTGAATTCTATATTTTGTATGTTTGCATTTGCCTCTCGTAGAAATTAAAGTAAGTCTTCCCATGCATACTCAGCACAGCTAAGAGTGAGGAACCATGTAGGAGTTCCTAAGTTTCTTAGCATACTTTTCAATTCCCCATGACGACGGTACCAATACTCGGTACCACGCTGACATGCCATGAGATTGATTAGATGAGATTCCAAAATATTGTCTTGCAGATTGACTTTCTCCATAAAGTCCCTCGCCGAAACATTTTGCAGATGTGCTCCACTTTTCAGTATATGGTTTACTGCATAAGAAAGCCCAGACAAGTCACTTTCATACAGTAGATGAAACAAATATGGGATGCATTGACAAAACCTTGGATCTTCAGCATATAATCTTAAAGTCCGGTATTCAGATGCAGGAATTTGAAGTGGTCGATCGTCATATCGTCCACCTCGACCTGTTGGAAATAGCTGTGGAAAACAACAAGCTTCCAAACTTTCTTCCCATACACTAATGGGACTTCCTTTTGCTGCTTTCATTTGAAACAAGTCAATTGCATTCCCCATTACTTCTTTGGAATGCAAAGGATGAACAGTATAATGTTCATATATTTCTTCACTTCTAGATACATCAACTTTTTCAATTTGGCCGGCTGAACAATCACTGTCTTCTTCTGCAACTGTTTCCTCTGCTCCAACACATACATCTCTGTAGTACTCATTGTTTTTGACCAAATACAACGTTGCCTTTTTGACTTTCCTAACATCCACTAAATCTTGCCAGATTTTTTTACTCTTTGTCGGAACCCCATTAACTAGAATAACCAGAGGTTCCTCTTCCACTTTCTCTACACCAATTGTATCAATATTTTTCATGAAATCTAGAGGCAAATAAACAACTCTTCCCTATAATCCTCTCTTTAAATCCGAAGGAGGCAATTTCCCTATCTTAGGCTCCATGCGAACAATAGCCTGAAAAGGATGGACACATTTAATCAAAATAGATTCATATGTATTTAAATCCATCAATTCAGGAGGAATGTCTACCAACTCAAGATTATTATGAACAGCTCTAGCAGGCATTCTGTTTTCATTTAATTTATTATAACAATATTTACAAATACGCTGATCAGAACTCAAATCAAAAGAATTCTCCACCAACAAAAAGTTGCAAAATTCTTCCGTTCACTATTATTTTCCATTTCACTTTCTGCATATAAATCAACTAACCTAGTCTGAATCTTATAATGAGTCCGTCGACAACACACACAAGTAAAATTAGGCCTTTCACTTGATTTCACCTTAAACTTGGTAATTTCCTGGTCAAACTTTTCTGTACTTGAAATCTGTACATTGTCTTCCACATTACCTTCTATAACTGTGTCAATTTCTACACTGTCCTCTTTTTCACCAAAGTAACTTAACTCAATTTCTTCACAAATTTTCTTCACATCTAATTCAGTTCCATGCAAAAGAGCACTGTTTAACTGTTTAAGCTTAAGTGCTGGACTTTTTGCGTAATACAACATTCTCACTAATTTCCTCATTTTAGTATGATGCACTGCTAACATCCTAAAATGATGAAAAACACTCTGACATACTTTTCTAGAAAGACAAGCCAGTGAATGCCCATGCAACCCTGTGTTTTCTCTGACTCTGCAAGGATCTAAGTCTTGCAACATCTTCATTTTCTGTTTTAGACTTTTCTTACTATATGTCCGTAAGAAATTACGAAGCAAATCAATTGAATCCTGTCGCACACTACAAATACTACTACACTTCCAAGTGTACACAGGACCCTTAGTACGTCTCCCTAAAACATCATCAGCTAACACCTCCTCTGCATCTCTAGACACAAGTTTCTCTTTTTCAATCGGACAACCGTCTATCACCTCATATGCTCGACCACTGGTGTCAACTGCATGCACCAAATCATTCTCCTGGAAGTAACTCTCCTCATTAAAAAATGGCTCACAACTTGAACTATGCATCCATTCTCCAGAAAAAAACTTTACAAAAATTAGTCCGATTAATTACTCTTTTGCATCTACTGTTTGATTTGAAAACATCAATTGTCTTGTTAAGTGTCCTAATTCTATTGATTACTAAAATAAATAATTTTTTCATAACTTCAAAAGCCTGATCAACAATTTTCTCTACATTTTCTTTTTCTTGTAAAAATCAGCTCTCTGTTTACCTTTCTTAATATTTTTCAACAAATTTAAAACTACCCTATTGCGAAACATTCGTTTACGAATGTCCCTAAATTGGTTTTGCCTTCTATTACTATACATATTATTCTCTCCTGCTGCAGTAGTAACATTTTTGGGGGGCCTCTCCTTCCTCTTCAAATTTGCTCTCTCCTTCTGTTTATTCACATTCTCATCAACATTTTTTTTTTGATCTACATATGTTCCGAAAGAAAGACTTAGTTGTCTTACCAGGAGCTTATTTCCTGTCTTTTGAAGTATTTGTTGTCAAGTCAAAGAGAGAGTGTAAGAGAGTGTAACACAGAGTCAAGATGTAAAAAGGAATAAGTCAGAAAGAGGGTGTTAGAAGGGGACAGGTGGAAAAATACAGTAAGTCAGGAAGAGAATATAAGAGAGACTTATACATTCTTGATAATACTTAGTAAAGAAATGTTGGTGCATAAAGGAATTGTATTTTGTAAATGAGCGAAGTTTCAGTACTGTAATGAAATGCTTATACATATGACTTTTTCTCTGGTTTTTAAATGGTATTCTAAAAAAAGATTTCGGGCACATGAATTTGTTTTACATTATTGACAAGGATTAGATAGTATCTGCATGATTAAAAAAATATATTAGCACATTTCACAATTATGTCACCTGTGTTTCCTCAGATTAGTAAGTAGATTGTGCACATGAGGTGAGGCATGTCCAGGGGTGCAGAGGGGGTGAAGCCTGTGTCCAAGAGTGCAATGGACAGGACTCACCTCCTCTGACCCTTGGACAAGCCTCACCTCCTCCGTGCGCCCTGGACAGGCCTCAATGTATTGGATATAATTGATGGTAACAGGATGCAGATAAGGTGAGGCCTAACCAGGAGTGCAGATGAGGTGAGGCCTGTCCAGGGGAGCACAGGAGGTGAGGCCTGTGTCCAAGAGTGCAGTGGACAGGACTTCATAAAGCCTCTCCCCCACTGCACTCTTAGACACAGACCTCATCTCCTCAGCAAATTTCACAATCATGAAAGCCATTTCGACTTTCCTCACCTCCTCTGCACCTTTTGCAATCATGTCAGGTGTGTTTCCTCATATTAGGAATCACATTGTGTTTTTTTATTGTTGCTTTCTGTTATTTTTTTTTTCAATGCTTCTTTAAAATTTTCTGCTGCATACAGGAATTGTATTTTGTAAAAAACTGAGGTTTCAGTAGTGAAATGGAATGCTTGTACATATAACATGTACTCAGTTTTCTTAATGTTAATATAAAAACGATTAATGGGCAAATGAAAGGCTTTTACATTTTTTAGAAGGAATAAATAGTGTCTGCATGATTAAATAAATATTTTTGAACCTTTCACAATTATGTCACGTTTTGGCCTCTTTAAAAAACGATTTAGTGTTGCAGATGAGTTAAGGATTGTCCAGAGGTACAGAGGAGGTGACACCTGTGTTCAAGACTGTAGTGGGAGAGAGGCCTCTCCTGGGGAGCATAGGTGGTGAGGCCTGTGTCTAAGAGTGCACTGGACTGGACTTCATGAAGCCTATCCCCCACTGCACTCTTAGAAACAACCCTCACCTCCTTTGCACCCCTGGACAGACCTCTCTTGCACTACACTCTTCAACACAGGCATCACCTCCTCTGCACCCTTGGACAATCTTCACCTCATCTGCAACCCTGAATAGACCTCAACTCATCTCCACCCCTAGACAGGCCTCAGCTCATCTACACCCCTGGACACGCCTCATCTCATCTGCACCCTGTTACCATCAATTATACCCAATATATTGAGGCCTGTCCAAGGGGCACAGATGAGGTAAGGCTTATCCAAGAGTTAGAGGAGGTGAGTCCTCTCCACTGCACTCATGGACACAGGCCTCACCTCCTCTGTACCTCTGGACATGCCTCACCTCATCTGCACAATCTACTTCCTAATCTGAGGAAACACAGGTGACATAATTGTAAAAGGTTCAAATGTATTTATTTAATCTTGCAGACACTATTTATTCCTTCTCAAAAATATAGAAGCCATTCATTAGCTGCAAAATCGTTTTTTAAATAACATTTACGAAACAGAGTGCACGTCCTATGTACAAGCATTCCATTTCACTACTGAAACCTCACTATTTTTCAAAAAACAATTCTTCTATCTAGGAAATGTTGATACCAAACATTATCAATAAACTTAACAAAATACAGCAAGAAAAAAGCTCAATCTGCTCCCTAATCTAGAGTAACACAAGTGACATGATTGTGAAAACTGCAAATATATTTATTCAATCATGCACACACTATTTATTCCTCGCCAAAAATGTAAAAGCTATTCATTTGCCCAAAAATTATTTTTCAAATAAGATTTTAGAAACAGAGCGCATGTCCTATGTACAAGCATTCCATTTCACTACTGAAACCTCACTATTTTACAAAATACATTTCCTCTCTCTTGCAAACATTGCTACCAAGCATTATCTAAAACCATGACACAATTCAACAAGAAAAATGCTCAATCTGCTTCCTAATTTGGGATAACAGAGGTGACATCATTGTGAAAGGTTCAAGTTTATTTCTTTAATCATGAAGACACTATTTATTCCTTTTCAAAAATGTAAAAACCATTGATATGCCCCCAAATCGTTTTTTAAATAACATTTTAGAAACAGAGCGCAGGTCCTATGTACAAGCATTCAATTTCACTACTGAAACCTCACTATTTCACAAAATACGAATCCTCTATCTTGCAAATGATCTTACCAAGCATTATCAAAAAACATGACAGAAACCAACACCAAAGACGCTCAATGTGGTTCCTAATCTGAGGTAACACAGGTGACATCATTGTGAAAGGTTCAAATATATGTATTTAATCATACAGACACTATTTATTCCTTCTCAAAAATGTAAAAGTCATTTATTTGCCCCAAAATCGTTTTTTGAATAACATTTTAGAAACAGAGCACAGGTCCTATGTACAAGCATTCAATTTCACTACTGAAACCTCACTATTTCACAAAATACAAATCCTCTATCTTGCAAATGTTGTTACCAAGCATTATCAAAAAACATGACACAAACCAACAGCAAAGAAGCTCAATGTGCTTCCTAATCTGAGGTAACACAGGTGACATGATTGTGAAAGGTTCAAATATATTTATTTATTCATGCAGACACTATTTATTCCTTCTCAAAAATGTAAAAGCCATTGATTTGCCCCAAAATTGTTTTTTAAATAACATTTTAGAAACAGAGCGCAGGTCCTATGTACAAGCATTCCAGGTCACTACTGAAACCTCACTATTTTACAAAATACATTTCCTCTCTCTTGCAAACATTCCTACCAAGCATTATCAAAAAACATGACACAAAACAACAGCAAAGAAGCTCAATGTGCTTCCTAATCTGAGGTAACACAGGTGACATGATTGTGAAAGGTTCAAATATATTTATTTAATCATGCAGACACTATTTATTCCTTCTCAAAAATGTAAAAACCAATGATTTGCCCCAAAATCGTTTTTTAAATAACATTTTAGAAACAGAGCGCAGGTCCTATCTACAAGCATTCAATTTCACTACTGAAACCTCACTATTTCACAAAATACAAATACTCTATCTTGCAAACCTTGATACCAAGCATTATCAAAAAACATGACACAAACCAACAGCAAAGAAGCTCAATGTGCTTCCTAATCTGAGGTAACACAAGTGACATCATTGTGAAAGGTTCAAATATATTTATTTAATCATCCAGACACTATGTATTCCTTCTCAAAAAATGTAAAAGCCATTGATTTGCCCCAAAATTGTTTTTCCAATAACATTTTAGAAACAGAGCGCAGGTCCTATGTACAAGCATTCAATTTCACTACTGAAACCTCACTTTCTCAAAATACAAATCCTCTATCTTGCAAATGTTGATACCAAGCATTATCAAAAAACATGACACAAACCAACAGCAAAGAAGCTCAATGTGCTTCCTAATCTGAGGTAACACAGGTGACATCATTGTGAAATGTTCAAATATATTTATTTAACCATGCAGACACTATTTATTCCTTCTCAAAAATGTAAAAGCTATTCATTTGCCCCAAAATCGTTTTTCCAATAACATTCAAGAAACAGAGCGCTCGTCCTATGTACAAGCATTCCATGTCACTACTGAAATTTCACAATTTTACAAAATACAATTCCTCTATGCAGTAAAAACTTTTTACCAAGCATTATCAAAAAACATGACACAAAGCAACATTAAAAAACCACAATTTGCTTCCAAATCTTCTCCATAGAGTATACAAGTCTCTATCTATATTAAATGAATCATTACTCACCCTTACAAATGCTTTGGGAGATTGAGAACAGTGTCAGACACACACACCAATATGTCTTTAGCAGAGCAAAAGGTATGTACTCCAGGCACTGCAACCATGAATGGCAGAGAAAACCTCTAATTCTACACACATATCCCTCATGTTAACCAATTAAAACTCTTCCCTCCCAATTTTCAAACCAACACCCTTCCCTCCCCCTCAGCCCTTTCTACCTGTTACCATAGCAACTCCCTCCTCACTGAGCTCTCAGGTTTAAAAGTTTATTCTACAATGTTGCAAATGAACTCAGCAAGGATGTTTGACCTCTCAATACACCAGCTTATCCGGTGCAATGTTTCTTTAAATGAATTTTTCTCAACCATTCAAATTACTTCTTTCACAGAACAGAACCATGCACCCTAACTTTCAGTTTTCAACTATCTAAATCCACCAATCATTACTTGTGATTCAAGAGCACTGAAACTCCACAGTTTTATTTTTACAAACTCCTACTGTTCCAACTGCCATTTCATTCCCACACTTCATCTGACTGCACCAGAACCTCCTCTTACCATGTATTCTGTCTGGATTATTGGACATAGCTACATCCACTGGGCTCAAAGGTATTCAGCTACCAGACATTTTCACAACCTTGATTTACCAAATGTAGACATCAAGTGGATTGGCCAATGAGGATTGAGATGTCATCAATTGATACCACTGGTGAAAACCTTTTTGCATCTGCCACACCCTCACCTCATAATTCTGCACTGTGGTGGAAATGACTTAGGCACTTTGACTGGGGTAGGTCTGGAAATGCTTTTAAAGGACACCTTTGAGCAAATGATGGCACTTTTTCCTCAAACTGCCTTGGTATATTCCAATATATGCCAAGGACAGAAATGGAAGTGGTCCAACCAATTTTGTCCACAATTTGAGAAAGCACGGAAACATGTGAATAAATCTGTTTCTGCTTACATGAGAGACTATGGAATGGGTTCAATATACAACAATAACTTGCGTTACAACATGCAAGATATCTACAGAGGAGATGGTGTGCACTTCTCAGATGAGGGGAATAGAATATTCCTCCTGAATTTAAGACTGTGCATTGGAACCTACTTGTAGGTACCTAAATCAGCCACAGAACCCAAAAGCTCTTTTCAGGGCTACCCTACCTCTGATCACTCAAAATGATTATTTTTCACTGTTTTTCACCAAAGTACGCTCCCCGGTACGCTCCCCGGTACGCGTACCGGGCGCTCCCCCCGCGAAAAATTAAAAAATGTTTTTGTTTTTTTGGCCTATATGGGCCTCCTAAGCCCCCCTCAGAAAACCTAGGGGGTGAGGGGGTGTCTACCGTGCCCCCTTTTACCCATTCCCAACGTTGTTTGTCCTCCATCTTTTTAAAGTTAATTTACATAAAAACCACTGGAGAGACTTTCACCAAATATAGAATAGGCCCTACTACATACCAGTCCCTACCATTTTCCCAAATTTGGTGGCATTCCATTGAGCCATTTGGGCTGTAGCCTTGTCTAAATATCCTGAGGTAAATTACATGACAAAAACACATATGAAGTGTTAGAATTTACAACCAATTAAAATGTTACTTTCATTTTCTACTTTTATTTCCTGACATTTGATTGGTTATGTACATGAATATAAATGAAAAATGAGAGGGAAACACGGCCATTTTGACTACAACTACCTGAGGTACATCTTTTAAGGATTTTTTCATTTATCTTCATCACCTTTATATAAGGTAAGTTGTTAATTTGTAAGGGGCACTTTAAGTTAATTTGTAAAAACGTTTTCTGATAGTTATTTACTGTCCATCTGTTATAGTTATAGATTAAGATAGGCTTCTCTATTATAGTTAAAGATTAAGTTAGGCTTCTCTGGTATAATTATGAATCTACTTAGGCTTCCTCACATACACTTTTTAATATTTCTACTTCCTGCCTGATACCATACACTGCCCAAAGATAACTTCACTGTTAAAAACTCAGAAGTACCTCTCTGAACTTAAACCCAACAGTGCCCTAACTCTACTGATATAGTTATTTTTTATGCAATTTACAGCAAGAAAATGGAAGGAGAACAAGAAATCATCAATATTTCTTTCGAAATTACCGATGAAGAGATTGTTCAAGAAGATTTTGTTGACGAGGATTTTATGGATGAGTCTCTGGACCAACAATTTATTGACTGTTTACAAGATATTGAAGCATGCAATTTTGAGGAGATTCCAGATCATCTGATGCTGGAAGTTTTATTAAACTATGAAAATTCTAACCAATAAATTTTTATTTAATAATTAAAAATTGTTTGAGACATTATTCATTTTTATATGTAATTCATGAAGTAGTACCAAAATGATTATAATATAAAGTGAGACTTACAGTATACTGTGCAATTTTAAAACATCATAAGGGAGCAGGGTAGACTACCCATGATCCCATAGGCCTTCTCAGGGAGTCCTTAAAGGATCTGTTTCTGCTTTCCTGACAGACTATGGTATGGGTTCCATATACCACAATAACTTCTGCAACAACATGCAAGATATCTACAGAAAAGAAGGTGTACATTGAATTTAAGACTCTGCATTGGTACCTAGATGTTGGTACTTAAATCACCCACACAACACAACAACTCTATTCAGAGCTACCCTACCTCTAAGCACTTTAAATTATTATTTTACTGTTTCACTTGGTTTTCCCCATGGTACGCTCACCGGTACGCTCCCCGGTGCGCGTACCGGGCGGTACCCCCGCGAATATCGAATTTTTATTTTTTTTTGCCCCGCGGGGCTCTTTTATGGCCCCCACATCAAACCTAGGTGGTCAGGAGGGGTCTACCCTGCCCCCTTATGGTCATTTCCCCTTTTGTTTTTGCCACCTCTTGTGTCTCGATCCTACCGAGACACAAGATGGCGGCCGCTCCGGACTGTTTGGAATGTTGACAGACACCCGAGAGCCAATCAGCTTTCCGCTCGCGTACTCGCGTAGTGCGCAGGGTGCGCTCCCCGGTGCGCGTACCGGGGCGCGCTTATAGATATATATATTTTTTTTAACCTAAATTACTCAAAATCCTCTGGAGCACATATCTTGAGACATAGCAAAGGCACATCGGGCTACCAGTCCCTACAATTTTGCCAAGTTTGGTGGAAATCCATTCACCCATTCGGGCTAAAAGTGAGTCCAACCGCCCTACGGAAATTAACATGGAGAAAACACGTTTTGGGACCGCCCTTTTATCTCGGCCCCCGCTTGACGAATCCCCCCGAAACTTTCAGGGAAGGAGCAGAGCGGAGCGGGCCATCTTCTTTGAGAAATTCGCGAAGATTCGTCCACCGGCGCCAAAGTTATTCCCAATAGAATGTTGCAGATTTCCTATGGAAAACAATCCTAACTATAACTACCTACTGGCGATATAGAGAGAGAGAGAGAGAGAGAAAGAGAAAAAGATAGATAGATAGATACACAGATAGATAGAGAGATAGATAGATAGATAGATAGATAGATAGATAGATAGATAGATAGATAGATAGATAGATAGATAGATAGATAGATAGACAGTTAGATGGATAGATAGATAGATAGATAGATAGATAGATAGATAGATAGATAGATAGATAGATAGATAGAAAGATAGATAGATAGATAGATAGATAGATAGATAGATAGATAGATAGATAGATAGATAGATAGATAGATAGATAGATAGATAGATAGATAGATAGATAGATAGATAGATAGATAGATAGATAGATAGATAGATAGATAGATAGATATAGATGTAGGCCCTAAATCAGAGCAGCTATTGCTTCTGTAAGCCAAACCCATCAGCTGAGTTACAATCCACCACGGCCTTGATTGAGATTGCACCGGGCTCTGACCAACACCCAGCCACTAGGTATTCCTACAGATGCTGATACTTTGCCCTTACGTAATGATAGGGCCCGGATTTTACACAGTCTTTTCTGCACTGACTCAAACTATGATAACTGTGGTGAAGGGGACAACTATGAGGGGAATTGGTATGAATACCTTCAAGATACCAGTGTATTGGATACTTCCCCAAATACTGGCTTGTGTCCCTACTTCTGTCTGGCCCTGCCATGAAGGAAAGTGAATCTTTCGCTTCTGTTTTCCAAAGAGAGGAAGATGTTCTAGATTTACAGCTTACAGCTCCCCAACATGGAAGTGAAAACTAATGTATTTACTGAAGTACATCAACGTGGTCAGGCTCCCACAGAGCCCGTGTCACCATTTAATGAAGCCCATACGGATACCCTTTTGGCCAATTGACTAAAACTATTTTCATGCTGGCTTATTAATATACAGGTCCAGCACTTCGTTTATCATTGCCCGAATCCCTGCTCAAATGCCCATGACTGGTGTAATTACTCCCTCTTCCTTTTTTCAAATGTCTAATACAGGAAAATAAAATAAATGGTGAACCCCAAGAATGAGTTCCGGGGGCACCCACTGGCAGCCACCAGCTCAAATTAAGCACAGGGCAGCCCTCTTGTTGCCATTGTACCACCCCAGGCTATCCTGTCTTTCTTACTCAATACCCAATGCCAGACAGCCTGGTGGTACAGTCGTCCACCAGTAAAGTCAATCCCAAAACCTTTCCTAACACTCTATTTGGTTGGGAATCAAAAAGAATACAGAAATATGGGAAACAGATATTTTCCTTGTCAAGCCTGGTCCTGAGGTCTGAGAAAGCCAGCTGCCTTTTAGGTTGCTACTTTCATGCCCTTCGGATGCCATGGCACAGGTTTTACTGGCTGTTTTGGATGAACTTCATGTGTCCCATACACAGGCTATTCAAGAGGGGCACAATGCAGCAAAGTTTATCATATGTTATCTATTTAGCACAACCAATTGACTAGGTCAGGCAATGCGTAGTAGTGTGGCTCTTTGCTGTCACACCTGGATAAGGTCTATGAGATTCTCCATGAATGTTCAGGCATTCTCAAAGAGTATGCTGTTTAGTTTTGTTTGTCTATAATGTGAGACAGCGTACTCACCTTTGGAATGGTTCAAGTAGAGCGGAACCACAGCCCATTCCTTGGGCCTTTCTTCTCCCACAAGACAGTTGCACCAGAATGTTCATCATCTCTGTGGCTAAGGTAGAGGTTTTCCATTTTACTAATGCCAAATTCCTTGACTCACCCAGCAGGCCTTTCAAAACTTTTATGGTTGAGGCAATGGTTGTCAGAGGCAAACCTCAGGATAGCAATACAATGTGCAGCTTAGACCTCCATGCCTCCAGCAGCCACAAAACCATTTTAGTGTGCCCTTTCCTGTACACAGCACTCTATCAGAGACAGGATCAGATAAGTGGGGCCTCCAAATTGTCCCATTTCTTTCCACCACCATTAGGTTAGCTGACGGAAGACCACCTGTCCATCTTGCAGCAGGAAATGCAGGCCCTTTTGGCTGGAAGTAGGAAGTGTGTGTTACTCCTGCTACTTGCTTGTGCTGAAGAAGGATAGGAGCCTTTGTTCTATTTTGATCTTTCCTCTCTGAAGGACAAATTCAAGATGCTCAAGCGCACCCAAAGTCTGCCTTCTCTGGATACTGGAGACTGATGGCATTGGACTGGCTGGATGCTTATTTTCATATTCCAGTCCTGCAGGCCCACAGGTGCTACCTGCAGTTAACAGTCGGCCAATCACATTTTAAGTTTGCAGTGCTCCTTTTTGGCCTCACCAGTGCCCCTCAGATGCTCATGAAAGTAATGGTGGTGGTCACAGCAGACCTTTAGAGTTTGGGGGTTCCAGTCTTCCTCTACTTCAAGGACTGGCTGTTGGAGGTGGGCTTGCCTAAAGCAGTTGCCAACCGCCTCCAGATAGCAACAAACCTCTTAACATCTTTGGGGTTCATTATCAATATGCCTAAGTCACACCTGCCTGCAGACACTCCCATTCATGAGAACTATTTTGGATATGGTATTGTAGAGTTTATTTTTTCTCCTCAGGGGAGAGTCCAGGACATTCAGGCTATGATCCTGATGTTTCACCCTCTGTCCTGGGTCTCAGTGCGGATGACTCCGAGGCTTCTGAGGTTGTTGACTTCCTGCATGCCAAACTTACCAGGTGGCACATGCGGGCTCTGCAGTTGAACCTCAAATCCCAGTGGGCACTACATCAGGGGAATCGTCGGATTGTATTCGATTTCGGATAATACTGCAAAAGATCTGTAGTGGTGGCAATTGGGCAGCGGTGGGGTCCGTAGCAGGTGCCACTCCTTTTTCCACCCAGAGCCGATGGTAGTCACAGATCCATCACTACTGCGTTGGGAAGGCTATCTGGGAGAGGTCTCTGGCTGAGGCTTCCCTCCACATCAATTTCTTAGCATTGAGAGTGACTCCCTTGACGTTGAAGGCCTTCTTGCCCACAATCAGAGGAAGGCTGGTGCATGTGCTCAGGGCCAACAGCAGCACCACGTGGTAACGCAACAAACAGGATGGAGTGGGATCTAGGGCCCTATAGCAGGAGGTTTGTGACCTCTGAAAGTGTCTGGACCACCAAGGGATTTCTTTGAAAGTAAATCATCTGGCAGGATCATTAAACACCAGGGTGGACAAACTCAGATGCAGGCTCTAAACATATCATGAATGGCAATTGTAGCAATGTGGAGAACCATGACTCAATCTTTTTGCCTCTGCAAGGAACGTGTATTGTAGGCACTTTTGCAAGTTGACATTTTCAAGGCAACTCTCTCTTGGAGACGCCGTCTGTCTAGAGTGGAGCTCAAGACTTCTGCCCCGAGTTGTGAAGATCAGGAATGACCAGACCCTAGTCAGTCTAGCGGCACCAGATTGGGCTAGGTAAGTGTGGTACTCTGAACTACTGGCCATGAGCATCTGCCCTTGGGACAAATTGCTTATTTGAGAGGATCTTCTGTCGCAGCAGCAAGGCAGGTACTGCACCCGGGCCTGCACAATTTGCATCTCCATGCTTGGAGATTAAGCAGCGGCATTTGAACCCCTATAAGACCCCCTCAGAGATTATTGATATCATCTTGACAGTGTGGGGTCATTCCACTAAATCAGTGTACACCAGTTGATGGGACACATTTTTAGATTAGTGCAGCGCATGACAGATTGACCCTTCACATGATAAGTTGTCTGAAGTATGTTTTGTCACTTGTCTAGCAAGGACTTGTTTTGGACACTGTTAAAGGTTACGTATTGGCTGTTTTGTGGATGCCAGACCAGTCTTCATTTTTTAAATCACCTGCTCTGATGAGATTATTGAATGGTATACAACATTTGTTTCCACCATAACCCTATGTTATGCCCCAGTGGGACTTGAACTAAGTCCTCACTTTTTTGATGTATACTCTCTTTGAGCTGATGCACATTTGCCCTTGAGAACACCCAAATTCAAGACGCCCTTTCTCATCACCATAACATCAATTAGAAATGTTAGCAAGCTAGAGTCTGTCCATCACCTTTTACAATGGTTTTTCTAGCTAATTTAGAGTTGAGGACCCAAGGTTTCTTGCTACAGAAAGTAGTCACTCCATTTTTGTCAGACAGACTATCACCCTCTCAACATTCTTTGCTCCACCTCATCTCTCTAAGGAGCAGGAGGAATGTTTGGACCCTAGAAAGAAACTGAGTTTTTATATTGATGGCATCAAGGACCATCAAATGGCCAAGTAACTTTTTGTAGGGTTTTCCGGATCCAATTAGGGCAAGGCAAAGCAAAAGCGAAACATCTCCAGGTGGATTGTTCTCCACCTCAAGATCTGCTACGCTGTTGCAAAGAAGCTGTCTTCAGAATGCTTAAGGGCACTCCTTCAGGGCCAAAGCTGCTACCACTGCTTTGGCACATAGATTGCTTTTGCTGCACATTTGTCGGGCAGCTACGTGGGTGCTAGTGCATTCGTTCACAAATCTCTGCTGCCTAAACAGTCATGTTTTTGGAGAGGTCCATTTGCCACATCGGGTTTGAAAAACCTTTTGCTCAGACGGTTTACAGACCCACCACTTTGGTGGGGATACGACTATGTGGAGAAGTGTGGCTCACTGGTTTGAGGAGGCAGACCTGGAAGCAGAGGTCAGCCCGGGACCATGGTTCAATTCCCGGCTCGGCGGGGTCTTGAGTCCTAAAATGTCCATGGACTCGACAATTCTCGCTCCGGTGCCTACTCGATTCACGGGCTCACACTCTGCGACTCTGGGCAATAGCTTGCTTAATCTCCACAACTGCCCCTCGCGGCGGGATGCCTGGCTTTCACCTTGCGGATACCCTGCCGGGGTTATCTCACAGGGGAATACCAGGACGGGTTCCCTAAGCAAGCGCTTAGAAACCGCTTGGTGATTTGCGCTATATAAATTCCTGTACATTTACATTCACATTTACACATGGTATCTATTCACAATGTGAGGAATCTGCTGTTAGAAGTATCCATCAAAAGAGCAAGCTAATTACCTTTGATGAAAATCATTGTTATGCATAATCTAATTGCAGAGTCCTCATCCACTCTCCCACCTCCATGTTCTGTGAACTGAGCTCTTTTTACATCTAAAATAGTCCAATTTAGAGATCTGCATACTGGTCGTGCTAATCTGCCTTGGGATCTGCATCTGAGGCTACGGACACCCTAGAAAGCGTCTGACATCAGTGTGCATGGGTGACGCTTATATGCAGGATGCCCCCTACTTGAGCGCAGGAGTACTGTTTTGAAGTTCTCCAGATCCAGTCTGATGCCTGGGGAATATTCACAAGGTAAGAAATCTTTGGTTGGTAGAGCATCCATCAGAAATACTGTTACCAAAGGTAAGTAACACATTCTTTTAAGCTGTATGTGGAGCAAACACTTCTTTGTGAAACTGGTTTCGTATTTCAAATAACCTCAATCATCTTACACTTATTTATTGAATATTGTTGACTTAGAGTGAACTCACATTTTGGTATATAAATATTTAATCAGTATTCTCTCTAAATATATAAAGATTCCATGATGGGGAATACTACTCTTTAACAAATAATGTAAAACACATTCTTCTAAGAAAGTTCACCCTGTAAAGGAAGTTGGTGCATTATATTCTAACAATAATTGCACACAAATTTATGTTGAGATATCATTTGTATTATTGCTTCAGTTTTTCAGATCCTTACCATTACTGTGGAAGAGCCAGAGTCCAATTCAGTGAAGGTAAACCTGCCAATAATTCGGAATTCTGGGACCCTTGGCAATGTAACCATCCAATGGGTTGCCAGCATTAATGGCCAGCCTGCTACTAGTGACCTGCAAGTTACTTCTGGAAACATTACATTTGCACCTGGTGAAACCAGGCAGAATTTGCTGTTAGAGGTCCTGGCAGATAACGTTCCGGAAATTGAAGAGGTGAGACAAAAATCAATGCTCAACTCTATTGTAATAAAAAATCATTATTGTTGTTTGACTCACATTGTGATAAAACAGGTTTTTAAAATAAATAATCAGGAACTTCTGCATTTCATTGACTACATGCTTATTCAGATGGAGGAAATTACTTAGACCTAGACATTTACATTCTACGTAGTGTACTAAGAATCTGCTACATTGTGAACGTTATAAACATGGAATATCAAACTGTACAACGCAGGACTTTACCTAGCATATCTTTACCGTGCAGACGTTACAACTGTTGACCTTTAAAACACATTGGAATACCACTAAATGGCTTTATAGTATATGCCTTTACCATTCAAAGCATTTATATATATCTATGTATAAAGATATAAACAATAGAAAAATTGTGGGGGACTTACCACCCCCTGCAGCTCCATGGACCACCACCTCCCCGGGGTGAAATCAAACAAAGAAAGGGGGCCGTGCAGCTCCCGTGCTGGAGGTATAAATGGTCCTGGGGACTGCCACACCCCAGGGCAGGTTCCTGGTATGTTCCGGGGCGCCCACCCCTAGGACATAGCTGTTTAATATGGCTTTGTGGGAGCTTCACTGCTCCCGCCTAGCCATAGTAAACTGTGCTCAGCTTCTAGCAAGCAAGAACAGAAAACAATGGTCTTGCTTGCCAGAAGCAGGGCACAATTGCTTTGACAGAGAGGGAGGTGCATGTTAGCAAGTGCCATGAGAGCACGATTGGTGAGAGGACTTTAGAGGCCATGCCCCCTTTCTCCACGACTCTATAAACGCGAGTCCTGGTACACTGCTGGTTGGGGGATGAAGTCATCTTGGATGCTGAGGGTTTTTGAGGGCCCGCAATCCCTTTCATTAACTCCAGTAAGTCAGACACAGCCGGATTTCTGAGAGCTGGTTGGAGGCCAAACCCCTTTCTCCACTTCTCTGCAAATGCTACTACCATTAAAAAAAATAGAAATTCACTTAAAAAAACAAAGTTTACAGGGCTGTTATAGGTAGGAAATAGAATTTGAAAAATCTTAGAAATTAATTGTAACCTTTGAGAGTGAGTGTGTGAGGGAGTACATGTGTGTCTCAGTGTGTGTATGTGTGTGTCTCACTGGGTGTCTTAGTGGGAGTGGGAGTGTCTGAGTTGTTCTTTGAGTGGATGCATGAGTGGGTTCCGATAGTTTTCTGCACATTTTCTGCTCACTTATGACCTGTATTTTGCCTATTTTTACTCGTTGCTGACCTTTATTCTGCCTCTTTCTGCTCATTTTTCACCTTTATTTTGCCTCTTTTTGCTTGTTTCTGACCTTTATGCTGCCACTTTCTGCTCATTGCTGACCTTTATTCTACCTCTTGCTGCTTGTTTCTGACCTCTACTTTGCCTCTTTCTGCTCTTTACTGACCACTATTTTGCCTCTTTCTGCTTGTTGCTGCCCTTTATTTTGCCTCTCTCTCTTTGTTTCTCACCTTTATTCTGCCTCTTTCTGCTCGTTTCTGGCCTTTATTCTTCTTCTTTCTGCTCCTTTCTGACCTTTCTTCTGCCTCTTTCTGCTAGTTTCTGACATTAATTTAGCTTCTTTCTGCACATTAATAACATTTATTCTGCCTAAATCTTCTTGTTAATCACCTTTATTTATGCTTCTTTCTGCTCGTTGCTGACTTTTATTCTGCCTCTTGCTGCTCGTTTCTTACCTCTACTTTGCCTCGTTCTGCTCGTTGCTGAGCTTTATTTTGACTTTCTGCTCATTTCTGAACTTTAATCTGCCTCCATCTACTCATTTCTGACCTTTACTCTGCCTCTTTCTGCTTGTTTCTGACCTTAATTTTGCCTCTTTCTGCTAGCTGCTGACCTTTATTCTGCCTCTTTCTGCTTATTTCTCAAATGCATTCTGCCTCTTTCTGCCCATTTCTGACCTTTAGTCTGCCTCTTTATGCTCGTTTCCCACCTTTATGTTGCCTCCTTCTGTTAATGCTGACCTATATTCTGCCTCTTTATGCTTGTTTCTCACTTCATTTTGCCTCTTTCTACTCGTTGCTGACTTTATTCTGTCTCTTTCTGCTCATTTCTCACCTTTGTTTTGCCTCTTTCTGCTCGTTTCTGGACCTCTATTTTGCCTCTTTCTGCTTGTTACTGACCTTTATTTTGCCTCTTTCTCGTTGTTTCTTACCTTTATTGTGCCTCTTTCTGCTCGTTTTTGGCCTTTATTTTGCTCTTTCTGCTCATTTCTGATCTTTATTCTGCCTCTTTCTGCTGGTTTCTGTCCTTTATTTTGCCTCTTTCTATTCATTGACAACCTTTATTCTGCCTCTGCCTGCTTCTCACCTTTATGTTGCCTCTTTCTGCTCGTTATTGACCTTTATTCTGCCTCTTTCTTCTAGCATTTCTAAAGCGCATGGTAATGCGAGGGTATCCCAGCGCTGATAGCAGTGCAGTCACAAGCTCCGAGCAGTATTTAGGGAAACAAAAAGGTTTTAATTTGTTTTCGAAAGATGAAATCATTTGACTCAATACGGATCTGGAGGGGAAGGCGGTTCCATAGATTGGCGACATTATATGAGAAGAGATGCCCACCACTTTGTGATCTTCGGATTTTAGGAACTGCTGCTAGATGTTTATAATCCGACTGCAAGGCCCTGTTTTGACAGTAGGGCAGGATGATGGAACAAATGATGGGCAGTCCCTTGCCTGACAGTGCCTTGTGTGCAATGCACAGTGCCTTAAACTGGATTCTCTCATGAATGGGAAACCAGTGAAGAGTGGCAATCGCGGGCTTTGCGTTAGGTGATTGGGAATGTTCAAGTGCTGCGCAATTTTGCACAATCTGTAGTTTTTTGGTGGTGAAGCATGGGGCTCCTAGATAAAGGGCATTGGCATAAACAAGCTGGGAAAGGATCAATGCTTGAACCATCAGTCTTATAGCAGGAAAAGGTTACAAAGGGAGGATTTTTTGTATCAACCTTAGGATCCCATAACAGCTGGCTGCCACCTTCCCTGCTTGCTCCTTGAAATCAAGAGTGCGGTCAAGCCAGACGCCCAAGCTCTTAATATGTCTTTGGGGAGGGATCAGGACCAAGACAGCTGGGCCAGAATGATCCTATGTTCATAGTAGCAGATTTCCAAAGTAGCATCAGCTCTGTCTTCACCCCATTGAGTTTCAGGTATGAGCATTCCATCCAGATTGATGCCTTTTCCAGACACAAGGCTAGACCAGGCACAGAATTGTACCGCTGATTGAAAGAGACAACCAGCTGACTGTCATCAGCGTAGGTGATAATCTGGACTCCAAAAGGTTGCACTACTTCTGCCAGGGAGGTCATATAAACATTAAAAAGTGTGGGGCTCAGGGAGGATCCCTGAGGAACCCCACTTCTAAGGGGCATCTGTTCGGAGGTGATTTCATCTTAAAACATTTCAAAAGGTCTGTCTTCCAGAAAGGACTGCAACCCCTTTAAAGCTGTCATGACCACTCCCGCATCCCTAAATATCTGGATCAGCAGCTGTTGGTTAACCGTGTTGAAGGCTGCGTTGAGATCTAAAAAAATAATAGCAGCACAGCCTCCACCATCTAAGATTTTTCTGGATTCTTCTGCTACTGCCAGAAGAGTTGTCTCCGTATTTTGTTGAAGTCTAAATCCAGTCTGTGAAGGATGCAGACAGTTGTAGACGGTATTAATGACTAGATTTAAAATGATGATGATTATCACCTCCCCTGTGTACCATTAAGGAACGGATGCACCACCTCCCCCGGCAGTAAGGAACCCATGCATCACCTCTCTAGGGAGTAAGGAACTGACGCATCACCTCCCGAGGGAGTAAGGAACCGACTCATTGCTTTGCTTTTCCGATGCCTCACTTCCCCTGCGCATCACACTGCCTTGAACTTATAAAGCATCCAAGGTACTTTGTGGTAAAAGTAACAGATCTATAGATTACTATGCACTACATTACATGTTTGTTTTTTGTCGTTTTGATCTTGTTTTATTCAAATAAATATTGGCTATTTTTCTAAATTGGTGTGGACTCATTTTGTAGTGTTATCGCTGTGTTACTGTTTATGTATGTACAAATGCTTTATATATTACCCCTAAAAAAATCCTGATTGCTCATGCCAATCTACCAAGGGAGATTATCTTAGATTTGTGACTCCCTTGCCCTGACTAGAGTGAAAGTCCCTACCAGGAGAGGGTGCAGACAACTACCAACTAGAGACATCATTTCTAACATCATCCATATAGTGTGTTCAGTCTTCCCAAAATATTATAAAATTACGGTGTGTAATTTTCTTCAACCATATTTCTTCACCAACACTTTTTTATAATTTGTTTTTCTCGCCTCATGCATTTTTATTGCCTATGACATAATGCATTTATTCATCCCTTGTACTGGCCTAATCTCACAAGTTAAGAGAGAAAGTGTGAAATGTCCTCTTAAATTGAATGCGTGTATGTATATTTGTGAACAGTTTATAGGATGGAAATAATTTTGTACAGCATTAGGTGGTGGAAAAGTGTACAAATCCATTGCCTATACAGAGAGTGATGTCTTTGAGGTACCTAATTGTTGCATATCCTCTGCATTAAAACGCCTTTAGTAGAATAACCCTATCACCGGGCTGTCCTTTTGAAAGTTGACCTCTCAGGGTTTCTGACTCTCAAATTCATAACGAATTGCATGACCATCTTACACTTCTTTACTTGATGTCAGGAAACTAGCTTTAGTCGTGTTTTGTACTTTATTATTAAATGCCTCCTTTGAGTGGATAATGTGAGCATTACGTTTGGAGATATTAATAGGAATTTTCTTTTACTTAAGTTTTCAACACAAAGCATAATATTTTACAAATCCTTGAATTAAGCTAAGGCTTAATTAATAATCATTGAAACCATAATTCGCTGGCCTCAATCCACGGCAAGAAATACTATTACATTTCTGATACTTGTGCCTTTTGTAACTATTTGCAGGCTATAGGCAGAAGTGAGACTGGATGGTCTGAGTTCATGTTCCGCCTTGAAATATTATTTTGACCCTTATTCCACTACATTGGCTCCCCGCTGTGCCCTTCTGCAGCACATCTTTGTGCCAAATTTCTGTAATCTACAAAAATGAAAAATACACAAAGATGAAAGGAAACTTGCAAGAAAAAAATTTGTAGAGGATGAGAGATTTACATAAAGTAGACAGAATTTTAGTTTAAGTTTAATGTTGTAAAGCAGATTCAAATAGGAGGACCCTATAAGGATAGAAATGTGAATTGAAATATGAGCTATGAATCAAACGTGATGTCCATTTGAATGGCAAATCAAGAGAAAAATTGGTGGAAATGTAAAAGCTTGAAATATTTGCTTTAGGTCATCTTTCTCACTGTTGGTACAAACAGCCATTATTTTCAAGTGGTTAGATCAAAAGAAAGTTCATCATCACATACGCTTGGTAGCACTGGCAGTGCATCTTATGCTATCTGAGGTTCTTCACTGCTCACTTCCACTGGACTCAGCAGACCTCAAGGGTGCTTTCCACAGGGGCAGGAAAAGCTCTAACCAGGTAAAGCAGTAACCTATGACATGACATTGAAATTCAGAAGAATATCTTTCAAGGGGGGGCAAACAAGAAATTAAAAGGTATTAAGTTAACAAATGAGAGAGTGGATCCACAAACAAAGGTTAGGGATATGACAGAATTGATTGAGTTTATGGGCGAGATTGTCAGGAGAAAGTCTGTGGATTTAAAGGTAGTTTAGAAATATTTCAAACTGGTAATTGAGAACAGAGAAAGCCAGTGAAATTCTTAAAAAGTGGCAGACGAATATTATAAAAATGTTATAAAGATTGTGGAGGCGGAAATTTCATTCTAGACTGGATTGCGCAAAGACAAAGAAAAATGTAACAGTTAAGAGAAGCAGTAAAGTAAAGGAAGGAATGTAGGTATAATCTGGAAACTGACACCATAGAGGTGATATCAGCAGTCAAATGAGTTTATAAGTGGACCCAATAGGAGATCTATATGCCAAGAAAACAATGGTAGAAACAGAGTTTGATTGAGGTGGTTTGAACAGGGATTCCATGGTCAACGAAAAAAGAGTGCAAGTATGGATATATAGGTAGGTGCCCTTTCAACTTAATGTTATAGACATGCTGAAGCACAGTCTTTGCTGGCTGTGCTCTATGAAACCAGATTGAAACAAGCATTGGTATAGCCAATAGGTCTCGCCTTCGGGACCTTATAAATGTTTAGCCACGCAACAGTTGATGTTGTTGCACCAAGGATATTGTGCTGCATAACTAAATACTTATAAGGTCCCAAATGCGAGACCTATTGGCCATGCCAATGCTTGTTTAAATAGGTGGTAAACTGCGAGTGTTTTGCGACCACAATAGCGGTTGCAAAACAATTGTACATAGAAGTGTGACTCGCTGTTAGGAAGGGATGCTCTTGGCACACCTCTTTCTAATAGCGAGTCGCAAACCCTATTTTGAAAGTCGGTAATAGGTTACAGATTCACAAAATAGGATTTGTACATTGCGAAGACCTATTTTGCTGTCGCAACTGGCACGATTTCCAGTTTGCAACTGCAAAAAACAGTTGTACATCTGACCCTAAGTCAGAGGATAAAAATGTGACCAGGCCCTACCGTTAAGTGTATCTGACCTGCGCTCCATCGTGGTTGGCCTGAAACTGTGCCTTTGTCCAGGTCAAGTGGGACCATAAGTGGCACTTTTGGCTTTTAGGCACTAGAAAAGGTTTCTTTTTTTTTATATTCCTATGTCTGGTTCACTACATGGGATTTTGTCACCTCGGTGTCTTTTCATTCATATAAATGTAACATACTTTTATAAATAGGTGTTGGATTGTTATTCTGTTTTACTTATTTCATGTATTGGTGCTTTGAAATGCTGTACACTCCTATCCCCTAAGTCAAGCCTCCCTGCTCGTAGCCAGCTACCAAGGGTTGATCAAAGAAACAATTTATTGAGACCTTGACTGGGTCTTGTATTGTGTTTGTTAAGTATGGAAATGCCCCCACTAATAAACCATATTCCAACAACAGTTCCCTCCATCTCAGCAAAAAAACAGCCACCCGTAATAAAACCGGCCCCCGGGAGCAAAAACAGCCTCCCACCCTTTTAGCATCCTGGAGAAATTCTTGATACCCAGTGGAGCCAATCTGGACTTGGGGGCACTGTAGGCTCCTCCTGCCAGAAGAAGAAGAAGAAGAGGGAAAGAGGATTCTGCTGCAACCAAACTCTCATGCCATTTTTCCATGGGGAATTACTGCCAGGAAGAATTGTGGCTGATAGTGAGCTTTCACATCTAATAGATGTTGGGGGGGGGGGGGTCTTTGATAAAAGGCTGCAGAGGTTAAACCGTAGTTCTTATAAAGAAAACTGTCCACAATTGAGAAGCAGGTGAGGTATCCTCAAGCTGCTTCTAACAGAGATTACTTATATTATTTGGACTCAAAGGGACATGTTTATGACCCCCTTGCGACACTGCAACATCACTTTTTGTGATACTCTGGCAGCACAAATTAGAAAATCAAATTGACAATGCTGAAATTTATAAATAAAAATAGCCAACAAGGCTTATAAGGTGTATTAGATATTTACGTGAAAACACACTGCAAAATGTGACATAGTCAAAATGTGCAAAATACGTTAGGCAGACATATTCACTGGGAGGCCACAGTGCAGTAAGCAGGTGTTTCATAGACTTGAATTGAACCCACAGTGGTCAGCATTTGAGTGTGTGCAGTGACAGGTGAGAGGGATGTCACCCTACACCCACAACATTCCAACCCCGGGCTCCTGCACCCGGCCTTGGGGGGAGCACAGAGAAGATTTCCTTGGAAATTGAAGTGCAGTAAACAAGTGTCAATCTTTCAAGAGGTGGGCGGCTGCGCGGTGGAGTAATGCCCTGGGGGCGGCTGAAGCTGGGTGTAATATAAATTGGGTGCCGGGCAGGTAAGTGTTAGATGCGACTGACGAGGGGACAGCTCCTGGTGAGTACACTGCATGGGCGATACTAACTAGGATAATCTTGGAGAGAGAGAGATTTTACACAGGGATTTGAATTGTAATTGGATTCTTTGGTGGTGCGCAGGCTTTGTGCATACATTGGCACTCTTATTCAAACACACACACACATATCATATCCATACACAACACACACATACACCTGAAACGGATAACCACCCACATCCCGATAAACCCACAAACACCTTCACACAAGGACACACAAACACGCAGAAACAAACAGACCATAAAGACATACTTGTACTCACAGAGAAACACACACAGATACCAAACTATATGTATACGTACACACAAACACACACACACACCCTGCACCTGTAAGCAGAGACCCTTGGAATGACATATTTTATGCAGTGAGGGTACAAGTCAATCAGAACGTGGGGAGCCTCCGACAGTGTAAGCCATGAAAATAACAGCTATTAAGAACACAAAGGGTGCGGAATGTGACTTGGTTTGTGTGTCTACAGCTCCTGAAAACAAGAGGCAGGGCCTAGGGGCAATCCGTTACCATTCCAGTGCAGGGGTACCCCAGGAAATGAGCACCAAAGACTGCCAATAATGTGAAATAACCTCCAGATGCAGAGTATGAATCTAACCAGGTAACAGCAGCCACCTGCGTCTTGCGGCAGTGAAAGCCCTGCTCGGGAGCAGAGCTGGGGCCATGGGCGGGACCTGCCCAGCCCCTCATTAGCCTGTTTGCCATTGTCTGACGGTCAGACACAGAAAGAGAACAGCAGCATGTGTGTGTCACTCACGGGTGATTGATGCACAATACTCGTGCCTGTGGCGCAGTAACACACACCTATTTGCAGACACTTACTACACTGGATATTCAACGAGTCCAGCTCAGCAGGAAGATAAGGAGATTGATACTGACGTGGTGCATTTATGGGGAACAGGCACAGGCTTACAAAAGCATCCTTAGCCGTCTGTCTCAATAACAAGCCAGTCTTTTCACAAACAGACCCGCAATACTCACGCGGCAGCAGGGCGGAGGGATTCACTCGCGGGAACGATAATTGCGACCAGATGGGCCGCGCGCTCCCGCGAGTGTATCTCCTGACGTGCAGGCGTTGCCATTGAAGGCAATGGAACGCGTGCACGTGCTTGGCTGAAATGCCAAAGCGCTCGGAAAAGGTTGTTTTCATTTGCAGCGCATGCGCGCTGCGAAGGCTCGACCTAAACAGAGGGAAAAGTAAGAAAGAGCGGACTTAGGAGCAGATGTTCCTGGGTCTAAAAAAAGAAATCATGAAGAAAAATGGGATAAATGCTAGTGGGGAGATCGATGGTGGTTACTTTTTTTTTCCTCACCTTCTGTGCTTGGATATGCAACTGGTGGGCAATATTGAAAAGACCGAATCCATGGGGAGCACAGGGACGCCCATGGTTATGTGAAGGCACTATATCTAATTGGTCAGTGGTTAATCTTTATTATCGCGCTGCCAACCTCCAGTGCCATGTTAGTCGGTTCTTGATGAAGCAATATCACCCCTTTCTGCACTTTAAATCTTTTTATCTCTTCAAGTTTTGAAGGGGATAACTGAGCATAATTCATCAGCTGCCATGAAGTTAGAATAACATTCCTTACACTGTGCTGCCTATTTCCTGTCTTCTTAGTACAGTTTCCATTGGTATACACGTTAAAATTTGCATGCATATAATTCATGGAACTCTTCCAATTTTAGGTTATACGTATAAGGTTAACACAAGCTTCAAATGGAGGTTCGATTGGTTCTGATGGAGTAGCAAACATCATTATTCCTGCCAATGACAATCCATACGGGACAGTGAGCTTTCGCCAATTGTTATATCGAATTCAAGAGCCATTGGAAAGGAGTTCGTCGGCGAACATAACAGTCAAGAGAAGGTTTGGGGCCTCATTTTTATTGTATTTACTGTAATAACTCTGCATGTTTGTGCTGCTCTACTGTTTCATTTGACGAAGATTTCTGTAGTTAAGTGAAAACTTCTCTGTATTTTATTTGCCTATTCCAGTGGTCCTTACCCTGCGGTCTGGGGATCCCTGGGGCTCCGAAAAGCCTACTCAGGGGTCTACGACTGTTGGGAAAATGTAATAATATTACATATAATTTACAAATAATATTAACAGATTCATAAATAAATGAGGAACCAAAATGTAAAATGTTACATTTTAAATGTTTTGTAAACGTTTAGGAATTTGAAATTGAAGTCCAAAAACTAAGCTTGATTGTTTCGTTGGAGCAGTGCAAGGTCGTTAGACAGGATATAACATGAGTGATGACTGGCCTCAATTGAATGTAGGAAAGCCTTCCCACTAAAATGACCTTTTTTTTTTGTGAATTAAACAAAATATTTTAACATTTGGGTATTTGTTTGATGAATGCCTGTTTATGTATTTTTGTATATTGTTTTGTGGTTCTAATAATTGAAAATGCTTAGGCTGAGTTCCTCGGCTTCTAGCAAAGACTTGGGGGTCTATTAGGATGGCGGGCGCAATCCAGTCCGCCTGCCACCCTAGCGGTGCTGGGACCGGCCGGTAGTGGTGCTGCGGTCCCGCACCATCAATTAGGTTGCGACCGCCACCATGGCGGTCGCATCCTGTATATTTAACATTGTGGCAGGCGGTGTTGTATTCAGCACCCACCACTATGTTAAAGGACATGTTGTGCATTTGTATGCACAACATGACAGGCACCGCGTGGTGCCTCCCACCTTGTGCATGCAAATGTCAGGGCGTACCATGGGTACCTCCAAGTGCAGCCACCCACCCCCCCCATTGCCCCTTGGGGCCCCGCAACCAGCCCCCAAAGGCATTCTCCGCATGCCTTTCCATGGTGGAGTCTCCGCCATCATCGTAATATGGATGGCGGTGCCTGGAAGACATCGCCGCCATTTTGCGGATTGGTGTCACTACAACGCATGCTTTTACCACGCATGCCTTTACAACGCGGTTTTTACCACGCAGTCCATTACAACGCATAATGCTTTTAGGCGCTGGATAGTGAATTATTTAATTTACTATTCCAACTCCAGTCCCCGTGGATAGCAGGGAAGGTGTTGGATAGTATATTAAATACATTCCCTATCCTAGAGCGCCCCCCAGCGCATTGCGTTGTAATGGTTTGCGTGGTAAAAGTTGCGATGTAATGGTAGTGCGTTGTAAAACATTTGTTGTAACCGTGCTACACCCCATTTTGCAGGCCTTTTCTGCCCGGTAGGCTTGCCTATCCGGGGAAAACTGGCGGACGGTCTTTCCGTCCGCCTGGGTCCCAACTACCATCGTAATATGCCGGGGGTAAATGTAAGACGGGCGGACAGAAATGGCAGGCAGATCACCACCACCCGTATGGTGGTGGCGATACGCCCGCCATCCTAATAGACACCCTAAGTGGGGTGTTCCTAGATTCCAATAATGATTAGGTGGGGGCCCACAAAAGCTACAAGGTTTAGAGCCCTTGCTCTATTCCATTAGGTCTATATGCTTTTATACCCACTTTACATAACCAGACATTTTCAGCAAAAATAACATTAATTGTTTGGAGGCAACCATGGGTTATGTCCATGTTTTCAGAGACTTGTCGACATTCTCCTCAACATACATGACTACAGAGGGACTGATCAATAAATGCTTTTGCACATGTAACTCCCATTTAAGTGACAAAAAGTACAATTAAATGCAAAATTAGTGGGATTTTCCGAATTTATAGACTAGTATGACAAGTTTCCTGCTGTCATCGTTTTTTGGGAAGGGTGCTGTGTGACTATTGTCCCTGCCGTGTGAAGTCACGCGGTCAACCAACTCTATTAAATGTGAGAGGCGAGCACTTGTGTTGTCTGCTTACTAGTACTCTAATACTTGGTATGTGATTCCAAGTTGTCCTCTTAAGTATTCTTCACTTGCATAGTAGACAAGAACGAACAGTCAAAACTTAGCTCAAGGGAGATGTGCCACATGAGCTGTACTACAGTGCAGCTACTGACCACAGCTTCAGTACCCACCTGAATGTGAGCAGAGAATATCTTTACAAGTATCTAAAAATATGGGAATAATGGGAATCAAATAGTAGGGAGTACACAATGCAAAATTCCCAAGAAAACTGCAACACATAATACAGTGTTAAAGTCAGGGTCCTTGGTTATCAACAACATGTACAGTTTGCAGTCTCTAAACGATAAAAAAACACTTCTACAGGGCTGAAAGCAAAAATGTAAACGAAGTATGCATATTGTTATTACATTGTTGGAATGTTTCACAAATGATCACAAAATGTTCCTGAAAGCTAAGCGACTCCGTTCATCGCTCTGAGCAATGGAGGTTCGCAATCCGCTTAAAAAGACGAGGGGGCATATTATCAAGGGGGTTTATCTCCGCTTTTTTGGCTTTAAAAGCCAAGCAAGCAGAGATAAAATTATCTCCCTATTACCTAGCTGTCGCTAACACCAGTTAGCGACAGCTAGTAGGAGATAGCGACCATCTTGGGCCCCACTTTGCATGTCAGTGATATTTATCACTAATGACATGAAAAGTGGGCGTGCCAAGATGTTAGCGACTGGAAACAGTCGCTAACATCGCTATCTCCTATTACCAACTTTTGGAGATATTCATGCTAAGCGCGAATATCTCCAAAAGCTAACACCTGCCCTGAGCAGTTCTTAGCCATGTTATCCAATGGGAAGTGGATAACATGGCTAAGAGCATTATCTCGGTAATGCATGAATATCGCTGACTTTTCAGCGATATTCATGCATTGCGGCCGTTTTTTATCGCATTTGCGATAAACCTTGGTAATACCAAGGTTTATCTGCGATAAAAATCGCCGCAGCTTAGCGGTAAATTTTTGTCTCTAACCAAGCAATAGCGATAATTATCGCTATTGCTTGGTAATATGCCCCGAGATTCTTTTCGATGGTTTCAGGCACCACTACTATGCATGAACATTAGGTTTGTGCACGTCACAGCATAGCTCACAATCCAACCTTTACATTCAAGGAAGAAGAACATTACAAAAGGTGGTGGAGGGAGAACGCGTGTTCACCAGGCAGAGACACCAATCAGCTCCCCTAGACTTGCTGCAGTGACTGATTTCTCGAGCAGTACTCAGCCGGTTTCTTATGGCAGTTCTCCGGTTTCTGGTGAGGACACAGATGGTTTCATGGCACTGTCTTTATATCTCTTGATTCCTTTTACTGGCTGGCAGGCAGGGTCGACAACAGCTGCAGGGCAGGCCAGCAGAGCAACCTGATGTGAGTTTATGATCATTTAAGCTGTGAATAAATATTTGCACTGCCAAGCTATCTTCGATTTGGCAAGAAGTAATTGGCAGGCTTTATGGAGCGACCAACACCTATTTTACTATTGCCATTGATAATCAAAGTTGTTGCCACCCATGTACTTGTGAAATTTACTATATCTGTTTAGATATTGTTGATATGTTCAGTTATATGTCCAGTGACTAACAGTATGAAAGCATCAATGCCATAATAACAACAAATATTCTCGGCCATGTCAATGATTTGCCAATTCTCATTTTGAGTGCCATTTTGTGTTACTTTTCTTTGTTTCATTTGAAAAAATGAAAATGAAAAGCGTAATTAGTAACTTTTTGCATTTGGTTTTTCTTTAGTGGAGGAAGATTTGGTCATCTTCAGATTCTGTACAGTACTTCCCAGACTGACGTGGTAGCCCTTGCAATGGAGCAGGGTCGGGACCCCTTGTCTTACTATGAGCCCCCCGTGCCAGGAATGCCGAACCAACCACTGAGAACAAGAGTGAACATTACTGCAGCTGGGAGTCCACTGCAGGGCTGTGCTGCCTGGTGCCTCAAGGAGCAAGCCTGTGCAGCCTTTTCCTTTTCCAATACCTCCGGAGACCCACTATGCTTCTGGCTCATTACATGGGCCGCTCCAGCGACCAACAACACCGGCTCCTGGACGTACAGGAAAAACAGCAGCAGTGTTTCCTCGCTGTTCAGCTCACACGCGGTCGCTGGCAGTGACTATGAGTCTGTTACTGGGCAGTGGGCCATAATGCTGGATGGGGAGGAATTTGCTAACCTCACAGTTTCCATCCTGACTGATAGCCTGCCAGAACTGGATGAGCAATTTATGATCTCCCTCTTGAGAGTTGAATTGATCAACATGTCAGCCACCTTGAAAAACCAGCCAACCGTGGGAGCGCCCAATACTTCCACCGTTGTTATTGTGATGAACGGCGATGCCTTCGGAGTCTTCCTGATCTACAGCATCAATCCAAATGTGACCGGCAAAGGCCTCTATGTTGAAGTTCAAGAGCAACCCCAGACCACTGTGGAACTGGTGATCGAGAGGCGAGAAGGCAGCCTGGGACAGGTCACTGTGGAATGGAGTGTGATCGGGGGTACTGCTACCAAAAATGCTGACTTTGTGGGAAATGGGGAGATACTTACATTTGATGAAGGTAAGCGTCATTGTTTAGAAATGTGTTAATACTTTGTTACATACCTAGCTAAAAATGGATGGCATTTCTTTTACATAACATGCTCCCAGTAAAAAATGAAGGCAAAACAGGTTCAAAAATAGGATTTGTGTTCTTTTTGTACCTGATGCACAAACCTAGTATTAGGGATTTGGGGCCAGATGTACAACCATTCAGTTTTAGGAGTCGCAAATTGCATCATATTGTGACTCGCAATTTGCGACTTGCAAAAGTGAATGAACAACAGTGTCTCAGACACTGCTAGCGATTCCCAATGGGGTCCAAATTGCTTGCCTCATTAATATTCATGAGGCAAGCGCAATTTGCGACCACATTGGGAATGGCTAGCACTTCCAGGGATGGTGGCCTGCTGGGGTCAGCAGACCACCATGTCTGGGCCTGCTTTTTAAATAAAGCAGTTTTTTTAAGTGCATCACCTTTTCCTTAAAGGAAAACAGGATGCATTTAAAAAAGAAAAATTAAACTTTTCAGTTTCATTTTTTAAGAGCCCTGGGACCACTGCCTGGTCCTAAAATATATTTACACACTCATTCACAAAGGGCCGTCCTATTTGCAAGTGGTTTACAATTACCACCTACCCGAAGATGTCGCAAAACAATAGTAAATGGCATTGAGTCTCGCTATTAGGAAGGGACTCCCCCTCCTAAAAGCGAGAATCGCAAACGCTATTTTGCGAGTCAGTGACTCGCAAAATAGCGTTTGTACATGCCATGACCCTTTTTTGCAGTCGCAAATGGGCTGATCTCCCGTTTGCGAGCGCAAAAAAGGGTTGTACATCTGGCCCTGGTCTAACTGCCGTGTCCTTAATACTAAATGTGCCATTGAAATAATCTCCTCGTCTTGTTATTACTGTAAATGTGTCACCTGCCAGCAAAGGGCAATAGAGTGCACCTTTTGTTTCTTTAGTGAGTCTTGCCAACTAGCTAGCGGGGTTTAAAGAACTTTGCAGAATATCCTGTGCTGAAGTACAGTCAGGAGCTGGATTCCTGCTAACAGGGGTCCTGTTGCGTCCTGAAAATGCCTGAGGCTGATGCTTGTCCTTAGTCATAAAGAAGTAGTCTTGATCATTCATCCCGTCCTAGCCTTTGCAGGAGGAGAAAGGACTTCCCATATAGTGTGGGTGGGAGGCCCGATGTCAGTTCCTGATCGCATCTCTAGGAAGGGATGCTCTATGGCTTTTATCACAGTTTCTGACCAACTGCCGAGCTCATATCTCCAGTTTATTCTGCCCCTGAAAATAGGGAGCGGTGTGCACACATGCATTGTTTGCTAAACTGTTTACCAGTATGCCATATGTCAGGTAATGCAGTGCATGGTGAGCATTTCTGGCAGTTACAGTCTCACCAGTACACGAATAAGAAATGCCACAGATACTTAAAATGATGTATGATATTCAAATATGATGCGAAGATAGAAATCAGTCAAACAACCCTGGGAAATATTCATATTGCTAAATCACATTTTGTGCATTTTCAAAATCCACATTAAACAGTTTAACAATAGTACAACATCTATATTTATTTATTTAACATCTTATTCCAAAGCAAAACGGGTCTTGCAGTTCTATTTAACATTGGTATTCTAAACTACATTTTTCAATGATGCATAGGATTTAGGTGGGCAGATTGGGGGATTTTCTTTAAACAAATATAGGAAAAGGGAGCAGAATGGATAGGTCTTCTGGTCTTTATCTGTTGAAAGACTATCGACATTACTAGGTCTGTGTGGCCTACTTCTTCACTGCATGTAATATACATTTTCAGACTGACTCATCATGGTGTTTATGGATGTATTCAATTATCTTCTTTAAGACTCTCCTCTGCAACATTTAGAGTGCTCAGAATGCAGGAATTAGACTCATAGCTGGCGTACAGAGAAGGGAGCACATATCTTCAGCGAATCAAGATCTCTCTTAACTTGAAGTTAATGATGGAATATGTTTCAGTGTTTTTAATGTTGGAGTGCCTTCGTGACATGACTCCTTATCCGACTGACAAATAGTGAAATTCTCCCATGATAAGAATATTATGACCCTCCAATTCAGGGCTGTCGCTACTTATGCCTCGTTGTCTTAACAGGGAGGCTTCTATAATCTGATCATATTAAATGGAACTATTTCCCTGAAATTCTGTGGCAGAAATCAACTTGCCCTCAGTCTAGAACACCTCTTAAAACACACCCCTTTCTGGCAGATGCTGGCTTTAATGGAACCAGTTTAAAGGGAAAGGACACTCTGCACACGTGCCAGTATTGTCATATTTTGTAAAAAATAAAAGGTGTCATTCCACACAATAACGAGGATGAGCCTGAAATATTTTTGTGTGTGTAATATTTAGATCATGGTAGCAGCGGACCATAGATGACATAAAGAGAGACAAGAATTGCTGAGTGACTACTGGTGAAATAAGTGCCCTAATCAAAGGTTTCATCTACACCATTTGCGTGCTAAGGCAAGTTCCAAGGCCAGGCAAGAAACTAAGGGCCAGATATTTTAAAGTCCTGTTCACAAATGCGATCACTGACTGCAACCAGTCTTTTTGTGACCAGAAACTTGTTTTATTTATTTATTTTATTTTATTTTATATAGCGCGAACTTGACTGGAATTGGGTATCAGAGCGCTTTACATGGCACCAGTTACGATACGAGTTCACGTTCATTTTTTTGTTAGGCACACGGAGAATAAGTGATTTGCCCACAATCACAGGAAGTTCAGCGTCAAATGTTGCCAGGACAAATTCTCCCCACGTTTTCATTAGTTCCTGTATGCCTTACTGCAAACAGGCTCAAAATACCATGTATCTGTCCATCATCTGTGTTTTTTGCAGTTTTTTTCAAAATACCATGTGTCAGAGCATTTTCAAGATGGCAAAAGTCTTCAGCCACACTAAACTTGGGCTCAGAGGGTTGAGGGTGTGCGAGTACTATGGTAATCCTAGTTTCCTAAGAAGAATACTACAAGCGAAACCGCTTGTCCTAATGCGCACAGTTGCTGTACCTGCTGGATTGCTACTGTTCAGATAATATACCTTACTGAGCAAACATTACTTGACAATACGTTATTCAATCAACATTTGCAAGTCAAAAATCATTTTGAAAAAATCTTTTCTATTCAATTCTTTATACATTAGACGAAAAATCCACATATTATACGCCAATTATATGCATCATTGGGTAACATTATCACATTCTCAGTTTTTACATGAACTTATTATACATTTCTTTGTAATGCCCTATGCATTTCGGGCCCTTGGCCCTTCCTCAGGGGCAAAATCTGCAAGAAATCAAAAAAAGATACATCGTATTTGATTTTGTTCAATTTCTGTGAGGGATTTACAGTCATATAAACTAGTACAAACATTATTCCTAAATGCCATAGTGTTTAATCATGCCAGAATGTCAGTCCAAGTGTTGACTGTAACAGATTGGAAGGTCGGAAAAAATGATACTAAGAGAGGCTAGAAAGATAACAAGAGGAGTGAAGTGAAAAGGTGAGAGGACGGATCGATTAAAGTGCCTATACTAAAAACGCCTCGTGGCGGTCAATAGTGCAACCAATGCTTTTAACCCAGAGGTAAAGAACGATCTCGAGGTGCGGGGTCACTGACCTTGTTATACTGAGTTTTAACAATGAAGTGATACAAGGAACATTCTTCAATGCCCTGCTCGGAAGCTAAAAAAATACAGAGGAGAGTGTTTAAGAACGTTGCATCTGACCTGATAAACAACGCTAGGCAACAAACGATGAAAAATCGTACCTCGCCGGATTCGTGGAAACTAGTCACGTGGTGATCGATGGGTAGATGATTCAGTCGAGTGGGTTCTTAACGCTAAAGATACAAAAACGAGCGAGGCTGTTTAGTACTTATAAACGGACCCTTACAAAAGAGCAGACAAGGCCCTTGCGGTTTGTAGGGAAAAAATTTACCTTGCACGAATTAAAGGTCCGCTGAGACACTTCCCAGGAGAGTTCCGGCTTGACTGCTAAGTCGATTGCGGGATGCCGCGCATGCGTGTAGCAAGCTTAAGAGAATAGTCCTAGAAAACGGACTAAGTTGTATATATCGAGGTAAATTACTAGATGGTGACGGCCATTATTAAAAGGAGTGAAGTACTGTGAATATTAGTGAGGAGAAAGCTTCAAAAGTGATGAAAACAGGAAAGGGTCAATGTGTGTATAGAAAAATGACTACACAATACATGGCATTAGTATTCCAGATAATGAGTACTATATTTATGTTAGACGTGTATTTACATAGCAAACTCATACAAATAATTAATGAACAGAGTGCTGAACTCTAGGATCGCACACAAGCGGCTAGTGGGGCATTATCACAGGTAACACCCTAGATCTGCTCTATCATTGATCCCTTTGGGATCTTGTGTATCTAGTCTTTTTATCCAGAATGTTTCTCGTTGGAGTAATTTTTTGGTGGTGTCCTTCCCAGGGGTGGATTTGACTACTTCGAGGACCTGGAACTTGAGCTGTGCTATCGTATGTCTATTTATGGTCCAATGCGTTGCCAGACTGCTGTTAGTGTTATTGTTGCGAATAGTGCTTTTATGCTCTGATATCCGTGTCTTGATCTTGCGTTCAGTCTTGCCTACGTATAGGAGGCCACATGGGCATTTTATGGCATAGATAAGATGGGTAGAATTACAATCTGCGTTATGTTTAGTTTTGAAGGTTTCTCCGGTATGAGGATGTCTGATGTTATCACTCACTATAACGTTGTTACACTGGACACAGTTCTGGCATTTTCTTGTGCCACGGTACACTTCTTGAGTGCTCACAGTGGGTGCTTTCAACATCTCTTTAACGTTTCTGGACCTTTTATAGGCAAAAATTGGTCTGTCTTTAAACAGCCCTTGGAAGTCATTTTCATTGCTGAGGAGATCCCAGTGTTGAATAATACTCTTTTTGATTTCTCTTGAGCTAGTTGAATATTTAGAAACAAATACTTGGCGACTCGTCTCAGATTTCGTTTTAGGTGTAAGCAGTGACACCCGATCTTTTTCTGCTACTTTCAATTTGGTATTGTCTAAAAGAGCTTGTGGATATTTCTTCTCCAAGTATTTATCAGAGATCATTACAATGTTGCGTTCAAGTGTGTCAGTTTCTGTACATATCCTTTTTGCTCTCAACATCTGTGAGTATGGTAAGTTCACAATCAGGTTTTTTGGGTGAAAACTGTTAAACATTAACGCTGTGTTTTTGTCTGTAGCTTTGTGATATATCTCAGTTCGAATTTCATTGTCTTCCAGTTTCACTAGTACATCCAGAAAAGGAATTTCTTTTGACTCTATTGTGCTGGTGAACTGAAGGTGTTCATCAAGTGTATTTAGTTGGGTTATTTTCTGTTCGAGCATTTCCCTAGTATTCTGCCATATGAGGAAGATGTCATCTATGTATCGGCAGTACATAGTTACGTTGTCATGCCATTCAGGGTCAGTCAGTAGGTGCTCTTCCTCAAATTTCGCCATATAGGTATTGGCGTAGGCCGGTGCCCCCGAAAATCCCATAGATGTCCCTTTGTTCTGTAAAAAGAACTCATTTTTGTATTTAAAGTATCCATGATGGAGACAAAAGTGTAGTAATTCAAGTAGGAATACCTTGTCAGCTCTTATTGTTTCTTGTTTTAAAAGGGCCCATTCGACAGCTTCAATTCCTCCTCCAGCACAATAGAGTCAAAAGAAATTCCTTTTCTGGATGTACTAGTGAAACTGGAAGACAATGAAATTCGAACTGAGATATATCACAAAGCTACAGACAAAAACACAGCGTTAATGTTTAACAGTTTTCACCCAAAAAACCTGATTGTGAACTTACCATACTCACAGATGTTGAGAGCAAAAAGGATATGTACAGAAACTGACACACTTGAACGCAACATTGTAATGATCTCTGATAAATACTTGGAGAAGAAATATCCACAAGCTCTTTTAGACAATACCAAATTGAAAGTAGCAGAAAAAGATCGGGTGTCACTGCTTACACCTAAAACGAAATCTGAGACGAGTCGCCAAGTATTTGTTTCTAAATATTCAACTAGCTCAAGAGAAATCAAAAAGAGTATTATTCAACACTGGGATCTCCTCAGCAATGAAAATGACTTCCAAGGGCTGTTTAAAGACAGACCAATTTTTGCCTATAAAAGGTCCAGAAACGTTAAAGAGATGTTGAAAGCACCCACTGTGAGCACTCAAGAAGTGTACCGTGGCACAAGAAAATGCCAGAACTGTGTCCAGTGTAACAACGTTATAGTGAGTGATAACATCAGACATCCTCATACCGGAGAAACCTTCAAAACTAAACATAACGCAGATTGTAATTCTACCCATCTTATCTATGCCATAAAATGCCCATGTGGCCTCCTATACGTAGGCAAGACTGAACACAAGATCAAGACACGGATATCAGAGCATAAAAGCACTATTCGCAACAATAACCCTAACAGCAGTCTGGCAACGCATTGGACCATAAATAGACATACGATAGCACAGCTCAAGTTCCAGGTCCTCGAAGTAGTCAAATCCACCCCTGGGAAGGACACCACCAAAAAATTACTCCAACGAGAAACATTCTGGATAAAAAGACTAGATACACAAGATCCCAAAGGGATCAATGATAGAGCAGATCTAGGGTGTTACCTGTGATAATGCCCCACTAGCCGCTTGTGTGCGATCCTAGAGTTCAGCACTCTGTTCATTAATTATTTGTATGAGTTTGCTATGTAAATACACGTCTAACATAAATATAGTACTCATTATCTGGAATACTAATGCCATGTATTGTGTAGTCATTTTTCTATACACACATTGACCCTTTCCTGTTTTCATCACTTTTGAAGCTTTCTCCTCACTAATATTCACAGTACTTCACTCCTTTTAATAATGGCCGTCACCATCTAGTAATTTACCTCGATATATACAACTTAGTCCGTTTTCTAGGACTATTCTCTTAAGCTTGCTACACGCATGCGCGGCATCCCGCAATCGACTTAGCAGTCAAGCCGGAACTCTCCTGGGAAGTGTCTCAGCGGACCTTTAATTCGTGCAAGGTAAATTTTTTCCCTACAAACCGCAAGGGCCTTGTCTGCTCTTTTGTAAGGGTCCGTTTATAAGTACTAAACAGCCTCGCTCGTTTTTGTATCTTTAGCGTTAAGAACCCACTCGACTGAATCATCTACCCATCGATCACCACGTGACTAGTTTCCACGAATCCGGCGAGGTACGATTTTTCATCGTTTGTTGCCTAGCGTTGTTTATCAGGTCAGATGCAACGTTCTTAAACACTCTCCTCTGTATTTTTTTAGCTTCCGAGCAGGGCATTGAAGAATGTTCCTTGTATCACTTCATTGTTAAAACTCAGTATAACAAGGTCAGTGACCCCGCACCTCGAGATCGTTCTTTACCTCTGGGTTAAAAGCATTGGTTGCACTATTGACCGCCACGAGGCGTTTTTAGTATAGGCACTTTAATCGATCCGTCCTCTCACCTTTTCACTTCACTCCTCTTGTTATCTTTCTAGCCTCTCTTAGTATCATTTTTTCCGACCTTCCAATCTGTTACAGTCAACACTTGGACTGACATTCTGGCATGATTAAACACTATGGCATTTAGGAATAATGTTTGTACTAGTTTATATGACTGTAAATCCCTCACAGAAATTGAACAAAATCAAATACGATGTATCTTTTTTTGATTTCTTGCAGATTTTGCCCCTGAGGAAGGGCCAAGGGCCCGAAATGCATAGGGCATTACAAAGAAATGTATAATAAGTTCATGTAAAAACTGAGAATGTGATAATGTTACCCAATGATGCATATAATTGGCGTATAATATGTGGATTTTTCGTCTAATGTATAAAGAATTGAATAGAAAAGATTTTTTCAAAATGATTTTTGACTTGCAAATGTTGATTGAATAACGTATTGTCAAGTAATGTTTGCTCAGTAAGGTATATTATCTGAACAGTAGCAATCCAGCAGGTACAGCAACTGTGCGCATTAGGACAAGCGGTTTCGCTTGTAGTATTCTTGTTAATCGACTAAGCACATCATGGACATTGTGCCAACCTAAGCAGCACGCATGTGATAATAGTGTATATACTGAATACCCTTTTGTACAGTTAAAAAACGGTGTGCCCAGCCTTTTCTTTAATCCTAGTTTCCTCCCATATCAAACACCAAACCCCATAAACACAGAGATCGAGGTCTGGTAGAACAAAAGCAAGGTCGTTCAGCAACTTGAAAGGGAATCCACAAGAACTGTCTCGGCATCCTGTTCTCTCCAAATCAAGTATGCCCCAAGTGTTCCATGTGGCTCCATAGACCTCAGCAAAAAAGGTTTGACACCATAGTGTTAAAAAAAGATCCTCACAGCCCCCCTGCATATCCTTTTGAATTCAGAGGAGTCATCTCTACCCATTCAGGTCAGTCAGAACAATTTTTGAAGAATGATTCTGGTTCTTCCATTTCATTCAGATAATAACGTTAATTATCGTGCATAGTGTTGTTTAATATAAGAGTATTTTGTTTCTCACCCTTCTTTCTTTCCTACAGGTGAAACAAGAAAGACTGTCACAGTGAAAATATTGGATGATTTAGAACCAGAAGACGATGAAACGATAGTGATTGGCCTGACACATGCTGATGGAGGAAGCAGGATCCTCCCCAGCTCCAGTGCCGTCACTATACTTATTCTGGCTAATGACAATGTTGCAGGGGTCATTAGTTTTCAAACAGCCTCGAGATCTGTGATTGGGCGTGAAGGTGGGTGTTTTGCAATACTGATTAAAACATTGCTCTTCCTCACCAGCAGAATCATTTATTAGGTGTCTTAACCTACTTGCTACAAGTAGGCTTCATTTACCTGCTTTTGTGCAATGAAGATCTTCAGAGACCTCCTAGCTTTCCACAATTAGGCTAACAAGATTAATCAATGTGACTTTAATCATTGCTAAGCGCATTGCTCAAATTCTAAGAGATCTTTGTCCAAAGTCATTTTTTCTTCCTTATCAGTAAAACAGTATGCACACATTCTGTATCAATTTAGCGTATAGAAAGTCACTGGGAGTGTGTGCCTCCTAATGTTGGCAGACAAGTGATTTCTGGACTGATCCAAGGATATGATACGAGCTTATCATTATCAAAATACCAGCTAAAATAAACAGTGTGTGCTAAATATTTTTAACCAAAAATATCACCCCATTGTAGTTAATAAGAGAAAATCTACATCCAGTGTGGCAATATTTTTGTGTAAATATTTAGGACACAATCATGAATAATATTAGGAAAGGTCTTGAGTACCGAAAATAGCCTGCTGACGGGTAACCATTAAGTTACCTATCTATGTCTCTCTCTCTCTCTCTCTCTCTATTATAATATATATATATATATTTTTTTCCCCGTCCATGCCACTTGATTCATTTTATAGCTAATTTGTATTTGTGTAATTTAATGTTAGATTTGAACTGTGTGCCCTAGGGGTCTGCTAAAACATATGTATTGCCAAGGATGAATAATAGACTGAACTGCAGTTATGTGTCGATTCTGAAAATTTCACATCATATTTTTCCGATGGAGACAAGGGTTCCTTGTCTACATTAAGGCTATTTTATGGTAATTCTGTGTTGGTGTGCAGTGTGTTTCCATCCATGTTCCTCTGCATTAATGGTTCTAAACAGTTTGTCACCTTTGTGTTAACCTGACAGGCTAAGAAGAACCATAAATGTGCACAATGAATTAGCATAAACAGTCTCAGTTAAGGAGCCCTTGGAGACCACCGATAAATATTCCTTTTGTGGAATCTATTTGATTATGAAGTGTTGTTGTTATGCATTTTTCATGTGCCTGCTTTAAGCACTGATTTCCATTTTCAGCCCAATCTGCATCCCTCTGAAGATAGATAGGTGTCTTACTGCTATTTTGTAAGAGCATGCCTTTTCCTCGATGAGTAAAGATAGCACACAACCCTCTTTTTTGAGGGTGTACCATGTTTTGAAGAGTATACAAAATGAATGAACGCTCACTCCTAAAGTGGCATATTTGATAGAGAAGTAATCTCAGTGTTCCAGAGCAGATTTCACTTGGGAATAAGATTTCCGAGGTTTAAAGAAGGGTAGCAATTGGTGGTAATACCAGTGGTTCAGAAATGAGGACATCAATTAGGCTTTTAGCAGATGCAAATAATAGTCTATGAAATAATGTTCTACAACACAGAAAGAGCATTGGTTTAACTTACAATAGCAGTCTTTCTCTATATGGGTAAAGGTCACACGTTCGTGCCCAGCTAATTGAAGACTGAATGTAAATAAAGGAGGAAAGATATAGATGATTTTTTAGTCTCAAACATTTTGGTAAATAATCATGTATGTTTCTTAGCTAACCAAGAAGGAACATCTAAAGGCTCCCCTAAAACAAATATCCTAATTGGAAACCTAACAGGAATTGCTTAGGTGTGAGATACCATCAGATATTTTGCCCCATGCATCAGTTGTGTCTAGGACTCTTGCAATTGCTGGAATGTACAAGACAAAAAAGCCTTGAAAGCTACATTGAGAACATGTGTCCTAGTGTCTGAGCCACAACATAAAGTCAATGGCAGGAAGGGCCTCCTCTGTTTTTTAAAGCTAATCTGGCATGCCACCAATTAATCTATGACCAGACCACTGTCCGTAGAACCCTAAGTAATTTAGCATCTGGAATAATTGTGCCTTGTCACAATCTATTTTCAAGTCTATTGGTGAAATAGACTGTCACTTACAAGTTTGCATATGCTGCATTCATGGCATTTACTGCCCTATACTGTTCTTGTAAGTATGTTTCCCTTTGTTGCTGTCAGTTACATATCACAACTCTATTTTGTCTGGTCAAGAATACCCTACGATGTAAAGGTGCTTCACGAATCACTCAGTAACTGAAAAATGCCCTTCTGGCCAACATCCCTCATGGTGCAGCATCAATAAGATGTCAGTGTCTCTAGAGCCTCCTGAATTGACCTGAACCCTTAGGTCTACAGTATACGAGTGAGCAGCAGGCAAGAAGCACACGGCAAAATCACTTGAGGTTTCAGTTTAAATCAATGCAGACACGCTAATATTATTTAAAATATTGTGGAACATCTTCTAAGGTTTCAACCCAGAACTGTGGCCTTTGAGAGGTTCAGGTTGTCAAATATACTTTGGGGATATTCCTAGGTGTATCCCTGACGAATCCGTGCACACATGGAAACAGATGGATTTTAAAAACTATGGGGCAGATATATCAAGATACCTATTTGCGATTCACAAATAGCGATTTTTTGAGAATCGCTATTTGAGAATCGCAAATGGTATGTATCAAAAAAATCGCAATTTTTTAGCGATTTCTTGATATTCCTTAATTGCCAATTCGCAAATTGCCAATTCGCAATTAAGAAATACTTTCCCATTCATTTTTATGGGCCAGGAGGCCCATAGGAAGGAATGGTAAGTTATTCTCAATTTGCGATTCGCAATTTGCTAATCGCAAATTTCAAGGGTGCAGGGGTGCCTAAAGGACACCCTGCTGCACCCCTGAAATTTACATGTGTGTGCATATGGCGCACATACATGCCCTAAGGGCCCTAAGGGCATGTATGTGCGCCACATGGCACCTTTACAAATGCCAAAAAGTGCATTTGTAAAAGAAATCGCAAATTACCACCAACTACAAGTTGGTGGTAATTTGCGATTTCTTAAAGAAATTTGCACAACTTGGGTGCTTCATACATAGCATTTAAGGAATCGCAATTTGTGATTCCTTAAATGCTGACGCAAAATTAAGGAATCGCAAATTATGCGATTCCTTAATTTTGCGATGCGATTTCCATGATACATCGCATTTTCCGTTTTTTTTCTCGCAAACGCTGCTTTTTTGCGAATCCCAGTGTTTGCGAGAAAAAACGGATGATACATCTGCCCCCGTATTTCCTTTTTTTTTTTTTTAAATCAAACGATGATGTGCATGGTGACTAGACATATACTGAAGTAATCCTTAAAGTACCAGATCACTCAACGTGCTGCACAATTTTTCATTACATATGCAAAGACTCGCCAGATCAGAAATAATATTTGGACTGGCCAACTCGATCAAACAATTCCATTTTGCACCTGTTGGCCAGTGTACATTTCTATTTGCTCTTATGGCAAAAATCGTGGTGCAAAATTGCCCAGCAGTGGAAAACAAGTTCTCTCAGCAACGTTCTCTGGTGTTAGATGTCGACATTTTGTTTACAGGCAGAATTATGTCAATTGCATACAAGTATGACCATGATGAAAAACAACACAATAATCAAGCAATTCTAGTCCACGGCAAGGTATTGTGAATATCTGACAACATGATTTGTGTAACTTTGAATAGTTTGCCACCTAGATATTATATTGACTAATATTGTATTGGAATATAATGTGTCATATCTTGTTTCTGCATTTTGCAAGTATGATGAAAAAGATGCGACTGTAAGTATTAACTTGTGTCTTTTTCAAGATTATAAATGCAAAATCCATAAATAGGACAAGATGTGTTTCAATACTATCATAGACAATATGATATGTGAATAAACTAGTAAGAATATGATGCTTAGCGTACATATTTTTTTCTGCAATATTACTCTCAGTTATTCAGGTCTAATAAAGTATGAATTCCACCTAAAGACATTTTAAAGAAAATAAGCACAGAGAGGGATTGCAAAATTAGTTCATTCTCTAATGATCAGACACGCAATTTTTCATACCACTGATTGTCATGTCAGGGAGCTAATACCTGTGTACGTTCACTGCAGGCTGTCAATTTAGGCTGTACTGGAAACTCGAAAGAAAGAATTCCTTCAACCCGGCCTCCTTTTTAGTGCCGGCCAGTAAAGTGCACTTGTTGAACCCACAAAAGCGTGTGTGAGCACTTGAAGTGTTATTACAAGAGTGCTACTTCACATACTCATGAATGGCTTTGTTAATGGGATGCACCAAGGAATATGGCAGGTTTAGGTAGAGACCTAATTTCTAAGTATGTGAAGTAACACAACAGAAGTACTGTTTCACACATCACACACACTGCAATTTTTTCATTTTTACCCATCAATCAATACCATCATTTGCCATCTACAAGGTGATCCCGTGCTTCATAATTAGATGCAGGACGTGTCAACCCAGTCCTAGTTAACAACTTTTATGATTCACGCTGGGAATGTCTAAGGAATCCCAGATGATGACTAGGGTGGTATCGAATGGTGACTGATGGGTATCCTTATTTGTAAGGGGATTTTCTTATCTAGTCACACACTTAATTTGTTGGTTTATGTCTTTCCAAGGTAGATCTGTTGTTGGTAGACCCGTGGACACTCTTTGTATACTTGTGCCACAATGGAACATGACCAAGCTACCATATGTAGACTGCTGGGTGTGGGTTTGTTTTCGGAGACTGCACCAAACCATCGAGGCTAGTTGGGTCCTTGCCAAAGCCATACCCGGGTAAGGGTAAAGGGCTCACATGACCATAGCACACCTGCGTGGTCTGGGCTGAAAATAAGAAATCTGCAAATGCTCACACTGTACATGTCATATGAGGGGCAGCCTGCGGTCTCACTGTGAATGCATTTTTTAGGCCCACCATCAAATAACGGGCTAATCACCAACACACTCTAAGGGACGGTGACAGAGGTGCTCTGGTTTAAGAGTGCACCTGAATAGCAAACCGCTGCAGAGGTTTAGGTTTTTGAACCACCGGCTCTAGTTTGTGAACTGTTCAACCACCCTGGACTTGTGCAGACTGGTTCCGTGTGTCCGTTTGTGTCACATTGGTCATCACGTTTGTATGTTTCATCGGCGCCTGTCGGTTGTTATTGCATCCATATATTTTAACAGTCACGGCTTTATTGCATGCCAATTGAAGGTAACCTACCTATGTGCAGTTCGACGGTGCAGAAGCAGAGACGTTTAAGATATGGGAAAAGTGGGCAATTACTTTTGGCCCCTACCTTCCAAAAGGGCACCTGAGAAAGCAGACTTTATCTCACGTCGGCCTATTCATCCATCTCTACCTGTTACGCATTAATTCTATATTGTTTGACATTATGGTACTTGAATTAGCAGATTCACCTGATGTAAAGTTGTCAAACAGGACGCAAGCCAAGTAGTCATGAACATGTATGCCAATTTCGGCCTGTTCTGTGTCTTTAGCATCGTCGTGTTGCAATCTGAGACAACGAGTTTTACTTTTAATACTTAAAGTGTGAGCGTAAAAATCCCGGCATGCTGAGTTCTGACTATAAAGCCAGGACGTGCTGATTCTGTCACACATGACGTGGGGTCACTTAGCAGCACCAAGGCTCGCATATTTAATGATATACAATGGCCCCTTAATGTACATTGTGAAGGATATTGCTAGTTATTGTGTAGTTTCGTGACCGATATCAGCCCTCTGCCTACAACCTTGTATCTCTGTATGGTCACACAACTCCGCGGTGATTTGCCATATCATTGTAATGTGCACTATAGCTTTATTCCATACATACTTTTATACAAATAAATAAACACTATTACTACATACATGTACACATTGAAAAAATGAATTGCCCCCCCCCCCAATGCCACATACTTCTATGCTAATAAAAGCCAATAACTGATGAAAGGACGTCTGAGATCGATGGCTTTTGCAGGTAATTGCAATACTTTTGTATGCATGCCCACTTAAATCCCTATTACTAGCAGTTTCTGAATTGCACATAGATGAGGCATTTGTAGGCCAGATGTTTGCATGTTATTTATTTGCATGAGGCATTCTTGCTGTCAAAGTGTAGGTACTGGGGGGTCTGCGTTCTCTGATATGTGCTAACCTATTCCTTTGGCATACCTCTGTAGGTGAAGTAATGGCGTGCTATGACAGCTTCATTTCTTTACACTCTTTAGAGCACAGATGTCAAACTCACTAGCTCTCGGCTGACATTCGAATTACTATCCCATGGCTGTACTAACACCTCAAAATGTTTACTGTGTACAAGTAACATTTTGTATGTTTGCTGTTTCTAGATTTGCAATAATGATGCATGCTTTGAAGTTTTGTTTTTCTAGATTTCATTTCTAGGCGAGCATAGAAAGCAAAAAGAGGTAACGTGTCACTTGGTTAATCATGGATTTGTGCACTTTTAGGTCAGAAATTATCCTTCATTGTGCTAAGGACTGCTCCTGGTCGTGGAAATGTTACTGTGAATTGGAGAATTCGTGGACAACGTCTGGAACAAAACTTTGCAAACAGCAGTGGCATGTTATACTTTTCTGAGGTAACAGCATTAGACATGGAGAAGCCCACACATAATTACATAGTGTTTTGCAATTGTAAAAACATTAACACTTTATGATGTCCACCATAGATAAACCAAGTTGCTAACGCATAATTTAATTATTTACTTCCAGATAATAAAGCAAAATGACACCAATTCATAGCAAATTTCACTAGCTGCATGATTGCTCTCAGAAAATGATCCTTTAAAAAAAAGTGTTATAAAGCGTTGTTAATTGTTTTGTATGGTGCACTTACTCCCCAAGTAGGCCTCATGGTGCTGCAGAAAGCGCATTATGAAACCCAACAAATGGCTAAATATACAGGTTGCAAATACAGGTTTTCTTGGCTTTATACAAACTATGCATGGTCACCTTGCAAGCTCCAGTTGAAGGACCACGAGTCCTTGAGAAAAATGATTGCCCCTTGAAGTCTTCCCCTAAGTTTGGTTCAATTAAACAGTGGCATAACTAGAAAACCGCTGCATGAAAATTGAAATTCCAATTCGGAACACAACAGGTAAACTGCTGTTGCAGAAATAGCGGATCCTCTTTAAGGACTGCTTTGTGGGTGCACAGATATTGTAATTGTAAATTGTATTTATATAGCTTTTACAACCCATGACGAGGCGTTGATGTGGTTTGCTGTGAGTAGCACGCTACTCTTGAAACCAAGATTAAAGGTTAATAGTATACTAGTAATAAGTGGGTTTTTTCCTCCTGCAATAGTTGTGTTAGGTTTGTGCTCTTGATTTCTTGTGTATAGTAGAGTTTAGAGTAGGGATGGAATGATTGGAATGGATTTGGAAGGGAAAGTAGTAAGTTGTTTTTGTAAGTTGTGGGCGTGTGTGCCTGTTAGTTGGACTGACAGGGGTGAAAAAGGCAGGGGAGTTCGAGAAGGATATTTAGGAGTTCATAGTACTCAGAAAAGTTTGGTATGAGTTAGAGAGGGAAGAGGGATGGATCACAGGTTGAAAGGAGTATTTTTTATATAAAAAAACTGAAATTAACTTATACATTCATATATGCATCTGACACTTGGTAAAGTGTTATTGGTTGGAGAAAACCCCTCTGTATAAATACCAATATGTGCATACAAGCAGCAATATTTACATGAACTGATGTGCACATTTATCTTTTGGTGAAGTATGCACATTTCTTTCAACATTTCGTAAAGTTTTAGTAGCAAGCATAAACCCCTTTATATAAGCACCTATATAGTAGCTATATTGTTCAGAGAAGCAGCAATTATGACATGGTCTGATATACACATGCATCATGTGTAATATAGATTTTCCCTTTATATAAATGTATCTCCATATAACAGGAAGCTTAGTTCGATGTACAATGACACGTGTATAACAACAACTTCATCTCTATACTGTAAGAAGCATATTTTGTCATGTCCGAGTCTACTTTTGTAGTACACTGCTGTGTTGTAAGTATAGTCGTCATGTGGGGAAGAGCCAGCCCTTGCCAAATCTTCTGAAGCTTAGATAGTTCTCAGTTCATCTTATGTGTGTGTGTGTGTAGCAAATATAGATTGGTTGCTTGAATAAAGAAAGATGTTCCACCCATGTTTATTTTCCTTGTATGCAGGAATGTTGAGGTGAGGAGCCATTCTCGAGCATGGGTTCCTTCGTTGTATATATAAGTTGATTTTCTTCCTGACGAAGAGTAGTTCTTTGCCATATATTGCTGTGTTATTGTGTCACTCACATTATCTGTGTGTGACACAAAGCAACTTGAAGGTGGATCTTCGAGCAACTGGTAACCAGAACAGGGCCCTCGAGGCAGGAGAGATGTGTGCTTGTGGCTTTGCTTGTAGGAGGAGTCAAGCAGCAATGTTCTGAATATCTTGTAATCTTCTCATAGTTGACAAAGGTGAGCCATGATGCACACCATTAACATAGTCTAGTTTTGATAAGACAAGAGAGATGGTAGCTTGAACCTTGTGGGAGAATCATAGATGTGGGTAGATATGTTGCAGCGTTTTCATTGGCTATCTTATCCACTTCTGCATTCATTATCCAGCTATGATCACATTTTTGATTCTCACTGGAACTCTTACTGCTACATTTTGTATACTCTGAGTGTGAGTTTGGATGCTGTGGAAGACTTAAATAATAACATTCCTAAACTAGAGCTGGAAAGAGGCAAATACCTTTTCTACTGTTCATTGGTGACTGATGAAATTGTGAGTGAACGGCAACAGCTGTCTAAACAGGAAATAAATGACTTCTGTCTGTGCCTCCAGGGGTATTTTGTGTAGTTTATGATATCCAGATTCTTAACTACCAACCGGGGCAAAGAATAGCCCATGGATGATGGCCAAAAAACTGGCTCACACAGAGATGTGACTGCTGAGATCAAGCCAATCTCAACTTTTAATAATTTCAGCTTGAGACAATTATCTGAAATCCACCAATAGTTCGTTGATGGGAGTGCAAAGCGTATCCCCTCTGGCCAGTGGTGACAGGAGAATGAGTCTGCTTATACTTCATTCAAGAACAGACATGTTAAAATGTAACAAATTGTATTGTATTGTATTGTATGGCATTTTTGTAAAGCGCATGGTTACCAGAAGGCATCCCAGCGCTAAGATAGAGTGGGACTCAGAGGGGGGGCGTGGAAGGGAAGGGGGGGGAATCATTTAGGGAAGAGGAGAGTTTTCAGAGATTTACAGAAGCGGAGGAGACCGGGTTCCGCGCGAAGTTGCAGTGGGAGAGAATTCCAATGGGAAGCCGCGGTGACCGAGAAGCGGCGGCCTCCGGTGCGAGTTTTCTTGATTCTAGGCACCGTGGCCAGGAACCCATTGTCAGAACGCAGGGTTCTGTTGGGTTTATAGGGGGTGACCAGGTTTCTTATAATCATGGGTCCTTTACCTTGGAGGATTTTGTGGGCAATGCATAGGGATTTGAAAATAATCCTCTCTCGTACGGGGAGCCAATGAAGTGCTTTGAGAGCAGGTTTGGCTGATGACCTAAGGGGGATACCCATTAAAAGCCTGGCAGCGCCATTTTGGGTTAGTTGAAGCTTGTTGATTGTAGCTTCCGGGGCTCCCAGGAAGATTGCGTTGCTGAAGTCTAGTCTAGAAATAACTAGACCTTGTATCAAAAGCCTCCTGGAATGCTGCGGGAGAAGGGGAAGAATTTTGCGTGCGGAATGGAGTAGGCCGAAGCAGGTACCTGCTGTCTTTTTCGCATGAGTCTTAAGCGAAAGGTCCTGTTCGAGCCAAACCCCCAGACTTTTGATTTCCTTTCTCGGGTGGGTGGGACCCCTAGACAAGACGGCCAGATGGAAGGGGGCAGAAGGGCCGACTTGTGACCTAACATCATGATTTCAGTTTCTTCTCCGTTGAGCTTGAGTGAGGAGTCACACATCCAGGCATGGATCTTGGACAAGCAATAATGGAGATTGTCAGAGCATTGGCTAAGCTGTGAGAGTGAGACGACCAGTTGGGTATCATCAGCATAGCTTATTATTTTGATCCCGAAAGGGGCAACCACCTCCTCCAGGGGGGCCATATGCACATTAAACAATGTGGGGCTCAAAGATGAGCCCTGCGGCACACCACACTGGAGGGGAATTAAGGCAGATTGTGAATTGCCTTCCCAGATTTGGAAGGTGCGATTCAAGAGAAAGGACGATAGCCAGGTCAGAGCAGACCCTCGTATTCCGACTTCGGCCAGGCGGTGGATCAGGATGCGGTGATTCACCGTATCGAAGGCCGCACTCAGGTCCAGGAGGATCACTGCCACTGATCCTCCTGAATCCAGAATGCGCCTGGCCTCCTCGATGACAGTGAGGAGAGCGGTGTCAGCGCCTTGGCCTGGGCGGAATCCGGTTTGGGAATCGCGCAACCGATCATTGGACTCCAAAAAGTGGGAGAGTTGGTAGTTCACCACTTTTTCGAGGATCTTACTAATCCCTGGAAGAAGGGAGATCGGTCTGAAATTGGCAAGCTCTAGAGGGTCGAGATGAGGTTTCTTAAGAAGGGCCTTGACAATGGCCCCTTTCCAGCTGGGAGGCACAATGCCCTGAGAAAGAGAGAGATTGATGAGCTCAGCTGCCGGGGTGGAAATAGTGGCAGCTATCTGTTTTAAGAAACGCATCGGGACAGGGTCACTAGGAGAACCACTCTTGATGCTGGATAAGATTTTAAGGAAGTCCTCCTCAGAGATTAAATTAAAGGTGTTCAACTGAGGGGTTATGTCCGGAGGCGAGATCTCATAGTGTGGGCGGCTCTCCATTTGGGGTAGGGTGGAAATGATATTTTTGATTTTCTGGTCAAAGTAAGTGGCTAGTTCATTGCATTTAGCGCCTGAGGGATCTTGGTGTAACGGGGGATCAGGGATCTTCAGGAGTTCTTTCATGATCGTGTAGGTCTCTCTCGTTGAGTTAGAGGCATTTTTTATTCTGTGTTCATAAAAGGTTATTTTGGCGTTTCTGAGGGCGACTTTGTACGCTCTGATCGAGTCGCGATAGGTGTTTTTGTTGGCCGTGTCCCAGTTTCTTCTCCAGATACGCTCAAACCTCTTGCGGCCTTGCCTAAGGGTTCTAAGCTCAGGAGTGTACCAGGGGGCGGAGCCAGTTCTAGCCTGCTTTTTTCTCAGGACTTTTTTGGGTAGAACTAAGTCCAGTGAATTAGAGAGCCAGTTTTTTAAATTAATATCGGCCGCAACGGGGTCTAAAGCGGGGGGTGGGAGGGAGCAGTCTAGTATGTCAGTCCACTTTTCCACTGAAAGTTTCGACCACATTCTATCGTGAGTGGAGGTACTGGGCGTATGAACAGTTTTGCGCTCGACCTGCCACGTGAAAGTCAAGGGAAAATGGTCTGTCCAGGGGAGGGGAGAAGGGGGGCTAGTTTGAAATGACCCGATATTGGAGAGTATCGGATCTAGAAGGTGACCTTTGTTGTGTGTGGCTCCTGTATTTCTGAGATAAATCTCATAGGATGATAGATCAAGTAGCAAGTCAGAGGCTACTTTGTCAGAAGGTTCGTTGAAGTGGAGATTTAGATCACCTAAGATGGTGAAGTTAGGCGCGGAGGAGGCTAGAACAGTGACCGTTTCTAGGAGGGAGCTGGTGAAATGACCGGAGTGCCCGGGGGGACGATATACTAAAAGGCCTGTGAAGGAGGTAGTAGGGGAAAGTTGGAAATAGAAGTGACAGTTTTCGGAATCCACGATTCCGTCGTCCTTCATCCTGCAAGTTAAGTGGTTTTTATATAGAATAGCCAGTCCACCTCCTTTGCCCGAGGTTCTGATCTGTGAGTAGATAAGGTATCCTGTAGGGAGGGTGCTAACAATGTCGGCCTCGGAGTTGGCAGAAAGCCACGTTTCTGTGAGAAACAGAATGTCAAGGTCATGATCTTGAAGCAAAAAGTTAAGCTCAAGCGAATGTTTCGGGAGGGACCTACAATTCAATGAGGCCATACAAAGGTCCATAGTGGCTGGGCGATGCTGCGTTAAACCCGATGGGACTGTGCCGCACAGGTCGCAGCGCGCGAATATGTGCTCAGATGTATGCAAATAGTGACAATGTTTATTCTTGCGGGGTCTCAGGGCAAGAAGCTCACTTCGGGAGTAGAGAATGGAGCTATCAGTGGGATCGGGCATAGGTTCGCGCCCTGAGCCCGGTGGAGCCCCTCCGGCGCGCCATCGGCGCGCCCGCTGGGCCCGCCCTCTGTGCGGACGGAGAGCGGGATTCATTTTATCGTACTCTGGCCCTAAATCGGCCGTAGCACTAGCGCGCTATCCTCTCCCTCACCCAAGATGGCGGCCGCTGTCTGCGTCTGGGGACGAGGGGAGTGAGAACCTGCTGGGCCCGTAGATCGGCCAAGAAAGGACAGCAAGAATCCCAAGGGGGAATGAGTCCTTAAGTAAGTACAGTCAGGGAAACGTTTTCTAGTGCCCTAAGAGATTACAGTGAGAAATTACAAAAAACAGCGATTTTTAAAATTTGTAGATAACAGTTCAGAAGTGCATTAAAAAAACAATTCAGTATCTATCTCCCGGCTTCCGCCTCAGGAGTGACCTCTATCAATGGTAAGCTGTATTGTTTGCGCTTCTTTTATGTGCCCTGGCCCCAAATCGGCCGTAGCACTAGCGCACTATCCTCTCCCTCACCCAAGATGGCGGCCGCTGTCTGCGCCTGGGAACGATGGGAGTGAGAACCTGCTGGGCCTGTAGATCGGCCAAGAAAGGACGGCAGGAATCCCAAGGGGGAATGAGTCTTTAAGTAAGTACAGTCAGGGAAACGTTTTCTAGTGCCCTAAGAGATTACAGTGAGAAATTACAAAAAACAGCGATTTTTAAAATTTGTAAATAACAGTTCAGAAGTGCATTAAAAAAGCAATTCAGTATCTATCTCCCGGCTTCCGCCTCAGGAGTGACCTCTATCAATCCAACGGAGATAAGCTGTCATTGGCTGTAGGTAGCAATGTAACAAATCAGATATAAACAATGATATGTTATTTGACACACTTTTAACTACCATGACATCCTCTGTTACAACTGTGTAAAGAGCGGAGGAGGCAGTAAAAGTTATAAATTAGAATTTATTTAAGTTAAATCCAAGGACCCACTGGAGCACAAACCAAAGCGTCTAGATCAGATCAGCTCCAACCGCTTCTCTGATCTAGAACTCCGGTTCACTACAACATTCCCCATTACATGCGTAACATTCTACAATACATATGACAGTTCCATTAATGACATTAGTAACAATGCAAGAAAGAAAAGAAGGATATTACCACATGTATCTTTTCCACAAATAAAACAAAATAAAATAAAGTAGAACAAAAGAAAAGAAAAGTAAAACAAAACAAAGAAAGATTAATCTAGAATATAATCATCAAATCTCTTTGGCAATTTAACACATCTTTTATGAGAGACATGTGATCCAAGAACAGATGAACTAGTACCAGCATCACAATCAGAAACAGAAGGATCCAGAATTGGATCAGACTCTGAACGAAGAGTAGAACCAAGACCATCACTGGAACAAGCAAACTGTTCCCTCTGTAATGGACCAGAAAAGGAATTATCAAACCAAACATCTTCACCATCTTCCCTTTTATCAAAAACAATTCTTGGCCAGGATTAAGAACAACCACAGAACTTTTGCTCCACCACCCTCTGCCCTTGAGAAAAACAGTAGATTCTGTAAATGTTTCCACTTCAAAGGGCATACTAAACTTAGACATACCTTTTGGTGTATGAGAGGGATTAACAATCCTAACCCAATCACCAACGTTCACAACTTTGCTCTTACAATGATGAAAACCATCATGATATGACTTTCCTGACATTCGTGCAGAAGTTATATTATCTCTAGCTTTAGAGATAGAAGATTCAAAACTTTCTGTCAAATTGCTCTTATTTTTAAGTTGAGGCAAAAACAAAGATCTAGCTTGCCTGCCTCTCATTAGACAGAAAGGAGAAACTCCTGTACAAGAGTTAGGAGTCAGATGATAACTCCATACTTTGTCTTTCAAAAAGTCAAAACCATCCAAATTACTCTCCAAAGCAGCTTGAATCCCCTCTTTAAAAAATCTGTTGGCCCTTTCGACCTGACCATTGGAACGAGGACTATAAAGAGGAGCCCTTTTTAGCAGACACTCCAAACTTTTTGAGAAACATTTCCATTTTGTTTGAAATGAACTGAACACCATTGTCAGACTTAATGGAAACAGGTGCCCCTTCAATCCTGAAAACATTGTCCAGGAAACTAATAACCACATCAGTACTAGGATTCTCCACAAAAGAATAATGTAACCATTTCGAAAAATCATCAATGAGAACAATTAAAAATCTTTTTTCTCTGCCAAGACAATCATAAGGTCCTGAAAAGTCAATAGACAGCTTTTCCCACTGACCTGTAGGAGCTTCACAAATAGACAATGGTTCAGTTGAAACCTTCCAGTGCTTGTCAGACTTAACACACACCGCACAGTTATTGATAAACTTCTCAACAGAGGCATCCAAACCCGGCCACCAATAATGACTCTTAAGTTACCTCTTAGTACCTGAAACACCAGGATGCCCTGAATGTGCTAATTTGATAATCTTCTCTCTGAGACTCCCTGGTGGAACAAACAAATCATTCCTCAATAAAATTCCATTTTCAATAGATAATTCATTCGCCACTTGTGCAAAACTTCTCAATGATGACTCAAGATTTTTAACAGAGGGCCATCCATTAACAACATAAGATTTGACTTTAACTAACAAATTATCTTTACCAACATGATCATTCCATTCTTTCTCATCAATGCCAAAATTGCTGGACTCTACAGCATCCAAAGTAGCCACTACACACGCTTGTTGATCCATGACCTCATCACAAGAATCACCAATTGGAGGTAACCTAGACAAGCAGTCTGCAGCAAAATGTTTCCACCTGGAATATGCTGAATCTCAAAGTTAAACTCCTGCAGTCTCGCTATTAACCGAACCAATCTAGAAGATGCCCTACCACTCCTCACGCCATCCATCATATAAACCAAATCCATAAAGGGCATAGCCGGCTGCCACGATGTTACGTCCAGGCTTATGGTCCGTCACCAAAACAAAAGGCCTACCCCACAAAAAATTCTTTAACTTCTCCACAGCCCACACACAGGCTAAAGCCTCCTTCTCGATTGTACTATAATTAACTTCAGCACCCCTAATTGCTCTTGAGATGAACGAAATAACTCTTTCCTTGCCATTAACCATCTGCGTGAAAACAGCCCCCAATCCAACCGTGCTTGCATCCACAGTTACAAAAGACTTCCCTTCTGGATCAAAAGTTTTAAGACCCGTAGCACTAGCAATAAGCTTAATCACACACTGAAAAGCTGAATCATGAACATCAGTCCAAACAAATCTCGAACCTTTTTTAAGTAGTTGTCTGAGTGGTTCAACAACCAAAGCATACCCTTTCACAAACTTCGCATAGTATTCACTTAACCCAAGAAAAGAGCGTAAAGCATCCTTGTCCTGAGGCTTGCTAGCGTTTTCAAGGTTGCTAATGATATCTTTTTTAGGAAAAATCCCTTCCTGAGTTATTTTATGGCCTATATAGTCAATTTCTTTAACTAAGAATCTCCACTTTTTCTTGCTCACCGTCATGCCTTTGCTGCTTAAGGTCTTCAAAACTTTTTCCAGAGTGACATTATGCTCATCAATAGACTTAGCAAAGATTAAAATGTCGTCTTGAAAAGACTGGACACCTTTAGCTCCACTAAACAAATTTTCAATTAACTTTTGGAAAACACTGGCAGCAGATGCCAGGCCAAAAGGCATCCTCAAAAATCTAAATAACCCAAACGGAGTTATAAACGCCGTCAGATCTTTAGAGTCTTGATCCAAAGTAACCTGATGGTATGCTGCCTTCAAATCAATAATTGAAAACAAATTCGCTCCATTGACAGCAGCCAACATTTCTTGTATTCTTGGCAAAGGATAAGTTTCCACTACAATGTTTTTGTTGAGAGATCGAAGATCTACACACAATCTAATTTCTTGATTCTTCTTAAGGGCAATAACGGTAGCCGAAACCCATTCTGAGCTATCAGTAGGTTCTATGATACCTTGAGAACAGAGACCATCCAAATGTGATTTGAGCTTGTCCCTCACACCCAAAGGTACCATACGAACTTTGTGTTGTACAGGTAAAGCTCCTTTTTTAAGTTTAATCTTGTGTGAAAAACCTTTGACCTCACCCACAACATCTTCAAAAACATTCTTATACTTATTCAGAATGGAAGATAGAGGATATTCCAAAGAAACATTGTTAACAGGCATTTCTCTCAACTGAATGGGATGATCTGATCCTGGGCATAAATTAATGCCAAGTTTACCTAGATCATACCACCCAACAATATTTTTTCCATCAATTGCAACTTAAATTTTGGTAAATATGACACGAGTCTCAAATTTTTACGAATCCTCGAAGAAACCTAACATTTTGATGTCAAATCTGCCAAAAGCTTTAGGATTGATATCGGATTTAGCAAGTTTGACACCTTTCCATTTTTCATAAAAGAACACATCTGATAAGATAGTCACCGGCGAACCAGAATCAGCCATAGCTTCAAAGGCAACCTTACCGACATGAACTATCCCTAAAGGAGCTTTGAAAGGAAGAGAAATACTATTTATGTGACTATCAAAGGAATCATCATAAATAGTGATGATTAAATTTTCCAAATCATCATTAACGTAAGAATCACTACTAACTGTGGAATTAGACTTACCACCTTTCCTTTGAATCCTACATGAAGATGTAAGATGGCCAATTTTACCACATTTAGTACACTTTTTTTTAAGTGCAGGACAATCTGGACAGTTCGCCAAATGTGTTTTTGACCCATACCTAAAACAACTTAACACTTTATTAGTTTGAAAATTACCCCTACTATGCATTTGAACAGCACAAGCAGAGGTGTCATTAGCATTCTTGTTTTCATTAGCAGCAATGACCTTAGATGACTCAATTGATCTTTCAATCCCTTTGGCCAATTCAATTACTTCTGCCAGAGTAGGATTACGACAAGCTAAGAGTCGTTCTTGCACTTTTGTAGCTCCACAATTAAACACAAATTGATCCCTTAACACTGTATCAACATAGGCACCAAAATCGCAGTTTGCAGCTAAAACTCTTAGAGCTGCTACATAATCCTCAACAGATTCATCAGCGGACTGTTTACTCTTATGAAAAGAATGCCTTTCAATCATGACATTAGGTTCATCTTCAAAGTGTTTTTCAAGTCTAGCAACAGCTTCAACAAAAACATTCCACCCATCACCTCCTTCAATTGGTGGCGCAATAGGTATAAGGTTCTTGAAAATTTCTATAGCAGCTGTGCCTAAATAACTGAAAAGAATTGCTTTTTTTCTTGCAGCAGAAAATCCAGTACCATCAATGGCAGCTATGTAATTATCAAAAGTCTCAAACCATTTCTTCCACCTTAATTTCGGTTTTCCTGGAATTTCCAAAAAGATGGAGGGTTGATTACAAATCTGAGATGTAGCCATTATAATGATCTAAAACAATAAATCTCTAATAACTTTTAAAACATGTGCAGAGTAAAGTTAAATCAAAATGTGACATGCACTTCAAAATAAACAGTGTGCATATCACTGAAGAAAGCAGGATGTTCACCAAACGAGTAGAACACAAAAGGAAAACATCAAATGAGTTTTAAAAATGTGAAAATCAATGAAGCATATAAACTTAAAATTGTGTGCAGATCACAGTAGTAATAAGACTGCAACATGCACTTCTCAAAATAATAAAGTGTGCACATCACTGAAGTAAACAGATTGAAGAAGATCTCCAGCTTACTACACCTTCAATTGCCGATATATTTATTTTAAGTAATAGTGAGCGAATCACTGAATTCGCAGGTAATGCTCTGTGAAAATGACACTAAAAACACAGCAAATCGCCGCTTGAAAGACGTTGTAAATCAAACGCCACACTGCTCAACAATCGCCGACGCTGTCATTACAGAACAGCTGGCCGTCTGAAAAGCACTCCCAAAATGGCCGCGACGTTGCGTGTTACCAAGCGCTGCGTTCCAGATCAGCGATGCGTTTCAGGAGTCCGTTGTTAATCACAGACGTCACCACACTGGAAATGCGCAGGAGCGCGAGCAGACCAACTGCCGTAGAGACGCTTCAATGACTTGCGACTCGAAATCCTCACAAAGCATGAAAATCACAGTACCTTGGAAGCCACAAGAAAGCACCGTCAACAGCTCTCATCAGATTGCACAAGAAAAAGATTGCACCGTAGGTCCGTTTCTTTTTTAAATAAAAATCGATAAAATTTTGAAAGACGCTAAGCAAAACAGTGGGTCCATAAATTATTAAATAAACCTCGTCGCCAATGTAAAGAGGAGGCAGTAAAAGTTTTAAATTAGGATTTATTTAAGTTAAATCCAAGGACCCACTGGAGCACAAACCAAAGCGTCTAGATCAGATCAGCTCCAACCGCTTCTCTGATCTAGAACTCAGGTTCACTACAACATTCCCCATTACATGCGTAACATTCTACAATACATATGACAGTTCCATTAATGACATCAGTAACAATGCAAGAAAGAAAAGAAGAATGTTACCACAAACTGCACCTTAGTGCTGTTCGGATGATAGTTTGTTATGGATTGTCCCTACAAGAGGGTCCTCCAATAGGGTTATGTTATTTGAGCCTCATCCTCTGCATATTTGTAACGCTAGTTAAAGGGGCCATCTAATATAAAAAAATAAAAAAAGATAGTTGTGTTTACCTAGGGCTGCATTGCTAACAATCGCCAACAATTAGCATTCCAGAATGTTCCATTGTTTGATGATGTCAACTTGGGTTTTGAGAAATTCTTTGACATCATTCACTGCATGGCCCCTTCAAGTGGCATCCAGTGACTGGTGCCACAAGAAGACTCAAAACCCAAGAAGACGTATTTAAAGGTACTGTCTGGAATATCTAACTGGGTCAATAGAACTGTTTTTCTGCACTGGATGGTCCTTGTAAGTTAATCTGTCCTAAGGGCTCAAGTTTTCGATATTTTGATGTGTAAAGTCTAGCACTGATGTACCTCCAGTGGGTCCAGTAAAAGTGTGAGTTCTTCATTAGAGCACAACCATTGCTACTTGTTAGACCTGTCGCCCATAGGGATGTCTTTCCCCAAACCTTTTGCCTTCACTCCTCCTATTTTTGATGTTCTCATTTTCATTGCCCTTAAGACTCTGTGCACTTTATCACTGCTAACCAGTGCTAATGTACTCGTGCTCTCTACTCTAAACATGGCAGAATTGGTTCATAGTCAAATGGCACCTTTAATTTACTTCTAAGTCCCTAGTAAAGTGGTACTCCATGTACCCAGTCCCTGTAAATTAAATGCTACTAGTGGGCCTGCACCACTGATTGTGCCACTCACTCAAGTAGCCATGTAAAACATGTTTCAGGCCTGCCTTTGCCTGTGTTTGCAGTTTTAAATTGTCACTTCGACCTGGTAAAATAAACCTTTTGCCAGGCCCAAACCTTCATTTTTGATATATACATGTCACCCCTAGGGTGGGCCCGAGCAGTCCAGAAGGCTGGGTGCAGTGTAGTTACAAATTTGGAAATGCACTTTAAGTTTTACATGCCCTAGTGGTGAAAAATTCCTACATTAATTTTTCACTACTGTAAGGCCTTCCTCTCTCATAGGATAATAATTGTACTGTGTTACAATTATTAAGTGGTAATTTTCAATTTGGTGCGGGTAGACAGGCCGAGTTTGGTGTCTAAAGAATTGTAATTAAAAGCCCCCTTTAATGGTAAAGTCAGATTTTAAGTCACAATTCTGAAAATGACGCTTTTAGAAACGTATAACTTTCTTGTTCTAACCATTTGGTACCTGTATCCTATTCCTGGGTCCCATGACTGGTGTAGTTGGCAGTTGGCCTGCTCCCAGACATTGAGACGAAGGGAAAATAGGTGCTAGCAGGAAGGGCCACTATGGTTTGCACATCACAAATGCCCTGTCTGAACACCTTCACATAGGGTTTGTCACTAGTCTTTGTGACCTCCAACAAGCTGGAGCCAGGACAGGGAGGCAGGGGTGCCTGACACCTCTGGGGGAGGGCGCCTCTAGAAACATCTCCTATTTCAAAGAGGGTACCATGTATAAATATTGGACCTTAGACTCCAACTCTTGAGTACACATCTTGACCTGTGGAAGACTCAGAAGAAGGACTGCTGTGCTGCTTTGCTACAGGAAGCCACTCTGAAGCCCTGCTATCCTCCTGCCTGAGTGAGAAGGACTGGATCTGTAACTTGAATCAAGGACTACCTGAGAGACTCTAAGGGCTATCAGAAGCCACAGCTGTAAGTTCGGCCCTCCCAAGTATTACCACCCCAGTCCTGCACCCTTGGAAGTGGGTCTGAAGGTGCTTAGGAAGCACCGACACATCAAGTCCCAGAAACTCTGCATTGGAGCCGCTGTGAGGCGCATCGTCTCACTAACCTCCACATTGGGACTGCTACACAACCCATCCCTAATGCAAGATTCGTATTGCAGCCTGCAACCTCCTCAGAACCTCTGCTTCACTACGCATCCTTGAAGCTGGTCTTTGCATCACAAGCCCCTCATCGACAGCATCCTCGATGATGATGCAGGATTCCACATTGGGAGCCCAACAACTTTTTTGGAACCAGCCAGTGTGCAACACATCTTCTACACAGGACTTCAAATCGCTAGCCCCTCGTAGACAGCCTCCTCGATGATGGCACAGGTCATCACATTGCAGTATCGCAGCTTCCTGGAACTGTTGCTGAATTACGCATCTCCTCTCCAGAATCTTGCACCACCTTGACTTTGCCATGCATCCTCGCCGTAGGACTCCACATCACTCCGCAACCAGGATTTAAGGTACTGTATTCATAGGTCCTACCTGGGTCCCACGCTCCATTGTGGTCGGCCTGAACTTGTCACCTTGTCCCAGTCCAGTGCCACCAGGTAACCACAGTTGGCACTTTGTGCTTTTGGTGCAATTTGCACTTAAAAACCTAAAATTGCATATCTTGGGTTCTACTGATTAAAGTTTTGTCATTTTTGTCTTAAATTACTTATTCAACTTTACTCTATTTTTCTAACTTGGTATGGGATATTTTTGTGTTGTGCTTCATTATATTACTGTTTGAAGTGCTGCATAAATACTTTACAATTTGCCTCTAAGTGCTACATAAATGCTTTACACATCACCTCTAAGTTAAGCCTGATGCTTTGTGTCAAACTACCACAGGGTTGAGCAGAGGCTAATTTGGGATTTGCTTGTGACCCTGACAGGGAATGTGGTTGCTGCTTGATTAGGGGTTCAACCCCCTCCACCAGTAACTCAATTTCTTAAGCTAGTGCATAAAAGGGGCCCAACAGTCCAATGGCTAGTCACCCTTAGGTTAATGATAGTGTTCAGTGATAAGATTGCGAGTCTCCTGTGCTAATTGATTCCCCTAATATGTCCCATGGTAACACACCTGCAACATACTAATGCCTTCTGCCTACTGTTGACCCCAGGAGCCATGAGCTTTTCACCAGTTACCTCATTTGGCAGAGGCTGTGACTCCATCTATCTCAAAATTTCCACCACCCTCTGCTTCAAAATATAAAAATGTTGTCCATGGCACTAGTGAAATTGGTGTGGCCGTCTGTGTGAGCAAGTAAATGCAGATATCAGGGACTTGTGGCTGTAGTTTTTTGTTTCCTCACTGGTCTCAACAATGTGTATATTTGGAGGAGCAGTAACTCTGCTTTTTAATGATGTATTCCAGAGAGTTTGAATGAATCACCAAAGGACTCAACTGAATTAGATGTATTTCAGAATAAGTTACGGTCACTTTCTATCAAAAATATTGTGGAAATAAAAATCTTGAAAAGAGGTTGTAATGTAAAATCTTGATGATGACAAAGGAACCACATGTGACTTCACTCACTCACAGTGGAACATAGGAATAGAGCTACAGGACAGAAGTGTGCTGACAAGTGTGATAATATATCTATTTTTCTTTTTGAATTAACAGAACTCACTGAACACAACTTTATTTGTAAACCTGTTGGATGACCAAATCCCAGAAGAGAGGGAGGAATACAGTATAGTGCTTTACAACGTCATAACACAAGGTAATTGAGAAACATTTAAAACCAGCTCATAAATGCATATCCAACAAATTATGCAAATGATTTTTATTCTGCAGGGTTCATGTAAGATTCTTCTGCTGTATATCTTATTATTATTATTATACTTGTGGGCATGTTTGAGGTTGTACTCTACCTATGTAATTTTGGATCACTCTAAGCAGCTGAGTGACAAATACTGAGAGGCACACAGCACACATTTGCACCTTGAAATCCTGCCTAATCACCTACAGTAAAAAAACTCCTTGATCCTCAATGGTGACCTGTGACTTGAGCCGGTGCAGGGTGGTGTAGTACTGGGAACAGGAGTGGTCCAGCGTTTTCTGAGTCCACTTGCTTACTATTGATCCTCCGATGGTCCTTTTATATCCATCTGAGAAGTGATGGGAGTTAGCATTAATAGTTAATCAAATTTCATTTAACAATGCAATCAATTTGGCTTGAGTTCAAAAGGTTTATTACAAGTTAATAATCAAATTCAAATAAACACCTCTTACCACTATGCTGTAAAGATACAGAATGACAGCTAGAATCCCCAGATGCTGAACAACAGCATCAGAATCTGAAGCTCAGAGACTAATGAAGGGTTCTCTCTCCTAAACATTAGTAGTATTGAATTTCAAAGTCCAAAGCAAGGAAACTCCATAAAGGAAGTCAGGTCATGATGGAAAGGAAGCATTAGCATCTCAGAAGCTTGGTCAAGAGTCTTCTATGGGTGAAGAACAAGTGTCAGCCTAGGCCACACTTAAGCAAAAATCAGAAAAAGCATTAAGGCATAAAATCTCTAAAAGTCCATTAAGCTAGCGATAACTCAAGAATGGAGGGAATCTAGGAAATGTGTCTGCAAAGAATCTGCAAAGTGTCAGTGAGGATCAGAAAGGGATCTGAATAAAGTCCTTGGGGAACTGTATATTATAACGTGCAAAGTCAATTGGGCGATACCCCCCTTCATCACACCATCAGGGGTCCATTGTAATCCATGAATAATCACGTTACAGACTACAACATTGCTGGTTTGACCCACCCACTGGACATGGGAATTACATTTTTCCCTCAAACACATGTAGGTTGTAACCTTTGGACAATAGTTCAGTCAGTTAGAGCTCTGTTTCTCCATGTACCTTTGTCAAGTTCCTATTCTCAGGCTCCTGTTCCTCCTATCTCTAGAACAGTAAGATATCTGTCCCAAACTAACAATGCATGTGAATACCTTCAAGAAAGGTTGAGTTAGTAGACAAATGAAATCAGCATTATGCAGCATGGTAAAAAACAGGCCAACTTTGGACAAGTTAAACATTAACGTCAACGGTGCACATTTAATATGTTTGTGAACATTTAAACACAAATTAATATACATTTTAATGCATTAGGTCTCAGACTACATGAAATATTCAATAAGACATCACAATATTACATTGTAAGTATAAGTGAGAACATATTTTAATCAAATATACGGAATTTGATTAATTAAGACAAAACAATTATGCGAGTAAGATCTCTAACCCTATGTTAGAAATGGGATTTCTGGTTGGCTAAGGCTTGCGCCAAAGCCAGACAGAAACCACCACCCTAGTCAGGGCAAGGGAGTCACGCACCAAGATAACCCATGCACACCCCCTTGGTAGCTTGGCACGAGCAGTCAGGCCTATCTCGGAGGCGATGTGTAAAGCGTTTGCGCGCGCACCCAGCAACAACACCCAAGGCCCACCACAAAGGAAACTCCACACAAGGTTATATATGAAAATAGACTTTGTATTATACCAAACACATTAGATAATAAACACACATTTTACAAGGTGCCATAGGCACAGGCAGAATTTACAGGGATGTATATGGGACAGGGCCACGTGGACCACTGTCAGCAATAAGCACTTGGTAGAACTAGCACTTATAACATAGACCATCTAATAACTGTAGCACCAAATAGCAAATGTAGAACACAACCAGTAACCACTGGTAACAGGTAAGTACCACCTACGCAACCCTAACCACCTTAGGAAAATATCAGGCAGGGAACCATGAACTCACTAGCATCACTGTACTAGGCCAAACAACCTCCTAAGCATCACATACATTGAGAGGTATAAAACATTACACATGATGCAGAAATCACATTAGGCAGGTACTCACAAATTGCGCAAGATCACATAGAGCATAAACATATGTACCCCATGCAAGGGCACAACACAGAACTGTCCCCAGGCCAACTGGCCTCTCAGGGATTTACACGCCCTCTGTCCAGTAAAGTCAGGGCAGGCTGCCAAAAGAAGAAATGCGCAAGAGTTCCCCGCCTAAACGTAGCAGCTGCCTACTAAGTGCTGGGCAGCTGAATCACCAATGGGGCCAAACACACGTAGACGCCTCGTGGGCTCGAGGCCTGAACAACTGGGCCCTTGAGAGCTTCGGGGGCTCTAGAAACAAAATGGGGCCTTCGGTGGAGTCCCTCTCGGGGGACTCAAAATAGACAAATGCCCCTGGAGCCCTCGTGGGCTCTTGAAACAATGCTGCCCCTTGTTGGACGCCCTCCCTGGGGGACTCGAAATCACAGGATGCCCCCTTAGCCTCTCGTGGACTCGACAGAAATGCTCCCATTCGGTGGAGTCCCGCTCGGGGGACTCGAAACCACCACAATGCCTCAGAGCCTCTCGGAGGATCTAAACAACTGCCCCCTTAGTGGGAGCGGCCCTCTGGCAGGTGGGGCCGCTCGGGTTTGCAGGCATCGGTCCTGCGCTTCACCCTTGCTCCCCCTGTCAACCTCACTCACCGGTGAGACTGCGGGGCTCCTCTGGTGGCCTCACGGGGGCCGCGGGGAGGCTCTCCTCCGCTGGGTCTTCTCGCTGGCAGCTTCAGTAGGAGAGCTGGGAGGCGGCGAGGGCAGGCACCAGCTACGTGCCTCTAGCCCCCGCTCCGCTTCTCCCCCTTGATTCCTCCAGTCTCTGTGTCCAGCGGGGCTCTCCCTTCCAGGCAGGAGCCCCAGGATTCCTCCAACGATGCCGGTAACCACGGGGCTCTTCCTCACTCCTGGGAACCCCGTGGGAGGCGCCGGCTGCGGGCTTCTTCTCTCTCCTTACCTCACCGGAGAGCGGGGTGGGCTCCCGTCAGCTTCCAGTTTTGGACAGAAGCACTTCCGGGTCGTCGCAGGCAGCGCGGCGGCCCGGAGGGGGGGGGGAGAGAACGACTCGCGGCGGCAATCCGGGGTAGGCTCGCGGTGAACTAAATAAATAAAACAAGGTGGGCACGTGTTCTGGAATCGGCAAAATGCGGCGTGGCAGCCACGAAACAAAAGCGGCCCAACGCGGGGTCAAATGGGGGGCGGGCACCTGCTTCTTCAATGGGCAAGAGGCCCATAAAACAGCGCTCCCCTAGGGAACCAAGCGCTTGAAATAATTAAAAGAAAAATCGCTCCCAGGTGCTTTAGAGAAAATTAAGCTCTCCCAGGCGCTGGAGGGAAACACAGCCACAAGTCCAGGCAAAGTCCTGTAGGACGGTAGGCAAGGGGGGCAAGGCTGGGCCCAGGATCCAGCTCACAGGGCCCTCCAGGTAGGGAGGCAGTCCCTAGTGGCGGTATCCTCCTGGTGCCCAGCAGTGGCAGGCCTCCCTCTTCAGGTCAGGAACAGATAACCTTTTGCAAGGGGACACAGCCCCTTTTTATACATAGAAATCCTTTGTCTGGCTTCAGGGTGAGGGGAAAAACCAGTCGCAGCTGGTTTTGGAGCACTCTGTTGTGCTCTGCCACTCTTCCTATTCACTAGTCAGGCTAGGGTCATCAGACACACCACAGGGGGCGGAGCCAGCATTGTGTGGGGAAAGCCCAGCCCTATTCAGGTCTCAGGTGCACCTCTCCCTCACATCACTCATGCAGATCTCCCATTCACCACTGGGGCAGACCCTTCCTGAATCATGGAGCCAGGCTCACCAGCCAGCTCCAGCCAATCATAAGCCAGACAGCCAATTCACATAAATTACTCAAACATGCCAACTTCTAGAAGTGGCACTTCCACACTAGACACAATCACGCCGCACACATCATCGCGCAGCACTTAATCACACAAGTCCGCACATACCAATCTCGAGCTTGCACTCCCCACGCTTCAGGAACTAACATGGACACATACATTCGCTATGAATTCCTATGGGAGGGCAGGCCAACCTCACTACACGCACTCACTTTACCCTGGGATACAGTGGTAAAGTGCGCAGAAGCAAGAAATAACTAACACCAAGTCTCAATTAAAAAGCAAAACGTTTAGTGGTGAACCGGCCAGAAGGGCCAAGTCCAACACCCTACAGTAATGGTATTCTTTAATAAATGTCAAGTACAACACTTACATCAATTCTTTAAACCATACATGAATCATGTGCTAAGTACATTTTCATACCATTTGTTTCTTAAGTGTATGTGACATTTGTGACATATAAAGGGTGGGCAATCTTTGCACCAATCCCCCCTCTGTTGGTGAATCAAGCCATCACTTCAATCTCTTATTAGATGGACAAATCACAATTTTGTGTTTTTCATCATCTTTCTTCTGCAATCCTTCTGAAATTCTATATCGTCATTGTATCTGCTCTCTCTAGCTTCCAGTTCCATATCTGTTCTCTTTCTCTTTACTCCCTTCTTTCCTTGGTCACATTTGTATACTTTATAGATCGCAATCAGGAATATTTCACAAAGAGCAATTATCACTTATGGTTTAAGGATGCTTCCAGCGATTCCACTCCCTAGGTTCCAGACCATCGGCCTATAGCGGCAAATCCATTTTCTGTTGATTTCCAAGCACCTGTTGCTGATCACCCTTTCAAATCTTTCTTCAGGTCAGTAAAGTTGCTAATGTATTTCTTCAGGTCGTTACCCGTGTCTGGAATTTAAGTACAGCATTGTTGGACTACTAACTTCTGGCATACTCAGCCCTCTTTTGCGAGAAAGACGTATAAAGCCAGTCAATTCTGCAAAACCATTGATCTGATGGCGACTATTTCTGTATCTATAACTAAGATTCCTCCAGCTGTACTAGTAGATAGTTTATCTACTACAGTAGAAAGCTTTCTAATCTTGTGTGAGTCGAGTATCAGTCCTACAGATTAATTAAAAGCTCCAAAAATGTCTCCCACAATTTTACCAGCACTAGCACCTGTTTCTGTCCTTCCATGTTGCTCCCATGTCAGATCATGAATTTGTATCATATGATAAATTTTTGGAAAACTATTCCCATGTAACATATTCCATGCCATTTCTTGGTTAACCTGTAAAATGCACTTTTCCCACAAATATAATAAACTCCAGGAAAACCAGAATCTCCTCCAGCCAAATATAAACACCAGTTTCCTTGAACCTCAAATGTATAGTCACATTCACTAGTCTCTACGAAATTTGTATTGGTTGTGGATTATAACACGTAGTGTCATGGAACACTATTACGGGAAACATTTTCCCCATGCTTTCTACTATAGTTTTTATTGTGGAGAATTTGTCAAATTGTCATGCTATCATGGGAAACGTTCTTCCCATGCTTTCTACTACCATGGGAAAAGTTCTTCCTATGCTTTTTGTATGTCTTTATGTCCTTTCTGGCTGCAATCTCTTCTGCAGTGCTTATACAGAGAGCATGCATGGGCTCGGTTCCCCTTAAAGGTGCAAATAGTATTCTGTTCATCTTGTTAGTTGGCTTCTAACATGGTTGCCTTGCTAACATGGATCGTTTATTCCCATGTTTGTTTTTTTAGCATGTAGTCACTTTACTTATCTGTCAGTCTTCCACAGGTTTTTTAAATTGAAAGCATGTTATTGCACACCTTCATTATTTAAAAGTTCAGTCTTTTTCTCCAGTTCTAGACCGGTTTTTGTTCTAGGTTAGACACTTTTATTGGTCTCTGTTCGCAGACCCTCCTCAGGGGATGGTATGCTTTGGTATTTGTTTTTAAAGTAAAGAATCTGTGGCTAGATATCTCTATCAGATGAACAAGACACTTACCTTCATTAACACATTATCTCGTAGAGTCAGGATCTAGTCGAAGATTCCTTATGCTCATCCCATTCTCCCCACTCTGCAAACTGAATTTTCTTTGGTCTCATTGATTTTTTTTATCAGACTTAAAATACTGATTTAGGTCCTCAGTGATTATTTGCTACTGAGTCCTCTTTGGGCTCAAGGATACAAGGATTTCCTTTTAAATACAAACAAAACAAAAAAATCACATACTGAATTATCACTTCAGTGATTATTTGAATCACAGGTATTTTTTTAGCACACTGTTTCAGTCAGCAGTTTCTCTATGTAGCTCCAAGTTTTGAGCACGGAAAATATTCACGTAAGAAACTGATGCCAGTGCGCCGGTGAGGAGGTTATATCAACTCCGTCAATTTTACATCACGCAATGACGTTGATACAGAGTCATGCGGCTCCCTCTTCCGACCCATTGACGTACTGTGGGAAACGTTTCCTTATCCAGTCTCTCTTCTGGTGGAGGATTCTAAAGTAAGGACTCTGCAGTTAGATCCTGTCTCTACCAGATAAGGTGTTCCCAAAGGTAAGTAGCTTGTTCGTCGGGTAAGCTTCAAACCACCATGAAAACACATCTGTAACACAAACTTTCAGCCATAAATGTGAATCTGGGAGTAAGCCCCGTTTGCCTAAAGAGGCGTACCATGGCATCCCTCCCTACAAGTGCAGGTCCATGATAATGTCTCACCGTTGGAAGTAACAAACTATCTGGCTGTACAGTTCTTCCATATCTTCAACCCCAAATGCCATCTTCAGCTCTTTTGACACAACCTGCTCTGACCCAACCTTGTTCAGCTTCAGCACTTCTTCCTGTAATCTCTTAACTTCCTCCCAAGTATCATCTGTAGACAACAACAGATTGCACTTTGTTACATCTGAATTTTCATTAACTTATTCCCCATTAAAGGTGCACAAATTCAGTGCACAGTACCTAGCTGACTTATCAGTATATCTGTTACCCACAGTCACATAGTCATTTCCTTGCCTATGTTTGGCACATTTCACCTCTGCAATTAGGGCAGGCAGCTGAAGCAAATGCATCATGCTTTCCCCATTACGGATTGGTAACCCCGAAGAGGTCATGAATCTGCTTTGCTCATGCACCACACCAAACCTGCACTGGCTATCAGTGACAATTATCACTCTCAGCTAGTTTGAAACACAGCATGCTCTAGTAAGAACAATCAATTATTCCACTTGTGCTGAAAACATTCACAGAAGCCAGGAAGCTTCAACCACACCTGAGACACTATATACTACATAGGCAGCTCTCAGGTTTCCTTCATGATCTCATAGGCAAGGGCCATCAGCAAACAGTACATAATCTGATTCAGATAGTGCCACATCTTGTATGTCAGGTCTGGGTTTGGTGCATACTTCAGTGACATCAAGACAATCATGTTCCACTTCTCCCTCAACACCCTAATTTCCAGGAAGGGTCAGTAATGTAGTGGGGTTCAGTACAGTATACCTTCTCAGTTAGATTTTCGACTCCAAGAGTGACTTGCTCATACTTGATAAGTTGACTGTTGGTGAGATGTTGTGTTCGAGTACAAGTTAACAGCACTTCAACTGAGTAGGGGACAAAACAGTCAAGGGGTGACCCAGAACAATGCTTTCGCACTGCTCAATGCTTATGCTAGTGGAGGCAACAGCTTTAGCACAGCCAGGTAAAGCTGCAGCTACTGTGACAAATGTGGCAGAAAAATAGGCAACTGGTATGCGAGCTTTGCCATGCATTTACGTTAGCTCTAAAAAATAGCAGCACTCTCTCTCAATGCAAACCAACTCAAAACATTTATCATAATCAAGCATTCCCAGTGCCTGGCTGCAGCAGAGACATTCTCTTAGCTCTGAGAAGGCATGTGTGCAGGTGTCAGTCCATGATAACGGATCTGACATGTCTTGTGTGTGTCAGCCTCTATAAAGACTTGGCCAGTAGGGAAAAGTTAAGAATCCACTGTGGACAGTAGCCCACTATTCCCAAGAACATTCTGAGTTCTCTCTCTATCATTTTCAGAATCACCAAGATTTTCTTACAGACACTTTATGTCCATTTTCAGCTAAGTGGTTTAAGAGAGCAATTGTCTCTCGTTTGCAAGCCTCGTGTTCATTTGACGCTACCAATAGGTCGTCAATGTACTGCACTAGGACTGAGTGATAAGGCATCACTAAGACTATAGATTATTTTTGAGTATCTAAAGATGTATGTACTCTTCATATATCTTTGTGGGACTTGGCACTGTGCCAAAACACGGCTGCCGAAAAGGAAAGTGGAGAGGAACTGGCTAACCTCATGCAATGGTATAGAGAAAAAGGCTTGGCATAAATCAATGACCCACTCCGCCTCACATGGAATATGAAACAAAATCACAGCTGGATTCAGTGCCACAGGACAACAAGGAACAACTATAGAATTTACCTTTCACAGGTCCTGAACAATGTGGTACTTGCCATTGGGTTCCTGCAAACCCATGCTAGGCGAGTTGCATGGACTTCTCATAATCTTTCAGAATGCCTTGCTCAATCATTGAGTCAATCACAGGAGTAACCCAGCAACAGTTTCAGGGATCAGACTATACTGGGAGTTTCTTGGGTACTTAGTATTTGGCTTCACGGTAATGCGAACTAGTTCAACACTTTTGATAAGTCCGATATCTTTACAAGAAAAGCCCCAGACTCCAGATAGCACTATGTATCTCAATTCTGTGGGCAAATCGTCTGTTGTCAACATAGGGAACATTCCAATTCCTTATCTCTGTCCGAAACGTTTGAAGGCAACGTCCTCCCATGAGTCTAGGTTTCAATACCATCCGGGGTAAAATAAATGGAACAATTCAGTTTGTACAAATGATCCTCTCCAAGCAGATTTACAGGAATTGAATAACACACCACACATCGGTGATTGTTGTCGAAGGACCATATCTTAACAGGTACTGCTTCTGAAACTAGGCTAGTTATCTGCTTATTTGCAATTCCTGCAACTTGGATTCTTTCTCATGAGAGGGGTAGGTTGGGAATCTCAGCTGTTCTGCGAGTAAGGTGGGTAGCACCAGTGTCGACGAGGAATGAAACAGGATTTCCATTTACCTCACCAGACCACTCTGGTCTACCTCCAAAGTCGTGCCAAGTATGTAATCCTCCTCACCTCTCAGTCCCGGTCATTGCGACAGACCTGAGATGAATTAATCATCTGTCTGAAACAGGGAGTGCCATGATACATACCCTGACCCACAAAAAGATTAGTGTTTCCATTGGGAATTCGATTTGCATTGTATTTCATGACAGTAACATTTTGTTGTGGCATCAGGCTTGTGGAACCTGCACGACTTAAACTTGGGGCACATTGAGATTTTAAATTCTCTGTCTCTGCACCTACTGTGTCTGAACCATATTATTTCCCTGTGTTTGCACAAATCCACCATTCTGAACCTAGTTCACATTAACCATGTTACCAGAATTGAACCGACATTCGCTCTTCCAATGCCCTAAGCTGCAACAAATATGGCAGGGATTAATTTTCTTCAACATTTGCACATCAACAACTGCACTAGGATCAATCGCACACCACATCCTCTACCTTGCAGTTGGATCCCTTGCTTTTGAAACCCATAATTACCTTGCACCATCGGAGCTCCCTGCTGATGCACTTGCCACATGGCATTAGTATTCACAAGGAACTGTGGATTCTAACCTCTCTATGCAGGTTTCATCGGAGCTATCAGCAATTTTTCCTTCAGCTTCTTGTATGTAATCTCTAATTCATCACTACAATACTTTCTGTATTGCAGAATTTAATCAATGAGCTTGTTCTGCCAACATATCAAATGCTGCTGAATCATGGTACTAACCTTGAGCTTCAATCCTTACACGAACCTGTAAACAAAATGTTCCATATCCTTTGCCTCAATAGTCTCTGTCCCACTAAACTGTTTGAATGGCTGCAACTATCTCTCATAGTAAGAATTCATTGACTCTTTGGACTCTTGGGTCATTGTGTCAATCATGACCCAATCAATCTCTTTAGGAGAGATTTCGCTTTAAAAAAATGTAATCACCTGATTATACTTTTTCATTACCAATAATGACAACGCATGTGACTGAGGTTGTCTCATTGGGTCCACCTCGGGCCAGTCCACCGCAACATTGCATTCAGCACACAAATCACTTGGAACCACAATTTCAAATTTAAAAAAACAAATCTTTCCACAAAACGTTTTAAATCTTCACAAATCGATCAACCTGTCTGTACCATTCCACTGGGCTCTCTCTTGGGAAATCATTTGTTTATGGGCAATTTCAGGCCTGCTCCATGGTACATGAACATACCCGCCACCAGCTGCTTCTCTCATAGGAAGCATGTGTATGTCCTCCTCTCCCTCCTCTGTTACAGATGGAGGCATTTGCACCATAACCTTCTTTGGTTCCTTTTTTTTGACCATCAACTTTCCCATTTATCTAATTCACTCCATTTTCGAATGTAGCCAAAAATTACTTAATATGTACTCTCATACCTGTCATTAAAGCATAACCTGTAATATTTCTGCAAAACTTTAGATCTCCGTACATCAGTTCTGTGTCTCAGGGCTAATTCAGATAATCTCTCATGAGCCTGTTCTGAACGTCTGCTAATGTATTTACATAGGAACAGTGGTTCATCTTCCTGGTATGCATTCAGTTGTGACAAGTGAAGAGCCCCAATTATCATTTCGTCTAATTCTACTTTTAATTTAGCTACATGCATTGATCTTTCTCTCTCAGAAACCTGAGCATTCATTCCCCTTCTTCCGGGATTCCCACTACTTGCTGGGGTATCTATAAGTCTGAACCAGTCATCAAGTTTTCGTGTAGTAAGACTAGGCTGCTCTGCTGGGTATGAATAATAACTTTGCTGCTATACTTACCTCTACTTAGACTAGGTGTTGAGTTCAAAAGAGACATAACAGAAGTTGGTGTTCTCATAGGCATTTCTGTCCTTGGGATACTGTAATTTATCATTGGTGGGCGATTGGTGTTAGGCAAGAAAAATGGTGACGTCTCTGAGGAAATCTCCTTCCCAAGTCAAACCCTGATTGATTTTATGTATTGTCTGGACTTGCAGTTAATGGGCTATTCCCTTGGGTCAGAACTCTAGGAGCCTGAGGAATGGGTATTATTGTCGGGTCCACTGAATTATTTGCCATGGTACTCATTCCAGTAGGAACAGCCAAAGTATGGGTATTATTTCCTGCTACTCCAGGCTTATACAAAGGAACTACAGAACCATTTGTGACAGTAATTATCAAGGAGGTGGCTTCTTTTCATACCCTGTCCTCCTTCAATTCTCAATAATTCTCCGATTAAACGTCCCATACCAAGGATATTACAGCACACCATCTTTCTCAGTCATTTCGTACCATTGTGCAAGCCAAATACATGTGCAAAAGCCCTCTTCTACTACCACAGTATGACCTGGTGTACCTTCAGGTGGTGCCTCTATTCCCTTTCTAACAGGCACAGTCACGTCTCCCCTTATCATGCTTTCTAATGCTTTAAAGAATTTCATTTTTCAGTCTATAATATACAATATTCACAAATGACTTTTCGTTCAAACCAGGAAACTATTTTTCACCCCAAATTCTCAGTTCAGTGATCACAACCAATCACAGGGTGGTTCTCTTTCATGTATTCAGTGAATACCAGCGCAGCACTACACCAACCGACCTATGCCAGTGCGGCACACTGTGATGTGCCCTGACCTTCTGGCCTGGGACCCGCTCTCCCTCACTGCAGCTCCGCCTGGCCGTCTCCGCTGCTGACTGTGAAGAGCAGGGTTTGAGACCCCTCTCGACCAGCTCTCTGTGCCTGCTCTGCTTTGCCCTGATGTTTTTGATTTTTGTTTTGCCTTCTCTTAACTTTGTTAACTTTGTCGCCATCTCTTAATCTTGTATTGCCTTCTCTAATCTTTTTTTTGTCCTTTTCTGTTCTGTGCCCTCTCTTCACTTGCGCTTCTCCGGGCCAGCCCGACCACGTGGCCCCTCCCACTTGCTGCTTGCTGATTCCCACCCTTCCCTCCTCCCAGCTGCGCTTCCCCTTCCCCACCCCTATTTAATGGCGGCCGATGTGCGGCTGCGCCGCTTGCGCACCATAGGCGCACCAAAGGCAAGCCCGTCTACGCCCGTCCGCGACCAGCACCAGAAACCCTGGATCTCCGTCCATCCACCTTCCTCGGACTCAACCCGGAAGAAACAACAACTGTCAGTGGTCCTTCACCACCGCCCTCGCGGCCAACACTAACGATGCCCTAAAGAGCATCCTCCTCAACATCCGCTCCTTGCACAAGCATGCCGTAGAGCTCTGGAAATCTCCTGGATACCCTCTCACCCGATGTCGCCTTTTTCACAGATACCTGGACTAGCACCTTCCCAGTCCTGGACATCGCCATCCCAGAAGGATACAAGATCCAGAGGAAGTACTGCCCCAACCACCCAGGAGGGGGTCTTGCCATTGCACACAAAAAAAACCTCCACCTCGAGTGACTCCTTTCCCGCAGCCGAACACCTGCACTTCCAGATCTGAACCAGCCCCAACTCCACTCTCCGCTGCATCCTCACCTACAGACCCACAGTTCCTGAGCCTTTTTTGCCAACATCATCACCGACTTCATTGCCCCCAACGCCATCGCCCCCACTAACTAAACTCTCATCGGAGACCTCAACTTCCATCTCGCCAACCCCATCGACTCCAACACCACCACCCTCCTGGACAATCTCACCAACTTTAAACTAAAGCAACCAGTCACCATGCTGACCCACAAGGCAGGACACACCTTCGACCCATCTTCGCAGGAGGAAACAACATTCACACCACGCAACCTCCCTGGACGGACCACCACTGCGTACCATGTATGTGTATATCGTGGGATCTTAGACCAGAATGGACCCAATAACCACTTCAACTTCTCTGCATCAAACACCACATTCACACATCAACTTAAATCAGCTCTACACAACACCACACAGCCATTTCTAAATATTAGCATTGCACAGCCCAATCCTCAGCTGCTTCATGACATTTCTGAACTATCACAACTCCATCAAACCTTTGACCAGACCATGGCCTTTTGGGGTTTGGACTGAGCTTGGACAATTTCTGGAAAGGACACCCTAACTCCCGCATGTCAGTGGAAAACCTTCTGACGTTCTATCAGATTTGATCCAGCGTTTTCTGCGCCCACTTTCTTAACATTGGTCCTCCGATGGACATTTTATCAGTCTAAGAGGTGATGGGAGTTAGCATTAGCAGTCAATCAAATTTCAATTAACATTGCAACCCATTTGGCTACACAATGAGGACCAGGAATTGGCAGCCAAGTTCAAAAGGTCTGTTACAAGATAATAATCAAATTCAAATTAACAACTCTTAACACCATGCTGTAAAGATACAAAATAACAACTGGAATCCATAGGCACCAAAATAAATTAGGGCCAATAAGTATCAAACAAACAAGTAATTATGTGATGGCTATACAACAGCATCAGAATCGGATGCTAAGAGAATAATCTAGAACTCTCTCTCTTATACATTAGTAATATAGAATTTCAAAGTCCAGAGGATGATTTGGGAAAATTGGTACAAGCAAATCAGGGAAACTCCATAATGGAAGTCAAGTCAGAACAAAAAAGAATTCAATAGGAAAGTGTTAGCATCTCAGAAGCTCGGTCAAGAGTCTTTTATGAGTCAATAACAAGTGTAAGCTTAAGCCACACTTAAGCAAAATCAGAAAAAGCATTGGGCATAAAACTTCTCAAAGTCCATTATGCAAGGAAGGAATCAAGGAAAGGTGTCTGCAAAGTATCTGCAAAGGGTTGGTGATTATCAGAAAGGGATCTGTAAGGAATCTGTATAAAGTCCAAGAGGGACAGTATATTATAACATGCAAAGTTCATTGGCGGCACCCCCCACGATCACACCAGCAGGGACTGCAACATTGCTGGTTTGTTCCACACTAGATAAGGGAACAACATCTTTTCTTTTCGCGCGCAACCTGTAATCATTGAGTATACCAATAAATGTGTTGTAAATATCTTTGGAATTGTTTGGCGCTTCTAATTGTGTGGTCCTTCAATACATGTATTCTTAAAAGTAAATTGAGTGCATGTTTGAGAAAGGTCGCGGTGATATTGATTATCAGTGTTGGAGTATTCTACACAACACAGACTGAGTATATTTGAAATTCAATTGGTCAGGCCACCAGTCATCTGACCAGATGTCTGGAGCTTTCCCCGTTAAAATGATCTCCGTCTTCCCTGGATTTAATTGAAGGTAATTCACAGTCATTCAGTCTGAGATCAGCTTCATACTATTGGCAAAGTGTATATTTTCTAGCTCTGGACATTTCCCGATAGTGAACATAAGCTGAGTATCATCTGCGTATGAGATGATTTCAAAACCCAGCTGTTCCACAATCTGAGCCAGAGGAGCCATATATATATATATATATTACGGAGGGTAGAACTCAGACAAGAGCCCTGAGGGACCCCCTTCTCCAAGGGCATTTTGGCCGTGGAATAGGGACCTAAAGTGACCATTAGGTTCTCTCCGCCAAAAAGTGTTGTATCCATTTTAAGGCTGTTCCTTTGATACCGCAATCAGATAGTCTCTCCGCTAGCTTAGTGTGAGAGATGGTATCAAAAGCTGCGGAGAGATCTAAAAGAATCAGTATCGCAAAACCGCCCGAATCTATAGTCTGTCTTAATGAGTCGGTAACTGCTAGGACGGCAGTTTCTGTACTAAAGCCAGGGCAAAAGGCCGACTGTGAGGGATCCAGGATTTCGTTCTGTTCAATGATGCACATTAAATATGTGTGTGCACATTTAAGTTCAAATGAATATATGTTTATAACGCATTATGTCTCAGACTACATGAAATATTCGATATGTCATCATAATATCCAATGGTAAGTATAACTGAGAACAACATTTAAATCAAATATATGGAATATTAATGCACACATTACATAAATCAACTATTGTTTCCAGTAGGATTACATTCTACTTATATGCGAAAGTGTTTAATCATAGTTTCATTTTGTCAAATGTTATTCACGTGAAGTAGCACACACATTTAGAAAGTCACATTTCATCACTATGGTGAATACATTTTCTACTAAATTAAGGTTATTCTTTATTTGTCACAAATAAGACAAAACATTTATGTTAGTTTTCTAATCCTACAGTGAAGGCACTCTTTAATAAATGTCAAGTTCAACACTTACATTAATTTGCTAAATCATACATGAATCATGTGCTAAGTGCACTTTCATACCGTGTGTTTCATAAGTGTTTGTGGCATTTGTGATGCATAAAGGATGTGCAATCTTTGCGCTACATCAGGAACATGGAACAGCTCAGAGCCTGGAACAGAGCAGAGCCTGCTGCTTTAATGCAACTGTAGGATCTCTGCTCATGCCACTGCTGCATATCATCCGTGTGTTGGCTTCGGATGGCAGTGCTAAAGATAGGAATCCTTATTCCATTGGCTGTCAACCTCTACATTATGAAAATGTGTTTTAAGGAGCTGAAACTCAGGAATTCCTTGTATGGCGAATATTAATTTTACTTTAAAGGGGCAAATAAACTGAATGTTGCTGTGCTTATACTAGAAAAGCCATTGTGGATATTACACAGTAACATGAGTCATAAACTATATATATTGAACCTGTACTACCTTGAACGTTGCACAAGTGTTGTGGGGGAATGTAGATGTGAGATAGCATACCACTGTGAATGCACCAGACGATGCCATAAAGTCTGTTTGTTTGGATGCATGTGTATTGTTTATATGGGCATGCATTTATGTGAGCATTTTCAATTGGGGACAATCACCCACCCACATGTGTTGACTGAATGCGCGTATTGAATGACAGTTGATTTACACTTTTGCTAACTGAAATGCATGAACACTAAGTGATTCTTTTCCTTTACGTGTGCCCTAATTCGAATATTCTGCTTTTATTTTCATGAAATAGACACTAACAGAATTGAGAACATTTACATAAATGTGGGCATTTAGAAACAGAGTTCATATTTCGTTCAAATCTTATCTTCCTTGCATTTTTCAGCCCAGTGTTTATTTACGGTTGTTAAATGAAAATAAGCAAAAAGGTCTTTATTTTGTATTGGTCAAAGAAACAAATGCACCTGCTTTCAGCAGTACGTCTGCAGTTGACCTTACTGGGTGCTCTTAATTGTCACAATACCTTCAAGATGGAAAACCTAGACTATAATCTCTAGCCCATGGTTACTCCACAAAAGAACCGTTCATGTTGCAAAGACACTTAAAGTTTTTAATTTAACATTATAATTACACACGTGTGTTTAATTGTTTGTGTAGCACCAGCATATGCCTAGAAATCACTTTATAACACAAGTACATTTATACATAGGTTAGTTAAACCTATGAATTTCAGCTTCATGTGTTAGGAGCAGCTGGCATACCTGGACGTTGAGGATTTAGGGCCTAATTTAAATGTTGGCAGAGAGTTTACTCAGTGGCAACTGCACTTCGATGTATAGATGCGGGAGCTAATGTTTCTCTGCACCTAAACACACCTTCAATGGCATGATAGAGTAAGGCCGTCTGAGGTTTGGCCATGTATCTGCCCACCGTATTTAGATTGGGCGGACACATGGCCAGTTTTCACTGTCCGTCACCACCATGAAAAACTTGGTGGTAAGGGGCAGTGAAAACTTTTAAATGACCCGCACCCCATTCTAGAGTACTCCCATGTCGAAGGGGGTCATTGTTTTTGTTTTGTTTCTTTAATGAAAATAACACTTTGGGATTTTCTCTTTGACAATAAAAAAACATTTTGATGTACTGCTCCATCTTCTTGACAGAACCGTCTGTCAAACTTAAAAAGCATTTACAGGAACCGGTGTCACGTGGGTTCCTGTAAATGCAAGAGATGTCCACAGGGGCAGCGAACAACTCTAAATATGGCAGGCTGAGTACCCGTACTCTGGCGGGAGTAAAGTACTCCACCATGGCGATGGTAATTACTCTGTCTGCCTACATTTAAATTGGGCCCTTTGTTTTTAAGGTCCAGGTAGCACAGAAGGTTGGATGTATTTCACGGGGGGTTGACCTTCGAGAGAGCAGTCCGAGAAACAGTAATGTCAGGAAAGGAGAGGAAGGCCTCTTCTGCAAAGAGGCTTGTCTTCAAATGCCCTTGGAACTGTTGGACTTGGCCCTTTTTGCAGGGTCATCCCTAAACATTTTGCCTTTCTCCTACCTTTTTTTAATGACATGCTGTTGGTGGTTTTAGGACTCTGGGCACTTTAGGACTGCTGTCCAGTGTAAAGTGTGTGTGCTCTCTGTGTTGAATATGGTAAGATTGTTATACACCTGTTTGCCCTATTTAATTTACCTGTCAGTCCCATGTAAAGTGGTATCTCATATACCCAGGGCTGGTAAATTAAATGCTACTGGGTGGCTTGCAGCGCTGATTGCGCCACCCAAGAAAATAGCCTTTCAAACCTATCCCAGGCCTCTGCCAATGCAGGGCCTGTGCGCACAGTGTTACTGCAGTGTAGTGTCATGTCCGTGACCCCCCTTTTACTACATGTCAGTCACCCCTAAGGTAGGCCCTAGCTAGCCCTATGGGCAGGGTTCTTTGTAGGTAAAAGATAGGACATGTACCTTGAGTGTGTGACAAACAGACATTTTGGTTTATCAGTACTGTGGGGCTGCCCTCCCATAGGAATGCATTGGGGATTCCCTGATGAGTGTTTTAGTGGTATTCCTGATATGAGAGGCGCAGAGTCGTCAAGTTTGGTATATTTTAAATAGTGATAATAAAAGCTGCGCAATGGTGTGCACAGATTTATTATAACTATTTTTCGAAATGCCACTTTTAGAAGTTGGCATTCTGTGTGTTATGTGTCTGCCTGCCTGATGTCAGTTACATGTCCGGCTTTTGAGTGACAGGGGCTGGGAGGTGTGTGTGGCTCCAGGAGGGGCAGGGTGAGTCAGCACTAGGAGGAATGGGGCATCTGCATTTGGAGTAGTAGGAGGAGGAGTCCCCAGGGGGCACATTTGTTTTCAGAAGCCTCGGTGAGTTGGGCTGGGACTGCATCTGGTTGGTGCCTGGGATTTGCACCGAAAGAGCCGCGGTGAAGGGGGGCTCCCAAGATACTGGTAGTGCCCACTTTCGCACCAATCCCTACGTGTAGAGCAGCTACCCCGGGTGGCAGTGGGCCGCTGCCCCCCACCCCCACGAGAGTCCTAGCATCGGTGGCATTGGTTGAGGAGACCGAGTAAGTTGCACCCCCGCCTCTCCCTCACATTACGGCCATTTGTTCATGCTGTAACGGCAGCCAAGGGGCTAGCGGAAGCCTCGTGGAGGGCACAGATTGGAGAAAAGCCCTCACTTGAAAAGGGGCATCGTGGGGCGAGCCCAGGACGAGGCCCCCACTGGAGAGTGACCTGATTTGGGGGAACAACAACACTGAGGGCTAATATGCCTATTGGTGGACCGAGGTTCCCAATGGGTGCTCATTAAGGAGGGGACCCGGATATACACATAATGTGTTTATGCTTAGTGCCACTGAGGCTCACTGCTGCTTTAGGATCTATGCCTAATGTGGAGGCATACTGTGCTTAGGCCTAATGTGATACATAATGTGGTTGTGCCTAATGCTAATGCATAATGTGCTTTTTGCCTAATGTGGATGCCTCATGTGTCTTACGCCTAATGAGAAAGCATAATATGTTTATGCTTGTGATTTATGCATAATGTGGTCTATACCTAATGCTAATGTGATTTATTGCCTAATGTCATGCTATGATATTTTAGGATGGTGTCTAATGCTAATATGATAATGCTTTGGTCATTATGGTACCAGTAGTTACTGGTTGTGTTTTGCATTTACTTACCTGTTCTGATGGTTCTGACTGTGGCCCGGTTGGCCTGGTCTTGTATATAATCCCCTGTGAAAATTATCCAGTGCCAGTTGGCACAGTGTAAATGTGTGTTTATGTTTCTAATTGGTTTATGATAATACAAAGGCTATTTTCTATAAAACCTTGTGTGGAGTTCCTTTTGTGTTGTGCCTAGTGTGTTGCTGCTGTGTGTGTGTGTTGCGCAAACGCTTTACACATTGCCTCTGGGATAAACCTGACTGCTTGTTCCAAGCTACCAAGGGGGTGAGCAGGGGTTATCATCAGTGTGTAACTCCCTTGCCCGGACTAGTATGGTGGTTTCTGCCTGGCTTTGGCGCAAGACTTAGCCAACCAGAGATCCCATTTCTAACATGAACAATTTTAAACAAGTATAGAATTATCAAAATATATATAAATGAATACTAGATGACACTTCATTTTCTTTAAACCAGTACCGTGAATTTAAAAAAAGGCTTGAGTCTCTCTTTCGACATCTCATTTCTTTTAACTTTGTTCCCAATATTACCTTCATTGACGGGGAGACCCATAATTTATTTCTGCCCACCGACTGTCTCTGTTTGATTCCTTGTTCTGGCCAATACTCTCTTCATCCTCCACAATCCCAACTATCTTTCTGTTGTGTTGGTCTCTGCTTTATTCCATCTTCCTACCTCTGTAACATTTCCTGCCTCTTGCAGTGATTCTAGCAGAGGCAGCCACCAAAGGTGGCCTCACGGGCTGGTGCCATAATGGCCACGGGGAAATGGGAAAACCGGTTTGGGCAGCTTCAGGGCGTCCAACAACAAAGGGAGACTCTACCCCTCCCTGGGAAAGAGCATGGAAACACCTGGCCAATGGGTGGCCAGGTGACATTTTGACCCCCCCAATAGCGGATGCCACCACATGCCAGGAGGGGACAATGTGGAATATGAGCACCCCGCCACCCAGCACAGATCACTTTTGGAAGCTGGGGGCGATGCGCCGATCAACTTTCAAGAGGATGAACGACTTTTTAAGTTGATAACGTGATCTACGGTTCAAATTGACATCTTAAAATCTAAGCAGGATATTGAAAATAATTTTGTCCGAGGCAGCAGAGCGCTGCGTCGCCCCATCGGTGTTGGGAGAACTTGATCGGCACCTTAGCTGGGCGAATAGAGCCATCCCGGGGGCGTGAGGAGCCCAGCAACATTTCCTGCCTATTGCAGTGATTCTGCATCTTGCATTCAGTCCCTGCGCATACGACCTGTTGGCCTTAACGCAACCTGCAAGAACGCACTTCCACTGTCCACCTCTCAGCCCTTTTGTGATCTGCCTGTCATTCATTGCTCAGTCCACCCTTTCAGGCCTTTTGGTTGCTGAAATAACGTCATAAAAAGTATTATACTATTAGTAGGCATACTGTGGAACTGAATTTGTGAGGTAAGCTATTCTCATCATTAAATAATGATTAGGCGTTATATGTCACAGTGACACTTGATGAGTTGTAATTCCTAAATATCAGTAAACTGTTCGTCACGAGGTTTAGGAAAGAGAGTGCACTAGCATGGAACGGGGATGACTTTTGTATTGAGAACTTGAATGAATGTCTGACTTTCGCTATTCATTGTGTCATCAAATCACATCACATCACTCTTCATCGCATCGCACCACAACACGCAGCATGACATGATTTTACCTCAGTATCTTAACTACATTTAGAGCCATGAAAATATATGTAATAATGAACTGTGCCTTATTCACTTGATGTATTATAGCTTGAAACAGTTCAGTTCAATATTTTACACTGTTTTTGACTTTATTGCACATTTAATATGTTGAGCATGCACAATCAGATTGTTCTCAGCACACACCTCATAGTCATCAAGTGTGGCATTTACACCACCTATACCACTAGGAAAGATACACACGTGCTGTGTGCACGTGCACCGCTCTGTCACATGGCCACTGACAAAAGTATTATATGTGCACTTCTCCTGGGGTATTCAAAGGGGAAACAGGTATTTTTAGGAGGGGCTTGCTGGTTTCTATGAAGGTGTGGTAACTCCACAAATGCTTCCACCTTCATGGGCACTCTTTGTTTCAGGGGCAAGCATGTGCAGTCTGTCATGGTGCAGAGTCAGGGTAACTAGCCTTAACCAGAGTACGTGCCTCTGAATTCCGTAACCCCAGCCTTTCTTTGGGTGTGGGGAAGACAGCAAGCAGTTCATTACATCACTGACTGGGAGTGCTCCAAAAGGCCCGAGTGACTCACATTGCCTCTTTCCAAACCGTCTTAGTACTTGAGAGGTCTACAGTCTGTACTCCCTGTGGCTGGTCCATTGGCCTGGGTTTTGTTCCCTAATGGTAAATGCTTTTGGGCTTATGGGGTTCCCTGATCGTTTGGGGGAGATGATAATGCACACTAGGATATGCCTAATGTGAATGTTTGATTGCTTATGCAGAACCAGGGTTGCCGGTCATTAGGGAAGGTGCCTCTTGGCCACTTTTATTACCGGCACAAGCACAACAGATTACATCGAGAGTTTTTTGTGCATACTTTTTCAGAAATGTAAATATAGTGGAACTACTCATCTACATTTGTTTGATATGGCCAATGTACTTCTGCTGATTTTCCAACTCATGGCATTTTGTGTTCTAGGAGTACGTCTCACTGGAGCTGCTGTCCTGGACATCCAGGGATTTGAAGCAATATTGACAGTAGAAGCCAGTGATGAACCACACGGAATCCTGAGCTTTGCTCCTTCATCCAGGATTGTCCTAACACCGGAGGCCAACAAAACCATCCAGCTTTTTATTAATCGAGAATTTGGTTCCCTAGGTCTGTCTGAGAGCTGTTTTGAGAAGAGTAAAGAGTTAGCAGTACCTTAGATACATACATTCTTAAACATCAAAAAACATAATCCAATTGAACAGTTGACCGTGAACCCGCATTACATATTACTGCATGTGTACAGAGATGTGTAATTAATGTAGAAAAAAAGAGCACTGTTTTTAAATGGCATGAAGATCAGTCAGTACTCTCAAATTGTCTTTTAATCATCTGGCAAGCACCAAGCTATAGCCACAATAAGATCAATACATTTATTTTTATTGTTCAGAGTATCTAGCTTGCCTTTTGATAGGTGGCATTAGTCAGCTCTGGAGAGCTTTTCTATATCCATCCTCAGATGTAGATTGTTCAAAGCAACTTTAATTGGACCAAGCTGATCTCAGTGAAGCTGTAAGGAAACACACCTTAGACCTTTGTATTGGTAACCCCATTTCAATATGAGCTACGTGCCATCGCCGTGATTTGCCAAAAATATTATATGATCCTAGAAACCATGTTAAAATCTTTCTAGCATTATTTCTCTTCCAGGACGTCTTTATTTTTCCCAATTCTATGACGTTCTGGATAGATTGAGTTGTAAGTAATGAATGGTGTATATTTGACAAGTGCCACTATTCAGTTAATAACAACAATTATAATTCTCAACAACACACACGTGACCAGAGATCCAGATGTTGTGAGTGAGGTATTTCTTGGATACTATCAGAAAGGTAGACCCAGGCCCTCCATTATGTGAAATCCACCATTTACTGAGGAGAAAAAAGTAAAAGTAATAAAAATGCTCTATAATTACAAAGCTTAATGGTATAGGATCTCTGTGGACTTCTTTAGGATACTCCTCACAGACTTATTCAAACATCATTCAAAAGGGGTTCAGTGTTCCTCCACCATAGCATTCAGGGATATTAACAATATTTCTCAGACATATTAAATATACTATGGAACCACCCTCATGTAGTCCAAGAACCAGCCGCGGTCCATGCAGGTAACAGCTGTGGGCGGTGGGGCCGCATGGGGAGAATTTCGAGGGACGATGCGGAGGGGAAATTATTTATTTATTAATTTTCCCTCTGCATTGTCACTCGAAATCCCCCCTCACCCGGCCCCACCGCCCCTCCGCTATTACCTGCATGGACTGCGGCTGCCAAGAACACTATTAAATATGAGTTATCAGATATTGGCAAAACAGGATGGCTCCATTGGAGGATCATGTGATCCACCCTGATAAAAACAGGCAGGTTTATTTGTCTATGTCATCTGGCCATAAACACCATTTCCTGTTGAGGCACTAGGCTTAGTTTCGTTTTTTTGTGTTTTTTTTTTAACAAATTCCAATTGTAACCATCTTTCTTAGGCTCGTGACCATGTGCGCTGTGAGTTTTATATCTATTGGCGTCGTGAAAATGAACTTACCTTCTCAGCTTACAAGGTTAATGACTTCTCTGTGCCAGGGTTTGTGGACTCAGCTATCAATTCATTGCCTGGGTCATACACATTAACGGGAGGATGTGCAAGGGATGCCCATTTCTCCAATTCTTTTTGCTCGATTTATTGAACTTCCCGATGTATATTCAAAATATACTCTTTAATATGACAGGACTCTAAAAAGTAAATTTATATGCAGATGACCTTGCATTATTTCTGATGACAAATCAGATTTTGCCTTTACTGCTTTGGACAGGAAATGTATGCCTTAAGTGATACTGTAATAATATGGACTGATGATAACATAGAAGTGTATAGTTTACATTACCCCCTTATTGGAAAAGTTGAATCAATTTTTGTACACACTGTCAGGTCCCTCAACCATATGTGGCATCACATTATCAACCATAGGTGGCCCCAGCCATTATCAACCTTAGGTCTATTCTTACATTATTCGTTTTCATTGCTTTTCCTGAATAACCATGGAATTTACATTTTGCATTTCTTCGAAAAGCACCTGCTCATAAAATTTCTGTGGCAAAGTAAAGATCCTAAGAAAGAGTTCCAGCAATTGTGTTCATCCTCTGTCAACTGCTTCTGCAACTTTAAAGTTTAATTGCCGAAGTTCTGATTATGGTCTGCACTATATGTACAATCCCATTCTTCAATACATACTCAACTACAACGTTTTTTATGATCTTACAAGATTTCTTCAAATTCCATGAATTCTAAAGCATGTTGGGCCCAAAACCCGGATCAATTTAAGTAAACACAAGCCATTTTTTTTCTGTCAGTTTTGTTCTCGATGATCTTGTCTGATTGCGAGTAGTATTTTTCAATAACCAAAACTTGTACATGTAAAATTGGTCAATGTACATTTTTTAGGTCAAGCCTGGGCAGTTCTTGCGCTGCTCTGCGAGGCATGCTGTATTCCAGTATGGACTTGAAGCTCCATCCATTCTCCACCCGTATTTTGCATTAGCTTGTGTCATTGTCCTTTGTAAATGCTGCCTTCTGGTTCGTTAATAAGCTTGTTAGTCCCTCCTTAGTACCCTCCTTGTCTTCATTTGTAACTCCCATGAGAACTGACTCTTTTACTTCTGCTGATACACGGTAAGTCTTATTTAGTTTATAAGCTCTATTTTCTTTAATGGATTTCTTCTATGGCAGGCACGACATGCTTTTTCTGCAATATTCAGGTCGCCATGTGCGCTTTCACTTTCCAAGCGGCCTGGGACAATTGCGGCCACTACTTTGAAATGAAATAGGCCTCGCATTTACAAGAGTTTGAGCAATTGGCATTGTAAATGACAATGCCTTTTATTTATGTGTGAATTATTAAAACAGATAAATAGAAGGCATTGCCATTTACAATGCCAATAGCTTAAACTCTATTGCCTTGCAAATGCTTGTTTTTTATCGCTGATAGTTTAAGATGCTTTTGGTCTTTGGGTTCTATGCTGTATTCACTCTGCCAGGCTACAGGTGCTCTTCTTTCTTTTTCCTTGATGAACTTTAGCCAGCATTAAATATTACAATTTTCACGAGTCTGGGTTTATGTTACTCCTTTTTCTTGTCCATTTCACTAAATAAACTCGAAATGTACAAAGAAGTCGGACTTGCGATAGCTAACCATTTGGGAAACCTATCCACATTAAATTATTTGAGGTGCAAACCTATGCAGAATGTAGATTTCAGTTAAATTGCTACTTTATTGAACGCCACCCAAATTGCCTAAATTGAAGCCAAGCATTTTAGACCTTTGCCCTCGCTGCCAGAATTAGCATGTTGATGCCTATAAGCACAAGGTTTGGCCCTCTGCATTTAAAACATACTGGCAGGATTTTTACTTTCTTTTATATGTTTAGAATTCCACTGAGCACTTGCATTAATATGTTAGGCAGTACCCATTCTGTAAATCATCTCTACCCACCCGATTAACAACATGGCTAAGCAGGATGGTCAAAGGAGAACATCAGTTTACTTTCCAATATAATGTGATATGGAAGAAACTGGACAAAATTAATTGAAGAAAACACTAAGTAAATAGATTTTTTAAAACATTAAATACATAGATTTTTTTATGCCATTGATGAAATTGATATTCGTTCGTATTTTCTCTACTAAATTCATTATACAGATGACCATGCAACGAATTGTCAGTTTTCTGCTTTTTTGTACGGAATTGTTTTCTTTCACAAATTTGGAAATATTTGCATTATTTGCCATATTTTCAGTATTGCAATACCTAGAGTAGGTATATCTCTTACAATGACATACCGTCTTAAAATCTACCACAAGGCTAGTGTAAATTGTGGGACATTATATTCTGTCAGACATATTTTGTTAGACTGGACTGTGCAATCTAATTGTTTCGCTAACTATAACTATTCATTCCATCCATTGCATGATTTTGTGTTTTTCATATCATTTGATCACTACTGTGCAAGCAAATACATTCCATTATGTAAGTGCATTATGGGCAAAAAGTCAAGATGCCAAAAATTACCGCCAAAACTGATTAGAAAACATTTTTGTTTGTTACCAACTATTTAGGAGCTATCAACATTACATATGCCACGGTGCCAGGGCAGCTCCACCTTGCCAACCAAACAGAAGGGCGGCTTGCTGAGCCCGGATCGGATTTCATACCAGTGTCTGGAACATTGATCTTAAGGGAAGGTGAAACGTCGGCTGCCATCAGCATTACTATTTTGGAGGTAAACCTCTTTTGTTGTATCTTTACATACAGTTAGGAATAGTGACAATAAATACTATAAACCAGAATATTTTTTCATCCAGAATGATTTCTCATTCGCAAGATAAATGTTATGAACATGTGTACATTCGAAAAGATGTTCTGAAAACATTTGCATGACTTGGCTGGAGGGGGCAGCACTGACTGACTGCTAAGGCTGTGTGACTTGCACTACATTCTTGACTGTGCTTCACATTAGCTTTTTTTGGCACACAAAACAAGCACAGATGTGCAGAGCTGCTTCCAGCGTGGAGCAGTCGGGGGCTCTATGCTTGAGCGCAATCTGCTAATGAATAGCTAGGGTGCCCTAAGGGAGCCATGTAGCCGTGGAGGGAAATGACCCTCATGCCATTGGTGACGGCAAGCTCTTAGGGCACTCTTTTCCACATTATGCACATTTTGCATGTATCTTCCCAGAGTAATATACTCTTTTTTGGTTGCTACTCTAGTGTAGTATTTATGTTGTCTTAATGTGCTAGGAAAGCATTCAGAGTGATTCACTAAATTTACTGTGAATATCCAAAGAGACTAAAATGTTATGTACAGATACGTGTGACTATGATTTGATTCACCAAAAGTTCTTTAACATTGTCAATGGTGTAGTTCAACAAACAGACCAACTGTGATAGCACCATAATCAAAATGCAGTCTACAGTTCTGGGTCCAAATCAAAGTAATCAAGAGTCTTTTTTCATGAAGGGCGCTTTGCATATTATCTGTCCTCAAAATGCACAGCTAGTGCCCTGCTACTGTTGATCTTGGACAAACAGTGTAGTCAAGTATGTTGGGGAGGGTGAACAAGTTCACCTAGGTCCAATTAGAGCAATTCTGCATACTGCAGCGTGCATGGTTTTAGTTCTCAAGAGATTTCACCACATGTCCCCGGCCCTGCAAACCCTCCACTGGCTCACCAATTCAGTGCGGCCTCAATTAAAAATCGTTTTCATTACCCGCTGAGCGCTGCACTCCTCCGCACCCTCAATCTAAATGAGAAACTGAACATTTCTGGAGCAAATAGGGTTTCCAGAAATGCCCAATCCCTGCTACTGGAACCCACCACCTTCAGTCGAGTATGATACATGAACCAGACTTTCTCTGGAAGTGCCAATAGAATCTGGAACTCTTTACCTCCCTCTATCTAACCACCTGCCTAGTAACCTTCAAAATGGACCTGAAGCTCCTCCTCTTTGACAGACATCTTGGTTAATTCACCGTTAACCAGACTTATGTACTCACTCCACAGCGTTCTGACCAGCCTTCGGAATTTTACCCCACCATCTAAAATGATGCTGTAAATGTGTATTTCCTCTGCCCAATTGCTGTAGCTGTTTCTTGTGGTTACTCCTGCACACATCCACTGCAGTAATTGTTTCAGTTTAATTACTAGTAATGTTACCCGCTGTAATGTAACCCTTATATCCTGCTTGTTGGAAAGTGCTCTGATGCCTGCGGACCATGTCTGCGCTATATAAAATTGCGAAAAGAAATAAAAATAAACTTTACTTCTAATTTGTATCAAACTTGCTTGGTGCTACCATCACTGTATGCAAACGTTTCTCATTTGAAGAGAACAACCTTATTAATTCACTCTTATTTTTGTGGAAAACAATACTGTTTATTAATGTTTTCCAAGTTGTATTTTATTTCAAAAAGGCATATTGGAATTTTTTTAATTTGGCATCGAAGCTCCAAATCGCTAAGTAAAAGCCAAATATGAAAACACAGTTGGGTGAATATATACAGGGTTAAATAATGACCTTTGACCCTGCTTGCAGGCAGGTCGCCCCCACTCCGCTGCTCGGCACCTGACTGCCTGGTTGCCTGGTTCCTGCCTCCTTGCTGCCTGCCTCCTTGTTCCTGGGTTTCATTTTCCCTCCCCTCTGTCCTGTGCGCCAGTTTCCCCCGCCCCCACCGCTCTCGATCCCGGCCCTTTCCCACCGTTGCCTCCCTGCGGCCGTGCACCCCTGCACACCCATTGGCCTCCCCGCTCCCGCCTCCCAGCAGCTCCTCCCTCCCAAGCCACCTCTTATGCCATCCGAGAAGCGGCCGCTGGCGCGCCTAAGGCAAGCCCATCTGTGCCCGTCTGTGCCTGGACCGCGCCCAGCGCCAGAACCCCTGGACCCCGCGAACGCCACAACACCAGAATCCACTACGACACCAGCACCCTCCATGCACTCAACGACGGCCGAAACCACACCTGCTTCCAGGCCGCCCCGAAGTGGACCCACGGACCCTTCTCCTGCCGCACCTGCAGCTTCACCTGCGACAGAACCACCAAACCGCCAAGGACTGGACCCAACCACCTCTGCTGCATACTCCTCAACACCTGCACCGCACGCAAACACGCCGTCGAGTTCTGGGATCTGTTTGACACCTCCCCCCCAGACGTGGCCTTCCTGGCCGAGACCTGGTGGAACGACTCCTCGGCGTCCAACATTGCCATAGCATCCAAGACGGCTACAATATCATCCACAGGCATCACGACAACTGAATCGGAGGAGGAATAGCCATCGTCCACAAGTCCACCCTTAAGGTTACCACCCACACAGACGACACCCTCAACACCGCCGAACACCTGCACTTCCGGATACACACCGACCCCAACACCACCCTCAGAGGAACTCCATCTACAGACCCCCCCCGGACCCCGGGCTCAATTCAGCGACTCCATCGCCGACCTCGCCAGCACCCACGCACTCGCCTCCACGGACGACATCCTCCTCGGGGACCTGAACTTCCACCTCGAGAACAACAACGACGCCAACTCTGCCACCCTGATCGACAAACTCGTCAACCTCGGCCTCAGACAACTCGTCACTGCACCCATCCACGCCGCCAGCCACACGCTGGACCCCGTCTTCTCCACAGGCTGCCACGTCGCCTTCGACCACACCACCGAACTCCACTGGACCAACCACTGCTGCATCCATTTCACCTTCAAGAAACCAACCACGCACCACTGCACCCAACAGCTGCCTCACCACTGCTGGAGCAAAGTCACCAAAGACTGGCTGATCACCTCCCTTGCCAAGAACCCACCCACCGACCCCACCAACCCAGACGTCGCTGCCCGCAACCTCAGACAGTGGATCAACGACTGCGCCAACACCCTCGCCCGCTCAAGAAACCCTCCAACAGCCACGCCATCAAGAGAGCCACCTGGTTCACCAACGAGCTCCAGACCTCCAAAACTCGCATGCCAGAAACTGGAGAAGACATGGCTCCACGAATGCACACCGAACAACCACGCAGCCCACAAGGACGCCACCTGTAGACACCACCACCTCATCAGATTAGCCAAGAGATCCTCCTTCAAAGACCGCCTGGATAACAACGCACACAACAGCAACGAGCTCTTCAGCATCATAAAGGAACTCTCCAACCCCAGCGCCAACACCAACGACATCCCGCCCTCACAAGAACTGTGCGACTCACTAGCCATCTTCTTCCACCGCAAGATCGCTGACATCCACGACACCACAACGGCCCTGACTACGCCAGACTCCACCCCCCCTGTGAACACCACCACCACCAGCATCAACCGCCTGACCTCCTGGTCCAACGTCAACGACGACGAGACACGCAAGGTAATGAACTCCATCCACTCGGGATCTCCGTCTGACCCGTGCCCTCACCACGTATTCAACAAAAAAGACGCAGCCATCGCACCCCAACTATGAAAGGTCATCAACATCTCCTTCAAAACCGCGACATTCCTGGAAAGCTGGAAGCACGCCAAAATCAACGCCCTCCTCAAGAAGCCCAAGGCGGACCCCAAGAACCTTAAGAACTTCCGGCCCATCTCCCTGCTCCCCTTCCCAGCTAAGGTCATCGAGAAAATCATCAACATGCAACTGGCCCGCCACCTGGAAGACAACAACATCTTGGACCCGTCCCAGTCCGGATTCAGACAAAACCAGAGCACCGAGACAGCCCTCATCGCCGCCACAGACGACATGAGGCACCAACTAGACAATGGCGAAACATCAGCCCTCATCCTCCTGGACCTGTCAACCGCCTTCGCCACAGTCTGCCATCGCACTCTAAAGACACGCCTCCTAGAAGCCAGAACCCACCCATCTGATCCGAAGCCACCGACATCATCTGCGGCATCCACCAGGGCTCATCCCTCAGCCCGATGCTGTTCAACGACTACATGGCCCCCCTCGCACAAGTGGCCCACCATCACGACCTCAACATCATCTCTTACACCGACGATACCCAGCTCATCCTTTCCCTCACCAAGGACCCACACACCGCCAACACCAACCTCCACAAGGGAATGAAGGCCGTCGCCGACTGGATGAGGATCAGCCGCCTGAAGCTGAATTCGGACAAGACGGAGGTCCTCATCCTCTGACCCACCCCTTCAGCCTGGGACGACTCCTGGTGGCCGACCACACTGGGAACAGCACCAACACCCACCGACCATGCACGCAACCTAGGTTTCATCCTCGACTCCTCCCTCTCCATGTCTAAGCAGGTCAACGCCGTCTCCTCCTCCTCCTCCTGCTACAACACCCTTTGCATGCCCCACCGGATCTACTAGTGGATCCTGACTGAAACAAGAAGAACGGTGACATAGGCCCTCGTCAGCAGCAGACTGGACTATGGCAATGCACTCTATGCAGGAATCCCAGCAAAGCACCTACGACGACTACAACGCATCCAAAACGCCTCCGCCCGACTGATCATCAACGTCCCCCGCTGCAACCACATCACCCCCTACCTGAGAGACCTACACTGGCTCCCCGTCGACAAGAGGATCACATTGAAGCTCCTCACCCACGCACACAAAGCACTCCACAACGCCGGACCATCCTACCCGAACAGCAGAGTCAGCTTCCACACCCCCACCCACCAGCTCCGCTCCACCTGCCTCGCCCTCGCCGCAGTCCCCCGCATCCAACCGACGACCTCCAGTGGCAGATCCTTCTCCTACCTCGCCGCCAAGACCTGGAACAACCTCCCCACCCACATACGGCAGACCCAAGACCTACTCACCTTCAGAAGGCTCCTCAAGACCAGGCTCTTGGAGCAGTAGCAGCACCCCCACTCCCCTCACCGCCTTGGGACTCTCACTGGTAAGTAGCGTGCGTTGCAAGTATTCTGATTGATTATTTGATTGATTGATTGATTTATGGTGCTCAATGTTCACGTCCTTGTATAACAGGCCTCAGTGTAGGTTGCGGTGCTCCAAGGGAAGGAGGAATTGCCCTGCCCCCTTGAAATCAGATCTGGAGGATCTTTATGTTAGTACAAACCAAGACCCTGAGCACACGCTAGATCATATCATAGTTCATGTAGACAATTAATGCACAAAAGTTCCTTCCGTATTCTTTATTTTCTTCACTTCTTTTGCCCAGCCAACATGTGTTTCATCATACAGGGAGTTCCCCACGACTTCTTCAGGGCTAAAAGATATGATAAACACCTGGTTGTTGCATGCATACAACACACTACACCACAGAGCACCCTAGATTATGGTGCTACACATTATGGCTACAGAATAAGAAGAACGGTGTGTATACTAAGTGGAAACCCAAGCATAATAAATTGGGCCAACCTTTAGATCCATGTTCAGTGTATCTACATCAACTTGCCACAATGGCACAGGCAATTATAGTTTTATGCTACATAGATCATGGAACGCGGGACATGGTGCAGTTCTAAAAATACTTTTTTTTTTTTTAAGACCTTTATTGCGTCAATAGGAGTGGTACACAGCTTGTGTGCCTACAACCTGTAGTATACAGGCCGGCAGCGCTTTCAAAGAGTGTCGAGGCAAACAATACAATGCTATCAGGGGAAAAACTCAGGGAACACAGCATGTCGCCTACAACCCAACAGGGCCGGCCGCGTGAAAATGTATCACAAGCAGGTAGGACTATCGGTCACTGCTATTTCAATAGTGTAGAGAAAGTAAACAGGCAACCTATGAGGTCTCATTTTACAATAACTCATAAATCTGAACAACAACTTGGGGATCAGTGTAGCCCTCCCACTCATCAACATTCCCACCATACGCAGTATAAGGTGAAAAGTATCGATCAGCACTTAGTGTCCCCACGCTGCAAGGCTTGCATGTGTTCGAGCCTACGTGGGTGAGTGCCTGCTGGTGGTGGGCGAGGAATGGAGAGTAACGGAGGAGGGAGGTTCTAACGTGGATTGCGTTATGATGTAGGAAAACATCTAATACGTAGTGTCGCATATCAGGTAGATGGCTACTGGGAAGTGGTTAATGAGCGGGGAGTGATAGGCGAAAAGTGAGGGAACACGTAGACTAGAGTCCTCGTTGGTCAGTAGAATGTGGCTATCCTACATTGTGGACGGTAGGCTTGTAAGGGCAAAGCGGCGGTATGAGGGCGCGTCTAGAGTATCGGGTTACAGATAGAGGCGCGTCTTGTATATGAACCCGCATCAGGCTATTCGTGTTGTGTTGCATTGTTTGTTGTGTGTTCAGGCATTACGCGTGGGTCTGAATCTGGGTCAGCCTCGGTCTGGTGTTTGAGTAGGTACGCTGTGAACGGGCCCCAGGGGTCCTTAGGACGTGATGTGTGTGGTAACAGTGCTGCATAATTATGTAATTGATCTTGCCAGGTGGACATAGAGGTCAGCCAGACTTTAAACTTGGGGGCGCGGCCGCGGCCCCATCTGCAGGCAAGTTGTCGTTTCGCTAAGAGAAGCCCCAGAGCAAACAATTTACGGTTGGTCTTCAGCTCGGGGGGAGTGAGTCCTAGCAAGGCGATTTTCGGACATGGTGGGATTGTAGTATCCACGATGTCCGACAAGGCTTCAAACACCTCCACCCAGTAGGAAGCGACTGGGGAGCAGGTCCACGCCAGGTGCATGAAGTGGGCACCCGAGCGGTTGCAGCGGTTGCAGCGGAGGCACCTGTCATCTTTGCGTAGGCCAAAGCGATGTAATTTAGCAGGAGTGTGATAGAGGCGGTGGAGGAATTTAAAGTGCAGTATTCTGAGGCGGGCATTACCTGTCACTGAGTTGGTATGGGAGCAGCTCAATTCCCACTGGTCATCCGTGAGTGGTACGTCGAGATCACCATCCCATTCAGCGCGCGCTCGAAGGGTAGGAGGCGTTGCGGCCGAGTACGCATACTTGTATAACATAGAGACGACATGTTTCGGGGCAGTAGTCTGGAGTAGTGCATGCAACGGCGCTATAATTTCGGGCTCGCTCGGGAAGTCGGGAGTGACTGCCTTAACGCCGTGCCGCAATCGTGCATAAAGGAAAGTGTCCATGGTCGTGGGGGCCTGATCCCCGAATAGGTGGGCAGCAGAGCGGAATTTCCCTGCCACATACAGATCGCCCCACTTATGAAGTGCTAGCCTGGTAAGCATTTTGCGACCTAGTTCCTCGCAGGCGATGCTCAGTCTGGGGTCATGGGCGATAGGCATAAGCGGGGAGTAGAGGAAGGCGATGTCCGCCCGGGTCGCAATCCTATGCCAGGCCAAAACAGTACAATCCACAGTGGTGGGATCACGCTCAGTCACCCGGGGTTCCGTGTAGAGATATCCTGAAGGCATAGCAGGCCTCATATACCCATCCTCCACGGCTAGATGTGCCATGAAGGGCGGAGGTCGGAGCCAGTAGGCCGCGAAGTGAGCCTGTGCACAATCATAGTAGAGGCTGAAGTTGGGAGCTTCGAACCCGCCCTGATGGTAGGGCAGTTTCAGCGTTGAAAGTGCTAACCTGGCCTGTTTACCGCCCCAGATCAATCTGGACAGTTGGGAATCAAGTGCGCTGAAGAAGTGCGACCCAGGGCTGTAAGGGATGTTCGTGAATAGGTACAATAGTTTGGGGAGTATAATCATTTTGATCAGGGAGACACGCCCCGCCATGGAGAGTGGGAGATGAATCCACTTAGTGATAGTGTCCGTTAATTTGTCCAGGACGGTGCCATAATTCGCCCTAATGAGGGTTTCGCGGCTTCTGGTGATAGTTATGCCCAGGTACCTTATCTCGTCTCCCTCCCACACCAGGGGGTAATCGAGAGCGAACTGCGTGGTTCTATCCGTAAGGGGGAATAAAGCTGATTTTGACCAGTTGATTTGGACCCCAGCGATAGCTCCGTATTTAGTGATCTCCCGCAGGAGAGGGTTCAGATTGTCTTTCGGCTTATGGACATATAGGGTCATGTCGTCAGTATAGAGTGAGACGAGTATCTGCCTTTCAGGGTAAATCAAAGAACGCTGGTTGTGGTGTTGTCGGAGTTTGGCGGCTAGGGGTTCGATAGCAATCGCAAAGAGGACCGGGGATAAAGGGCATCCTTGCCGGGTGCCTCTTTGTATTTCGAAGATGTCGGATCTAGCACCATTCAGCAGGACCGCCGCATGAGGTTTATTATAAAGAAGCTTAATCCAGGCAATAAAACTGTAGGGGATGCCCATACGTTCCAGCAATGCAAATAAGTAATCCCATTCCAGGGAGTCAAAAGCTTTGGTAGCGTCCAGGAACACTACCGCGGCTTCACATCTGGGAGTGATGTCTTGTAAGATTGTCTGTAGCGTGCGTAAGTTATGAGATGTAGCACGATTCGGGACAAAGCCTGCTTGATCCGGGAGGACCAATCGCTCCATAAGGAGGTTGAGGCGAGTGGCCAATACTTTAGCCAATATCTTAACGTCTGTATTTAGTAGGGAGAGGGGTCTATACGAATCGCAGCGCTCAGGGGGTTTGCCTGGCTTCAAAAGGGAGGTGATGAGGGCTTCTCTCATGCTGAATGGCAGCGAACCCTCCTCAAAGGCGGTATAGTACACTTGTAGCAGAATAGGAGCTAAAACGTGGATGTAGGCTTTGTAAAAGTCTATAGGAAGGCCGTCCGAGCCAGGGGCCTTGCCGGATTTCATACTCATTATAGCGTCCTTGATTTCATCGAGTTCTAACGGGTGGTGGAGGAATGTTTGTTGGGTCGGGCCCAGCCAGGCTATGGCCGTGTCTGCGAGATAGGAGCCCAGATTGAGTTCCTCTCGCCGATGTGAGGAATAGAGTGTCTTGTAGTGGTTGGTCAGGACATCGAGTTGGCTGGGGAGGTCTCTATGTGGGGTGTCCCCCTCGTCCATCAGGGTAGTAATATAATTGTGATGTCTCAGTGGCCGAACGGTCGAGGCGAGCGCCCTACCTGGCCTGTCGCCCTCTCCGTACACACGCGCAATGTATGGTTTCCCCAGAAAGTTACATTCCTTCTCAGCCTCAGTGGCGTATTCGTCAATTTTGCGACGAAGTCGCACCCTAGCCGCATTATCATGCCTGCTGTGGACCAACTCACGTTCCAGTTCCTTGATCTCAAGTTCAAGGCGTCGCAATGAGCCTCTAAGTGCTTTAAGGACCCCTCCACCTTTTGATAGGCACCACCCCCGGACAGTGACTTTAAATGCTTCCCAGACCGTGGCCATGCTAGCAACAGAGTTGATATTGCGGTCAAAAAAGTCAGTGATGTCCTGTTCCAATTCCGCTTTAAAAGCGGTGTCAGTGAGGTGTGCAGGGTTCAACCGCCAGGATAGATATGGGGAGATTAAAAGGGGGACACGCAGGGAAAGGAGGACCGGAGAATGATCCGACAGAGTGCGTGCAAGGTGTAGGGATTTCGCAATCCAGGGGGCCATGCCAGGGGTTAGAAAAATGTAGTCCAACCTGGCCCATGTGGAGTGCACTGCTGAGAAGTGTGTGCCCTGTTTTAGGGAGGGATGTAGGTGCCGCCAGGAGTCAATTAAGTGATGGTCGTCTACTATACCCTGTAGGGTGCGCTGGGTGTGGGTGTAGTGCGTTGGTTGCGGATGCGACCTATCCAGCCCTGGCAGTAGAGCGGTGTTAAAATCCCCTCCAAACACTACGCGGGCAATGTCTAGCGACTGGATCTTCCCCACATATTGAGAAGCGGCTCCGGGTCATCAATATTGGGGCCATAGTAACAGGCAAAAAGTATCCGATGGGTATGTAATGTGCCCCAGACCATACAGTACCTCCCTCCCGAATCCACCTCAGTCCCCTCTGGAGTGAAGCCCAATCCTTTCTTCACCAGTATAGCCACGCCTCTGGAGTAGGTAGAGTAGGATGCAAATACCCTGTGAGTAGCCCATCTCGAGGCAAAGAGGGGGAGCCCAGCGGGGGGGAGGTGCGTTTCTTGCAGCAATGCGATGGAGATACCGTGTCTGTCTAGATAGCCCAGTATCTGTCTTTTCTTTCTAGGGTCGTTCAGCCCCCTTACATTCCACGACACCAGATGAAAGTCAAGTGCGGGGGGTCCAGCAGTCATTTCTTCCATCTAACCCATGAAAATAAATCATAGCAAGTATATGCGACAAACGCGATTAGACACTTAGAATTAAAATCACCAACCATTGAAATTCGTAAATTCGTCCCCCTCACTCCTCCCCGTTCTCGGGACATTGCAATATCAGTAGCATTAGAACCTAGGTAAGACATAACCAATCCCAACAAATACAACCCCTTGTCACGCCAAGTTCCAGTGTATTTTGTCATGTACGTTATTCCAGATAGCATGCAGGTGGTTGGGGCAATAGACACTGCGGCATGACATTCCCACCCACCCCTACCCACTACGGCAACCCAAACCTGCCGAGAAGAAGAATCCCACCCCCTCCCAAAACAACCCCCGAAATTAAAAACAAGAATCATTAACAACCCACCTCCCAACCTTAGAAAGGTAGAGGTTCGCAGGGGAATGCCCATTGGGGGTTTGAACTAGGGGCACCAGACCAGCCCCCCCACCTCCCTACTTACACCCGCCCAAAGGAGCGGGACGGAGGTGGGTGATCGAGCACACAGGTTAACATTTGACCAAAGAAATATAAGCATCATAACGAGCATCTCACCGGCACATGGAGCAAGTGCGTCGCCACAGACCCATCTCTAGCCTATCAAGGGATTGGCAGTCCAAAATGCAATGGAGGGAGTAGCTCAACAAATGCGGAGGCCTCCGGTCATCTCGCGTGCCCTCCGGCCATAAAGAGTCAAGGAGTCAGAGGTGGCAGGAGTTGTAGGCGAAGTAACCAGGAGAAGATTCAGTCTTGTTGTGACAATGGGGAATGAGACCTGGAGCGCTGTCGTTCTTCATCTGCGTGGGGTCGTCCCTTCCGTTGCTGCTTCAAAAAATCCTCCACTTGTTGCGGGTTTTGGAAAAAGTGCTGTTTTCCATGTAGGGACACTCTCAGTTTTGCAGGATACAGCATGGCGTAGGGGAGTTCCATTGTTTGAAGCTTCTTCTTAACTCCTGCAAATTTGCGCCTGGCTTCTTGGACCGATGGGGTAAAGTCGGGGAAGAAGGACAGGGTAGTGTTGCCGTATTTTACCGGGCCCTGCTCTCTGGCACATCGTAACACGGCATCACGGTCTCTGTAATTGAGGAATCTTGCTATAACAGGTCTCGGTTGGGCCCCAGGGGGAGGCCGTGCGGCGAGTGACCTGTGTGCGCGCTCAACAATTAAATGCGGAGAGAAGGCCTCCCTCCCGAACAGTTCGATCACCAGATTTTCCATGAAGACCTCCATCTTCCCCACGTTCGTGGATTCCGCAAGGCCCACGACGCGGACGTTGTTGCGCCGGGACCTTGCTTCCAAATCCTCGTTTTTGTCGGCGATTATTTTGAGGAGTCTGTCCATTTGGGTAGCCTGTTTGGAACTAGTAGCGGCGCCGTCCTCCAAAGAAGATATTCTTTCCTCTGCCTCCTGGAGACGCGTGTCGTGGCGCTCTAGTTTAGAGACCACGCTATCAATGCGGGAGTTAATAGCGTCCATTTTAGAGTCGATGGATGTAAGGCTCTGCTTCATGCCCAATAGAATGGTTTTCCAGTCCTCGTCCTGCGGCTGGCGGAGGGGGACTCCTCTCCGCACCAGCAGCCGAGCCGGGTACGGGCGTTTTCCTGGCCTCGAAGGGAATCTTCGACTGCCTAGTGTCGGTACGGCCCATCGTGAACTTCGGTGGCGGCAGCGCTGTAGGGGATGCAGGGCGGAGAGTCCTGGGGGGGTTGTTAGGTTCAGAGAGTCACAGAGCGCAGCAGTGGCAGTGGTACCCACCCACGGTAGCCTCAGTGTCCGGCCACCTCCCGCGTCGGCACTGGCCGGTTCAGGCACATCACCTCGGTTCAGATATGTGTGTGCGGCCCCCCCGGGCTTGGGGGAGGAGGCAGAGACCAGCCTGGCGCGTAGGTATAAGTTCCTGTAGTGAATTTGAGCCGAATCGGTGAACCAGGCTGTAGGCTGCTGGATGTGAGTCGGCGGGGCAGGCCACAGCAGGCAAAATGGCGGTTTGGCGCCCAGCAGGGCCAAGGTCCGGTGGGGCCCGGCGTCACAGAGGAGGCGGTCGCAGCAGCAGGTCCTCACCCAGCGGTGAATGTAGGTCGCTCCCTGGGCCTCTTAAGTAGTGGAGTCTTAGCAGGGGATGTGAGAGGCCGGACAGGCATGCAGCGCTAAGGAGCAGAGTGGGGACAGAGATCAGCAGGGCTCAACAGTCCTCGGCCGGAAGAGCAGCCCCCGTGCCGTCCCCCAGGCTCCGGAATCTGAAAAGCGTTATCCAGCAGGTATTCAGGCAAGAGTAGTCCGGTAGTCGGGGGGGGGGAGGAGGGGCCTCACCCTCCTCCGGGGCGCCGCCGGTGCAAAGCAGGTACAGGCCCAGGGAGCTCGGCAGGCAGGGGGTAACCCAGTGCCGGACCGGGAGGGGGGAGGGGGGCGGGCCGCCACCGCACCACAGCCGGGCCCAATCTCCCGCCTAATCGTGTCCCGGAGCGGGCGGCAAGGGCAGCGGCCACGGTCCCAGTCAGGCCGCGTGGACTGCGGCAGCTCAGCGAGGACTGCCGACCTGTTTGACGTGCCGGTGGGCTTGGAGCCAGCAGGGTCTCTACTCACGTGGCAGCGGGGGGGGTCCGCAATCGCATCGGGGGCTCCAACAATCCCGGATTTCCAGTGTGGGGGGGGGGGCGGCTCCGCTTAGGCCCCAGAGCCGCGGTCTTTCCTGGCAGCGCGATCCAGCAGGGCAGCGAGCGCGAAGCGGCCCGGCAGTCCGCCCCCGGGTGTCAGCAGATAACTCGGCCGGTGGTTGGGCCACCGCGACGCTCCCGGCACCGCTGTGTGCGGGGGAATGTCGCGGATGAGATGGTGTGCTTTTCCGACGATATTCACAGGTCAGGATGGTCTGTTGGATGGTGAGGGTGCTCAATCAGGCGAGAGCCTCACGGTAGTGCGGCCATCTTGGTTCGGCGCCACCTAGCGCCCTAGTTCTAAAAATACTTCTAAGTGTATTTCTTCCATCCAAATGTGATTAACCCCCAATCTTGAACACTGTTGTCAAATCTCATGCATGAAAAAATGCTCTCAAAATTGGAGGACACATACCTGTCTTTGTCTTCATCCAAAGGCTGACCACTGAAACGACATTGAACAGAGACCCCTCCTACCATGCAGCCGGTTTTAATTCCATCCCGGTGTTCATCATCAGTGTTTTCACAATTCAGTCAATCTGTGTATCAATTGTATAACTTTTCTGTAACAATTGTTATTCAATATCAATCCTTAATATTACCAGTTTAAAGATCGTTTGCATATTTCAATAAATAATTCTCATCTGTATCAAGTATTGCTTCGTATGCTCTACTATTTAATTCATCCCTTCCTATACTGGGTCCAAAACCTCTAGGTACAAATTTAGAAGCCTTTCATCCTTACAGGTAAAAGAAACCACCTGTTACTGTGAGTGTAATTCTAAGTGTCCCAAATTCTGTACTGCTAAATTAATGTGGCCGGTACACCCACCTTTTAGCGAGTATGCTATTCAGACATTTTTTCAGCGACCATACTCCACCCCCTTCTGTGTTTAAATTAGCAGAAACAATACCTTCTCCCCCTAGGGTATTTAACTTGACTTGCCGTCGGCTAGCTCTAGCGCGTCTAATGTTGGAGTGAATTTCTCACCCAAAAGCTAAATATGACAAGTATAATAAATTATCATTTTACTTTTAATTCCTAAAGGTTTTCTAATTTAAAGACATCTGTTACACCTGACATCCTTGGTGTGGTGTTCCTCCTGACATTTTGCCTTGATAGCTTCAGCTTTCCAGAATTTGTTTTTGTAGGCCTTACAACTTTATGCTGTGTATCACTGCTAACCAGTGCATAAGTGCTTGTGCTCTCTCCTCTAAACATGGTAAAAGTGACTTGCACCTACTTGGCACCTTTAATTTGCCTATAAGTCCCTTGTAAAGAAGTACTACATGTACCCAGGGCCTTTTAAATTAAATGCTAGTAGTGGGCATGCAGGACATATTTTCCACCCACTTATGTAGCCTCTCTAAAAATGTCTCAGGTCTGCCATTGCAGCCTGTATGAAGTTGTAAACTGCCAATTCACCTTGGCAAAATGAACCCTTTAGCCAAGCCTAAAATTTCCTTTTAAATAAATATTAGTCACCCTTAGGGTAAGCCCCAAATGGCCCTTAGGTGCATTGTATTTAAAAATTTGAGCATGTACGTTTTACATGTCCTAGTAAAGGAGTGCCCTAAGGGGGATGCAACCAAGCTTGCTGGAAGCACACATTAATACTTTTAGAAAGTTGGCACTCTCTTGTACTAATCATTTGGTGCCTGAATCCTATTTCCTGGGTCACGTTGGCAGTTCCCTTAGTGTATACCTGACAGACAGCCACACAATAGAGAATCTGGGTGTTGGCAGGATGGAGGGTGGAGCTGGACATAGCCCTACATGCACTTCAAATACACTGCCTCAGCTCACACACAAGGAACTACTCACTAGCGTATTGTGACTGCAGGTGGACTGAGACCACAACAGTGAGGCAAGAAATTACAACCCCTCTGTGGGGGGAAAACTCCAGAAGCTTCTCCCATTTCACAGCTAGCACCAGGTATAAAAGTGGGACCCTCAAACCCACTCTTCCAATCACTTCTGAACCAGTGGAAGACTCAGACGAAGGACTGGTGTGCTGTTGAAAGGACTGCTATACTGCCTGAGGAAGGAAGACTGGACCTGCTCTCTGAACCCACAACCACCAGAGTGAATCCCAGGGCTAACTTATTGGCCTCCTGTTCTGAATAAGAGGGACATAACAAGCTCCAGAGACATTCGCTGCATCTGGAGTCACCGCTTACTTATTCTGGCCCAACTCTGGGTTCCCTCAGAATTGACGCATCACAATGCAGTGCAGCGCTGCTCAATGCCGTACCTCAAATTGCAGCACATTGTAGCCCTTGATCAGCAGCCTCATCAGTAGTGACACAAGGTAACGCAACTCGACGCAAGACCCCGCACCGCAGCCCTCGGGGCTCCTCATTGGAACCATTGCAGCGTGACACAACTCAACAGGACCTTGCAACGCAATCCTCGTAGCTCCTCATCCGAACCAACGCAGTAACGCAACACTGCATATAAAAGACATAAGCTACAATTCTCCGTGGGACTTACCTAGTCCCAGTATGCAGCCCACACTCCATTGTGGTCGACCTGAACATGTGACTTTGTCCTGGTTCAGACAACCACTGCTGGTGCTGTGTGCTTTTAGGTGCTATACTTGCCTTAAAAATGTGAAATTGCATATCTCTGGGTCTACTGATTGGATGTTTGTTGTTTTGATGTCAAATAGTTTATTAAAATATGCGCTATTTTTTAAATTGGTGTGGGCTTTCCTTGTGTTGTGTTTTCACTTTATTACTGTTTGTGTGCTGTATAAATACTTTACACATTGCCTCTAAGTTAAGCCTTTCTGCTTTTTTGCCAAACTACCAGAGGGATATGCAAGTGTTAATTTAATGCCATTTGTTATTTATCCTGACAAGGATTGTGGCATGTTGGACCTGATCCTCTCTGCACGGTCACACCCAAACTTTTTGTCTTTACCCTCCACTTTTTTGCTGACTTTGATTTTTCTGGCCTTATGGCTCTGTGTTCATTACCACTTAACAAGTGCTAAAGTGCTTATGCATGCTTCTCTAAAAGGTGGTGGAATTGGCTTATACCCAACTGGCACATTTAATTTACTTTTAAGTCCCTAGTAAAGTACTACTGCATGTACCCAGGTCCTGTACATTGAAAGCTACTAGTGGGCTTGCAGCACTTATTATGCAACCCACTTGAGTAGCCCTTTTAACATTTCTCAGGCCCACCATTGCAGCCTGTTTGTGCCATTTTTACACTGCCTTTTTGGCCTGGCAAAATAAACGATTTACAAAGAAAGTGAATGGGGCTTGCACTGCTCAGTTCGTTGGTGGTGATCTGTTTTATGATCTGTGGCGTGCTGAAGAGGTGTCGCTGTCTGGTCCCTACAGCGTATGTAGCAACAAAGTCTATTACAAAGCTGCCCTAACAAGGGGGAAGTCTCCTCCAAGCACTGCGTGAAAGACTAAACGAGTCTTTGTTCACTTGAGTGATTTTAATAAAGTTTTAGAAAACAAAAATGTACTTAAAGTCTTTAAGTTGGTAATCTCTATATCAACACATTGTGTTCATGGTTGCAAGAAGATCAAACATTTTGTCCAATGCATTTTTCATCAAATTTGTTTATCCCAATACATTTTGGGCTGTCTCTCAGCCCTTCATCAGGGGATTACTCTACAAGGATAAAAAGAAAGAAATGGCTGTCAGCCTCAGCCTGAGATGTTAATGATAGTATGTGCACGGTTGTAATTAAGGAAACCGGAGTGAGGAATGACTATGATAGCTGTGAAGCTCTAGCGCATGCTTCGTGACTGAAATTAAGAAAATGAAGGAGTGAGAAAAATTAAAACAGGCTGTGAAATTGTAAAAATGATGCGTGCGCACGTCATGTCGGTGTTAAATGAATGTGACTCCAAGATTGTGAAAATAACCACGGTGGTTGTGGAGATAGAAACCTTAATTCCAGGTGTTCTTAAAAGCTTACTAACAAATACGTCGATAACTCACTGATGCCGTGTGGCTGTAGGTCCACAAATCTGTAAAAACGTGAAAGGGCATGCGGGTCGTTAGCACTCAGTAGGGAACACGATAAAGTTAAAAGAGCTTGTCCTCATAAACAAGGTACTTACTGAAGTATTTTCAAGCTCCGCACGGTTTTCTGTGGGGGTGACCGTCTGGTGAACTGGCGTGAGTAGCTCGATCAAGTGTGCAAAGTTGTGCCGGTATGACGGCTGTTTGTAAACATGAATGATGGACTAGAGCCCCGATTATGGGTGCCATCTTGGAGTGATAGATGTGCTCGTTAGTGCTACGCAATAGAGTGAGTAGAGAAGGTCTAAAAGGTAAGCAAAGCATTAAAAAACGGTGGAATAATGAGACAATAAATGGAACATATATGTTTTGGAACATTACATGTGGCATAAAAATAAAACAGTGGTCTGGAGTTGATATGCATGTTCAACAATTCACAGTCATAGATAACATAGGAATTCCATCCTATCATTCATCCCGTTCGGTTGCATCGTCGCCATGTAACGGATCCAGTAATTCTCCCGTTTGAGGCGTGTGTTTTTGTTATGTCTGGTAGGTTTAATCTGTTCCAAAATCAGATATTTCAACTGCGCCACTGTGTGGTTATTATCAAGGAAGTGTGCTGCAACTGTGGATTTAACATTTTTGGTCCGAATGTTGCTTTTATGCTCGAGGATGCGTGTACAAATTTTTCTCTCTGTATGGCCTATGTAACAAGAGCCACACGGGCATTTAAGCATATAAATAACGTTCGAAGAATTACATGTGGCATTGACATTTAATTTAACGTTGTGGCCTTTCATTGGGTGGTTGATAAAGTTCCCTGGTATGACATTATTACAGTTACTGCAATTGTAACATGGCAAGAGTCCCTTGTAAGTTCGAGTTTCCATTTGATCACTGGGTTTGGTGAGAATTTCTTTGAGGTTGCGTCCTCTGGTGTAGACAAAGATGGGTGTTTGTGCAAAGATATTATGAAAATCTGGTTCTGTACTCAGTAATGGCCAATGTTTTAAAATCGTTTTGCGAAACTGGTTGCTGGTGATGGTGTATTTGGACACCACCACCATGCGTGTGTTCTCAGCTTTGGGTTTGATGCGTAACAAGTCATTACGATTGGCCTTCTTGCAACGTGCCACTGCCTTGTCTAGTATCTCCTGAGGGTACCCTTGTGATTTGAATCTTTCCAACATGTGTTTCTGTTGATTTTCACTCTCAATGTTGGACGACACAATACGTTTAACTCTCAATAGTTGGGAGTAAGGCAAATTGAGTTTGAGACTGGGTCGGTGAAAACTCTTGAAGTGCAACATAGAATTGCGATCCGTGGGTTTGCGAAAGATCGTAGTAGACATTCTGCCTTATAGAGTAATCCCCTGATGAAGGGCTGAGAGACAGCCCAAAATGCATTGGGATAAACAAATTTGATGAAAAATGCATTGGAAAAAATGTTTGATCTTCTTGCAACCATGAACACAATGTGTTGATATAGAGATTACCAACTTAAAGACTTTAAGTACATTTTTGTTTTCTAAAACTTTATTAAAATCACTCAAGTGTACAAAGACTCGTTTAGTCTTTCACGCAGTGCTTGGAGGAGACTTCCCCCTTGTTGGGGCAGCTTTGTAATAGACTTTGTTGCTACATACGCTGTAGGGACCAGACAGCGACACCTCTTCAGCACGCCACAGATCATAAAACAGATCACCACCGACGAACTGAGCAGTGCAAGCCCCATTCACTTTCTTTGTTAGTCCACTTCTTCTGTCCACGGGACCCTGCACGCCACTGATAAAATCATGAATTATGATACCATTTAAAATCTGATGGATCTCAAAGCGGACATGTTCGCTTTTACTCCAGAGGATGCCAGCAAGATCTACGGCATGATACAAGAAGATATTGCACCGACGGCGAATGCACGCAGTGTAGAAAGTAACATCAAACAGTTACTCTACTTGTTGAAAAAGGAGTCCAACCAGAAACTACACGCAAGTACACTGGTTCGGTACCACCGGGCCCAGCGAATCCCCAGAGGCCTAAGGGTCCCATTAAAACCATTGTTATGTAAAAACAACGCGAGGTTTGTTGAGAGATAGTACGCCATCCTCAACAAGTGCTCGCTAGATTTAATCCTCCTCATCATAGAGGAACTTTCTAAAACTTTGTAGGAACTAGCTGCAGATATTAAAAACACACATTCCGAACTGGCCAACTCCATGGAAGCCGCAGAACTAACCAAAATGCTGGAAGACATTAATACTCAACTAGACAAACACACCCTGGAGACACAAGAACGTAAAATTCGGAAATTCAAGCGTGAAACCATTGACTACAAGCTCGGCGAGGTGTACACTTGGGCAGAAGTGTACGCCCGCCGACGCCCCAGTCGTTCTTATAACCTATATTCGGAAAACGAAACATCGTCATCGGAGGGAGACACTAGAACTTAAGCTAAACAGAGGACTACCCGTCCAGAACAGCAACAACCATCATATGGCCCATCAAATGCTGCGGTACATTTTTTGGAGCAAGGCAAAGGACAACAATCCGACCCAAGCGGGGTAAAACCCGTAGAGGTGGAAAATACATCAGAGGTGGAAAAAACATCAGCCGAACCAGAAAAGAAGAGAGGCCCACGCAGGAAATAATGGATCAGAATAATTTAGTGATCAACATTTCATCATATCAGCTCACCACCGAGGAAACACTCACTTTACAAAAAGGACACACATTTGTGCCTACCACGCGCACAAATACACTGGAATTAGAAGTTAGCGCCTTTAAATTGATACGTAACATCCGTTTACGTCATTATTTCCAAAACACTGCGTCTATACTCACACAAGAAGAAGACATATTGAGAGGGCTTCGCCCTCATAGTACATTCCTGGCGCCGACAAGCCATAAGATCATAGACACCTTTGAAAATCTTATTAAACACGAAATATCAACACTCCCATTTCAATCATCCATCAAACAAGGCAATCTCTCCCAAAGAGAAAAAAACATCTTGCAAAAATTAGCCAACAACACGTCAATAGTTTGTCAAACGGCCGATAAAGGGGGAGCGCTAGTTATCATGGATGCATCATATTACCATGAGCAAATTGTGGAACACACATCAGACAGTAACACATATGCACCACTTCAAATGGATCCAACTCCTGAGTACGCCGATCTTTTGAATCACATCATAAAACAAGCATTTGATAATGGTACAATCAATGATAAAGCAAGACGATAATTGACTCCGAACAATCCTAAAGCACCTATCATGTATATGGTGCCGAAGATACACAAGCACCCGACCAGGCCTCCATTCCGACCTATAGTGTCGACCAAAGGGAGTATTCATGAGACCATCGGCAAATTCATTGATAAATATCTACAACCTTTTGTACTTGATTCAGGATCATACATCAGAGACACCACCGACTTTTTGGTTAAACTGGACATTTGTACCAACCAATTGGAAGAACAGGAACTACTACTATGTACAGTAGATGTTTGTTCACTGTATACGTCCATACCTCATGACTTGGGCATAGAGGCTGTGGAGAAAGTCCTTTCAGGATCCTCTCTAGATGCTGATCTTCAAGTCTTTATCATGGAACTTTTAGTATTCACACTGTACCATAGTTATTTTTCAGTCAACGGCAACTGGTTTCACCAGTTATGCGGCACGTCCATGGGAAATTGTGCAGCTCCATCTTATGCCAATATTTTCATGAAGGTATTCAAAGAAACACACATCCTGGACAGCCAGGCTTGGAAGACCCATGGTAAACTATATCTCAGGTTTATAGACGATATATTTATTCTTTGGGCAGGCACCAACACCAGTCTCTCGGACTTCCTAGAGCATTGGAACATGATTAACGATCGCATCCAATACACATGGAACTATGACAAAGAAAGCATCCATTTCTTGGATCTGGCAATTCACAGGCAAGAAGGCAGAATGTCTACTACGATCTTTCGCAAACCCACGGATCGCAATTCTATATTGCACTTCAAGAGTTTTCACCGACCCAGTCTCAAACTCAATTTGCCTTACTCCCAACTATTGAGAGTTAAACGTATTGTGTCGTCCAACATTGAGAGTGAAAATCAACAGAAACACATGTTGGAAAGATTCAAAGCATGAGGGTACCCTCAGGAGATACTAGACAAGGCAGCGGCCCGTTGCAAGAAGGCCAATCGTAACGACTTGTTACACATCAAACCCAAAGCTGAGAACACATGCATGGTGGTGGTGTCCAAATACACCGTCACCAGCAACCAGTTTCGCAAAACGATTTTAAAACATTGGCCATTACTGAGTACAGAACCAGATTTTCATAATATCTTCGCACAAACACCCATCTTTGCCTACACCAGAGGACGCAACCTCAAAGAAATTCTCACCAAACCCAGTGATCAAATGGAAACTCGAACTTACAAGGGACTCTTGCCATGTTACAATTGCAACTTTACCAACCACCCAATGAAAGGCCACAAAGTTAAATTAAAAGTCAATGCCACATGTAATTCTTCGAACGTTATTTATATTCTTAAATGCCCGTGTGGCTCTTATTACATAGGCCACACAGAGAGAAAAATTTGTACACGCATCCTCGAGCATAAAAGCAACATTCGGACCAAAAATGTTAAATCCACAGTTGCAGCACACTTCCTTGAGAATAACCACACAGTGGCACAGTTGAAATATCTGATTTTGGAACAGATTAAACCTACCTGACATAACAAAAACACACTCCTCAAATGGGTGAATTACTGGATCCGCTACATGGCGACGATGCAACCGAACGGGATGAATGATAGGATGGAATTCCTATGTTATCTATGACTGTGAATTGTTGAACATGCATATCAACTCCAGACCACTGTTTTATTTTTATGCCACATGTAATGTTCCAAAACATATATGTTCCATTTATTGTCTCATTATTCCACAGTTTTTTTATGCTTTGTTTACCTTTTAGACCTTCTCTACTCACTCTATTGCGTAGCACTAACGACCACATCTATCACTCCAAGATGGCGCCCATAATCTGGGCTCTAGTCCATCATTCATGTTTACAAACAGCTGTCATACCGGCACAACTTTGCACACTTGATCGAGCTACTCACGCCAGTTCACCAGACGGGCACCCCCACAGAAAACCGTGCGGAGCTTGAAAATACTTCAGTAAGTACCTCGTTTATGAGGACAAGCTCTTTTAACTTTATCATGTTCCCTACTGAGTGCTAACGACCCGCATGCACTTTCACGTTTTTACAGATTTGTGGACCTACAGCCACACGGCATCAGTGAGTTATCGACGTATTTGTTAGTAAGCTTTTAAGAACACCTGGAATTAAGGTTTCTATCTCCACAACCACCGTGGTTATTTTCACAATCTTGGAGTCACATTCATTTAACACCGACATGACGTGCGCACGCATCATTTTTACAATTTCACAGCCTGTTTTAATTTTTCTCACTCCTTCATTTTCTTAATTTCAGTCACGAAGCATGCGCTAGAGCTTCACAGCTATCATAGTCATTCCTCACTCCGGTTTCCTTAATTACAACCGTGCATGATGTTATCTCAGCACATACTATCATTAACATCTCAGGCTGAGGCTGACAGCCTTTTCTTTCTTTTTCTCCTTGTAGAGTAATCCCCTGATGAAGGGTTGAGAGACAGTCCAAAATGCATTGGGATAAACAAATTTGATGAAAAATGCATTGGACAAAATGTTTGATCTTCTTGCAACCATGAACACAATGTGTTGATATAGAGATTACCAATTTAAAGACTTTAAGTACATTTTTGTTTTCTAAAACTTTATTAAAATCACTCAAGTGAACAAAGACTCGTTTAGTTTTTCACGCAGTGCTTGGAGGAGACTTCCCCCTTGTTGGGGCAGCTTTGTAATAAAATAAACGATTTGCCAGGCCCAAACCGGTCTTTCTTTTTAATTTAAAAAGAAGGACCTGTACCTTTCAGTTTTACCTGTCCTGATAGTGAAACACTCTTACATTCATTTTTCAGTACTGCAAGGCCTACCTCTCCCATAGGATAACATTAAAGTTACCTTATTTTATTTATTAAGCTGTAGCTTCCAAATGGGAACAGGTAGCCACATCATGTTGGGTGTTTTTGGAATTGTACTGAGAAATCCTCTCTTGTAGTAAATTCGGATTTTACATTACAAATTTGAAAATGACACTTTTCGAAAGTTGGCGTTTTCCTGTCTTAACCATTTAGTGCCTGCAACCTATCTCTGGGTGTCATGTATGGTCGTAGCTGAAAGTTGGACTTTGTGTATTCCACCTAGGCAGCCAAACACAAAAGAGAGATTAGGTGTGCCTGGTTGGGCCATCACTGGAAGGATAGGAGGGCGGATCTAATCACAGCCATACTTACACTTGATTAGGCTGTGTCCTGCCTCCTCACAAAAGGCTGCATACCCCCTTAGTTAGTCTGGAGACATGGCAGGGGAGGGGAGGTGGGAAACGTGTCCACTTCAAAGGGAAACCTCCCAGTTCAAAAGAGGGACCTATTATAGATACTACACCCCAGACAGCAACTCTTCAGTTCACTTCTGGACCTGTAGAGCAGAGCTTTCCAAACTGTGTGTCCCGACACAGTACTGTGTTGCCTGCGAATGGTGGGTGTGTCGCGGGCACTTAGCACATCATTGCGGCTAATTAAGAGAGACATTCCTGACACTCTGCTCTATGGTCTTATAAAAACCCGTGAAGTGCCCGGGTGCGGCTGTGTGTGTGCTCGGGAAGCTGGGGTGAGGTGCAGATAAAATCCAGGAAGTTAAGTGCGGGACTTTACTTATTTACGTACCGTATGTAGTGTTTGAGGTAGACTTGCTGTGCAGGATCATGTTTTACTCCCGGATGAGAAAAAAATCCTAGTTCCGCTGAGATGGCATACTTTCGATGGGACACAGACAGCCCTGATGAAACTCACCGAGATAAAGATAGATCGAGATCACCCCTGTATCCCACCAAATGAAACGCTGCTAATGTGAAACATACAGTAGAGGAAATATTTTTTTTGTTAACGTTGCCTGGGCCATCAATACATTCGAGAGACACCATTTCCACTTTCATACTGTCTACAGTAGAAATCGAGATAGAGGTCAAAAGTTATGGATTGCAATTGCGATAAAGAAATGCCACTGCTGACTCGAGTATATACCCAACTGTATTCGCTCAAAGGTAGAACATTTGTTAATGAAAATTGCCTGTTATGAGAAATATAAGATAGAAGAAACACAAAGTAAGCTTCGTACATGCTTGTCTAAACAAAAAGGAAATGCCTTTCTCGTTACTGTTATAATGACGCTGGTTGTATCATCTCATTAAGGCAAGTGCAGCGATTTTGCCACCCTCAGTGAGGAGGTTCACTTGGCAGTGGATGGGCAGTGGATGGAGCCCCCTCACCCACCCCGGGGCACCGGAGAACACTCTTCATCGGAGCGGCCTGTCCCGCCACGGATCGGGGGCGCGGACTTTCTCAACTGGTTCTTTTGTAAAGCGCTATAACACATTTGGGTAATGTTCAGGCTATTAAAATCGCATGAAATAAATAAATAATTAAAAAAGTGACAGAGGGTGACAGACAGAGGGAGACGGAGGGAGGAATACAGAGGGAAGGAGACAGAGAGAGGGAGACAGAGGGAGACAGAGGGTTGGAGTCATAGGGAGGGAAACGGAGAGAGACAGAGGGAAGGAGGCAGAGGGCGACAGACAGGGAGACAGACAGAGGGAGGAGGGTGACAGAGGGAGGGTGACAGAGGGAGGGAGACAGAGGGAGGGAGACAGAGAGAGGGAGACAGAGGGAGGGAGACGGGGAGGGACACAGAGAGAGACAGGGGGAGGGAGACAGAGAGAGGGAGACAGAGGGAGACAGACAGAGGGAGGGAGACAGAGAGAGGGAGACAGAGGCCGGCAGACAGAGGGAGGCAGACAGAGGGAAGGAGAAAATCGCATGAAATAAATAAATAAATAAAAAGGTGACAGAGGGTGACAGACAGAGGGAGACGGAGGGAGGAATACAGAGGGAAGGAGACAGAGAGAGGGAGACAGAGGGAGACAGAGGGTTGGAGTCATAGGGAGGGAAACGGAGAGAGACAGAGGGAAGGAGGCAGAGGGCGACAGACAGGGAGACAGACAGAGGGAGGAGGGCGACAGAGGGAGGGTGATGGAGGGAGGAGGGAGAGGGAGGGAGGGAGACAGAGAGAGGGAGACAGAGGGAGGGAGACAGGGGGAGGGACACAAAGAGAGAGACAGAGGGAGGGAGACAGAGAGAGGGAGACAGAGGGAGACAGACAGAGGGAGGGAGACAGAGGCCGGCAGACAGAGGGAGGCAGACAGAGGGAAGGAGAAAATCTCATGAAATAAATAAGTAAATAAATAAAAGGGTGACAGACAGAGGGAGACGGAGGGAGGAATACAGAGGGAAGGAGACAGAGCGAGGGAGACAGAGGGTTGGAGACAGAGGGAGGGAAACAGAGAGAGAGAGAGACAGAGGGAAGGAGGCAGAGGGCGACAGACAGGGAGACAGACAGAGGGAGGAGGGTGACAGAGGGAGGGTGACAGAGGGAGGAAGACAGAGGGAGAGAGAGGGAGGGAGACAGAGAGAGAGACAGGGGGAGGGAGACAGAGAGAGGGAGACAGAGGGAGACAGACAGAGGAAGGGAGACAGAGAGAGGGAGACAGAGGGCGGCAGACAGAGGGAGGCAGACAGAGGGAAGGAGAAAGACAGACAGAGGGAGACAGACAGAGGGATAGAGACAGAGTGAGGGAGACAGAGAGAAGGAAACTATTTGCCCACTTTTATTTCAGAATTTTCTTCCAGGGGGAAAAGTCCCCCCTCCCACCCCACAAACCCCCCTTAGGTGGTTCGGGCTCGCTTGCTCGCTACACTGCCTTACTGTGTTACAAAATTATGCATCTCCAAAAAGTGTGTCACCAACATGAAAAGTTTGAAAAGCTGTGCTGTAGAGACTCTGCCGGAAAGAAGGATTGCTGTGTCGCTGAAAGGACTACCTCTCTGCTGAACTGCTGCCCTGATGTACTGCTGCCCTCCTGAGCTACTGCCTTGCTGGACCGCTGTCTTGCTGGATTGCTGCCCTGCTAACCTCCTGCATGAGTCAGAGGGCTCTGCACCTGAACCCAGGACTCCCAGAGTGACTCGAAGGGCTATTCCGCAGGCTTCCTGCACAGAGCCACAGGGACATAACAGGCTCCCAACCATCTGAACCAGGACTCAAATCCAACTGGAGCAAGCCCCAACCCCCAAGTGGTGCCGCTCAGACCCTGGACCCTTGGTGTGGCCTCAGTGGAGTTGAATTGAAGTTTTGGGCCCTTCACGACCACAAGCTTGCCCGTTAGTGTCAAAACTTTGTCACTTGTACAGCCTGACAAAGCAAAGTTCCGTCAACCCGATTTTTCATGCAACAACATTGACCCCTCACGGGGAATGCCTTCGCGGAGCTCTGGCAGGACCACATGTGAAGGCAACAGGATCTTTGCACTACAGCAGTGATGGTCTGTTATGCCTGCTCTTCTCGCCACCTCTGTGACCATCTGCAATGCTGCCCTGCTCTCACTGCCCATTCCACCATGAATGAGACCATCTATGCTGCTCTGAGAAGGTAACTTTTCAGTGGAACTAACCTGGTCCCTGTTTGCGACCTGTGCTCCATTGTGGTTGGCTTGAAGAGAGATCAAGGAGATCGGGGTGGAGGTTAAGTCCAAAGTATTACGTATAATCTTTTTTTAGCAGAGGCCTAACAATGGGTGTTTTTCAGAGGTGAGACAGATGCCTTGGGAGAAGAGTGGCTCATATGCATGGGCTGAGGGGCTCACCCCCAGCTTTTTCCCCCAACAATAAGTGTCTATCAGGATGAACAAAGAGATGTAATCAGCCTAACAGACACTGTTATTGCTCAAGTAAGGCAACCAGGATATAGACATAACTTAAATGAAAAGGTACTTAGCTGCCTGAGCTAAATTTTACCAGGCTGAATATTTCACAGCTCTGTGGGCATGATCTCCTCAGCCTGGGAAAAGTGCCCTGAGGCCCTCCCCCTCATGATGAGGGGGAGCGTCATTGGCTGCCTCTGACCTGGGTCCTTCAGTTGTAAGCCCTGATGTGCCCAGCACCAAGTGTCACTCAGGAGCACCTAGTCATGGAGGAGTGGGGTCAGCAGTCTCACTTATCATATCCCACTCTATTACTGGTGAGGGACTGCTGCCTTTCCTAGTTGATTGGCCTGAGACAGAGCCCAAATTCTCCTGGGTTCTGAGCCTTCCCTCCCAGAGAGCTGCAGTGAAGGTAAGTTTTATATTTTTTTATATTTGGTGCATGAATGATTGAATGTGTGTGTATTTGTGAGTGAGTTTTGTGAATGGGTGTGTGTGTGTATGCATGAGTGTAAGTGTATGTATGTGTGTGTGTGTTTGTTTGTATCTCATCCGGCCGCTCCCTTCTAAAATTACAGGCTGTCACTTTTTGAGAGAGTGAGCTATTGAAGATGTTTAGGAAAAATGTGGATCATTTAGAAGCAGAAGCTTTATTATTACTGCTGGAATTATACCACTGGGGCATCCAGAAAGCCCAATGTTTGTAATCACTTCTGTGAGTTATTATTCTATTGTAAAAGTGAAGGAAGACATGCCGGAGTTGTCAGCAGGGGCCTGGGCAAATTCAGTACGAAGTTGGGTTGGCGGTGTGCTCACTGTTAACGGACCCCAAATAGCTTGGATCTTGTCCCTGGAGAAATAGGCAATTTCTTTCAAAATTTGACTAGATGAAATAAGACTGCACTTCTGACCTCTAGTTTCCTGTAATTTTGAGACGATATGTAAAAGTTCTTTGGCTAAATTTCTGGCCAATTTAGGATGATCTAAAAAAGAGGGTCGTTGGCTTCTTTTATTGTACTCTTGCGGTTCATGCCAGTCTCAGAACAGGCTCGTTTATGTTTTGGATCATAGTCCATTTGCCACAGTCTTTTTGCTCTTTGTACTCCAAGTTTAAGAGTTATACATCCAGAGAAGAACCATTGGTTACTTCTCATTTGAAAAGATAGTGGTTTCCTTTCTAACAAGGGAAGGGAGTTGTCTAACACTGTGGTAAATTCTTCGGTTAGCTCATTGAAATTGAGATTGATCAAGCTCAAAGTTTTGGGGAGTAGTATATTAGGTGAGTTGAGGCTGAAGCCAATGCTTCTTGATTATGGTACTCTCAGCTGGGTTTTAAGGCTTCTGCATGGACGTTTTGAGTCTTTAACCTGCCAAGAATACCAATATTAAAAGGGATTGCAAATGAATAGTTGGGGATTCATGAAATGTGGTACTGGAAAGATAGGGTCCAGCAGATAGCCTGCCATCTGAATAGGGACCGTGTTTTGACGTTCTGCGTTTGGTCAGAAAGGTCTTTTAACAAAGTCAATCCAGCTGGGGCTTTGAACCAAAGGGTGAGATCCACCACAAGGAGAACAAGATTTCCCTTGTTAAGAGCTGAAGTCACAATTTTTCCAACAATTAAGGAATAGTGTTTTAGTGGAGAAATCAGATGGCCTGAAGAGCAGAATGAAATATAGCTACATCGATCCTGTCATTAAACCTATTGACAGTCAAGGTCAAGTTGTCCAGAGCTTGTTTGGATAGGCAGAGTGTGATGAGACATAACTTTTGCTCCCCCCTTTTCCTATCCATTATGTCTTGTTTATAAATGATAACATTTTCTCTCAGTAAATCATCAAACAGTGGGGCACTTGCACTGTCTGCTTCTCCTGTCTGCTCAGATGAGGTGAAGCAGCTGTGTGTTTTTCGTAGGCTCCAGCAGCTCTGCAACAGTTTGGGTTGAAAGACTACAAGTTCAACACGTAGAGCGAAAAAAAGTGTTGGAAAAAGAAATAAGCTCCAGCAAAACCAATGAGTCCAATTCTAGTGACAGCTATGATGTATCTCACATATACAACTTACGTCATTTAGAACACATATCGTGGCTAATCTAAGCATGTTTAGAATACAGTTGAACCAAAGATGGGGTGATATGCTACTTGTAAGTTTAATACAGAAATTGCATTCGCATTTTATATTCATTTGCTGCCTTGAAATACTGCCAACCCACCAACAGCAGCTGCCATGAAATTCTGCCACCCTTTGCAGTCGTACCTGATTACGTTGCTACCCAGCAGACACAATGTAAGGTTTGATCGGAACCCAAGGCAAGCATGTTTTTCCATTAGGGTTCTCCCTTTCTCTTGGTAGAAAAGTCCTGTTTTGAGGGCATTTGATGAAATCTGACACATGTGCCCATTTGTGGTGGCACTGGCCCATGCTTCGAAACAAAACTGCAGTTTGTGTAAGTTCAGGCATTTTTGGTCTGAGAGTCTATAAAGTTTACCCATTCTCTAATTGGACAGAACTGTCAATATTGTGAAGGATATGGGATACAGTGATCAAGGACATCATCAATGCAATGAATGGCAAGTCTTCCTGGGGACAGGCGCTCTCTGCATGCCCAATCCTACCCAGTGTATTTAAGGATGTTACCTGGAGAGTCCCGACCTGTGGAACACCCCTGCTAGATATTGTTCTCTAGTTCCAGTTTACAAGCTTGTGCAGGTATTACCTGAAGACACTAGTAGCCTTGTTGGGTAAGGTTCCTTCATTTAATATGACTTTAGCAAACAAACTCCAGAAGGTTTGCAAAATCTGTACACAGATGACCGCCATTTAATGTGTTAGGAAAACATTAACTGTGAAATGTTTGTGATATTTAGACTTCCTAGGGCTAATTGTAAGTTACAAATATAATCAGAAATGTACAGTCTTAAGTATAAAATAATTTTTAGAGGTAATTGTCTGTGCCAAACATTAGATGAGCTCCCGTAGAGCTTCGCTAGGCTGTGGGATTATGCATGACACATGCAAATTGACTTCTTTTGTTTGGGCAAGTGATATAGTCAATGAAATATGTTTGTATTCATATTTTGCAGGATGACATTCCAGAGTTGCAAGAGTTCTTCCTTGTTAACTTGACTTCTGTGGTGCTCCTTTTGAATCCTGTGACATCATCCCCACCCAGACTAGGTACAGTAGTTTTGTTGTTATATATCAGCAGATTAGGAGGCATTTAGGAAAGCTTTTCTTCAAAGGTGGTGTACATCACAAAGGTGGTTTACGTCACAAATATTCTCAATTTGGTTAGCTTGCATCTGCATCAGCTTGATTCATGTGTATTTTTCCTTTTGAATACAATGCAACATATCCGCTCAAAATCAACAGCTTAAAAAAAAAAATTCTGATCTCTGGTTAAACTAGCATGCACAGCGGGAGTGTTATTAATATGATGAATGGAAATGCTCTGAAATTGCCTTTGAACAATCTATAACATAAACATTGTGACTTACTTATTGCTTAGTCAAGTGGTGATAGAGAGTACCACTCACCACAACAGAAATTATGGTCCAATCACCATTCGACATCCCAACATATCAGCATTATCATGAGCGCCTTTCCTGGACAGAATTCCTTGTTTGTACTATGACTGTCAAGAAGAAGTGCCTTCTCAAAGTGATGGGCTGCTTGGAGTGTACCTTCCATTCAGTTTCCAGGGCATTCTTTGAATATTGCATTATAAAGAACAGCCTTTGTAAGCATTACTGTCTTTTCACTTGACACCGCTTACGAGGGGCCATTAGGGATCTTCTGATTAATGCTTTAAATCATTTTATCAACACAAATCAGGCCCTAGGTAATGGTGGAATAACACCCATTAACATGGGGTAAAGAGTTTGAAACACTGGTTGAAGGTTGTTAACACAAAGGTACATACATGATTTGCACTATCATTTACAGTATTCCAGGCTGTTGGTGAAGCAATGCAGGAGCTAACTTTATGCATACATAAATGAAGATAGTTTCAGTAGACCAGGGAAAGAATGTGTACCAATTCCAATGGTATGAGATGGAAAGAGAGAAGGTTCAGTACTGGTGATGGGTGAGAATTGATAAGAGGTAGCCAATGCAACATTTGATGAAACCGTAGTCCAGCATTGCTTCTGGAGCTGAAAGAGTCAAGCTCTGGTGGGCTGTTCCTGCTAATAGTAGGACAACTTCTGATGTTCTGAGATAAAAGTGGAGGATAGTGCTTTCTTCGTGAAACATTAGAGGTTACTTTATTACAGCTGTGTAGAATGCATAACTTCATTAACCTTGTAAAGGTACTTAGAGCTTAGGTCCATGCTAGGCAGTGAAAGGTATTTTGAGTGGTAATCTAACCCCATTTCTAGTAGTCTACTGGTTAAATTATTTAGTTTGGCAGGAGGGCAATAGTGCTTTTTGGCAAGATCTAAGGTACAATTACAAGCCCATTCAGATTCTCGCTAAACCAATGTAACATGAGCTAAGCAACCCAAGTAGAAACAGATAAAACAACAAGCAATCGTAGAATAACATAAACAACTCATGGACAGCTGTAATGTTTCCTTAAAAACCTTGTTCAGTTAGAGCTGTAGAAATGTTACAAGGATGTCAGGATGGTTTCTTATGTCTGGGTGAGACAAAGGGAAAACCATCAGTGAGTAAATGTTAGAAATGGGGTCCATAGTTGGCACTGGTTGGCACCCTGCCCAAGTAAGGACCCTCACTCTAGTTAGGGTAAGGAAGTCATATAGCTAAGACAACCATCTGCTCACCCCATTTGTAGCTTGGCACGGGCAGTCAGGTTTATCTCAGAGGCAATGTATAAGACCTTTGTACATACACACAGTAACACATTGAAAACACTACAAAGGGGGTACACACCAGTTATGAACAATAGGCAAAATGTATCTGATTAAAACAAGAAAAAATCAGCATACACAAGTCAAGAAATCATTTTTAAAAGATTAAGCAAGTTTAGTCCATAGAAATCAATGAATGCATTAGTTTTAGCTCAAAGTACCTTAAATGTGTCAGAAATCAAAGACAATGCAAGGTGCAGGGTAGGCCAAGTGCCGGAAAAGCAGAGCGATGCAGAGGTTTCTTACTACACATGGGAGGTGATGCGTCAGTTCCTTACTGGCAGGGGAAGTGATGCTTCAGTTCCTTACTGCTAGGCAGGGGAGGGGATGTTTTGGTTCCTTACTGACAGGGGAGGTGATGTGTTGGTTTCAGGACACGCGTCCTCGGTTCCTTACTGCGGCGTGGTGTCGATGAAGAGTCGGCGTTGAGCGACAATCAGTCAAATATAGAGATGCGTGACTTTGTTGCGATAGTGGAAATACAGGCTGTGTATCGATTCCACAGCAATGAAGCAGTCGCTGCGTCAGTTTCACAGCTGTGAAGCAGGTGCGGAGTTGGAGTGGTAGCCCTGGGCATTGGTGACACGATGTTTTGGACTCAGGCTGCAGCAATTTGTCTGACGCTATGCGATGGTGAGCTGGGGCCTGCCGTGAAAGCCGTGGTTGAAGCTTCGAGTAGGAACCATTCTTCGGTGCAGGCAGCAGTGATGCATCAATATTTTGCAGCGATAACGCTAGAAAACAGGCACTGGGAGTCGTGCATGGATTTTCTCTTTAAAATCACCAGGCTACACTTCCAAGGGCACAGTACCTGGATTTGGCACCACTTGGCAACTCAGAAAACGATCCCAAACACTTGTAGGAGAAGTTTTTGATGGCCCGAGACTTCTTAACAGGAGGCAAGCATGTGGAAGCCCTTGGAGAACCTTGGTAGCAGGATTTAGAATGCAAAGTTCAGTCCTTTAACTCCCAAGAAAGATGCAGCAAGCAGCAGGCCAGCAAAACAAAGCAACAGTCCCACCTACAACATCCAGCTCTTCTTCCTTGCAGAATGTCCTCAGTCCCAAAGTGTTCCGATTTTGGGGTGTCATAGGTCCAATACCCATACCTCCTTCCTGCCTTTGAAGTAGGCAAACTTCAAATGAAAGTCTTTGTAGTGTACAATACCCTGCCTTCCCTGACCTGGCTCCAAACACACCAGGGGGTTGTGGAGACAGCTTTGTGTGAGGCCAGGTACACCCCTATTCAGGTGTCAGTGTCAAATCCTCCCACCACTCTATGTCAGGAAGGCCAATCAGCATGGTGATTGGCCATCAGGATATACAAGGCACACCTTAGCACCCTTTGTGTGACTTTCTAGAGTGAATACACAAGAGCCTAACTGTCAGTCAACCCAGACGTATTCTACAGACAGGCAGAGGCACAGAATGGTTGAGCAAGAAAATGTCCACTTACTAAAAATGGCATTATCAAACACACAATTTAAAAACCAACTTCACCAAAAGATGTATTTTAATATTGTGAGACCTCAAACCTTTATCTGCTCCCAATGGAAAATTACACAGTAAAGATATTTCAAGGCAATCCCCATGTTACCCTTTGGGAGAGATATTCCGTGCAATAGTGAAAAACGAAATTAGCAGTATTTCACTATTATGTAAAGCACACCAGTACATGCTCTACCTTTTAAATGCACTGCACCCTGCTCAAAGGACTGCCTTGGGCCTACCTCAGGGGTGCCTTACATGTGCTTGGTTTGGGCCCGGCAAGTTGGTGCACTTGCAAGGTCGACATGCTAGTTTAAAATTACACACAGACACTGAAGTGGCAGGTGTAAGACATGTTTGCAGGGCTACTCATATGGGTGGCACAATCTGTGCTGCAAGTAGCATTTGATTTACGAGCCCTGGGCACCCCTGGAGAACTTTACTAGGGACTTCTTAGTAAATCACATATGCCAATCATGGATAAACCATTCACCAATACAATTTAGACAGAGAGCATATGCACTTTAGCACTGGTTAGCAGTGGCAAAGTACCCAGAGTCCTAAATCCAAGAAAAAACAGGTCAGAAAAAATAGAAGGGTCCAGCAGTAAGTAAAAGTAAATCTAGAAACTGTGATAGATTTTTATGCAAGGAGACTATTTGTAGTGTGAATGCTCTTCTTGTTCCTTGACTACTGGTGAAAATCAGTTTCTAATATTTAGTTTTACCAACCATTTACTGGGGGGTACGGGGCATGACAATGTGATCAAGAAATTGAGTAGCAATTCAAAAAATGTGTTGAAATACATTAGTATAATTGTATATTTATATCAGCAGGCCTTTGTTCTTGTTTGAGAAATTAGCAGAAATGTACATTCCCTTCCTTGAAATTCTCTAGGCACATTAATTTCTATGGGCTTGGAGGCCCATAGGAATGAATGTGAAGACATTCAGTATTAGTGATTCGGTATTAATGAACCAGTAATACCGGGAGGTATTTCAAGGGTGCCAGGGTGTCGAAAGGACACCCTGTTGCACCCCTGAAATGTGAATGTGTGCACATGTGGCGCACATACACGTCCTAAAGTCATAGATGTGTGCCACATGGAACATTTCAAAAAGCAAAAAAGTGCTTTTTGAAAGGAAATCGCTACTTACCACCAACTTGAAGTTGGTGGTAATTAGCGATTCCTTAAGGCTCAAAAGCACTCTTTAATGGGCTTCCTACATTGCATTTAAGGAATCAGTATTACCGATTCCTTAAATGCAAGAGCAATAAGGAATTGGTATTAAGGAATCGGTATTTACCGATTCCTTATTCACCGATTCCTTACCTACATCAGGAATGGCTAAATACCGGTCAGTAACGCTGAAATTTACTGAATTTCGGTGTTACCGACCAGTATTTAGTCACCTACATCTGGCCCGTAGTTTCCACTGATCAGTGGAAACTGTACTTTGTGGATGATGTAAACTTTGGGATGGTGTCAGACTGATTCCTTGCACATCCGCAGGATATGTTGTCCCTTAGACCAGCTATCTCACAGTGCCAGCATAAGCCTGCCAGCATAAGCCCCTACTAAACCTATATAGGGAGAGAACAGTTTTGGCATCAACTGAAGATGACAACTCTGTTCCCTCAGGAACCGTGGTCATAGACCTAGAACCTTCCGCTCAAACATTCATTTGCTCAGAGAAAGATACAAAGAATACACAAAGAGACGTTCTCAGTGTTTATTGTACACTAGTGTTTCTTGGATAGAATACATGTGTAGTAATAACCAATAGATACAAGCAGATGAAAGTTATAATAAACATCAGGACCTTTGTCTGAAACAACGTATTTATACAAACATATAAAATAATATTACAATCTGGTATACTCCTACTATGCACACCCGAACCTATGGGTTTAGGCTGTGTGTTCTGCCAAGAAACTCCCTTTTGGATGCTCCAACCCCATTACCCGGTGGGTAAGAATGTAGGACATCTTGGTCGCAAACTGGACACCCCTCACAGAGATGTCAGTCAGCTGCTGGGCAATAGCTTCAGCATGTAGGGACCTCTTGAAATCAGTAGAAGTGCCTCCTCTGATTGTACCCTGAAACAGATGTTTATTTACGGAAAAAGGCATCCTTGCCTTGGGATGAGATTATGATCAGGATGCCATTGTTTGTACTCTACAGATAGCTGTGTCGTCATATGGTTGTAAATAACAAACACATTTGCATAATATTTGTCTAGGCCTTGTACATAATGCCACGGCAATGTGATAGTGTTCTTGCGAAGATAGTTCATGTAAGCAAGGTTGGTGCTTCAAGGAAACAAACCCAAAGTGTCACCAACACAAATGTGTGCAGGAAGTCAATGTGGAAAGTGAAGGTAACTTTACGAACTAGCCATGTATATGTAAAAATGGCAACATTTCCTACTAGGCCTAACTGGGACACATGGCAGCACAACTATTATATGCTCGGGCATTCATCATCATTCTCGAGTGGGGTACAACTGTCATACTGTGCCAGATTATTAACATTACATCCCTCATATATTTCTCTTCAACTCTACTCTCCAATATCTCTCCCTCTTTTCAAATTTCTGTTTTGCATATTTCTCCCCAGTGCCCTGCCTTCGTATCTTTCTTGTCGCCTTCTGTAGTTCTTTTGTCCCTTGCTGCTTCTCTCATATCACCTATCTCCTTGGCCCTTTCTTTCTCCTTACAGGCACTTCTCTTTCCTCTCCTGTCTTCCATCTTTCTTCTCTCTCTTATGTATTTAATTGTTCCCTGTTTCATACATCACTCATTCTCTTTCCCAGTTGTCTCTTTCCCACCAGTTATTGACATTTTATCAACTATTCCTTGTCTCCCTCGCAGTCCTCTGTTTCTCACTGGCCTGTCTCTTTATCTGCTCTTAAATTGTTCACCTACTCTCTTAGCTAAATGTTTCACCTCTATTTTTCTTCTCACTCTCACCTGTCTCCCATCTTTCTGAATACCTTCCCTGTCACTTTCTCACTTCTCTCTATATCTTGTCTGTATCTCTCACTTGTCCTTCTTTCCGACCTCCCTTTCTCAGCAGTCTCTTTATGATGTGTCTGCTTCTGTTCATCCCATTCTGTCTCTCAGCTGTCTACCCCTCTCTGGCTCTCTATCAGCTGTCGCTTATCTCTCTGTCTCTTTATTGGCTGTCTTTCAACTATCTCCACCATTCTCTCAGCAGTCTTTTTTAATCTTTCAATCTCTATTTCCCACCTGTTCATACTTCTCAACTCTCTCAGTTGTCTCTTTCTAACCTGTCTCTTTTTTGTTGGTCTCTTTCTTTCTCTTGTCTCCCCTCTCACTTTGAGCTGTCTCTTACCAGCCTGCTTCTTTGACACTTCTCACTCACTCCCCTACCAGTCTGTGAACTGTCTTGCTCCATCATTTGTTACCGGTCTCAGCCTGCTACTTGTTTTCCCCTCTCTGTTTTACTCTTGTCTCTTTCTCTCATGTCATTGTGTTGCAACTCTGTCATACATATTTCTCTCAAAATTGTCTTCTGTCTCAGCTTTGTATAACATGTTTCTTTGGTGCATGCATGCACATACAAACACAAAAACCCACACAAATACATACACACCTTCTTTAACTATATTTTTAATGTGTTTCTTTGCAGTGTCCCCTTTTCATCTGTTGTTTCTGATTCTCCTGATCCTCTCTCTCAGGAACAGCCAGAGAAATGGAGAGACAGTTTTTCCAGTCCCTCTCAACCAGCATTAATAGATGAATTAATCTTCAAGTTCTTACTTTTTCTGAACTGTGCTTCATTAGCTATCTTCTGTAAGAAACATGAAAAGCCTTGCACGAACATGTTCCATCGCTTTTGTGGCACATCCCTGAGACAATCACCTTTTTGGCATTTTGTAAGTCAGGAAAAGTTGATCTGTATGTCTGTGTGGGATAGTAAATTCAAAGAAACGCAATACAATGCATAGCACTGCCTTGTGGTACTTTATGTCGTGTAGGCATTGCATGGGTGGAGCATGGGTGTGTTCCCATGCATCCACTTATGTACTTTGACACAAACCCAGATTTTCAAAGACTTGTAAGCCTGGGTTTGCATCAAAATGGTGCTCTTACCACAGAGAGGCGTAAAGGAGAAATTTGTTACTTCCTCTTTCCATGTGTGTTGCATTCTGTAGTACACATAGCAAGTGGGACATGCCTCTAGGGATTGTTTTTGTGCACAAAGGGATGCCTTCTGCACAACAACACTCCTGACTTTAATGCGGGCATCCTTGCATCATGGTGCAAAGGCTGCCTGTGTTGGCACTAGGTAGCTATGTCATGCTTGGTATCTTTGGAATTGTGATGAAAAGTCCTATTTAATGGTAAAGTTTGATTTTTGATCACAATTGCAAAAATGCCACTTTTAGAAACTGGCATTTTTCTGGCTTTAGCCTTTATTTGCCTATAGCCTGGCCTGGGTTACATCACTACGTGTAACTGACAGACGTTGTTAATTCCCCCCAGACAAACACACAATAGAGGGATTAGGTGCACCTGAATGGGCCATCTTCCGGGAAGATGGTTGGGGTTGAGCTGAGCACAGCCGTACTTACAACTGATTAGGCTATGTTTTGCCTTCAGACAAAGGGCCTAACGACCCTGCATTGTCACTTAAGCTAGCTTGGACCCAGGTCATGGCAGGCAGGAAATTCTATGCACTTCAAGGCCACTGTCTAGAAGCTTCTCCCACCTTCCAGAGCCAGGGTATAATAAGGGGACCTGACACAAAGTCATCAGTACACTTCTGGACCTGTGGATACTCTGCCAGCAAGAAGGCCTGCTGAGCTGTTGGAAGGACTGCCACTTCGCTGGACTGCTGCTCTACAAGACTGCTGACTTGGCTGAATTGTTGTCTTGTTTTTCCTGCTTCTCTGCTACTTCAGCCTGGGGACAAGGACTGGACCTTCAGCTGTCCCAGGAACTCCAGCGTGACTCACAAGGGCGTGTTTGCTGGCCTCCTGTTCAGAGCCACAGAGACACAAAAGAATTACTCCATCTTGAATCCACACCTGGACCCAGCTTGAATGAGTCCTGACCCTCCAAGTGGTGCATCTCCTACCTGGACCCTTGAAAGTGCTACTAAAGGTGCCCAGATAGCCAAAATCCAAAAGTGGGAGCTTAAAAAAGTTTTTGCTAAAACTTGGTCTGAGAACTAGGAGGAGACCGGGACCAACCCGTTCGCTTATCCGCCCAAGGTGCATCACCAGTCGGATTGACTTTGCGGCTTCTCCTGATGTGGTCTTCTCCAAAGCTACAAATCTGTTTCAGCGGTCCTTCGCCAAAGGATATCCTACTTATTTTATAGTGGTGTGTTTTTGGGTGACAAACTTGACACCTAGAAGACACCACACAGCGCTGAATGCTTATATCTATATGGGCACACAATGGGAACCATGCAGAACCCAAAATTCAATACTTTAATCTTCACCATTCCGTAAGGAGTCGACTTTTAGAATCTTTAAAAAACATGTGTAAATTATTTCAAACTATTATGTGCCCGGTACAGAAGATATTGCAGATAACATCCATCAGTTTATCCTCTTAAGAACCCTAACAATATGTTTGGTTTTCTATGTGTCTAAAATGTTTCATTCATACTTTCTTGAATTGTGCGTCTACCAAGCCTTCAATTTTCATTTAAGTTTAAAGAGCATTTTGGGTGCCCATAAAGAGGTTAATGAAAGAGATATTTGCTTATTGCTCTTTTCAAATGTCAAGTCTTTAACTATCTTCTCTTTTCATACTTTCTTTTTATAAACCTCTTCTTTCTTCATGCATGCCTGTAGAAAATGAAGCCTTAATTCAATACAGATTAAAAGGTAAAATACATATATCAATTATTTAGTTTAGAAATGTGATTTAAAGCAGCTTTAAAGAGACATCTGCGTACTTAGGTCATGTAATGCAATAATGGTACGAATGATTTCAAGAAATAACTTGCTTTAATTCTTTGTTTTAAAACATGTACCAATCACGTATTAAACAGCCCAATCAGTTAAGTGTTAAGTAAATGATTATAGGTTGGGTATTCAAGGTAAGTTTAAGACATGACCGATAACCATTGACTGCGAAAAATATATTAACTGTATACACATTGTTATATGCTGGAATCTGAAAAAAGCTATAAACCAGCTTTCCTGGGTCTGCGTTAAAATCTCTCTGAGCTATGTAAAAATCTTAATAACTAAAGTTATAATACAGAGTATTGTACGCATTTGTTTTTTAGAAGGTGAAATTTGCTATAGAAACTGGGAAGGTAACAAATGATTGTTGTGGATTACTGCGTTCAGCTCGCTGAGGTGGTCAAATCCCTCGGCTCGGATTTGTTGGTGTTATTTATTTAAAAATAACAACATAGCAATAGTTCTATCTAGTCATAAACCATGTACCTAGTGCTTCATCCAAGAACTGTTAAAATATGTCTGCCTCACATTTGTTGCCCAATCTCATTCACTAGAATCTATTTATAAGGGTTTAAATCACAGATTAAAAGACTTTTATATCCAACAACTCAAACAAAACCTTACTTGTAGGAGGACAGTCGTCTGCCCAGCAAAACAGTGGCCCCTCTAGAAGTGCTCTTTATGTGACATACATTGGACCACAGATAAAATGAGGGCCAACCACATACCTTATTCTTTGTGTATGTGTGTGGGTGTTTGGTCAGAAAGTTTATGACTTTGTATGTGTGTATAACTATATAAGTATATTTAAATTTATACACTCATACATACATACGAAGATTAAAACATTTTAAGCAAACAGTATAAATAATGTGTATTTGTAAAGCACATGTTCACCCAAGAGTATCTTGGCACTGAATAACAGATGTTTAACGTTACCCAACTCAATGGTAATCATTTTATCGACTTCAGAAGGATGATAGGCTAAGTGGACCGCCAGCATTTGAACCTGTGATCATGAGGTCACACATGGGCCCCTACAGTGGACACATTAGTCTACTAAGCCGCCAGACCCGACAGCACTACATTGCAATGAAAGGTAGTTGAACAAATGAATGTATGTGGCAAATTGTGTGTTGCAAGATGTGTGCAGCAAGGTGCAGAGTTCCTGTTTTGTGTTGCTTGCAGACGCATTCAGCAGCTGTATGGGTATGTCCCAAGAGGGATGCAGGACAGATAGAGCAGGGTACATGGATCTAGAAAGTGCTTGGGCCCACCGAAACATCCCCACTTAACCAGATGGTCTTTTTATTGCTTGAGAGTTAAGAGGGAAAAATCTATCACAGTTAAATCTCATTACAGTGTAACCAATTCAGCTACAAGAGAACTACCCAACAACTAAAATTGAGTTTTGTAAGGTTCAATTATAGATTCAAAAATAGATTGGGATAGATAAGTCTCAGCATCACCATATAGAAATACAGAAGAAATAGAATGAGTCCAAATCTCCTAAAGCGATTCACCCTATAAAACAAAAAGCAGACAATTAGTTCTGTTTGAACGATGCAAGTAGCGAGGAAAAAGAATTGAATGTTAAATTGCATCAACTGATTTTCAGAGGTCAGTATGAGAATGCTATTTTCCCTACCCTACCCTACCCTACCCTAAAAGAGACAAACCTACCTTTCTCTAAGGGAGCTGCAAGTCAGCACCCCAGACTGAAACGCCCCTTCAAAACTGCAGGAGGATAGTCTGTCACCCGGGAGCACATTCCTGGCACCCCTGGCCCAGCAGAGGCTGAAATCAGGCAAAATGGATATATGTTTTTGCAGTCCTGCCATTCAGACGACTACTATTAACACACCCACAGCTATTTTATAGACAATGAGAGCATCCCTTGCATTCCTGCAGGTGAAAGGATGTCAGCACTGATTTGAAAATCACCACTGTGACTATTTACCGCATGTTTGGTGCTCAATGGTGAGAAACGGTATTCTCCCTGACCTATGCTCTATTTGTCAGCCTATGTAACACATCAATGCCTCAAGCAGCCGTGAAGATTTATGCAAATCTTAGCAAGCCAGTTGGCTCCTCGCACAACTGGACAAAAGTGTCAGCTAGTAAAAACTATATGGAAGGTATGGAAATGTAAGTGTGTGCCTTCCCATATTTAAATTAACTACAGGCTGCCTTATTTTTCACCGAGGCGTGCTGAAAAGGTATGATATTTAAGTCTTAAAGGTGCCATGGATATCCAGTCCTCAATCTCTAAGTCAGTAACAGTGAGCGTTCTAGAATGATGCCTTGTTTGATGACGGCTACTTTTGAGATATTTTGTGACATTATTCCCTGATTCCTTCTATAAAAAGATACAGTGTATTGTCCATCTAAAGTCTCGACGTGTAATCTTTGATTCTGTATCGTATCCACACACGACAATGACGCTATTATGAAATAATAAGCCTGAAATGGGGATCAATTTGTGGACCTGGTTGTATTGTGTCTTTTTCTGCAGATATTCCTTATTCTTATCTCATTATACGGCCCTTTATTCCTGCAGTTACTACCTGTTTAAAGCAGGGGGAATGATGTGAGGATGGGTTCAGGCAGTGAGAGCTATCCGGGATCTAAGGCTGTTTCTGTGGATCAGGGAAGCATTTAATGCCCCCCTCTCCTTGTTCAGTAGGAGGTTGGGCTGGTGCCAGGCTCCCTAGATGCGGGTTGTTCATTAGGAGGTTGGGCGGGTACCAGGCTCCCTAGATACATGCCTTCCCAGCATTCCACATACCAGGTCTGGTGTTTTCAGGCCCAGAATTTCTAGGTCCGATATTTGTAGACACGTGTTTCAAGGCCCAGAAACACTGGGCTACTCAGAGTGGTCCTGGGAGGCATCCCCTCATGAAACCACTCCAGCCACTTATGTTGAGTGCCCTTGTCGCCACAATGCATGTTGATCGCAGCATTCAGTTTGCGGTCAGAAAAGTCATGTAGAAAATGGAGGTTGGTCAGATCTGGTTGGTTGTCTGGAAAGGTTTTATTATCCCGGGATCAGTTGAAATGTTATTTACTGAATATTGAGCAGTTCTAGAAGTGTATTACAACGACGAACAAACATTTGTAGTAAGTAGCCTGAATGTATCTGAGTTTCCTATGTTTTATAAATAATTCACAAATATCCATTTAGGCTTGACACTGATTACGCCTGCTTACACAGTCTTTGAATTGCGGTTTTATTTTCTGAATGAGTCATTTGTATTTGTTGAATTTTAAGATGCTGAAGGTCTTGTGGCTCAGATAATTATCGATGCCAATGATGGAGTCCGTGGAGTGATTGAATGGCAGAGCACCACGTGAGTCTCCTATACACCTTCTTATGAACTACTGCCATCATAATATCATATTGCATTCATGCGGTTAACTTTTGCTTTCCTTTTACAGTTGTATTAACATGTGCATTTAGAAGTATTATTTTGATAAGTGTTTATCTGTACATATTTAGGGTTTTCAGGAAACAATATTTAAAGTAAAATGAAACGTCATTAATAAATAAACTGCCCAAGTACAAAATGGGGCTGAGTTGGGTCCATTGCACATTGTAAATGGTGGGTGCATACTGCTTGCAGTAGCCTATTGTCCATTTCACTAGGAGCATTATAGGAGCAGGAACACCACCAATCAATAGCCTGCTCTGCTTCAATGGTCTCAGTCTGGATGCTCATTCACATCTGTATGTCTTATCAGCGGGAGTTACACCAGCATAAGCTAGAGTGCCTATACCAGCAAAATAAGGCCGCCAGATGGGAGTTCTAACTTCAGGCAGTGTTCCACCTGCCCACATGCAGAACACATTTGGGTCTCAGGAAGGTGTTTTAGAACCATGGCTTCTGGAGGACTGGGACAAAGAGCCAAGACAACCCTGACAATGGTACAGTCTTGGCTGGCAAGATTTCCCAGTCCATCCTGATCGTAACCTTTTGAGTGTAGAAAGCACATATCAAACTTCGGGGAGCTCCATTCAGCTGTGGCCCTTAGCTTTTCCCCAGTAGAGTATATTTAGCACGAAAAAGTGACTATGTTGTAATTTGCATGTTGGCCGAGCTTGAGAATTGCCTTAAATAAGAGTAGCTCCCATCGCTGCAAACTCATATTTCCCCCACTCTCTTTACGGTCAGGAGAGGCAGAGTATTTCTGACAGAAAGATCCTCATCTGGTACCACCACCAAATACCTTAAACCTGTTCGCACATCTGCAGGCAGGAACATTGCTCAATGACTTTTAGACGCGGGAAAAAACTCCCTGCAATTTGGGGTCATTGCTTTTTTTCACAAATAAATTCCAACTTCTAGAGATTTTTCTAGAAAAATAAATTGACAAGCCTACATCAAAAATAGCTCTACCTGGAAAAGCATACCTGCTTTAACTTGATACCCTGAAGACAGTTAAACCCTGGTCTGCCTGATGGGGACATCTAAATATGATGGGCAGTCTTTCACTATGAGAGTGGAAGGCATAGTCTCTACCGATCATGCAGTCGGTGACCCACCTGGCATGCTGTAAATCAGGACATGAGTTGGAATGCACAGAGCAACAGCAGAAAAAAGTTGGCAAAGTCTCACCAACCCAAAAAACACCGGTGCTGGTTGGGGGAAATTTAATAGAGAAGTTAAGGTCAAGCAAACCATGCACCACATTAGTACCGCTTCCAGCAAAATCAAGAAACTACTTAAACTCATAAAGCACTGCATAAACACTTCACCATGTCCTGTAACTATCAACTCTGAAGAGACGTGCTCAGCTATCAACAATTTCTTTGTAGACAAAATAAAACAAATCAGATATCTTATTGACCTTATATCATCACCTAATATTTACCTAACAACCTCATACTGACTTCCCTAAGGTCCCTTTGAAAAAGAGAAACTAACAAACAGTTCAATCACTGAAAACTACCTTCAATAATCCCATTCACATTACAAAACAGCATTGGCTGTGACTGCATTTTTGATGGTTAAACTCATACCTGAAAAACAGAACACAGTTGGTCAATTCATCATCTTCCAATCCTGAATTTACCTTCGTAACCTGCAGAATAACTCAAGGTTCTATCCTTTCACCAATAATCTTCAACATCTACTTGAAACCCTTGGAAATATAACTCACAGACTTGAACAACTGCGTACATCAATACCAATAGCACCGATCTGCACCTAAAACTCGTGTCATGCTACAATACCACTCAGCTCAAAACAAGCCTCACAGCTTGACTGCTTGGATGTCCAGAAGCTATCTCAGGAAAAACCCATATATAACTGAATCCATCCCCCATTAAACGACCATTTGCGGTGGAGGCCCCACAGTTGTGACGGGGAGCCCTCACTCATGGCAGGACATTCATATTGAGAACTTGCAGTTCAGATGTCCCGCCACGAGTGTGGCCCCCTACCTTCTCACGATTGTAGTACCCTCATAACGATTGCGGAGGCCCTTTGTGAATCGGGCCCAAGGTCATTACCCCACCCCAAAGTATCAGTGTGCATGAGAATGAGCAGTACAGCATAGCTTTTACCAAAAGAAACTAACAATCTCACATCTGCATTTATGCCAGTGACCCCCAGCTGTGAATGCCACTAGCTGATGATAATCTTTTGATTCACAATTTACAAATATTTTATTTGAAGTTAAAAACAAATCTTTTTACTCATCATTTTGCAAGATAATTTATTTTGCTGAGGCATTTACAATACAAGTCTGAATTTCCATACTGGTGTTTAAACTTGTTTTTTAAAATCTTGTTCCATTTGTTCTTTGGGCATTTAATGTTTGTCGCTACGAAGCAAAAAAAAATATATTTGTTGTTCAATAGAATGGTGATAACCAGTGATAGTGAACTAGGCGTGTAATGTCAGTCTAATTGTTTTTTTGGAATCCACGGAACTCATTATGTATGCATTTAGCCGCGGGGGTTTCCGTGATTCCTGCCCAGGCATAGGTATGTTTTGATATAGCCCCTGTACTACGTGGTTTATAAACAATAAATGAGGGGTAGACTAGGGCGGGGTGAGCATAAACCACCAGCACCTTAACCATTGTAACCCTCCAACATGTTTCCAACATTTCTGTTTCAGGCCTCATTATTGCACACCATGTGGCATCCCTAAGGTCGGTGCCCTGCTGCCAACCGAGGGTGCCAACATTACACTGGCAACGAGTACGGGATCATTGTCTGCACTGCCTTGTGGCGGTTGCACTCTCTGGTCGAGTGTGCAGTGCTCGTGCCCAAGGGATTTTGCAGCCTGGTCATGCCCCTGCAGCTCTGCAGTGTTGAGCCTGTGTTGCCCCGCTGCACAGAATATCGATTGTGGCCCTGATGTTACAGAGGGGCCTGGTGAACCTCAACGGAAACATACCAGATGATGCACCTCTGGGCGTGCCTACATCAGTCAAAAATCACTGTGTTTGCCTATGGACAAGATCAGCCACTAATCATGCAAGGTAAATTCAGGGTGACCCTCAGCTATGGGTCGCAGGGCAGTACTGGCCCTTGTGTGCGTAGCCGAAGAAGGCCACAGCATTCAGCTTAGATGCCGAGCTGCAGAAGCTCTTGGTATTGTGAACTTTGTGTTTGGGGTCTTTCAAGAGATTAGACACATCCTTGAAGAGACTAACATAGAAAAAGGCGAGCAGCAGACCAAGGTCCTGCACATCCATTCCTTATGCACACTTATATATTCGGGTGGTGCAATCTCTTCCCACACCCGCTGTCCAGAGGTGTCAGAAACCGTGATATTTTCAAAGAAAGCGAAAGGTGCACCCGTTGCGGAGTCAAGACGCAGCAGTCAGAGAATATTCCCAAAATACTTCTTTTTATTTCAATACATCTTTAAAACTGGCACACAGCCAACGCGTTTCGTTCCCATTTTTTGCCAGTGGGAACTTCATCAGGGCTCTTTAGTATGGTCTTAAGCAGAGATGATAACAGGTGATAGGTGGTAATATTAATAGCAATTTGTATTTCCAGACTCTCTTTAGTATAGTCTTGAGCAAGGTTTCAGGTAACCCTCTGGCCAGGTATGTTGAGATCTATTCATACCGCTGCACGTCTGGAAGGGCAACTGTGACTTTTGTCTTCTTCACTGTATTATTAGCTCGGAGTCTGTGCCCTAATGCGATGTGTATTTTTCATCATGTTTGGTATTTTCGGCATTTTGGGAAGGAATGTAATGTCTGTCTAGTTGTTTTGTTGCAATCCACAGACCTCAATATGTATGTATTTAGCCGTGGGGGGTTTTCAATGATACCCTCCTAGGTTCAAGTGTGCTTTGGTATAGTCCCTGTACCACGTGGTTTATAAACAGTAAATGAGGGGAAGGCTGTGGCGGGCTCAGCAGAGACCCCCTGGCCCCAGAACCGATGTAACCCTCCAACATGTTTCCAGTGTTTCTGTTCCAGGCCTCATTGTTGCACATCACGTGGAGTCCCTAAAATAGGTATCCTGATGCCAACCCAGGGCGCTGACCTTACATAGGAGTATAATTTCCCAGTTGAAGAAAAGTGTATTTCAAGCCTGCAAAAGAATCCAACAGAATTGGATTACCTTGGCTTTGTTTTATTGCAGTTTTAATACAGCGCGATCTGGACCTAAAGATATTGGAGCACTTTACATGAACACAAGGTCACTTTCATGTTTCCTAGGCATGGGGGAGATTAAATGATTTGCCCAGAATCACAGGATGTTGAACCAAACCTGGTTACCCTGTCCCAAAGTCGGCAGCTCTGGCCGTAACATCACATCCTTTGTAAAGATTGACTTAAAAATCTTGTGGCAATAGAATTTCCTGGTTTTGTTTTGCAGACATGCTAACACATTTGATTAAACTGGTGTAGATTTTTGTTTATAATTTGCGCAAGTCACAATTTTTATTTCATGACATTTATTGTAATCCATTGTTTCTTTTTCTGTTTTTTTTAGTTTTGAAATCAATGAAACTCAGGGATCTCTGACGCTTGTTGCATACAGGAATAGGGGAACATATGGTAACGTGTCTGTGTTCTTGTACACACAAAATCTAGGTGCACATCTGGGTACAGACTTCAATGTTACCTCAAAGGTGAGCTTTCAATTGAATGCTATGTTATTTCACTGTGCCTTTAGACGTTTGTTCCGCAGCGTGAAATTGAAATGTAAATTTTTTTTTTTTTAAACAGATTTTTTTGTCAAATTGCACTTATGCCGCTGGGCTCTGTACCCCAGAGGTAACTGCAGTATCAAATTGTACATAAGCAAGAAAGCAACTGACCTTTTCAAATGAACAACCAAAACACCTAACATAGTGTATCAATTTGATATTAAAACCCCCCCAAACGCCCCTAAGTTGTGCAAAGTCCACTGAGTCCAGTCCATGAGTGGGTAATATAGGACAAAAAAGAAAAAAAATCAGTTTAAATACACACACACCCCAGGCTACCCTCCCACTCCTCCCTGCACCAGTCCAACCAAACGGACACAGCCCTCACTCCACTGGGAGATCGTCCGCAACAATGTGATGCTCCAGCCACAGACCCCTATAACCCGCCCACCGCTTCCATATTTTATAGTGCTTACGTGGACATTCCCTGGCAACAAAGATTGACTGTTCCAACCCCATGCAAAAGTCCAGGCCATTTTTTCAGGCCTTCCACATCCTGGCTATATCGCGTTTCGTCAATGTGAGGCCCAGTTGCATAAGATGTCTTTTATATACATACCCCCAATCCCCTCCATGACATGAAGCAGGGCAAACTGTGGTGTACGTGGGAGTGTCCACCCCAAGACCTCCGACAGAATCGATCAAGTGATAGACATTGCCAGACAGCGTGCAAGAATGTGCCCTCCTCCCAGCCACAATGAAGACATTCCGGGGAGGCAATCAATCCCGCCCGCCACAGTCGAACCCGAGTAAAGTAGTCCCGGTGTAGATATTTAAATTGAATGAGGCGGAGACGCATCACTATGGCCGCACCCAGCGGGACGGATAAGGCCTCCCTCCAGTCCTCCTCCTCCAGCGGACCCACATCCCCTTCCCATACCCCCCCAAAGCTTCTGAAGTGTGGGGGAGCAGTGAGTGACTAGGGACTGGTAGATGCGGGAGATCTTATTGGTCTTTAGATCCCCCATGAAGACCTTCGCCTCCAACGGGCTAAATTCTGGGGGAGATTCCAGGCCCTCCAGCCTGGGGTAGAGTGCATAGCGGAGTTGGAGGTACCGAAACAACTGGGACCGGGGCATACAAAATTCTCCCTGCAAATCTCGGAAGGACTTGAGTGACACATACCTCACGACGTCCCCCAAGGTTGAGATGCCTACAGCATCCCAGCCCCTAAAGCCCTGCAGGGCCGCCAGGTCAGGCAGGCGCCCATTATGCCATTGAGGAGTTTCTTGGGTCAGGGTATTCCACCACCCCATTCGGCTCAGGGACTTCCACCAGATTTGAAATACTACCTGCGTGACTGGTGGTAGCGCACCCCCAACGGCGCTAAATAAAGAATAGTGTGCAGAGTGTGAGGCCCTATAAGGCATCGCTCCAATGCTTAGGCCGGGTCCTCCCTATTCCCATACCACCACTCATTGAGGAGCAATAAGTGCGAGGCCTGGTAGTATGAGAGTATATCCGAGGTTGCGAGTCCTCCGCAGTAAGTGGAGAGAAAGCATGTGCGCATCACAACGCGTACTGCTCAACCCTCCCACAGGAACTACCCCAGCACAGAATTCACCAGCCGGAACCATCTAGATGCGATTGGGTACGGGTAATTCTGTAGCTGGTATAGCAAACGAGGGAGCGCAACCATCTTAAAAATTGCTGATCTGTCATATATTGTCAAGGGCATATGTGACCAGGTCTTTATATCCGCACGAACACGCTCCCAAACCGGTGCCAAGTTTCACTCCCAAGAGATGGCCGTCACATCCAACAGTAATACCCCTAGGTACTTGAGGCCCCCACTGCCACCTGAATTGCAGATGCCCCGAGCCCACTCTCCCTCACGTGCCCACTCTCACCCGATCTCCCAGAACCCACCGTGTGGATTTACGGGGGTTCATATATAACCCGGACGGCTCCCCGAATATTTGCGTGTTCCGCAGAAGCCGTGGCCCCGATCTATCCAACGCCGTAAGAAAAAAAAGAACATAATCCGCATATACTGCGATCCTGTCAGACAGACCCGGGTCCCTCTCAAAACCTCTAATCTGTGCCTCAATGCGCACCCAGGCCGGCCATGGCTCCCTGGCAAGGGCGAATAAATATGGTGACAGGGGGCACCCCTGTCTGGTGCCTCGTTTGATAGAAATGTACCATATTTTAGGTATTGTTTTAGCCAACATTTTTAAACATGGTCTTTGAGAGTTCAGGTTTAATATTTCGTTATTCTGGCAGTTGTTTTCTTTCTGAGGCTGCAATGCAATGTAATGTATAACATTAAGAATGTATGGCACGGTTTTGTTCTAGATGTAGTCCAAGCAGTGCACTGCAATACATGATGTGCACTTGCAATTCAGTATTGTATTGTATTGTATTGTAATTGCATTTATATAGCGCTTACTACCCCTGACGAGGCGTCGAAGCGCTTTTTCGGCGGGTAGCACGCTACTCCGGGACCCACAGAGGATTAGTGTTGAATTAGTATAGTGAAACATGCAAGTACATTTTAAGTGGTGGATAAGTTAATCAGTTATTTGGATTTGGAATGATAGCAGAAGGATAGAGTAGGACAAAGGTTCGTATTTATCTATCGCTCGCTTGTTGACGCATGCTATTCAGGGAGCCTATAGAGGATTAGTGGTGAATTAATATGGTGAAATATGAGGTAATTTCAGTGGTGGATATTAGTCTGTTACTTGGAGTGAGAAGGATAGCGGATGGATAAAAGGGGAAGAAAGATTTGCATTCATATAGCACTTGTTACCCCTGATGGGCGTTGAAGCGCTTTTCTGGCGAGTAGCACGCCACTCCGGAACCCATAAAGGATTAGTGTTGAAAATTAGTATAGTATAAATATGAAGTAATTTGAGTAGTAGATATGTTATTCAGTTATTTAGGCAGTATATTAGTATAGTTGAATATGGAATTTGAGAAGTGAAACATGTTAGTCTGTTAATTTTTATTGAAAAAAGGATAGTGGAGGGATAAAAGAGTAAAAGATTTTTTTTTAATATATATATTAGTAGTAGGAAGAGGCTTTTGGATGAGTAAAAAGGAGTTTTGGAGGGAAGGAGTCAGAGGGGAGAGTTTAGAAATGTTTGTTTTAGGGGATCGGTGTAGTAAAAAGGTGTCAGATGATGCATGGAGGGGTAGAGCAGGAGAGAGTCTAGAAAAGGTTATTTTGGCGATCATAGTAGTGGTATGGGGTTTGGGATAAATGAGAGAGTGGATGTAGAGGATATATTGATAGATCTATAGGATGCGAGATAGGGTAGTGCATTAGAAGGAGTAGTAGAAAGAAGTTTGAGAGGAGTCTGAAGGTTGGGCTAGAAGATATATTGAGTGAAGTATAGGCTGAGAAATAGGCTAGTGCATTGGAAATGCTAAATTAGAAGAAAGAGATAAGTATATAGATCCATAAGTACATTAAAAATATATAGATACATAAAAAAGTAAGTATATTTAGATTAAATATATTGATAGAGGCACAGGATGAGAGATAGGGTAGTGCATTGGATATGCTTTTTTTCAGGAGAAAAGTAACAGACACACAGATCCAAGTACATGGATGGTACATAGATGTACAATGGAAGTATGTACATGTAGACCAAAAATGATTTTTATTTATAGATGATTATTATTATTATTTTTTTTCTTCTCTTAACAACATAATTGTTTTACATGTTTTATAAAGTAATACACAAAGATAGATACATATCTATAGTGAAAACAAATGCTTATATACAGAGGGATATGCTGTAAATTTCTATTTCCGTATGGTACCTATGTGGGGAAGAGCCAGATCTTGAGTAGTTTTCTGAAGATAAGGTGGTTGTCGGTGGATCTTATGTTGGGGGGTAAAGAGTTCCATAGTTTGGCTGCTTGAACAGAGAAGGATGTGCCACCCATTGTTTTTTTCTTGTATGGTGGGATTTTGAGGCGAGATGCTCCTTTAGAGCGTAGGTTCCTTTGTTGAATGTGTTTGGTGATTTTATTCCTGATGAAGAGTGGTCCTACTCCATGTATTGCTTTGTGGGTAATACAAAGCAGCTTGAACGTGGATCTTCTGGCAACCGGTAACCAATGCAGGGCTTTCAAGGCAGGGGAGATGTGGTCTCGTGGTTTGATATGCAGGAGTAGTCTGGCAGCCGAGTTCTGAATCCGTTGTAGTCTTTTCATGGTCGTTAAAGGTGATCCGTGGTAGAGGCTATTGGCGTAATCGAGTTTGGATAGAACAAGGGAGATGGTAGCTTGGACCTTGTGTGGAAATCCCAAATGAGGGAAAATTCGTCGCAGCGTTTTTATAGTAGCAAAGCTTGATCTTGCTAGTTTATTTACTTGGACATTCATCGACAGCTTGGAGTCCATGGTCATTCCGAGGTTTCTTACTTCCTTCGATACTTTAGGCAGTGATCCCAGTTCATCAGGCCATGCGGCAAGCGGGTTGTAATTTTTCCAATCGCCACACGTGAGTATTTCAGTTTTTGAAGCATTCAATTTGAGATGGCTCCAAGTCATCCACTGATCCACGGCTCTGAGACAGCTGAAAACTGGTGATTTTCCAATGTCTTTGGGGCATTCCAGTTGAAGGAGTATTTGCGTGTCATCTGCATAGTTGTAGCACGTGAGGTGAAATTTATTGATCAGTACTGGTAAATACTTCATGTAGATGTTGAAAAGCATGGGCGAGATGATAGAACCTTGAGGGACCCCTGCTTTTGTGGAGTACGGTTTGGACGAGAAAGGTGGGGTGTGGATGACATTAGTTCTGTTTCGAAGGTAGGACGCGATCCAGTCTAGAGCAGTTCCCTCTATGCCGGCTTCATAAAGTCTTTGTTTCAGAGTGTCATGGTCAACCGTGTCAAAGGCTGCTGAGAGGTCCAAGAGGAGTAGCGCAGCAACCCCGTTGCGGTCAACTGTATTCTTTAGGTCATCCCAGATGGCAAGGAGGGAAGATTCAGTGCCTCTTCCCGGACGGAATCCTGTTTGGAAATCTGAAAGTATGTCATTCTCTTCAATGAATTGGGACATCTGGGCGAACGCTGCTCTTTCTATCAGTTTGCCCAGGAAAGGTCCATTTGTAATGGGTCTGTAGTTTTCGGTGTTCAGCGGGTCCAAGTTTGTTTTCTTCAGTAAAGGGCGTATGTATGACTTTTTGAGTTCTTCTGGAAATATTCCAGTAGTTAAGGAATCGTTGATGATTCTTCTTACTGGAATGGCAGCAGACGTTGATAAAAGAATTGTCTTGAAAGTTTGTGGCGGACAGGGGTCAGAAGGGCTGCCGGCAGGCCTGCTTGCTTTGACCAGGTCCATAAATTCATCGTGTGAGATGTGTTGGAAGGAACGGAGAGGCTTGATTAGAGCATTCTTGGATAGTTGTTTTGAACAAGGGTTAGTGCTGGTGCTTTGTTTCTGTTGTAAGTACGAGTCCAACGTGTCTGCTTTGTCCTTGTAATGATTTGCCAGTTTGTCTGTGAAATCTTGAGTAACAGGATGAGTTCCTTCTAGGCAATTTGGTTTTCGAAATTCATTGAGTATTTTATAGAATTCTTTATTTGCACATTTAGCGTTTTGAATTCTGTCTGAATAGTACCTTTTTTTAGCTTTTTTGATAGCAGACTTATATAATCTGTTAATTTTTTGTAGGTGAAGTTTGTCTTGTTTGGCGTTTGTTTTGAGCCAGGTACGTTGCAGCTTTCTAATTTGTTGTTTTATGTTTTTTATTTCTATGTTTCTCCAAGGCGCTTTTTTCCTTTTGTTCTGTTGTGTGGTTTTGAGTGGTATCAGGATGTCAAAAGCTTCCTGTAGCCACTCGTATAGATTCTGAACAGAATTTATGGTTTCCAGATTTATACTGGATGTTAGTTGTGTTTCCAAGTGTTCCAAATTGAGTTTGTTCCACGGCCGATAGGTGGATGGATGTAAGGTAGTTTTAGGTGAGTTGCTTAGTGTTGTTTTATGTTGGAAAGCAAGCAAGTGGTGGTCTGACCATGTGACTGGAGTTATAGTTTGAAAGGTAACTAGTTCAGTATTAGCAAAAATGACATCTAGGATATGTCCAGCGATGTGTGTCGGATTGGGGACAATCTGATGCAGGTTCAATGCGTCTAGGCCAGTGATTATTGTTTTCGGATGGGTCATATTGGTTTTATCAAACCAAATGTTAAGGTCACCCAGAATGCACAGGTTGGAGTGTATTGTTATCAGATTTGAAACTGTGTCTAGAAGTGCGTCTGGGAATGTTGCCTTGCTAGGTGGAGGTCTGTAAAGGAGCAGGAAGTTACAGGTGGAAGACGGTGTAGGATTGCATCTTGTTAGAAGAGCCTCACAATTCTTTATGGAGATGTTGTCAATTTTAGTGATATTTATTGTTTGCCTGAATACAACAGCTAGACCACCTCCTTTTTTGGCTATACGATTTTGGGTGATTATTTGATAGCCTAGAGGAATGGCTTCATGCAGGACTGGAGCCATATCCTCTCCCAACCATGATTCGGTTATGAATAGTATGTCTGGTTTTGCATCGGTGAGAAGGTCGTAGATGTGATGCTTGTTTTTAGAGAGGGATCGAGCATTTATTAGTAGACAGTGTAGATAGTGGCCTTTTGTGATAGTGGGACTTTGTTTTGTAGGAGAGTGATCAGTATTGTGTGGGTGTGTAGCAGGTGTGTTTTTAGTGCTGGTATTAGCTGTAATAGGATAGCAATCGTGTAGCTGTTCTGTATCGTGTTCCTCATCCAGAATGCTAAGAAGGCATTTTGATGGGTCTGCATGTGTATGTGTTGGAGATGGTGTTTGAGAATGAGTTGGAGTGCTCTGTTGCTTTTGTGGTGTAACATTGTTGTGCGGTAGACTTGGGGAAGCAAAGTTGTGAGGTGTGGCATGTTGCTTATATTTTTTGCGTTTGTTGAAGGTGGAAGGTGTATGAGTCAGGGGAGGTGGTGCAGCATGTGGGTCATGTCGTAATGTTTTAAATTGTCCAATGGATGAGAGGCGGTTAGAAGAGAGGTGCTGTATTGCTGTATCTGTGTTAGGTGTGGTGGAAGAGTGAAAGCTTGGCATTGGAGTGTGTTCCTTTGTGTGGTTTGAAAGGTGGGTATATGTAAGTATTTTGTGATGGTAAGTATTATGAGGTGTTGCGCTCTGAAGATCTTGTTGTGCTGGTGTGTGTGATATGTTTCGCTTTTGAGGTGTGGTGAAAAGGGGTGCTGATGTATATGTTTCATGCACCTGATTTGGTTGTGTAGTATTGTTTGTGAGAGGAGGGTGTGACGTAGAGGGGGTGGTGATGTGTTTATGTGTAAAGTGTATGTTGTGTGTAGGAGTGAATGAAGTAGAGGCGAGAGTGTTTATCTTAGCCTGGTTTGTTTCAAGAGTTACAAAGTGAGGTGGTGTGCAGTGTGTGTGTTGTGTGTTAGTGTTATTATGGTAGAAGGGAGAGGAGGGTGTTTGTTGGACAACTGATGGAAGAATCATTATATATTTGTTAGTGATAAAAGGTGGACTGTTAGGTGTAATTACAGCAGGGAGAGTGTGTCTGAGTGGGATGTAGTTATTTATGGTGTTGATTGGCGTTGTGTTAGTGATGAGTGTATTGGTTAGTGGTATCGGATAGAGTTGTGTACTGTTTGTGGGTGATGGTGGATATGTGTGGTAGTTGGGATAGTAGGGTGTGTAGATGTGGTTTGGTTGGGTTTGTAGTGCATGCTGGTACATTAATCTGTGCATTGCGTTGTGCGTGGTGTACATTTGGTGTGAGTGTATTGCTCTATTTGTCGTTGTGGATGGTATGGGCTGGGTATTGTTAAATGAGAATAAGGGCAGCATTTCTGGCCCTAGTCCCGACCAGGCTTGAACAGGCCCAAACAGGCAACTACCCTTGTCCTCTACACCCTTAGCCTCGACGCCCGGGCTGAGACGCCCTAAGCCTGGCCTTTTTTGTAGCCCTAGTAATCAGGTGACCCCTTCAGCCAATGGGAACCCTAGCCCTAACACTATCCAATCAAAACACTAGCCCTAGCATCTAGAACCAATAGGAGACCAGGACCTTGCAGCCAATCTTAACCCTAGTCCAAGTATCCATTCATTTCAAAAACCCTGATCTCTACGTCCAATAAAGGCCCTAGCCCCATCAGTAGTCCCAACCCAAGTCAAAGCAGCCACTGGTACAAGTAGCCCTAGTCCCTACTTCCAATAGAAAGCCTAACCCTACTCTTAGTCCCACAACTGGTCCAACAACCAATCACACCAGAAACCCTAATCACTACTTCCAATTAAAGCTCTAACCCTAGCCCTAGTCCCAACCCTGCAATGATAGAATCACAGACCGAGAAACCAATCAGAACCCTCAAATACCCAACCAATGAGGACATTAACCCTAACCCAATAGAAATACCTGGTAAAACCACCAATCAGTGTACACATGTGCCAACCACTAGCACACCATATAAGGTCCCAGCAACCTCAGACAAGGTTTGCTGGCCAGGGAGTTGGAAGCTGTTTGCTCCTGTTCAGAATCTCCTAGGAGACAGACAGGCTCAATCCACAAATTTGGACTTCAGCAGGTAAAGGCTTCACTAACTCGAAATCTAACAATACTGATTGAATAAAGCTTTACTCCCCCTGCTGGCCAAAAAACGAAGTGCACAGACCCCAGTAAATACAGTTTCAACAGCTCACAGAAGCACCCTCTGATGTAGAAAATCCCTGTTGCTGGGAGGGGGGAGGGGTGGGGGGAGGGGGGAGGCAGGGGGGCTGGCCTCACTGGCTTGTGAACACAAAATGGAGGCTGGGGGTGCACTGTTTGAGCACACAGGCCTAAGCACAGAGCAAAGGACAAATTTGGAGGGAAAACTGATTTGTCACCAAGGAATTAGAGGGGCAAACTACAGAGGTTGGACTGCAAATCCCACAATTCAACACACTAAATGAAGGCAATCATGGGCAGGGAAAACCACACATTTAAAACACAACACAGGTGATAAAATATGCAATTACAGGCAGGCTAAAACTACAAATTTTAAACTGTAACAACCACAGGCATAGACAGTAAGCACAGAAAGTGAAAATCGTTTTTTAAACAGCTTTTTGTCTTGGGAAGAGACAGCACTAGTCTGTCTCCTTACCACTTCCTGGACTCTGCTCACTGCAATCTGGGCCACATGTAGGCTGCAACTCACAAGATGGAGGAGAATGATTTGGGGGTGCACCCAGCAAGGCCTTAGGGGCCTGGGCTGGTGTGAGGGGAGGGCTCAGACTTGCCTGGTAGCTGAATAGCCAATGGTCTGCTGGCCTGGGGGCGGGGTTTGGGGAGCTGCTTGCTCCTGTTCAGAATCTCCTAGGAGACAGACAGGCTCAATCCACAAATTTGGACTTCAGCAGGTAAAGGCTTCACTAACTCGAAATCTAACAATACTGATTGAATAAAGCTTTACTCCCCCTGCTGGCCAAAAAACGAAGTGCACAGGCCCCAGTAAATACAGTTTCAACAGCTCACAGAAGCACCCTCTGATGTAGAAAATCCCTGTTGCTGGGAGGGGGGGAGGGGGGAGGCAGGGGGGCTGGCCTCACTGGCTTGTGAACACAAAATGGAGGCTGGGGGTGCACTGTTTGAGCACACAGGCCTAAGCACAGAGCAAAGGAGAAATTTGGAGGGAAAACTGATTTGTCACCAAGAAATTAGAGGGGCAAACTACAGAGGTTGGACTGCAAATCCCACAATTCAACACACTAAATGAAGGCAATCATGGGCAGGGAAAACCACACATTTAAAACACAACACAGGTGATAAAATATGCAATTACAGGCAGGCTAAAACTACAAATTTTAAACTGTAACAACCACAGGCATAGACAGTAAGCACAGAAAGTGAAAATCGTTTTTTAAACAGCTTTTTGTCTTGGGAAGAGACAGCACTAGTCTGTCTCCTTACCACTTCCTGGACTCTGCTCACTGCAATCTGGGCCACCTGTAGGCTGCAACTCACAAGATGGAGGAGAATGATTTGGGGGTGCACCCAGCAAGGCCTTAGGGGCCTGGGCTGGTGTGAGGGGAGGGCTCAGACTTGCCTGGTAGCTGAATAGCCAATGGTCTGCTGGCCTGGGGGCGGGGTTTGGGGAGCTGCTTGCTCCTGTTCAGAATCTCCTAGGAGACAGACAGGCTCAATCCACAAATTTGGACTTCAGCAGGTAAAGGCTTCACTAACTCGAAATCTAACAATACTGATTGAATAAAGCTTTACTCCCCCTGCTGGCCAAAAAACGAAGTGCACAGGCCCCAGTAAATACAGTTTCAACAGCTCACAGAAGCACCCTCTGATGTAGAAAATCCCTGTTGCTGGGAGGGGGGGAGGGGGGAGGCAGGGAGGCTGGCCTCACTGGCTTGTGAACACAAAATGGAGGCTGGGGGTGCACTGTTTGAGCACACAGGCCTAAGCACAGAGCAAAGGAGAAATTTGGAGGGAAAACTGATTTGTCACCAAGGAATTAGAGGGGCAAACTACAGAGGTTGGACTGCAAATCCCACAATTCAACACACTAAATGAAGGCAATCATGGGCAGGGAAAACCACACATTTAAAACACAACACAGGTGATAAAATATGCAATTACAGGCAGGCTAAAACTACAAATTTTAAACTGTAACAACCACAGGCATAGACAGTAAGCACAGAAAGTGAAAATCGTTTTTTAAACAGCTTTTTGTCTTGGGAAGAGACAGCACTAGTCTGTCTCCTTACCACTTCCTGGACTCTGCTCACTGCAATCTGGGCCACATGTAGGCTGCAACTCATAAGATGGAGGAGAATGATTTGGGGGTGCACCCAGCAAGGCCTTAGGGGCCTGGGCTGGTGTGAGGGGAGGGCTCAGACTTGCCTGGTAGCTGAATAGCCAATGGTCTGCTGGCCTGGGGGCGGGGTTTGGGGAGCTGCTTGCTCCTGTTCAGAATCTCCTAGGAGACAGACAGGCTCAATCCACAAATTTGGACTTCAGCAGGTAAAGGCTTCACTAACTCGAAATCTAACAATACTGATTGAATAAAGCTTTACTCCCCCTGCTGGCCAAAAAACGAAGTGCACAGGCCCCAGTAAATACAGTTTCAACAGCTCACAGAAGCACCCTCTGATGTAGAAAATCCCTGTTGCTGGGAGGGGGGAGGGGGGAGGCAGGGGGGCTGGCCTCACTGGCTTGTGAACACAAAATGGAGGCTGGGGGTGCACTGTTTGAGCACACAGGCCTAAGCACAGAGCAAAGGAGAAATTTGGAGGGAAAACTGATTTGTCACCAAGGAATTAGAGGGGCAAACTACAGAGGTTGGACTGCAAATCCCACAATTCAACACACTAAATGAAGGCAATCATGGGCAGGGAAAACCACACATTTAAAACACAACACAGGTGATAAAATATGCAATTACAGGCAGGCTAAAACTACAAATTTTAAACTGTAACAACCACAGGCATAGACAGTAAGCACAGAAAGTGAAAATCGTTTTTTAAACAGCTTTTTGTCTTGGGAAGAGACAGCACTAGTCTGTCTCCTTACCACTTCCTGGACTCTGCTCACTGCAATCTGGGCCACATGTAGGCTGCAACTCACAAGATGGAGGAGAATGATTTGGGGGTGCACCCAGCAAGGCCTTAGGGGCCTGGGCTGGTGTGAGGGGAGGGCTCAGACTTGCCTGGTAGCTGAATAGCCAATGGTCTGCTGGCCTGGGGGCGGGGTTTGGGGAGCTGCTTGCTCCTGTTCAGAATCTCCTAGGAGACAGACAGGCTCAATCCACAAATTTGGACTTCAGCAGGTAAAGGCTTCACTAACTCGAAATCTAACAATACTGATTGAATAAAGCTTTACTCCCCCTGCTGGCCAAAAAACGAAGTGCACAGGCCCCAGTAAATACAGTTTCAACAGCTCACAGAAGCACCCTCTGATGTAGAAAATCCCTGTTGCTGGGAGGGGGGGAGGGGGGAGGCAGGGGGGCTGGCCTCACTGGCTTGTGAACACAAAATGGAGGCTGGGGGTGCACTGTTTGAGCACACAGGCCTAAGCACAGAGCAAAGGAGAAATTTGGAGGGAAAACTGATTTGTCACCAAGAAATTAGAGGGGCAAACTACAGAGGTTGGACTGCAAATCCCACAATTCAACACACTAAATGAAGGCAATCATGGGCAGGGAAAACCACACATTTAAAACACAACACAGGTGATAAAATATGCAATTACAGGCAGGCTAAAACTACAAATTTTAAACTGTAACAACCACAGGCATAGACAGTAAGCACAGAAAGTGAAAATCGTTTTTTAAACAGCTTTTTGTCTTGGGAAGAGACAGCACTAGTCTGTCTCCTTACCACTTCCTGGACTCTGCTCACTGCAATCTGGGCCACCTGTAGGCTGCAACTCACAAGATGGAGGAGAATGATTTGGGGGTGCACCCAGCAAGGCCTTAGGGGCCTGGGCTGGTGTGAGGGGAGGGCTCAGACTTGCCTGGTAGCTGAATAGCCAATGGTCTGCTGGCCTGGGGGCGGGGTTTGGGGAGCTGCTTGCTCCTGTTCAGAATCTCCTAGGAGACAGACAGGCTCAATCCACAAATTTGGACTTCAGCAGGTAAAGGCTTCACTAACTCGAAATCTAACAATACTGATTGAATAAAGCTTTACTCCCCCTGCTGGCCAAAAAACGAAGTGCACAGGCCCCAGTAAATACAGTTTCAACAGCTCACAGAAGCACCCTCTGATGTAGAAAATCCCTGTTGCTGGGAGGGGGGGAGGGGGGAGGCAGGGAGGCTGGCCTCACTGGCTTGTGAACACAAAATGGAGGCTGGGGGTGCACTGTTTGAGCACACAGGCCTAAGCACAGAGCAAAGGAGAAATTTGGAGGGAAAACTGATTTGTCACCAAGGAATTAGAGGGGCAAACTACAGAGGTTGGACTGCAAATCCCACAATTCAACACACTAAATGAAGGCAATCATGGGCAGGGAAAACCACACATTTAAAACACAACACAGGTGATAAAATATGCAATTACAGGCAGGCTAAAACTACAAATTTTAAACTGTAACAACCACAGGCATAGACAGTAAGCACAGAAAGTGAAAATCGTTTTTTAAACAGCTTTTTGTCTTGGGAAGAGACAGCACTAGTCTGTCTCCTTACCACTTCCTGGACTCTGCTCACTGCAATCTGGGCCACATGTAGGCTGCAACTCATAAGATGGAGGAGAATGATTTGGGGGTGCACCCAGCAAGGCCTTAGGGGCCTGGGCTGGTGTGAGGGGAGGGCTCAGACTTGCCTGGTAGCTGAATAGCCAATGGTCTGCTGGCCTGGGGGCGGGGTTTGGGGAGCTGCTTGCTCCTGTTCAGAATCTCCTAGGAGACAGACAGGCTCAATCCACAAATTTGGACTTCAGCAGGTAAAGGCTTCACTAACTCGAAATCTAACAATACTGATTGAATAAAGCTTTACTCCCCCTGCTGGCCAAAAAACGAAGTGCACAGGCCCCAGTAAATACAGTTTCAACAGCTCACAGAAGCACCCTCTGATGTAGAAAATCCCTGTTGCTGGGAGGGGGGGAGGGGGGAGGCAGGGGGGCTGGCCTCACTGGCTTGTGAACACAAAATGGAGGCTGGGGGTGCACTGTTTGAGCACACAGGCCTAAGCACAGAGCAAAGGAGAAATTTGGAGGGAAAACTGATTTGTCACCAAGGAATTAGAGGGGCAAACTACAGAGGTTGGACTGCAAATCCCACAATTCAACACACTAAATGAAGGCAATCATGGGCAGGGAAAACCACACATTTAAAACACAACACAGGTGATAAAATATGCAATTACAGGCAGGCTAAAACTACAAATTTTAAACTGTAACAACCACAGGCATAGACAGTAAGCACAGAAAGTGAAAATCGTTTTTTAAACAGCTTTTTGTCTTGGGAAGAGACAGCACTAGTCTGTCTCCTTACCACTTCCTGGACTCTGCTCACTGCAATCTGGGCCACCTGTAGGCTGCAACTCACAAGATGGAGGAGAATGATTTGGGGGTGCACCCAGCAAGGCCTTAGGGGCCTGGGCTGGTGTGAGGGGAGGGCTCAGACTTGCCTGGTAGCTGAATAGCCAATGGTCTGCTGGCCTGGGGGCGGGGTTTGGGGAGCTGCTTGCTCCTGTTCAGAACCTCCTAGGAGACAGACAGGCTCAATCCACAAATTTGGACTTCAGCAGGTAAAGGCTTCACTAACTCGAAATCTAACAATACTGATGCACACTGCTGCTACTCTGAAACTGTGAGCCTCATTACGAGTTTGTGCGATAATCCCTATTCGGCATCTAACAAGACATTGTAACCAAATTGTGATTCCAGGTCTGACGTTAGCCAAGAACTTTTATTTTTAATAAAAAAATATAAATATATTATTCATGCCTACTTGCAGGGACTTTTGGTCAGCCCTCTTCATCAATTAGTCGGTGGTAGTGTCATTCACATGTTGCTTCTGTCCACCAACACATACAGCATGGGGCACAAGATTTGCCCATTTCTGTCATTGGCTTAGCTAAGTTTGAGTGACACCATTTGCTGTTGCAAAATATGCTCTTAAGAAATCTTCCTCTGTGCTAGACAATTCTGTTGCAATATAGGGTTACACACTTTATGTATATGTATATATATATATATACCGTGATCAAGAACTCAGGGGAGTTCAAAACGCGTTGGTGTGTTTTTCTTTTGGAGATTTATGGAATAAATAACCTTTAACTTTGTACCATCACCGGAGTGCGACCTATTTGTTTCCCGAGAAGGAAAAGGTTTGAAATATGTATATATATATATATATATATATCCCAACGAAAAAGGTTGCCCCCGAAGGAGATGCCACACGCGGGGAAGTTGTAACAGCCTTTATTAGCAGACAGCCGTGCAGCAACGATGTGAACTCTTTCAGCAGTTATCAGAGCCCAACGCGTTTCGAATACCACTGTACTCTTGATCACGGGCCAAAGATTAGTGAAAAAAACGGCAGTTGCCGAAGGCTCATTTCAATGTTTTAAGAGTCCCTCCCCCATGGGCGGATGCCCCAGGGCATGCTGGTCTCTGTGGTTCATAAACATATTCAATCCAAGTGGTTGCCGATTTTCTTACAAATTTCTTCATTGTAATTCCCAAGTGGGTTAGGAGAAGAACACATCAATATCACATCGGTCTTTTAAAAGTCCAACTAAGCGGCCTTCTCCGCTCTTGTTTGTCTGGTGGTTACCAAACTCGAAATACGCATAACAACGGCAGGGCACCTCCGCGACCGGGCAGGCCGCTATAATCCCAACGAAAAAGGTTGCCCCCGAAGGAGATGCCACACGCGGGGAAGTTGAAACAGCCTTTATTAGCAGACAGCCATGCAGCAACGATGTGAACTCTTTCAGCAGTTATCAGAGCCCAACGCGTTTCGAATACCACTGTACTCTTGATCACGGGCCAAAGATTAGAGAAAAAAACGGCAGTTGCAGAAGGCTCATTTCAATGTTTTAAGAGTCCCTCCCCCATGGGCGGATGCCCCAGGGCATGCTGGTCTCTGTAGTTCATAAACATATTTAGGCTGTGGGGTTTTAGGTTTAAACCTATAATAACTGATAAACCCCCCCTGAAAGCTAAATAGCCCTCACCGGTGAAAACATATAAACACTGAAAAAACACCTGCACAACCACAAACTAAATGCCATTCCACGAAAGGAAAAAGAGAGTGAAAGAGGGATTTTTCTCTTCCTGAAGGTGTCAATACAATGGAACTTTGTTATACAAGCTAGCAGTAAGGAAGACTGGCTAACATTATTCTGCTTGAGTTTTGTTCTTTAGGGATGCCACTAAAATGTTGTTTCTTCTTCCTTTTACTTTTTTCAGTTTTGTGGCCTTTGGTCTAAAGTTACAGGGTTTAGTTTCATGTTTTAGGTCTAGTTTAATTATTTTATAAACTGTAGAGAATCAGAAAATATCAAACTCATATTTGATATTTTGGCTGCATTTGATTCTTTCACTGATAGGTAAAATGGCTGGTTTCATAAAAATCTTTCCTAATATGTGTCATCACATTTACCCACAGAAAATGGGTAAAAAACCTTAACACATCAGATCATAGTTTCTAGTGGGTCAGTATTGATAGTAGTTGAATTGCCAACACCTCCGGCTTTAAACATTCAATGCAAGGTATAGTGAAAAGTATATATATCACCAAGCATCTGGGATAGTGGTGAAAACATAATACCAGACTTGTGGAAAGCATTGAACTCAGTGTCACTTGTAATGCTCTGCAAAAAAGGTTCTATCCAAGTTCAACAAAGATTGGAGTGATATTGTTTGTATTTGCAGTGATTCAGCTACGTATATAAAAAAGTTGTGTGATGACCTGTCAAAATTGATACCCGAACTGAAGTGATTCCCTGTAGGAGATCCTTGCCACTTGTTAGATGGTATGCTGAAAGCATCTTTACCATCTCCAGACTTAATGAGGGATGCTATTGACTTTTTAGTCCATTCTGGTGCACTGTTTTCTTATTCACAGGAACTAAAACGCCTTAATTTATCATTTTGTGCTTAATGTGGCATCAAAGAAAGAGTCATCCCAACTGTGTCCCTTAGCTGATGGTTCTCAGCCCAAGGGGCTATGAATGCTGAGAGGGGCTTTTCACAGAATATTACATGGGAAGGAAAGAGCGAGCGCACATGACCCAAAGACTCACTGAAGAAGTATTGTATGGTGTACTACAATAAGAATAATTTGCAAAAATCTATTTGGACCTCATATACACTATAAGTACACTGTCTATATACCATGTTCCTTCAGTGCAGAAAGCAAGCATTAATAAAATCAAAACGTTCCATAAACACCGGAAAAACTCTTTTTCTGTTGTTTTTAGTGGCGCGAAAATGTGTAACCACTGATAACAACTGTTTTTTAAGATATTGAAAACACTGAAAAAACCCCACCAGAATTTACCAAAAATAGAAACTGAAAACAGGAAAGCTTAAACATATTCAATCCAAGTGGTTGCCGATTTTCTTACAAATTTCTTCATTGTAATTCCCAAGTGGGTTAGGAGAAGAACACATTACCATCACATCGGTCTTTTAAAAGTCCAACTAAGCGGCCTTCTCCGCTCTTGTTTGTCTGGTGGTTACCAAACTCGAAATCCGCATAACAACGGCAGGGCACCTCCGCGACCGGGCAGGCCGCTATAATCCCAACGAAAAAGGTTGCCCCCAAAGGAGATGCCACACGCGGGGAAGTTGTAACAGCCTTTATTAGCAGACAGCCGTGCAGCAACGATGTGAACTCTTTCAGCAGTTATCAGAGCCCAACACGTTTCGAATACCACTGTACTCTTGATCACGGGCCAAAGATTAGTGAAAAAAACGGCAGTTGCCGAAGGCTCATTTCAATCTTTTAAGAGTCCCTCCCCCATGGGCGGATGCCCCAGGGCATGCTGGTCTCTGAAGTTCATAAACATATTCAATCCAAGTGGTTGCCCATTTTCTTACAAATTTCTTCATTGTAATTCCCAAGTGGGTTAGGAGAAGAACACATTACCATCACATCGGTCTTTTAAAAGTCCAACTAAGCGGCCTTCTCCGCTCTTGTTTGTCTGGTGGTTACCAAATTTGAAATCCGCATAACAACGGCAGGGCACCTCCGCGACCGGGCAGGCCGCTATAATCCCAACGAAAAAGGTTGCCCCCGAAGGAGATGCCACACACGGGGAAGTTGTCTTAGTGGTACAACCAACCATGACGCGTTTTGGGCTATGCAGCCCTTGTTCACATATATATATACACAATACATACATTATACCTACTGCCTGTCGCCAGTAGGTAGTTATATTTTGGACCTAGTTTCCTTAGGAAAAGTGTTTTTTGACTTGCCTATAACTATGGCACCGTTTGACGAAATATCATGAAACTTCCCTCAAAAAGTGTGCCAGTAATGTTAGTTGTCCATGGAACGTTTTGGGGTGATACATCAACTGGGGACTGAGAAAGGGGGAGGGTAAAAAAAAAATTGTGTGTTCATGTGTTTATTCCCATGGAGTCTTTAGACACGCTTAAAGTCCGAACTACTAAATGGAATTACACCGAGTTTGGTAGAAAGGTAGATATTGTTACACAGATCACACTTATTGTTATTTGATGGTAATCCGCATAGTAGTTTGTGATAAATTGAAGGAAAGTCAAATTTTGGATGTCCAGAGTGGGAAGCCTTCACGAATAATGGCGAGCTCGGGCAAAGATATGCAGAGCTCAAATTGGCTGACAACACTTCAACCAGGAAGTGTTGATAGTCATCTTGGGGGGGGAGGGTATGAATACCCTAACTCCCTAGCCTGGGTCCTTGGTTCCAGAGGGACGCTGGCAGGACAAAAAAGCATTTTTTTTAAATTCACAGCGAGATTCTCGTATACTCATGAATGTAGATGTGAATTTTAATGTAACCCCCAGGAGGGCCTGGTACTGGAGACACAGGGGCCTCTCTCCAAGGGCGTATTTATGCCCTGGGTACCAACACCTCCCCGTGGCTCAAGTAAATTATAACCAAGCTCCGGGGACCACCACCTCTCTGGGTGCTAAATTAAAAAAAACAGTGGCCTTTTCCCCCAGGGGTTATAGTATCTGCCCGGGGCTACAGAAATATTAGAGTTTTCATCTTTCAGATGAAAGTATTGCACCCACACACAGGGAACTGCATTTCCAGCAGCTCCCTGTGCGTGAGAGCAATGTTGGCTCCCACAGAAGGTGGGGAGTTGGCTTGGACTGAGGGGGCCTCAACATGCACACTCGGTGCCCTGGGTGGGCTCTAGGGAACCCAGGTAGACCTAGCTCGGCATCTGACTTTGTGACATCATTCGCCAGCTGAGGGTGTCCCACAGCTTTGTCAGCAAGATCCTGGCCCACTACAATGAGACAGGCTCCATCCTACCTGGGCTATCGGTGGCAGCGAGCCCCGGGTCATAAACCCTACAGTGGTCAAGCACAAGCGCAAGTTGCAAGACCCGGCTTCTTCGCCTGGGAGATCTTGGACAAACTGCTGACATACAGGGTTTGCGACAAGTACAACGTGCTCTCAGTACGTTCCATCAGCTGATCCTGCGAAACAAGATTGATGCTTTATCCCAGCAGTGCTTACAAATGGATGGACACAGCAGGTCACACCACCATGTGCCACAGCCAGCCCTCTTCTACAACCACTTGTACTTCTACCCCAGCGCCATCACATCTCCAGCCAAGGGAGCTGGCCACCATGGCATACACTCCATGCCCAGCACCATGACAGTGCCTAGGGCCTGGGCCTCTTCACACTCTGTCACAGACATCCTGGGCATCCGGTCCATCACAGACCAAGACATGGCTGGGAAGAGGGATGGAGGGCAGGTGGCACTGGAGGTGTGAGATTGGCATGGGAGGAAAGAGAGTGCTAAGCCCATTACCTGCACGGGCAGGTCACACAAGGGCACTGCCCTGGGAGGGCAGAACACTCTGGGAGGGTTCATTATCAAGTAATGCACAGCATCTCTTGTTAAGAAATCACATAGATTCAAATGCAGATAAAAGTATGACTCCTACATACCATATTTCTCTGATGTGAGGTGTGCGATGTATGTGGCATATGTGGTGTAAGTGGTATATCTGGTGTATGTAGTATATGCGGTGTATGTGGTCTGTGTTATATCGGTTATGTTTGGTGTATGTGGTATGAGTGGTATATATGGTGTGTGTGGTGTATGTGTGGTGTATATATGGTATATGTGGTATGTGTGGTGTATGTGGTATAAATGGTACATATGGTGTATATGGTATACGTGGTGTATGTGGTATGAATGGTAAATGTGTTATTTCTGGTGTATGTGGTATGTGTAGTATATGTGGTGTATGTGGTATGTGTGCTGTGTGTGGGTCATGTGATATATGTGTCACCCGGGCCCTCGGAAATAGAAAGCTGTGGCCACTCCACGCAGTTCAAAGGTCAGAAATATGAAATGCCTTCTTACCATCTGCCAATTACTTATTTAAATTCTATTTTTTGACTATAGGCGGTGTAAACGAACCGCATTATTGTTCCGAGAAAAGGCAATATTTTAAATCAACTGCACAGGCTCACACAAAAGCCTCATTAGCACAAACCTGTATTTTTTCCTGTATTTTTTCAATTCTTCGGCCGGTGTATTATCAACCATGGAATGTAATTTCTGTCATGTGGTGATGTCAGAGTCAAGGGTGGTCCGGACAGGACCGGGAACTGCTTCCACCCAGATGGGCCTGCTACAGGTGCTAGTTGCTGGGGCTGATAATCTGTAGACAGCAGCGGTGTCTGCATCAAGTAGGCCGGGTACTACTTCGGGCTGAGTGCCCTCCATGTGAGGGTGAAAAGAAGGCTGGCGTCTGTGGGGCCCGGGGCTGAGCCGTGGGATCGGAGTGTGGACCTCATGGCTGCAGCTCACTCATGACCTGTTTTTGTGGGGATCTTATGTGAGAGGGCCAGGTAGGAGATGGACCTTCTGAGAGTTATTTGTTCATATGTATGGGCAGTAGTAGGGGGGGTTGGTCAGATTTGTGGCACAGACTGGAGAGAGCATGTTCTATTTGAGTGTCCCTTGCAGCTTTCTCCAGGCCAGGCCAGCTCCAAGATGGCTCCAAGGGTCTTGGGGTGCAGGCTAGGTCAGGTTCAAGGAGTCTTGGGGTGCAGGTTAGGACAGGGTTGAAGGAGTCTTGGGGTGCAGGCTTGTACAAGGGTTCAATTTGCCCAGGTGGAAAGCATCACAAAACTCAGCTGCAGCTTTGAATGTGAGATTTATTTTGAGTGTTCATATATAAGGTAGAAAATAACACAGTTGAGGACAGAGCAGCTTACACTGAAGTACCCATATAAAAAACATCATATCCCCACCGTGCGCAGGGAAACAGATACAATCTGAGCTGAGGTGCAGGCCGGGCCAGTAAATATATCAAATAAAGAACCTAGCCAGCAAGAACACATGCCAGAATACCCTCACAGGTGATTAGCTCTGCTCTACAAATCCTAATTGATTGATGATTGATTGATCTGCAATCCTCGTTGCAGTTGAATGCATTGCTGATTCTTGAAAGTGCAGTCTCCTCTATAGTGACTGTGATTTGTGGGTTCTTTCTTGTATTCCCCTGGAGAGAGCAGAGTCCATGGTTTTCCCTTTAAATTCCTAAGTGTAACAGATACGCAAAATCAATTAAAAGCTTTACCCGTTCGGCCTGTCCACCTTAGTAGTAGGCCAATTTCTTTCCGGCTTTCCCCATGTTGATGGACAGCTTACCAAAAGATCCTCAGAGCACCTTTCCTGCTGATTATGGTGATATATTCTCGATGCAGAGGAATATGAGGACAACTCAACCAAACAAAGAAGTACTTACTTCATATAGTTAAGATGAAGTACCCTTATTTGTTGGCGATTCACCTCTTTGTAGTCTCGTCATCTTCTCCATAGGAGGATTCATGTTATCACACATTTGTGGAAGAAGACGCTCATGGGGAAAATCACATTGCTGAAACAAACCGCACACTAGGTCACTGGAGACATTTCCTGTTGGTCCATTCCGCAGCTGTAGTGTGGAATATGCACTAGACAATTACCCAATGAGGTAGCACTTTCTAATTAACCAGTAGAAAGTACTCAAGTTGGGTAGACATTTTTGTGCAACTGAGGAATCTAGTTCGATAAACAGGCAGGTGAGGTTAAATTCTTGCCCAGTCACTCACACAGCTCCTAACACACCCATACAGCCACTCTCACATCCACTAACCGACCCACACATCCACTTGCATACCCATACAGTCACTCACACACTCACAAAACCACTCACACACCCATACATCTACTCACAAAGCTACTCACACATAACCACTCATACACCCACTCACAACCCCATACAGCAACTCACACACCCACTCACACTCCTACAAAACCACTAACACATCCACTCACACATCCATACAGGCACTCACACACTCACTTACAGACCAATACAGCCACTCATGCATCCACTTACAGACCCATACAGCTACTCGCACACCCAATCACAGACCTACATAGCCACTCACAAGCCCACTCACACACCCACATAGGTACTCACACACCCAGTCACAGACCCACACAGAAACTCACCTACCCGGTCAGGGACCCAGACAGACACTGTCACATCCACTCAAATACCCATACATCCACTCACACACTCACTATCAAAGTTTACAGGTTACAGTTGGGAAATAAAATTAAAAAACCTTTAAAATGCACTAAAAATACCAAAGGGCACAGGGATGATATAGTTAGGAAAAAACATTAAAAAACCTTAGAAATTCACTGAAAAAAGCCACGGTTACAGGGACGTTATAGTTAGGAAATAGAAATAAAAAATCTTTAAAATTCACTGAAAAACCAAAGGTTACAGGGACGTTATACTTAGGCTCAGATTTCACTTGTACAAAACAATTGAAATTCAGAAGTTATAGTTACCTGAGATAACTATAACCTATGCCCCATTAATGCAATGCTTATGACCTCATATATTACATCACTAATGACATGATCAATGACATCACAGATGATATCACTGATCACATCATCCACATACCCATGGTTTCCCCCACAGCCCTTCATCTCCCTTGGCCAATTCATTCAAATAAAGGGTGAACTTGCTGCCCCTGCACCTCCTGGGACCACTACTCCCTTGGGATAAGTACTATAATGGAGGGGGCAGTGAACCCCTCTTGTGGAGCCATGGATGGCCCTGAGGACCACCATCCCTAGGGACAAATCCTGACACCTCCCGAGTTGCCCACCCTTAGGAGGTAGCTGTTTGCTTTTGCTTGGAGGGAGCTAGCAGCTGCTTGCAGAAATATTTTTCATCTGCTTCACGCATGCAGGGAAACAGATGGAAACATTGCTCCTGGATACAGGGAGCTGCAGTTCCAGTAGCTACGTGCATGCAAAGGCAATGCCGACTTCTTCAGGAGGCAGGGAGCCCACTGAGCGCATTTCCTACGAATTTTGGAGACGCGATTTGATGCCTAGGAATATGATCACATCTCCACCAAACAAAGAAGCACTTCTGTAAAGTACAAATCATCCAAGTGTGTTTTCTCTGCATTTCCACTTTGAAAAGTTATCTGTAATCTGTGATGGAGGTACTTGCATCCTTGTTTTTTTCGACAACAATATCTCACATAGTGTCTGTGATGAGAGGGTTCTTTCTTGTCATCTGCTGCTGAGACCAGAGATCGTGTTCTAAACTTTTAAAAACTAGAAGTATATAAACTTGCCTAGAAACCCAACCCATTTGGCCCCACCCCATATGCATTAGTTGTGCGCAGAATCTTCCCCTCCATTTCTCAGGATGATGGACAGCTTACTAGAAGGCCTCCGTGCATTTCCAGATGATTTTGGAGACAGGTTCTCGATGCCTAGGAATACAATCTTCTCTCTCCACCAAACAAAGAAGCATTTACTTCTGTAAAGTAGAAGTCACCCAAGTGTGTCTTCTCTGCAGTTCTACCATATAATTAGGCTATCTGGTTTTAGGTGTAAACCTACATTAACTGATAAAAAAAAACACCGAAAAGAAAATAGCCATCACCGGTGTAAAGATATAAACAATGAAAAAACACCTTTGCAACCACAAACTAAGTGCCATTCAAAGAATGGAAAAGATGAGTGAAAGAGACATATTTTTTTTCCTGAAGGGGCCAATATAATGTAACTTTGTTATACAAGGTAGCATCAAGAAAGACTGGCTTAACATTATTCTGCATGAGTTTTGTTGTTTAGGGATGTCACTAACACATTGTCTCTTCTTCCTTCTGCTTTTTTCAGTTTTGTGGTCTTTGGTCTAAAGATACAGTGTTTATAAGCATGTTTTAGGTCTTATTTCGTCATTGTATAAACTGTAGAGAATCTGGAAATATGAAAATCATATTTGATATTTTGGCTACATTTGATTTCACTGATAGGTAAAATGCAAAAATGGCTGATTTCAGAATGATCTTTCCTTATATATACCATCACATTTACTCACAGAGAATGGGTAAAATCCTTTGATACATCAGGCCCCTTTTCTAGTGAGTCAGTATTGATTGCAAGTGAACTGCCAAACACCCCAAGATTCAATGCAAGATATAGTGACCGGTATATGTGAAAAGAATGTTCTCACCAAGCATCTTAGATAGTGGTGAAAACAGGACACCAGACGTTTGGTAAAAATGGAACGCAGTGTCACTTGGGATGCTGATTCCTACCCAGTTCAATAAAGATTGGAGTGATATTGTTTGTATTTGCAGTAATTCAGCTACGTATGTGAAACAGTTGTATGATGGTCTGTCAAAATCGGTACCTGAGCTGAAGTACTTCCCTGAAAGAGATCCTTGTCACTTGCTAGATGGTATGCTGAAAGCATCTTTACAATATTCAGAGTTAATGAAGAATGCTATTGACTTTGTAGTCCATTCTGGTGCAGTAAAAATGTATTTGGGCCTCATATACCCTGTGCATAAGCTATCTATACACATATACTATCAGTGTAGAAAGCAAGCAATAATTAACATTAAATTAAAATTCTATAAACACAGGAAAAACACTGTTTCTGTTGTTTTTAATGGCGCAAAAATGTGTAATCACTGATAACCCCTTTTTTTAAGGTATTGAAAAAACTGAAAAAACCCCACAAGAATGTACCAAAAATAAAAACTGAAAACAGGAAAGCCTACATATAATGTTATCTGGTGAAGACACTGATGGAACGATCACATTAGCAAAATTGCAGACACTCAAGGTCACTGGAAACATTTCTTTGGCATCCTTTACACAGCAGTAGTGTAGTAGATGTACTACACATTTACCCAATAAGAATAGCACTTGCTAATTAGTCAGTAGAAAGCATCCCAGTTGGTTAGAGGTGTTGTACAAAACAATGGCATCTTCTTAGATAAAAATGAAGGGCAGGATTCATTCTGGCACTATGCTCATTTCACAGAACGTAAACCTCAGCAGGCTACAGTTAGGAAATAAAATTTAAAAACATGTTGAAATTTACTGTAAAAACAAAGGTTACATGGACATTATAGTTAGGAAATAGAATTAAAAAAAACGTAGAAATTAACTCACAAAATCAAAGGTTACAGGAAAGTTATAGTTATAGTTAAGAAATAGAATTTAGAAAACTGTAGAAATTAACTGACAAACCAAAGGTTTCAGGGACGTCATAGTTAGGAAATAGTACTAAAAAGAACTTCAAAATACACTGACAAAACAAAGATTACAGTGACGTTATAGTTAGGCTCACAGTTCTCTCTTACAAAACAAGAGAAATTCAGCAGTTATAGTTACCTGAGCTAATTATTATGTATGCCCCTCAATGCACTGCTTTTGACCTTAAATATTACATCACTCATGACATGGTCCGTGACATCACTGATGACATCGCAAGTTCACTACATTTCTAAGGTTTTTTAATCTAATTCCTGAGTATAACATCACTGTAAGCTTTTTTTGATTTTTTAGTTAAGTTCTATGGTTAATTAACTAGTAGTTGCATTTTCAGAGCTGTGGAGAAAGGGGCGGGGCCTCTGACCAGCTCTCAGCAATCCGCTATCTGGGACTTACTGCAGGTAACAGAAGGGGTTCCTGGCCCCCAAGGACCCATGGGGACTTCATCTCCCAACTAGCAGTGTGTCAGGAAGCTCTGTTGCAGAGTGGTGGAGAAATGGGGAATGGTCTCAGAAGTTCTCTCAGAAATCCCGCTATTTGGGACTTACTGGAGGTAACAGGAAGGCTCATTGACCCACAAGAACCCGCAGCATTCAAGGGGACTTCATCTCCCAACTAGTAGTGCACCAGAAGGCGCATTTGCAGAGTGGTGGAAAAAGTGGACAAGGCCTAAGACCACCAGCAATCAGGCTTTGTAGGACTTACTAGAGGTAATAGGAGGGATTTCAGGCTGCAAGGACCCTCAGGAGGCAGGGGTACTTCATCCCACAACAAGTAGTGTGCCAGGAAGTGTGTTTGCAGAGTGATGAAGAAAGGGTGCGTTGTTTCTGAACACCTCTAAGCAATCCTACTGTGTGGGTCTTACTGGAGGTAAGAGGAGATCTTGTTGGCCCCAAGGACCCTCAGCTGCCAATGGGACTTCATCCCCAATCAGCAGTATGCCAGGAGGCGTATTTGCAGAGTGGTGAAGAAAGGGGGCGGGGCCTCTGGTGACTTGCTGGTCTTTTTTTATGTATTCAGGGAGGGGGTCCATGTGGCCTTCCCTTCTCTGGGACAATTTTCGACTTGGCGACCCCATCCCCTGGGGCCAGGACTATTTTGAATAAGAGAGGGGATCTGCGATTTCAACCCAGGGGACCCCATCTCCCCGGGAACCAGACAGTTTTTAATTATTATTTTTTAAACCAAATGGGAGCAGGGCAAAGTGGCTCCCCTCCAGGGCTGATTTGGCCTCGTAGACCCCGAGCCCTTGTGGGTGCCCATGGCCCACCCAAGGCACCCACTTTCTAGGGTTGTGGACCGCAGGGGGGAGCCTTAAGGCCCCATACAGCCCCTGCCAGCTCCTCGACTCCTGGAGGGGCATGTAGTGCTTTGACACAGAGGGAGCTGCTAACATACAGCTCCCTCTGTGTTAAAGCAATTGTGCTCCACTTTGAGCAAGCGAGTGCAAAATGCTTTTGCTTGCTCAAAGCGCAGCACAGTTTGCTATGGCTTGGCATGAGTGGTAAAGCTCCTGTCAAGCCATAGTAAACAGCTATGTCCTGGTGAAGGGCATCTTAGGACATAGCAGAGCCAGCCTTGGGTCCCCATGGCCTGCTAAGGCTCCAGGAGGGAGGTACACAGCCCCCATCCTTTGTTCCTCTGGGTCTGGGGACTGCAATGGATCCCCTTCATTATATTATTTGAGCCCTGGGGAGGGTGAAGTTCACAGGGCTGGGGAGTTCTGCATGGTCCCCCAAATAATTAAAGTTAAAGGCCCGGGAGGTGGTGGTCCCATGGCTGCAGGAGGGCTGCACGCCACCCCCGATTTGTTAACACATTAGCCCCGGGGAGGTGGTGGTCCTCAGAGCTGTTGGGGAGGCCATACAGGTCTCCCCACACTTTTATTGTTTGCCCCAGAAAGGTGGCAGTCCTGGGGCACGGGGAGCCACTTGGGCACCTCCTGCATATTTAATAAACACTGCCCCATGGATTTGGCTCACCCGGGAGCTTCATAAAAAAGTCACGTGGGAGCCTGCACATCTTTTTATTTCAAATTGGGGGATGGAGGGGTAAGGGGATTCCTACCGTGCCCACTTTTCATAATTTTTTTGGTGGGACTCAGTCACAGTCACAAATACTTTATTCGATTTTCACCAAGTAAAAAAATCATAAAAGCAGTACATAGTAAACAAATTACACATTATAAATATACACAATAAATAGTTATAAAAACAGTATTAAATCCTAGTATGGTGATAAATCGATAATTAATAAATTCATAATAGATTCCGTGATTTTACGACGCTTTTTAAAAACATTGACATAGTGCTAATACATAGGGGGTTTCCTAATTGTTGGAGATGTAAATAAGCTGGCCTACATTGCCTCCAAGCCCCGTCTCTAAGATAAGATTTCAACCATCTCGCCCGTTCTTTTTTATACAGTTTACAAAAGAGTACCAAATGGAAGGTAGACTGAATAGATATGTTGTCGCATGGGCATAGGGCCAGAGTTCTTTTCCAGTCATTTTTCTCCGGATATGAGACCAGGCGGTGAAATATATTGAACCTGAATCTAATTAGGACAAAACGCTCAAATCCCAAAGTGGACAAAGTTAGATAGGGTTGCATTTTGAGGGTAATCAACAGTGGCTGATGTTCGAGAACAGTTCTTTTGCTGACTTCATTCCCAAACCTTAAAGTATTAAAATGGTCCATGCACAGATTTTTTAAGGTTTTTTTAGGAATTTTCACAATTAATTCCGGTTTATCATACCATTCTGGCTTGTCAATGTCCGTCAGGGCTTTCCTCACATACTCAAGCCATTTAATTCTTTTTGCGTTGGTTAAATTCTTAACATCCAGAATAATTTCTCGATTGAGAGCCAGTTCTTGCGTTGCCCAAATTCTCCTCCAGAGTAGGATTGGCTGGATTTTAATCAGATCTGTCAAATAGTCCATGCCTATTTCTACATGACAATTATAATTTGACATACTTTTCGGGAGGGACAGAAGGTAGCGAAAAAAATTGTTTTCAATAATCTGGAGCACCGTCACATCATGATATCCCCATATCCCTGCCCCATACAGGGCGATGCTTCTACATTTAGCCACATATATGTTAAGCATTATACCAGGTTGTTTTCTACCCAATTTACTGGCAAAATGCTTTATCGCCGCAACTGAGCGTTTAAATGCTAACGTTCTGTTTTTTACCTCGGGGCCCCAACCCCCTGTTGCCTCGATTGTGACCCCTAAGTATGGAAATGTTTTTGTGGCTTGTAGTAGGGTGCCTGCCGCCTTAAGTTGTTTACATCTGGCTCCTCCTTTGCCAGAAGCCATCACAAAAGACTTTTTTGCATTCAGGTTGAGGCCCCTCTCTTCCATGTATGTTATATATCTATGCAATACTTTTTGTGCGCCGACCTTTGTTCTTGCCATCAACACAGCGTCATCCGCATACAAAAGGGAGCTGATCTGCGTATTCCCGGCCTTGGGAGAGTCAATGTTGCTGGCACCCAATTCCCTCTCCAAGCTGTTAGTGTAAAGAGAGAAAAGGAATGGGGCCAGCACACACCCTTGCCTCACCCCCTTCCGTATGCGAAAAGACCCTGTGCATTCCCCCCCCAGCCCATACCTTACTCTGGCAGAGGCATTCGAATATAATTGTCTTAGGAAGAGAACTATTGAAGAATCCACTTTCATTTCTTCTAATGTCGACCACAGTTTATCATGTATCACACAATCAAACGCCGACGAAAGGTCGACGAAGATTGCGTAGAAACACCCCTCTTTTGCACTGATATATTTCCCCTGCAAAAGAACAAAGTTTAATACTTGTTCCACCGTGCCCATCCCTAGTCGGAAACCATATTGTACTGGGGTCAAGATATTTTGATCTTCAGCCCAGTCCTGGAGCCTAGTCAGGATTACTCTTCCTGCAATTTTTACTATTGAGTCCAGTAGTGATATTGGTCTATAATTTGATGGGCTTTCCCTATCCCCCTTTTTGTATATAGGGATAATCAGTGATTCTGCCCAGGTTTTAATGAAACCAATATCACAACATGCCCCCATTACACGTAAACATACAGGTGCCCAGAGATCTATGTTCATTTTGTAGAGATCACTTGGGATTCCATCTGGGCCCGGGGCTTTATTGTTTTGAGATGATTTAATCGCAACCTTGACCTCCTCTAAATCGAACTCTAATGGGATCGGGTGATATTTACTTGGTAATTGTGGCTCGGTTAGCGGGTCACAATACAAATTAGAGAAAAACTCTACCCATGCATTTTCATCAATAGCTATATCTATTTTAACTATCGCCTTGTTATTCATAAATGGTGAGTTAACTACCTGCCAAAATTGCTTAGGGTCTCTACTTTCCGCTGCCTCCAATAAGTCTTGCCAAGCCTTCTCCTTGATTGCTTTCTTCCTTTGATCTCTTGTAACCTTATACGCTTTCCTTAATACTCTAATAGTCTCAGGATCCCTTACTGGATCTTTTAGGGCCTTTTTTAGCACATTATGTGCCTTAGTGCATTCAGTATTAAACCACCCCGTTGGAGTGTTTTGCTTTTTTATGCACTTTCTGGTCAGAGCACCCTTTATAGTTTCCGTAATGATAAGAAAGGCCTCCAGTATTTCTCCACTTGTGGGATTATCCTCTAAGCATACAAGTAGCGATGGGAGAGCCTCATGGACTATTCTTTGCATAATTTTTCCCGGGTCTGCCATGCTCCATTTTAGAGCAATACCATTTCGTCGTGCTACCTCTAAGTTCTGGGTCCATGTTAAAATCTCAGTTAGTGTATTTATTTTAACATCCTGCATGTTAAGTACCATCTTTAATGGCAAGTGATCGCTCAGACCCATAGCAAGGGTTTCAAAATTCATAACATTACTACCAAACCTATTTGGTAGAATTATGAAATCAATAGTTGACTGTAGTCTTCTTGCCATAAAGGTTGAAGTAAAGTCAACCTTTGGGTAACATAGCCTATTTGCAAACCCTAGATCAAGCTTGGCCATAATATCATTTAGGATTTCCCCTTTAGAATGATGAGCGAAATGACTACTATCCCCTTGTTCCCCCACCCCATATTCTGCAAAACCACATGTGTCACTAGTACATATATTTACGTTAAAATCACCAACCCAAATCCAGATTAATTCCTTCCCTTTCAAGGGTTTTACCTCCCTTATTTCTTTGTATACTTCCATTAGTACTTCCCTGAAGTGTGCATTTTCGATATTGTTATAGAAATTAATAACTATCAACACACTACTACCATTTAAATCAATCGTGACAAATTGAAAATAGGGTGACGTAGATCTACCTATACTAGTGCTGGTGTTTAAACGGTTGGACACGTAAACGCATAGACCCCCTTTATTCCTGCCATGGTTGGAAATTACTGCGGGAACATAAAAAGTTTTAAATCCCTCTATATGCACCTCCTTTAAAGCCCAGGTTTCCTGGACGCAGAGTATGTCAATACTGGTTACGAACTCACCCCAAAGAGTTTCTGTCACTTTGTTGGCAATCCCACACACATTCCACGTTACTACATTTATTAGCCGTTCTTTTGTTCTAGTTATCAGGTTTGCCTCACCCCCAGCATTCTTCCTAGCTTCCCTCTCTGTTGAGATTTCATTACCCTTATCCTTTATACAATTTGCCTTTTTAATTTTGTTCATCATCCCTATTTCAGTGTCTAGAGTCGTGTTTCTTTTTCTTCCTGGACCTTTGTCAGATGTTGGACTCTTATGTGTAGTTGGCTTATCCCTCACCTTATTTTCTTTTGTTTTAATTTTAGATTTAATAAGTCAATCATTTGAGTCTAGGCCCGAAAGTGGTTCAAAGAGATTATGAAGAGGAATATTCCAATAAGAATTTGGGTTTGTATGGTGATATTTATTACCTAAACCATACTCAAACTCATTGGAATGAAAAGGCAAAAAGGTGGATGGGAGGTCATGGTACCTGTAATGGTTATTACCTAGGCCATACTCAAACGTGTTGGGATATTGCGGCAAGGGGGTAGGTGGCAGATCGTAATACCTGTCCCTACTTAGGCAGTGTCCAAGTCTATTGGGGTAATGTGGCAGAAAGCCGGGTGGCGGCTCATTGTACCTGTGCCTATCTAAGCTGGGTTGTTGTCTATAGTTAGCTGGTGCACGGGAGTTATGATGACTCCTTTTTGGAGGTTGGGTACGGGGCTTCATCATACCTTGAGGATAGAAATAACTCAAATTTCGGGTGGCTACAGAGCCATCCTGCCTTCCCGAAAACCAATCAGAGATATGGTTAACTACCCTGTGATCCCTGAAATTTATGATGATTACATCACCTTCAATTTCTTTTGGTCTCACGCCCACCCAGTCACAGCGTCTAACAGATATAATCTCCCCATTTAAATGTGCTGGGAGTGGTCTGTTAGCCTTCAGCCAGTGGTTTACTTTGTTTTTTAGGGATGTATCTGGCTCTATACTACCCTCTGTTAACTTGGGGACCCCAGTCATTATAATGACATAATTTAGTGACTCGGGGGGTAGATCTACATTTTTAAGATGTTTTGTTTTGTATCGAGTTTGAGGTGGGTTAGTTGTTCCCCTTGTCTCTACCACTGCGGGGGCCTTTTTTGTCATAGTCATAGCTTTTCCCTCCTGGGGTGTCAGAGTTCCCGTCGGTGTCACCCTTTTATCGTTATGAGTTAAAGTTGTTAGTGGCTGAACCTTGGTGTGAGTCACTATGTTCTGTGTTAAATGCGTGTCTGCTTGACCATTTTCTCCCCCGTTGCTCTGTCCCATGGCACCGGTTGTTTGGATCTCCAATATACGATCCACGGTTTTACCCAGCATTTTTACCCTCTCCAAGATAGGGAGCATAAAGGATCTAAGAAGATGTTCAATGTCCTCTATAAGCCCTCCGTGTGTCTTGCTAAATAAAGGCACACTCTCCCCTGTTTGTGTCTTAATTGGTACTTCTTTCACGGTGGCCTTGAGGGTTTTATTATTAGAGTTCTTTGGGGGCAGTGGCGCTTTTATGGATTCAGGCCTTTTTCTATTCCCAGTCTTTCGCGCCTTTTTCCTTGGCGGGGAATGACAAACTTCGCCACTTTTCTTACTCTGTATGGTACCAGCTGCAAGTTTATCTGTGTGTTTATTCCCTTGTTTCCCCTCTTTAGAAGGGGATATGGCTACGGGCAAGGTGTGACATACCGCATCTGCATCCAGGTCTATTAATGAGAGCGATACAATAACCTCAGCTGAAGTCCGTGAATTTTGGGTGATAATAATTGGGTTAACGTGCTCCTTTTGTGTTATTGCAGGTGGACCCTCTTTAAAAATTAGAGGGATATCATTTGTATTGAATAGGTCTGAATCTGTCTCACCCACTATAGAGTTATTTGGCGTTGAAGTAACCTCAGTTACGGCGGATAGTAAGGGTGTCTGTTTAAGTAATTCGATCGAAAGGCGTCGCTCTGCTCTCCGCTCAGCCAACTCTAACTCTCTATCAATATCCCTTTTTGTCCGTGCAAAAAACGTATCGAGAGGGCCCAATATACTCATTCCTAGAGTAGCAGGTAGCGATGAGTTCAATAAGTTGCCAGCCATTATACCACTCCTATTTAAGTATTTTGATGTGAAGTGACTTCTAATACCCCTATCCACCAGGTTAGTCCAGTGTGCAGCCCGTGTGGTTAAACAGTCAATACTCGATTACCGGGGTAGTGGTTAAATACCTGTAGACAATATCCAACTCCGACGTAAGAGGGGGGGCCCGGCCCTGCCTCCTCCTGCCCCGGACTGCCACAGACGGCCCGCCCTTTGCCCGGGCTATGTCCTGCGCGCGTCCCGCGTGCGTGCTTACTGCAAAAGTTAAATAGGAGAGTTGGGGGCGGGAAGAGACACCAGGTGCGCTGGGATCACAAGGCGCTAGGCACCCTGGGTCTCGCAGTCCCGGCCCCGGCAGCGTCCACGAAGTCCAGGGTCCTCGTTGCTTCAGGATACCAGGAGCGGTGCAGGAAAAAGTCTCTAAGCACTTTCAAAGTGCGCCGTGCAGGAAAGAAATCCCTCTAAGGCTGCGAGCGGCGTGTGGACTCTAAGCCGGCTCTTGGTCCTTCTCCTGGCTCCTCCCCATTTCTGTGACACAGCAGAGTCCAATGGTAATGTCTTTTAGGAGAAATGGCTCATTGAGTTAAGCGCTGCCGCCGACGACCGGTGTGACCTGCAGGTCACGAGGTGGGACTCAGATTCATGTTGAGTCCCAAGGTGGCTGCCAACACTTCCTGGTTGAAGTGCTGACAGCCAATGAAATTTTAGTAGGATCCACGAGTCCACTGCAAGGACTCGCATCCCTAGATATCAATATTTTTTAAACTTAAATATCTCTAAAACTACTGAACTGATTTACACCAAATCAGAAAAAGTACACTTTCTGGACCTACATCTAGCTTATTGCCAGATTTGGTGTAATTCCGTTAAGTGGTTCGGGATGTCATGTTTGAAAAATGAAAAATCTCCATAACATAGCATGTGGAAAAAAAATTTGGGACCCCCTTTTTTCTTGGTCCCTGCTTGATGGATCACCCCAACACTTTCAACACAGCAACTTTACCAAACAAGAATTTGCACTGCAATAGGTCTCACATTTGCCACAGTTTAAGCTATTGACATTGTAAATGACAATGCATTTTATCTATCTGTTTTGATAATTAACACTTAAATAAAAGGAACTGTCATTTACAGTGCCAGTAGCTCAAATTCTTATAAATGCAAGACCTATTGCATTTCAAAGAGCAGCCATTGTCCTAGGCAGCTTGGAAAGGAAAAGCGCGCATGTCGCACTGAATGTTGCAGGAAAGCATTTGGTGCCTGCCGTAGGTGAAACTCATTAAAGAAAGTAGGTCTCACAGACTAAATAAGACCTACTGTGTAACAACAGAAGTAAAAGGGCCAGTCCTTGTGAGGTTACAAATGAAGACAAGCGGTACTAAGGAGGGACTAGCAGCATATTTATAAATCTGAAGCCAGCATTTACAAAGGACAATGAGAGTGGGTGGGGCTTCAAGTCTATAATCTGATACAGCATGCCTCGCAGAGCAGAGCAGCGCAGGCGCTGCCCAGGCTCGACTTAAAAACCTCTTCTTGCACTCCTGTATGGCCGTTTACACAGCAGTTTCAATTGTCTTTGGAGGATGTTTTGCAGTGTAAATGGTCTTCTGTATAGTGAGCACACCCTGGCAGCATTGCAGTGAAAGAACCATCAGTCAAGTGCAGCAACATGCAGTGATGCTCTGATGCGGAATGAAAGTGTAGTTTGCGGATTGTACACCTGCTGCAGCATAGTGTTAGGGGCCTTGTTGCAGTAAATTAGTGATTGTAATGGACCTAGCATAGCTGACAACGTTTCAGTTTGATACTTGGCATTTTCATTCTTTCAGTGTAATTATGAATGATATTTCAACGACTATGAGTGACCCTTTCTCATGAGCAAAATCAAGCAATGAAGGAAATATATAAATATCAGAAATTATACCCATTTAAACAAACAAGAAACTCCAAGAAGTTTTTAGGCTTTGGCTGGTGCATCGGTACAGCTTTCCATGTTGGGAAATCTTGGGTAGACCCTTCATCAAACTATGCCTGAGCTCCAATGTTAGTGCAACCAGAAGACTCTGTCTGATAGGCACATAAAGACCACATATGCTGGACCGGCTGGAAAAATCCAAACCTTTTGTGATCTCTTCCAGTGTCCCAACGCATCTTTGGCCACATTGAATACACGTTCTGTTTTTTGCAGAGGATCGATTGTGCTTGTATTCCGCCACTAAAATGTTGCATGTGCTTCCTTTCACCAGCGTTCCTTTTGTGGGAAATCACAAAACTGTTTAGTGAAAAACACAGAAGCTTCATATCACCACAGAACAACTTGTATCGTGCAGGCCTTACCTTTCAAAATGTATTATTACATAAATCCCAAGTAGGAGTAGCTCACTAAGTCTAGGTTTTTGCTTGTGAAGCATAAACCTTGAGCCAATGTGCTACATGCGTGCGGACCTAGGAAAAGTAGGAGCTCTGTTATTATTAGGCGTTAGTGCAGTTATAAATTGCGGCTTATCGAGACTACGCCTCCCAGAATGCATTGTTTTGTAAAAACCGATGCCGGACTAGAATCCTAATGCCTCGGCATCATGAAGGTAGCTGTGAATCCTTTGGCTCCGGCTTCTCCATCCTCCTGACTCCGTGTGGGTAGGTCTTTGGTTTGCGTCCGACTTGCGGACAGGGTACCTATCACCAAGGTGCCTGAATACGGGAGAAGCCTGTTGACGCCACTGATAGCTCCTAATAGGGTCCCATTAGGAATGAGCAGGACCTAGCGGCCTGCACTAGAGTATCCTGTGGAAGTTATTATCTTGTCCTACCACAGCGTGTAGCACTATTTTATATTTCTTCACTTGGTCCTGACGAATTGCTATTAGAGCATGAAACATGTCGACCTTTAGGTAGAACTTACACTTCTGGATCATTGTACCAGTGTGTATCTTCGTCCCACTGTTTTTTATTAAGGTAGTTAACCACACCATTAAAGAGATTCAGTGGATTACCTAACCTTTTTTAAAGTTCACCCACTTCCCACATCTACACCCCCACTAGAGCCCTCACACCCACATGCACCAACTGGCAGGAACAAAAGATCTCCCGTAAAGAGCCCCTTTATGGGTGCCCATTAGACATTGCAGCGCCAGTCTGACGAGGAGCAAAACCCAGATGATAAAGCATGACACCTAGCTTGCTGGGTGTGTGAGGGTTTTAGTTCCAAAAGGGGGATTCCCCTCAACCCCCATTCACTTCACGGTGTGTCGTTTAATTTATTCTTCTTCCCCTGGGGAACAGTGTATCCTTCTTTGTTGATATAGCTCCAGGGCCTATACACTGGACCCCGTTAAAGATAGCCCTCTTGGTTCCTCTTTTTGTTGAATAGCTGTGAATCCTTACCATACCGCACCTCCACGCCGGCTCCCATGGTCTACAGCTGGAAGTCAAGACTGGAAATGAACGATTCAGGTTCACAATGTGCACGGTTCTTGCAAACCCTTGAGCTCACGAACAACAGTACATGCCAGTGCTTGTCCTTATAGTTTAAAATACATACGCAGACTTTATCGCTGTGTAAAACATAAGGATGCCCCAAGATCTACTGCTGTGTTTTCTCTTCTTCAACGGAAGGACAAGCTACATCTAATAATTTAGACGATGACTCAAGATGTATTTATTGAGGAAAAACAATCATGTGTATTTCTGCACAGGTGTCTGCAGAGCCTGCCTTGAAAAAATGCATTCAAAGCAAATTTGTATGAGGCTTTGAATGCGTTTTCTATTGGTAATCTCATTTCCTGCCCCTTGTGAATGCTCTTTTAAAGCTCGCGGCTAGTGGTTCTTTTGTTACTCTGCATGCCGCAGGGATGCCCGGAAAAGAAGCAGAGACTGCAGCCCGCTTTCAATAAACCAATAAACCTGAGTGCTACAAAAGCGACCAAATAACTGTAAAAACACAAGTGCAGAACTTGGGTAAATAACCTTCCTTCGGCTGGGAAGTGTTTCCATGCAGCAATGATTGCTTAAGTAAAATCCAACATTCAGTCCTCAGCTCCGGCTGCCTGGCCAGCGATGAACTTCAAAGCAGCATAAAAGACTTGTTTCTTTTGTTGAAAACCTTGTTAGATATAAAAAAAAAGAAATGTTACACAAGAGCAAGCTCTGCCGGTGACCTTTCACTCCAAAACAGTCATGCCTCTTTCATTTCCCGGAGGCCTGACAGCTGAAGCCTCAATGCTCACACTTGCTGGTGGAGCCTCACAGCGGAGGCCCGCTAATGCACTGCCCCGTCTGAGTGACCTGCACTTTGTGGGCCTGGCCGTTGTAATTACGGGTAAATCAATGACCGAGGAGCACGTGTGGTCACCAGGAGCTGGCAGGTGCGGGCTGCAGAGTACACGTCACAGGGGCGCCAGCTCTAAACACAATTAAACAAACAAGCAAAAACAAAAGCACACGTTGTGTGTAACCTGACCCGGGAGGAATGCAGCTGGCACCCTGCGGGCCGCTGCTCGCTCCTGAGAGCAAAACGTGAACATTTGCAAAGAGGTGGGACATGTACCCGCCTTTAGCCATTTGCAGGCTACAATAACAAACTGACACAGGCAACAGCCAACCCAATGTGTGGGGGGAGTCAGAGCCACACATAGAAGTTTAAAGTGATTACAAGAAGCCTCGCAGTGCAGCGCATGTGCGCTGACTAAGGCTCAACCTAAAAAGGAATGTTTTCTGAACATTCCGTCAAGATTTGTCAAGCGGGGCCAAAGCTATTGGCAAAACAAAAAATGCTTTTCCCATAGAAACTTTGGTCCTAACTATAACTACCTACTGGTAACTACGTGGTCGAAACGCGTTGTCGTTACCTGCTGTGCCAAGAATAAACTGCTAAGCTGACCGAGTGGGCTTGTGTGATTTCTTCCTACGAAAATCCGTTTCCTGTGGAATATGTATATAATATATATACACACACACACACAGACACACACACACACGCATATATATACACCACACACATATAAAGTTTAACTTTTGTAGTGCTTGTTTTCCCGCAGTTTATGCCTTCATAGAAAAACCATTCCCAAACAAAATACGATTTAGCTAAGCCAAAAGGTCAACACCAAATGCAAGACCTACTGGATTTACCAATGCTTGCTGTCGTGACGGAGAGGTTGGGATCCGACAGTGTGGGTGACTGACAGTAGGGCAGTAGGACCCTGTGGGTCCCCAGGCAGAGTGACCAGGTCACCGGACACCAGATCCGGTGACGGGACAGGAAGGGGACAGAGGATGACCAGGACAGGGACGTAGACGGACGTGGGGACGAGCAGCTGCGCGATGCGAGAATAAAGAAATGTTACACTAACCTGCGTCCTGTGTGTGATATACATTCCTGTGTCCAGCATGGACACGACAACTGGCGACGAAGGTGTCAAGAATCGACGCGTAGTCACCGAGAAATGGTCGAATGAAGATGCCAGGAGCCCACCCTGGACTTGCATCGTCACGGAAAGTGCAGAGAAATTGAAGGGGTGAGGTGCAGCGACGCGAGAGAACACCGCGATCGCTGACAGAAAAGGTCCGATTGAGCCCGGTAAGCGCAGAGATCGTAACCAGGAGCCCACCCTGATTGACGACCAAGAAGAAGGATTTGAGGCACCACAACGAAGAAAATTTGTCCCAAGGAGGAAAACAAGCGTCCGATGAAGAAAACAGCTCCGGTAAGGAATCGGCAGTGAAACGCGCTCGTTTTTTTCAAAGGAGGGCGAACTCTCGCGAGAATAAGAGCGGCCATCTTGGGGCCAGGAAATTGAGCCAATAGGAGAAGAGAACAGCGCGGCGGCCATTTTGAAGTAAGGCAAGAGCGAGATTGGCTCCGAAATCGCGCAAGATTTCGGCAGCCATTTTGGAATCAGGCATGAAGGACCAATAGGAGCGGTCTGAACAGCGGCGGCCATTTTGAAGTCAGGCAAAACGAGGAAACAGCATAGAAAGTGAAAAAAGAAACACAAAGTGCCGATAAGAGCACAGGAGAGTGAAATAAACAAAGGGAAGTGCAAGGAAAAGAACACAAGAGAATTAAATAAGCACAGGAAAGTGCAAGAAAAAAAAATATAGAAGAGGATAACTTAATAAGAAAAGTGCCACAAAGAGCATAATAAATGAGAGAATGACAAAGTGCCGATAAGAGCATAGTCAAGAGACGATCATTAAGCACAAACAAAAAGGGGATAACTTAAGAAAAGTGCCGCAAAGAGCACATAAGAACATTAAAGTATTGTGACGGCGGACATTAAAAGCAAGAGGAAACAGAAGAGCAGCATTTTCGAAGTCAGGCAAAGGGAAAATAAGAAGAATAGCATAAGACAAGGTGAATTAAGGAGAACGAGAATAATAAAAAAAATAAAAAAATAAAAAAATAAAAAAAAGGAATAGAGAAGAAAAGACAGAAAGAAAAAGAAAACAAGAATGTGAAAGGTCTGAAAGGAGAAAGAAAGGAAAATAACAGTTTGAGGGAAGAACAAAGGATAAATAAAGAGCAAAAGGGCGCACAAGTGGACAAAGAGCAAAAAGGCAAGAAAGAAGACAGTGCAATAAGAAAAAGGGAAACAATAAGTGAAAGGAAGAGAAAGGACATAAAGAAAAAGACAAATCGATAAAGAGATAAGAAGAAAATAAAGAGAAAAGAAGAAGAAAAGAAGAAAGAAGATAAAGAGATAAGAAGAAAATATAGAGAAAAGAAGGAAAAAGATAAAGAGATAAGAAGAAAATAAAGAGAAAAGAAGAAGAAAAGAAGAAAGAAGATAAAGAGATAAGAAGAAAATAAAGAGAAAAGAAGAAGAAAAGAAGATAAAGAGATAAGAAGAAAATATAGAGAAAAGAGGAAAGAGAAAGAAAGAAAGAAAAGAGGAATATAGAGATAACAGAGAAAAGAGAACAAGAGAAAGAAAACAAAAGGAAAGACATTAAAAGAATAAGTCGCAGGAAGGATGCAAATATAAGAAAACAAGGAAATAAAGAAGAAGAAGACTAGGAAAGCCCAGAAGAGGCTGAATAAGAAAAGAAAAGAAACAAAAGGACAAATAAGAAAGAAGTAAAAAAAAAAAAAATAAAGGAAAAGCCAGAGATAAGGCCAAATAGAGGAAAAGACAGAAAAGAGAAATAACAAAGAAAAGAGGGACAAAGGTCACCAACAAAAAAAAACAGAAAAGAGAAAAGGAGAACATAGAAGATAAGAAAACAAAAGGAAAGACACAAAGACAAAGGAAATAAAATGGGTAAAAAGGAGCAACGTGACAGGACTTTGGCGCCGTAGAAACAGCAACAAAAAGAAAGGACAAAGACATACAATGAGCAGAGCGGACAGGCGCCACCAAGGACGATCAAGGCAAGAGACACTGCACGGCCAGGACCAAAGGTGGTGAGACAGAAAGAAAGAATATCGATATTCAGACAACCGGTTCTCCAAAGATTCACTGGCGGTGACGAAAGTGAAAGGATCGATGATAATGGCTGTCTCCGACCGACAACAAACAACAAGAAGAAAGATAGCGTTTCAAGGAGCTAAAGGCGGATGAAGAAGAAATGGCAGCGGCAACTGCAGCCACATAGAAGGAGAAAGATAGAGGACAAGGAAGCGATGGAGACACTAGATCACGAAGGACATTCAGTAAATAACAGAGACTCGTTGAAGAGATGTAGAGTGACAAGTTCTCTCTCTCTCTCTCTCTCTCTCTCTCTCTCTCTCTCTCTCTCTCTCTCTCTCTCTCTCATTCTTTCACCTTCATCAATATAACTGTGAATGAGGACTATGATAAATGTGTCACGAACATTTGTTTGCAACAAGGGGGGAGATGTCGTGACGGAGAGGTTGGGATCCGACAGTGTGGGTGACTGACAGTAGGGCAGTAGGACCCTGTGGGTCCCCAGGCAGAGTGACCAGGTCACCGGACACCAGATCCGGTGACGGGACAGGAAGGGGACAGAGGATGACCAGGACAGGGACGTAGACGGACGTGGGGACGAGCAGCTGCGCGATGCGAGAATAAAGAAATGTTACACTAACCTGCGTCCTGTGTGTGATATACATTCCTGTGTCCAGCATGGACACGACACTTGCTATTTTTCCGTTGGCACATTTTGCAGTTAATACGTGCACAAAAAGAGATTCAAATGCTAATTTGCCCATTCCTAGGATAAAATCCTGCAGTGGTGCTGTAACGCCCACCTGATACTGAGTTTATCTCATGACTCTTAACGAGCCGCTGTTTGCTGAAAGGCACAAACTATGTCTCTGTGTGAAAGATCTCTGGGCCGCCTCCAAAAGCTTTGACACGTGCCATATTGAACAGTTTGTCAGAGCAGCGACCTCAGCCTGCAGCTCTGAGAATGTGCAATGCTGCCCACTGCTTACTCCTAGCTCGATGAGGCCTCCTGGCTACAGGCGACCAAATATGTACCAAGACTTGTAAGCCTGCCAACTCTGAGTTGTTGAGTGAATGGGACATAAGGACAAAATGACACCTTTTAAGATGTGCAATCGATTTTTTAAATTTGTACACTGCATACTCTTTTGTGTAAAACCAGGGCATGTTGATTGATGGAAATCTCGCTACTCGTATATATAAAGATTAGGGCAGAACAAAATAAAAAAAAAAAATTCAGTACAAGCCTATTGGCCAACTACTGATTTAGTCAAGTAGGTTTCAAATAGACAAGGCAGCGTACTGTTGGTTAATCGGAATAGGTGCCTGAGTTACAAGGTTCATCGGTGTAATACCGAACTCCTCTCTATATTCTGGATATGTTTTTCAGAAGATTTAACAAGGAGGCATCTTTGCTGCTTGGGTAATGGGGGCTCAGTCTACCAAGTACTTGCACATTACGCTCAGTTATTTCGAAGATAACCGTGGTTTTATAGATTATCCAGTGAGACCTTACTCGATGAATTTTGCAGGGTCTTTTTTTTAACAGAGATACAATAAGTTAGCATTCAATATTTTAAATGTCAGTCAGTCAGTCAGAAAAACTTTATTTCGGTCTTTTACGACCTTGAAAGTATACAGAGACAAATACAATCCATTAAAAGAATAAAAAGATGAAATGACATCCAGCCCTGGAATTCAATACTGACACAGATCCAAATCCAATGAGCGCGATAAAGTGCATGTGAAAAGGATATACTGTGCGAAAGAAAATAACTAATAGATGCAGCACTGTGTAGGAGATTCCAATAAGATCAGTGCAAATACAGTTAATTAATTATAAACAGTGTTAAGAATCTTATGCATAGTCATACATTCATAGTACAATTAAAATTGCATCATAGTCATACTATAAATGAGTTTATATGTTTAAAAAGAAATAAAAACTGTTTTCATTTTAGGATTAAAACAATAAAAGAGAACTAGGAACCAAGAAAAGTTAATAATGAAATGCCACTTACGGCTGGGCTAACAATTTTACAAAGGTCCAGCGCCTACGCCACATTGAAAACAAAAATCGCGAAACGGCAAACACAATGGGCTTGCAAGAGGCAGACTTCAGGACTCTAAACTCCTCAGCGCAGTGTACAAATCCTAAATTCCTACAGATTTGGAGAAGCCATCGCTTCCTTGCTGGTTTATAAGCAGGTCAAAAGAAAAAGACATGAAGCTCCGACTCATCCTCCCAATTACAAGCTGGGCACTCACGCTTAGCAAGACTTGACCATTTACATGTAAAAACACGGAGCAGCAGGGTGCCCAGTCGAAACTAGACATAGAGTTTCCTTGCAAGAAATGGCTGGATGTCGTCCAAAAAGGATTCTATTCTATAGTCATCTTTCATAAGCAAGAATTAGAGCGTGAACTGACCTGTAGATTAACACCCATATACAGCGGCTGGCTTGCTCAATCGATAGGCTTTTACCACTTCTATACGTGAGGTTACAGAACATGCTTCCTCTGAGTTGCTCCACAATTTAGGTTTACCCAGCCTATTGCATTCTTCCTTTATATGTGCAAACCAGGGAATTTTTGCAGCTTCAGAGGAACTCAATATCTCTTTTAATTCTGCTATATAAGTTGCCAGTTCCGGGGTCACCCATATTCTGTGCAAATAAGTTAGCGTCTGCGGCCCAGCTCTTCCCCAATGGGTCTGATTCCTAAATCCAACTGCAAAGGAATGAAATGAGTACTAGAGGGGAGGCCCAAGATCTGCCTCATAAAATGATTTTCTATTTTCTACTTTGCTGATTGATCCAGAGCAAGAATGCCCCCAAAGTTCCGCCCAATACATTGCTGCAGACCTAGTCTGCACCTTATAGATCTCTACTATAGGCCCAGCGGGTTTGGAGGGTGAGTTTCTCAATAATTTTGCAATTCCTCCAGTGATCTGCGCCAGCTGGAGCTTGACTTTGGCTATTTGTGGGCCCCACTCCATGTTTTCTGTCAGGGTTACCCCTAAATAGACAAACACCGACACCCTTCCAACACAATGCCTTCCAGACTGGGGTTGGGACGAGTTGTCTTGGGGGGGGTTAAAGACTATAAACTTCGTCTTCAGAGTGTTGATCTACAACCCCCTGTTGTTACAAAAAGTTGCAAAGCTGTTCAGAAACCTCTGTATGCCCATCGGGGATTTTGACAGTAGAAGGGTGTCATCTGCAAACATCATTGCAGGCACCCTGATACCTGCCAAGTTTGGGGCGTCATTGTCTTTAACCTTCGTGAGTTGGGAGACAATCCGTTGACAAAAAGGCAGAACAAGGTGGGAGCAAGTACACATCCCTGCCTTACTCCACTTCCAACAGGATAATGGGGGTCAGGTCACCTCCTTTCCCACACCTAACCTGCACAAAATTCCCCTCATGCAATCTCATAGGTATGTTCAGGAGCTAAGGGGGATCCCCATATCTATAAGCACCCCCCCCACAGCTTTATTCTCGGGATCAAATCAAAAGCTGTCATCAGGTCCACGAATATCAAATAGAGGTTGCCACCCTCCATTCTCACTGTTTTCCAAAACATTAGTTGTAGTCTAAGTATTTGGTCAACAGTGGAGATATTCTTCCTGAATACGGCTTGGTAGGGGCTTAGGATGCAATGGTCTTCTATCCACGCTTGCAGGCAGTCAAAGACTACCCGTGCAAAAGGTTTTTGTGAGACGTCGATCAGACTGATCGGTCTGTAGTTTGCTGGCAGAAGTGGCAACATTTTTTGAGAACTGGGACTATTTCCGCCCCTGCCAAGGTTTTAATTGTGCTGTAGGTAGTCTTGTTGGTTCACGGAGTTCCGGCAATATAAGCTCCCATAATAGCGTTGTTTCTCTACTCCTGTTGTGTTAAAGAAGTTCAGAACAATCACACATTCCCAAAAAAGTTTCCATACTAGTATTATGCAGTATAAAACATGGCGTTACTGTATTTCATTTTTTTGTGGTGTGAGTAAGATATATAACTCTTGACCCTTGTGTTCGGAGGGATGTACGTGGAAATGATATTTACTCTTGTATTTGTCATATATAATTCAAATCAGATAATCATGCCATGCCAGGTTAGTTGAAGGTCCTCCTCCCTAGGGTGCTGAAGTTCCAAGCATTGCTTTCATCACTCTGTTGTTTTTGGGGCCTTGGCATTGCATGCATTGAGGTTAGGCATGGACTCGCACAGCCAGGTCTGATGATGAGCTGGTATCCTCGTGGGAACCTTCCCATTCCTTGCTAGCACTCGTACGCGGGGAAGTGGGGTCAGCAGTTCTGTGTTATTGAGTATCTGTGCGACAAAGGTGGTATATTTATGTAATCTCTGAAGGGTTGCTTGAGAGTTCACGTGAGGTGCTTTAACATGTGTGCTTTCCTTCCTTTTATGTACCTGCGGTCATAAATACAGTACGATTGTGCTGGGTGGCTACTTAATTCAAAGCAGTTCATGTCAACAATCTTTCAAGCAAAGTTTTCATAGAAAGGTCCTTCATAACTGGGGTATTGCATCGATTACCACAAACAATTTACAATAATCCAACTTCAAAGATGTCTCAGTTTGAGGATCAGTGAGAGTGAGAGAGCAGACTTTGTAATAGCAGATAAACCAACCCACTGCCTCTCTACACCTCCAGGACCCTGTCAAGGTTCTGGCGGTGCTGGTCCTGGTCCCCTTGCGGGCCAGACTCAGCCTTTCATCCTTTGGAGGTGTACTAAAAAGAACGCTGGGAATAAACAACAGCACCTTTAATTCAAGTATCTGTATGAAATTCAGTTTATGATGTGATGTGAACTACAATTAACTTTTTCTCCATCGTTATGGGTGTATTCTGTGATAAAAGATGTGCAGTCCTTTCATTTCCTAGATTCTCTCTTTTTCTGATGGAGAACGTTACAAATACATCGACATCACAATCTTTGATGATGACCTGCCGGAAGGAGATGAAGCATTTCAAGTGATTCTAGCAAATCCCTCCTTTGGTCTGGAGCTTGGACGCAACACAACAGGTAAAGTTTATGAGCTGTTAGCACCTACCACAAGGAATATTAAAGAAGCCACACATCCCTCCAATATCCTTTTCAATCCAAATAACAGACTGACAAGTCCAACGCTCAAATTAATTTCATATTTCCCTACACTAATTCACCAACAATCCTTTTTGAGTCCCTGAGAAGTGTGCAACTCGGCGAAAAAGCGCTTCAACGCCTCGTCAGGGGTAGTAAGCGCTATCTATTATATCCGATCATACTCAATATTTATATCTATGTTTTGAATAATTTGCAGTTCATATAGTGCCTGTGCTTCTAGGTTCCCTTCCCCTTGAGTTACATGGACAGCTTCTTCAGACAGAACTGAAAGCATGAAACTAAACAGGTAATTTTTTTCTTATTTGGAACAGCCACGGTTACCATTTTTGCAAATGATGACGGCCATGGCATCCTGACATTTAATAACATGGACCATTTCTATCTTCGGGAGCCGACTGCCCTCTATCTGTCAGAAAGCGTTGCCACGATGTACATTGTCAGAGATCCTGCTGGGGCGGTGTTTGGTACTGTGACTGTTCAGTACCTGGTGACTGGAACTAATGCCTCTGATGCATCCGGCGACCTTACACCTACACACGGATACATCATACTGGAGGAAGGAGTGAGGCTCAAGGTAGGACATCTTAGGTAGGGACTTCACATTCTCATTAGAATTATTATGAATAAAGGAATAAACTTATTTGGCTTTCCAACACTTGCACTATTAGAAGTATTTAATAACTAGTTCTAGAAAATACCTCTAGATGTGAAGTGATTTGTATTTCATTTATTTACATTCTCTGATGTCTAACTATATATTTTAAAATGCATTTAAGTGTGGTGAAAACGTCTACCTGAGTGTCATCTTTAGTGTTTTCTGGGAAAAATATAAATACACACAACAACGTATTTTCAGAAATGCACCTCATTAAGAAATGTCCAGTTGATGATCACCTTTGAATCAAGACTTTGGACCTAATTTAATTCCGACCCACCCAACATGTGGTTCCACCTCTTCATTTGAATTAAAGGGGACTATTAGGCTCTGGAAAGGAAAGCCTCAGATGACTCTCTCATCAGGAATGGCTCAGGGCGCAACGCCAACCGATGGTGAGCCCCCAGTGGCGGGGCTGCGCCACGGTGAAGCTGCAGCTTTGAATGTTTGCAGGCTGGACACCTGCAATTGGCCAAGGGGCTGGTGGGGCAAGGGGGACACATAGGTAAGGATAAAAGAGAGAGTGCACCCCCACCTGGTTTCCTCACCTGCCCCAGACGACGACCTCGCTGCTGTGCCTCACTCCAGGGACCTCGCCACACTGCCACTGCTGCATAGGAACGCAGCAGTGACCCCGCCTCTTTTCCCACCCTCGCATCCCCTAAGACAGTATATTTCTCTTTGGTACAGGGAAGTAGTTATGTTTGGTCACAAAACAGGGAGATAACATTGGCATCAGTAATTGAAGTGCAGGCGAATTCTTAATTAGGAAGTCTTTCGTTTAAGAACCGGGGCTGCGGGTTGCCGTGGGGGTGTAGAGTAGGGGTTGGGACTCACACTACAGCGATTGTCCTTAGCCTTTCACGGTACTCCATTATATGGTCCCGGAGGATGTCGGGGTATGGTGTCTGGGCCAGGGGTCCAAGGTATGGCCTGGTTGCCCAGGCCCAGCCCTATTGGGTGCCTGGGGGAATCCCTTCTAGAGTTGGCTCTGGCATGGTTATTTTGGGGTCCAGTTTTCATGCTTGCCCTCGCTCCCTCTATCTTAAGGGGGCAGGTGAGTTTGCCTTGTGATATGCAACTCGCAGTATGGGGGACCACAGTCCCAAATCATTAGGAATAGTTAATGCCATGGTGCCTGGGGGTGACCAGCCATGACTCCTTTGAGGAACTGTTGATAGGAATTAACGTGTATTAGTTCTCATAATCAAAGATTCTTGATGTACATATTGTAATTGTCAGTTGAAAAGTTTGGAGAATCCGAATTATGTTTTTGATAAAATGTTGTGTTTATGTTGATTGTAATAAATACGACCTGAGAATTGTATATTCTCTAACACAGTAAGGGTGTTTGGGTGTCTCTGCCTCCTTCCAAGGAATTCCAATTTGGGTAGGAGGGTTAATTTGGGTAGGTCTCGGTCCGGTCCGCCACCTGTATATATTGACCTGATATCACGTCTGATCTGGCCCACCAGGACACAGTGATGGTTGCCCCACCCTACTCAGAGCGGGGAAACTACCACTGAATTTGTTCTGTCCCCTGATTGCCATGGTAGATCCTGATAGGGAAAAAGGAAAATAACGCAGGTACAGGCAGAAAACTCCCTGCACAGCAGGAGCATTGTTATTTGTTTCTGAAAACCAACTCTGCTTTAGTAGTTTGTTTCAGAAAAAAGAATGGAGACCGGGCCAAAAAGCAAAAGTCAACCACGTAGTTTTCTGTACTGCCTTCAGTGCGTCTGCCACACCAGCTGATGCACTGAAGGCTTAGATAGTGTGCCAAGGAGATGCTTTACGGCTTAGGTAAAGTGGGCGATTGCACAGGGCCCCCTCCTTTTTAAGTCCCTGCTCGGGAAAGTGATCTTTCTCTCTCTTTTATCTCACATCTATGTCTTTACCTTAACCTATCTCCCTCTCTCTGCCTACCTCTACCTCCCACTCATTCTCTCTCTACTCAGTGTAAATCGAAGGGTTTTCAGGACAACCGTCAAGACATATTTCAGTTGGTTTTGTGTGACTGGATTTCTGAAAGTTTAAGTCTAATTTAGTTGTTTGGCATCATGTTGGTTATAATTTTTAGCAGAAAATGTGTAATAAACTTTAAGGTTGTTCCAAACTTGGGGCCCCAAAAATACATTTTGCCCAGGACCCCAAATATCCTTAAGATGACACTGGTCTGCCAAGCAGGTTGACAGCTCTAAATGTGGTGAGAAGTCCTCACCTGGCAGGCTTGCAGGCCATCCTCCAAATGTCAAATGAGGCACTTTGCCTTTAGTTTAGTAACAAAAACCATATATTGAAGTTGAAGTTAAAACATTTATAAAGCGCACGTATACCAAACGGTTTCCTGGCGCTGAGGACGGATATACCGGAAGGGGCGGAAGGGGAAGCCACTTAGTGTGAAAAAGCACGTAAAAAGAGCTGGGTCTTTAGAGCCCTGCGAAAGATCGGGTAGGAAGTAGCTGACCTGATGCTGAAAGGAAGAGCATTCCAAAAGACAGAGGCCACGGTAGAGAACCTCATGCCGCCATGTTTTTTTCCCCTGAATCGGGGGATGCAGAAGAGGAGCTTGGAGGAGGACGGTAGATCCCTGTTTGGAACATAGGCTGTGATTTTGGATGCAAGAAATGCTGGCCCGCTGCCTGCTAAGGCCTGGAAAATCAGGCATCTCATTTTGAACAAAGAGCGTTCAGAGAGGGGCAGCCAATGTAAAGACTTTAACAGGGGAGTGGTGTGATGATGCTTGGGCAGTTTAAAGATTAGACGGGCGGCTTGATTCTGGATCAGTTGGAGATGGCGCAGCTCATACGCTGGAACCCCAGCATATAACGCATTGCCGTAGTCCAGACGCGAAACAATCATAGCTAGTAGGATGATTTTCAAAGCTGCCGTGGAGAAGAAACGGGAAATCTTGCGTATGACGCGGAGTTTGAGAAAGCAGGATGATACCACGGCGCTAATTTGAGAATGCATGGAAAGATCAGAACTGACTCTTATCCCAAGAGTTTTAACGGGGGTAGAGGGGAGGGAGAAGGGCCCAAGGAGGGGGCCAGAATGCAGAGGACCAGGGGTTGGGGATACCACCTGTGAGTACTAGCTCGGTCTTGACGGGGTTCAGTTTGAGATGATTACAATTCATCCAGTCCCTAATAAAGAGCATGGTGGATTGAACATTAAGAGCAGAAGCAGAAGAGGAGGAGAGATTGAAGATGAGTTGGAGGTCATCGGCGCAGTTGAACACTGTGAAGTCCAGGGTCTGGAGAGCAGAAATGAGAGGAAGGATGTAGAGATTAAAGAGTAAAGGAGAAAGAGACGATCCCTGGAGAACACCACAGGAGAAGGAGCGAGGGGGGGCAGAGAAACCAGCTAACTGAATCGCTTGGTAGCGGTTTTCAAGAAATGAGGTAACCCATTCAAAGGCAGTTCCTCGAATGCCCGCGCCCCTGACACGATCGAGCAGGATGGTATGGTCGACCGTGTCAAAGGCGGCGGACAAATCCAGGAGGACTAGGGCCTGAGGGGAATTGATGTCAGCACCACCTCTAAGCTCGTCCAGTACAGAGAGGACAACAGACTCTGTAGAATGAGCTGGACGAAAGCCCGCCTGGTGAGGATCTAAGAAATGTGTTTCCTCAATAAAGGAGCTAAGACAGGTGGTGACGTGGCTCTCCAAGATCTTTCCCAAAAAAGGGAGCAGGGAGATGGGGCGGAAGTTAGAGAGAGAGGAGGGGTCTGCTCCAACCCTTCTTCAGGATGGGAATAATTTTTGCAGACTTGAAGAAGTTGGGAACCGTTCCCTGTGTAAGAGAGTCATTAAGAAGGGTTAGGGGGGGGGGTTCAGGACAAGCTGAGAAGATTTTTCTAAGTATGTGGGCAAGGCAACTACATAAAAACATAAAGGAGGGGACCCCTCTACTGTTACTTTGAGGTCAGGGAAAAGAGGGGAAGAAATAAAGACCATACTAGGAAAATTCCCTCATGACCTTTCTACTTTTTGTTTACCGACCTTGTTTATATATTTCATATTGCATATTATTCAATCACAACAACATCAATACTAAATCATATCATTTCTTCAGTATATTTTTATTTAATCATTTCTTTTTCATTTTCCATTATTTTCTTGTATAATATTTTTATATCCATTGTATCTATGATACAGACATAATTTTGTAAAAAACATTCATATTACAAAAAATACAATTACAAATTCATAACAAATATACCCTTGGCTATAAAAGCACATCAATACTAACCATACTCCACTCACTCCATATCATTCATTCCAATTCATAACCTTCCGCACACATCCTCTACAAACAGTATCTGAACAAATCTTGATCTGTAGGGCAGAAATTATTCTGCCTTATTATGAACCATAAGATGTTAAATTTGATTCCACGCAAGGTCGACGCGCGTTTCGGTGGGTTATCCACCACCTTCCTCAGGACCTGTGCAGATACACACTCTCCATGTAAACCAAAGGCCAGTGGATTTTTAACCTGTAAAAGCTATCTTTCTCTACAATTCAATTAGTGGCGCAGGGAATTTCATCAGTCCGGGTTGCTCAAGTATTGTTATTCCTTCTAGTTTTATCTAGTACCTTGAAGTGATGGTTCTCATAGGATAAATCCTTTCCCACTGTACATGTTAATTAAAATTGTGAAAACGCTCACACAATTCCTTTTTTTAAAAAGTGATATGATATATCCTTTTCATTTCATAATGGACTCCATTTTCTAATGAGAGCGATAGCTTCGACCTGTGGCTCACTCTATCTCCTCGTGCAGAGTACCAGCAACCCAGTGCTTTTGGATGAGGGCAGGGCAACTGTCAGAAGGAGAGCCAGTTGTGACCTTGGTGAGAAAGGAGGAAAAAGTATCACGAGCAATCAAAGTAAATTGCTCCAAGAAATGAGGGTTAGACGAGGGCTCTGGTTGTGAGAAGCTGGGAGGGGAGGGAGGAATATTGGATTTAATTGCCACAATTTTGTCGATGAAGTAATCATTAAGGGAGTTGCAAAGGATTTGTGATGGGGCTGGCTTGAGGGTGACTCTGTCAGAGGTAGACAGGTCATGGACAATAGAAAAGATGTCCTCAGGCTTATTGGCAGCGAGGAGGACCTTGGTGGTGAAATAATCCGATTTGGCTTGTAGGATAGCTTTTTTGTAATCAAGCAACAGGGAGAGATAGGAACGTTTTAAGATTGAGCAGTACTTCAGCCTCCACCGTCGCTCAGCCTGTTTTAGGTCAAGTTTTTTAGTTTTGAGGTCAGTGGTGAACCATCTATTAGAATCATGAAGGCGGAGCGTCCGAAGGAGTTTGAGGAGAGCCAGCTGATCGCAAGCTGAGGTCAGCCAATCATTGATTTCTAAAACTTGAGAGTTGGGGGACCGATTGGTCGGGTCCGGAGGGGAGGCCGAGAGGGAAGTGCAGAGCGATGGAATGTCCACTCGTCCCCATTTACGCGCCCAGGTGTCAGAGGGAAGCAATGGTTTGTGAGTTAGTCCAAGGTCGAGGGAGAATGAAATAAAGAAGTGGTCCGACCAGGGACATGGACTAATGACTGGGGTAGGAATGTGTAAGTTAGTGGACCAAACTTGGTCCAAAGTGTGTCCACGGATGTGTGTCGGAAGATGTATATGCTGGGAGAAGTTTAAGTTGCCAAGCAGGTCCGTGAATTCTTTCGAGAGGGGATCTTCAAGGGGGTCAGAGGGACAGAAGTTGAAATCACCCAGTTACCATGACGCAATAATTTTTTGATCACCAGTGTGGCCAACAAATCTTGGACTGCCTGACAGAAAAGAGGCATGGACTGTGGGGGACGGTAGAAAAGGGCACATGTCAGGGGGACAGTGGTCGAGGTGGAACGAATGACTAAGTAGTCAACAGCAGGGATGGTGGAGAAAGACAGAGTCTGTAACTGAAACTTGGAATGTATAATAGCAGCCACACCACCGCCAACCTTCCCCTCCGGGCGATCGGAGCTCAGTATGTAGTAAGGGTCTGGAATTGCTGCTAGTATATCTGGCATAGAGTCGGAGGAATACCAGGTTTCATTAAGGAGCAATATATCCAGCTTGACAGAGTCTAGAAAAGAAAAAAGCTCAACCTGATGTTTTACTGCCGATCGAGTGTTAAGGAGGTAGGCGGAGATACTCGGGGGGGGTAGGTGGTACAGGGAGGGGTTGAGAGAATGTAGCTACCATGGAGGATGAAGGAGAATGGTTCGGCAAGCCCAAGAACGATGATGGGGAGTCGCAGGGCTGCAGTCAGCAATACCGAGGTTTTTGACTAGTAAAAGCGGAGGGTCAGAGAGGGGCTAATTGCCCCAGAGAGTAAGAAAGTCCTTAGAGGTATAGGTCAGGAAAGGGGCATAGTGTGTGGCCCCTGGCCCCGCCCGGCCACGGACGGGCACAGACGGGCTTGCCTTTGGGGGCCACCGTAGCGCCCGCTGCGCGTGCGCATGAGCCCCCAAATAAATAGGTCTGAGCGCCGAGTAACTAGAGCGCCGACCTATCTTTGCCCGGAATTGAGTATGACTGCCCCGGAAGCCCTTCGAACAATCGGCACACAGCCGTGTCAGACCGGGGCTAGGGGCAAGGCAAGAAGAGCAATAGCAGGTAAGAGAGGCAATATATTTAAAAAAAAGAGAGCAACACAGTTAAAAAATACCAAAGTTTTAAAGGAGCGCTACAGTATGCACACGAAGCTAGCGACAGCCCTTTGCACCGGGTGCAAGTCGCGTCCGCTGCGCGTGCGCATGAGCCCCCAAATAAATAGGTCTGAGCACCGAGTAAGTAGAGTGCCAACCTATCTTTGCCCGGAATTGAGTATGACTGCCCCGGAAGCCCTCCGAACAATCGGCACACAGCTGTATCGGACCGGGGCTAGGGGCAAGGCAAGAAGAGCAATAGCAGGTAAGAGAGGCAATATATTTTAAAAATTTCTCAGCAACGTTTGGTGTTCTCAAATCTCTTTTTGCTCATTGACTCTGCAAGCACGTGGAACACCAACATTTTACACCCCAAAAGACACATCAGTAGCACTCATAATGGTGGATGAGTCAGGGAGGATGTTACACCTCAATTTCATGTGGCAATGTCCCCGATAAGACACAACACAGCATATCAAAAAGCACAGTTTATTAAGTTCGACAGACTCAATGACTGAGTTATAGGGTAGAATTAGAAGAGAGATATTAAAAAGGGTGCAACACAGAAATCATAGGTGTGGATGCTCAGTCATTGCCATGAAGGCTCTTTGCAATAAGGTAAATGAAACATATGGGCATAACCAGAAATATTCTAAGTCCCAATGAGGAATAAAAAACAGTAAGAAATCAATCAGCATCCCTAACAGCATTGGAAAATTCTCACGAAAATTATTGGCTAACCACAAAAATTGAGGGTTCATATAGAGAAGCTTCTCATAGAACATTCAAACATAAATAGAACTGTAGATTAATCATGGTGTGAGCAAAAGATTTATAATTTCAGCAAATGAAAGCACAGTTTTATTAAACAGCTGATTGCCTCACCATCAAAACACTATCCCGCTACAGGAATATTGATTCAAACCTTCTTTGCTAATGCCATCCAAAGATGGCAGTACATACTAGTTGCAAAACAACAGTGAACTATTGTGAATGAATACAGTGCAGTGAGCTAGCGGTGCAGTGAGCGAGCGGAAGAAACCTTGAATGGTCACAACATTACTGTGCTCATATTGGAAAGTTTACTTTCAGAACAGCAAGAGCAATTTAAATGGGATTAAACAAACATGACTTTGCTTGAATGGGTGCTGCAGAAATAATAAACAGTAAACATGCAGTGTGAGATACATTTTGAACAAGATGACGTCGAAGTCTAACTGAGGCATAGTTAGCATAAGCCAGGAAAAGGCACTTTATCATTCCGTGAATTTGTTTCAAATGTAAAAGAATTAAATTAGTGTACACAATTCAAGTGTAGTTCCACATTTTGCACAATATTAATCATACACAATTTTATAAATGCACTAAACCTGCCACAACTCGGTTTACAGACTTTTTAACATCTACATTTGTTATTTCTGGTTGCCAGCAGTTGAGCCACCTAGGTCATCATTGAAGATGTTTAGTAGATTATCTTCTCTGAGCTTAAGCATGTCACAGAATGCCATGCCCTCCTAGGCGGTTGCTAGTTTATCTTTTGCTCAGGTGATGGCAATAAAATAATACTGATTAACAAGTGGGACAGCATTCTGTCATTCAGGTATAAAAATCGCTCTCTCACCTTCTCCTTTTAAGTTCTTTTAAGTTGTCAACTAACATCATGGCAAGCTATAAGTTGCGGAATTTGCAGCCTCGTTAAAGATTTAAGTGACTTTAATGGGATTAGACCACTTGGGTGAGGCCTTAACCAATTCAGCAGGAAGTATGATGCAAACTCTATCACCTACCACAAAGCTATGATGGGGACGTTTACCATGCTTACTGCTCACATACCTCTTCATTTTCTCCTAATATCTGTCAACCCATCTTCAAACTAGACTAAAATCTAATGCACTTCCCAAACCTCCATTCTTCCTGAGCTGGCACAGAGCCAGCTTAGGTCCAGGTCCCCTGCCCATGAGTAGTTAAATGGTGAACCCCAGTGAATGAATTGGAAGTGGTCTCATACGTTAACAGCATGACTTGATGATGGCTTCTGCCAGGCCAGTCCACACTTCACAGCCATTTGAACGACCTCTTTGACCACCCAATTCAATCTGACCATTTGACCTTTGATATGGGGACAATAATTGGCAATCCTCATGTGCACAATACCACACCTACATAGGTTTTCCTCAAACTCTTTACACACAAACTGGGGACCATTTTCTAAAACTATTTTTTCAGGCAAAATATGTCCTCCAAAATTCAGTTTTGTTTTAACCCTTTCCAACATTCCTAACTATAGCCACTTTTGTGTGCAATCTACCAAAACATTTTCAAAAGCCTCCTTCATTGGAAGCACACCCAAAGTACCAAAATGTCAAGTCCCTGATTCCCTTGTGGGCCAAAGGGGTACGCCACAGGTGAACATTCAGTTACACATGGTTTGGCCAATTTATCATTGCTAAAACACTATGGTCATTGTGTCACCCATACATACACCATCCTGCGTATTCCTGGCTACCAACATTAATTTCCGAGGTACCTTTTAGTAGAAGACTTACCCAACTACCCTTCATGTCCTGGCACAAAGAATATTATCCTGAGGCCCATCCAACGAATCATTTTAGCACCTCTCATCAAAATACCGTCCCACTCCATTTATTTATTCTTCACTTTGAGAAATACATTAAATCACAAAGGAAACACAAAGTTTATGCTCTTCTACCCAGTTAAGAATAATAAACTCCAAAGCTTTGCCATAACAACATCTACACACCTTTTATTATTCCACATCTCTTGCGATTTGGAACCCCCCTCTTAGAACCCTTACATTCACGTTCTCGATTGGAAACGCTTCTTCACGTTTCTCATCATCATCGTGAGACTCTAAACCTGATTCTATAGGAACTCGGGCATACAGTCTGCATGCGCATTCTTTCTGCCAATTGCAAACTGCACTTTGAACTGATGCACCTGTAGATGTGAGTGATCTTCCACCACCAGGTGATGTGATATATTGAAAAGGGGTTGCATGACTACGCCCATACTCCACCCACCTATGGTTAGTTCTAAGCAGGAAGCGGATGTCTAAAATGGTCAGTCATCCACATGGATGATAATAACTCTTTCCCAAGCACAGAATAGTTCAGCTCAGATTCCTCCAAATTTCTTAAAGCATTTGACACTGTCCTACTCCATAATTGCTGGTATGCACTTCAACCCCATAGTCTGCTATACACATAGCTCAAAATACAAATAACTTTGAGGGGAACTGCCACCACCACCTCGAGCCTCCACCACCCCGACCATCACCACCACCACCATACACTGTAACCGACAGAAGATACAGTTTCAATGCCATGTGCTCAATTTACTGATCCATATACAGGTTTCTCAAAACTTGTTTTGTATAACACATAGGGACCTCAGTGATCTCAATGCTAGTCAATTGTATTGTCACACTGTGTTGAGCATTGCCTTAAGACAGTGGTTCTTAACCTGTGGTCTAAGGTCTCTTTATTAAGTAATATTAGCAAAATAATTTGGGGTATATAAATAAATAAACAAAATGTAAATTTAAAATATAAACATTTTCTGAAAATATGAAAAAAATGAAATTGGAGAATAAAGATTGAGCTGTTTTCCTCAGATCGTTTGTGGGAGCACGCAAAAAGAATATAGCATGGACGATGTGTGGCCTCAATTGACTTTTGAAAAGCCCATTCAAATAAAAAAAAAAAAAGATTTTTTTTATACTTGTGAATTAAGTAAAATATTTCCTCCTTTATGCATTTGCTTGATGAATGCTGTAGGGGAGGTAGAGCGGCTTGGTGGTATTATGCTTGCGCACAGCTACAGGACGCCTGAATCAATAATAGAACCGCACACGTTTGCTGCTACTCTGGACCAGAAGCCTCGAGCAACCTCTGTCCCTTTATTTAAAGCCTTCTGGCCACGCCTGGCCAGAAGGTGATACATTGTGTGTGGGTGCTTCCGGGTCCTAGCCAGGACCCACGAAACACCAGAGCGCCACATCCCTTCCCCAGTTGGCATTTTTTGTTTTTCAGTCTCTCCTTTAGTATCTTGGATATTCAGCAAACAAAATCTGCCAGTCTCTGACTTGGTCTGGGGTTTGGTCGGAGATTGTGACAAGATCGCCCCCTAGTTGTTGGTGGTTCAATTTCCCTCATCATCGGAGACGGGGGTGTGCTGACAGGGTTACTATCCATAGTTGGGTCATTGTCACTCTCAGTCTGACCAGCAGCTACAGGGGTTGGCTCACCACTAGTTGCCGGAGTCTCAGGCACAGATGGGATACGTTTAAACCACGATATGTTTCTGGTTACCTCTTCTCCATCCTTTTGCACAGTTACGGCAGTGCCCTTTTTGGTCTTGATCGTCCATGGCTCAACTTCATATGGTGTAAGGAACTTCCCTCCGGGCCTATGCGTTCTCAGCAGCACTGTGTCACCTGGTACCAGTTCTCTATCACAGGCCCGCCTTCTCCTGCTGGCTCGCTCATTGGTCTTCCTTCTCCTTTCTTGAGCGGCTGCTGGCACATATGGCTCAGATGTCCAATTTTCCGCCATAGGTAATAGGTCCCGCCTTGGCCCCGCAAACATCAGTGACCACGGAGATCTTTGAGTGGTACTGTGTGGAGTGCTCCGGTATTCCCGCAGGAAGTGTTGAAGGGCTATGTCTGGGTCTGTCCCTTCTGCTACCGCTATCCGAAAGGTCTTATTGACAGTTCTCATAAATCTTTCCGCCTCCCCATTGACTTGAGGCCATTGTGGCGTAATACGATGGTGCTTCACACCTAGATTCTGTAAGAACTCTTTGAATTCGCCTCCTTGAAAGGGTGGCCCATTGTCTGTTTTAATCACCAGGGGAATGCCAAACATTGCAAAAGTCTTACTTAGGATCGGCTGCACATTCACGAAACTGGTGGATGATGCAATTTCAACTATGGGGCATTTGGTGTAACTGTCTATCAGCACCACTGTCACTCTCCCATCGGGAAAACTGCCAAAGTCTAGACTGACCCAAGTCCAAGGCGAAGGAGCCGGTTCCTCTGTAATGACGGGTGCTGGGGAATCTGGCAAACTGGTTAGCTGGCATGCTCGGCAGTTCTTTACTACATTATCGACTTTCTCGTCCATGTTGGGAAACCACAGCTTTTCCCTCATTCGGGCCTTCATCCTTCTCATCCCCTGGTGCCCTTCATGGGCAAGCAAGGTTGCTTGGTCTTGTAGGGTGACAGGAATTACTACTCGTGACCCGCGAAGGATGAGTCCGTTGTTAGCCATACTAAGTTCATTGTGTACCTTCCAAAATTGTGACAGACGCACACGGTCTGTTTCACTCCAATCACTGACATTACGTAAAAAGTTCTCCCTGGACCCAGTTTCTATCGTGGCTGTGACCCTTGTCACTACGGCGTCCATGGCATATTGGGCTGCGATGTCAGCGGCTGCTAACGCTTTGGGTCACGATAGTTGTGACACCATGTCCACGAACTCCTCAGTTTGGTCTTCCTGACCTTGCTCCACACTTGTTTCCGATGGGGGGTGTCGTGACAAGAAGTCTGCAGGATTCTTTGCCCCTGGCTTGTAGACTAGCTCCATTTGATAGTGTTGGATCGGGATAGCCCACCTTTCAATCCGAGGCGGCGGGTGTGGCGCTGTCCCTTTAAATAACGGTATCAGTGGTTGATGGTCGGTGACAATTCGGAACGGCTGACCGGTGATGTACAGATGAAAATGGTTACAGGCCCACTTCACTGCAAGGGCCTCTCTCTCTATTTGGGAGTACCTGGCTTCCGTCGCTGTCAGAGCTTTGCTCGCGAATACGAGGGGAACCCACACTCCTGGTTCTGATTCCTGTGTTAACAAAGCCCCAAGACCTACCGGGCTGGCATCCACGAGGATCTCCGTCTGTCTTGTCGTATCGAAGTATGCCATCGTTGTACTGTCTAACAAAGCTGCCTTCACTTTGGCAAACGCTTCTTCTTCTACCTTGGACCATCGCCAGGGGTTTTCCTTTTTCGTCAGGTTCCTCAATGGTTCTGCTATGGTGGCCAGCTGTGGGATGAACCGGGCACAATACTGCGCCATCCCCATGAAGCTCCTCACTTCTGACGCTGTCTTGGGGGCTGAAGCACACTTTATGGCTGAAGACTTCCGGGGATCCACCATTACTCCTTCTGAGTCAAAGACATAGCCAAAAAATTCTATCGACTGTTTGAAGAATTGGCATTTCTCTTTGTGTAGCGTGACCCCAAACTCTGCCAACCTCCGAAGCGTGGCCTTAAGTCTCCGATGGTGTTCCTCACTGGTCTTTGCGTGAATGAGTATGTCATCACTGACGTTCAAAACTCCAGTCAGCCCTGACAAGATCTCCCTAATAGTGTTTGGAAAGATTTCTGCCGCTGATGTTATTCCAAAGTTTAGCCTCTTATACCTTCTTAGGCCCAAATGCGTTGAAAACGTCGTGATGTAGCGACTTTCATCAGCCAGTTTGAGTTGGTGGTACCCCGCGTTTAGGTCCAACTTGGAGAACCATTGCGCTCCGTTTAAGTCTGCTAAAATGTCATCTACTGTGGGTGTGAGATGCCTTTCCCTTTTGATCGCTTTGTTCGGCATCCGCATGTCAATGCATATGCGTATTTGACCTGGCTGTCGGGGCTTCTCGGCAATTACCATCGGAGACACCCATGGTGTCGGCTCGGTGACCTTCTCTATCACGCCCTGCTCTTCCAGTTTCCTCATCTCCAGTTCGACTGCCGAGCGAGATGGAACGGAATCCTCCGATGCCTTAGTGCTACAGGTTGTATAGCTTTGTCAATGTGTAGTTTGACTGGCGGCCTTTTGATGGTTCCTAGCCCTTGGAACAGTGACGGAAACATTTGAAGGATTTCCTCTGTGTGCAGCGCTTTGACAGCATTTGCAAAAGCAATTAGTTTGAGGTCTTCCGCGGTGTGACTTCCCACCAATAGATCTGCTTCTTTGTCAATCACATGAAAAGTGGTCCTCAGCTCTTGATCTTCGGCTCTGACTTGTACGGTCATTTTCCCTCGTATTGGTAGCGGTGTCTTGCTGCCATATGTTAAGATGCGAGCTCTCGACGGTACTAGCTGTGGCCTTGGTTTCAGCGCTTTGTAGTGCTGAATGCCCATCACATTGATCGTGATTCCAGTGTCTATGACCCCGGTTACTGTTGACCCGTCGATTTGAATCTGACACTTCGGTTGCGGTCTCCGCCTCCTCTTGAGTTCACTCACAAATGAGACATAGTAACATTCTTCCTCTTCCTCGGTTGATGAGTCGTCGAGTCGTTGGGGGTATCGGGACTGTGACCTGCTTCCTTTTGGTTGGCGTGCTTCATTCGCGTCATCCAGGGCAAGTTGTCTGACTGCTTTGGTTGGCGTCCTCCGCCCTGCTGCGCTTTGTCCCCTGAAGTTTCCTCTGGTCCCACTCCTGCAGACGCTGGCAAAATGATTTTGCCCACCGCATTTTGCACACACCTTGCCACGTGCTGGGCAGCCATCTTGGTTGTGTTCCTCGTACCCACAGAAACCGCATGGCGTGTGGCGCGGCGTCCTGGTCGGCCATCTTCCTCGTCCTCCACGGTTGCTGTTCCGCATGGCGTCTACTCTCTCTGTTTTTATGGCGATCTCCATGCTTGCTGTCGGGTTAATGGCCGCTTCTATCGCCGTGGCTCGCGTGTCTGATAACTCGTTAGACCTGGCCAACATCAATATTTCGTCCAGTGTGATTCGTGGTTGTCTTAATATTAACGTGCGTAGATGTTTGTTCTTGCATCCTTGAATCAACTGTGCTGTTACTTCTTTTGTTTGATCATCGTTGGGGCACGTGCTTATAAGTTCTCTCAATCTAGCGTGGAAAGCATCCATCGTTTCTCCCTCCCTTTGTCGTGACTGCCTAAACTTGAACCTCTCATAATGTGGATTCAGTTGTGGGTCAAAATGTGCATTCAACGCTTGTACAGCAGAGTCATAGCCAGTCGCTATCCCAGTGTTCGGTAAGTGTATGAACAATTTGTATAGTTCATCACCTCCAAAATGCAGCAACAGGGACCTTTTCACCTCATTGTCCTTTTCCCTTGTCGCCGTGAGGTAATTATTTAAATGACTCAGCCATACAGCCCACCTTGGTGCTGCCGTCCCCGGATCGATCAGAGCACTGAACGGCGGTATGGGGTTGATTTGAGAGTGGGGTGAGTGCTGTACCACGGGGCCTACCGCTTGCACTGCCTGCTGTCCGGCTGGTCCGGCCACCTGCGCTGGGGCGGCTGCCTGCTGTGCTCCTCCTGTCGCTTCCCCATTTGGAACATTCGACATGACTGGGATTATTTCACACCCAGTGTTATCTGTTCTTGGTGTTACTTGTATTGGCTCTGTCCTTATGCACTTCTCTTATTGCAATGTTCACTCTCAGAGGATTGCCTTTCCCCTTTTGATTTCACTCGTTTTTTTTTTTTAATTGGTTGTGCCAGTGCTTGATGGGATTATGGAATTCTCATAATCTCCCACCGTCCTCACAGTAGCCACCTGCCAGGCGCAGTCACTCACGGGGCACTCTCGCGCACCTCCGCCGCAGACGCACCACTCTCCGAGCGGTGAAGGCCTTCTTTAACTCCTCGGCGAAGGGGAAAACAGCCTCGCACCCTCTGCGCATGCGCGCACCACGCAGCGCGCTGTCGGGCCTTTTCCGGCGCTCGTCTCGCAGCGAGCAGCGTCTTCACCTGTCTTGGGCCCCGCTTTCACCGCTCCCTCACGCAGCCATCACCATGCTGCTTACCGGCATGAAGCGACGCGGCTCACACTGGTCATGTCGGTCAACACACCACTTCAGCGGCCCAAGCATCGACCAGTGGTCCAGCGGCAACGACCGCACCTGCACCGGTAAGGCTCCCACGTCGGGGTTTACGATACGCTCCACCACCCTCGTCGCCAGTGTAGGGGAGGTAGAGGGGCTTCGGGGTATTATTCTTGCGGACAGCTACAGAACGCCTTATGCAATAATAGAGACCACACACGTTTGCTGCTACTCTGGACCGGAAGCCTCGAGCGACCTCCGTCCCTTTATTTAAAGCCTTCTGGCCACGCCTGGCCAGAAGGTGATACATTGTGTGTGGGTGCTTCCAGGTCCTAGCCGGGACCCGCGAAACACTAGAGCGCCACAAATGCTTGTTTCTATATTTTTGTAAATTGTTTTGCTTTTCAGATCATCAAAATTGCTTAAAGTCGTGGTCTCAAGATCCCTATAATGACTCCAAAAATTATTCACTGGGGTTACCGGATTCCAGCAATGATTAATTAGAGGTCCACAGAAGCCAAAATGTTAAGAACCACTGTCTTAAGAAGTTCCATGAGTTTGTAAAGTGCATGCTGGAAAACCAAACGCTACGTTCACCTCAAATTAATCTTAGTAATGGAGCCTTACATGAAACCTAAAATGAACCATGAGTTATCACAGACAGTGATTGCCTTATTTTGTTTACCCGCAGCAATTTCAGTTCTGTGTTACACTTGCTTTCAAGACATTGAAGCATAGCTCACTTAGATAACAGCTGGGGCTTCTACATAAATTTGCTCAGATGCAAATAGAATTGTGCACGTTGTTTAACGTTTGCACAATGTAGAAGATTGGAACACTAGACCTCTCAAACAAACCAAGGGGCATATTATCAAGAAACAGCATTACAATTATCGCCGCTTTAGCAGATAATGCCCTTGTGAATTCCCATAGAAGACCATGTTCTGGTGTGAACATGGACTTCTATTGGATTTCTCAGTGGCATATTACCAAGTCCATTATTGCCGCCTTAGCTAAAACGGCGATAATCTTTACTCCGTTCTTGATGATATGCCCCCAAATATTCTGGGTCATTTTCAACAGCCGTGAATTTATTCTGTGAAAGGTCTCATGTTTGTTTTTAACTCTCCTAGCCTCCTGCTGCTTTAGCAATATACCGCTAAATGGACCTGTTGTTCATACTAGCTATACATAGATTACTGCAATGGGGGTTGCATCCCTAATACAGGGTTTACTGCTACCACCTTTGCCAAAGGAGCGAAATGACTTACCTGCCTAGAAGCACCACCTATTTGGCCGTGTTCTTAGACAGTGCACCATCATAAACCCTGTCAGTACATGTTGTTATGTGTGTACTCACCTGAGTCCACTATAAAGTGGATTATAGCATTCCGCACAGTGTTGCACCAGGTATACTCCGGCTGTTCCCTGCAGTTTATGTACATTGACCTTTCGCATTTCTTGCAGGACAGATTATTCAGATTACTTCTTCGCAAGAATATGTGGAACCGGCGCATGCTACTGGTCGGAAGTTTGTTGTTTGTTGACCTAATATGAGGGTCAATAGACCATCAGTTTAGTATAACTGTAAAAAGTTAGTGATATATAAGATCACGTTAATATATGTTGCAATTCTGAATCCATAATTATTAATTGCAGAATGCTGTGAATTATACTTATTGGAATTACAATCTTTAATATGTTTGATAAATGTGTCATAGTTCTGTGGGGGAAATATTAAGAAGTTTCAATTGGTACATAGTGATAGATTTAGTTTCTGAAGTACATATATATATCTTCGTGAGTTTAAGTAGAGGGCTAAGAGACTGATGGAAATGAAAAAATACATTTATGGCTTACAAGTGTTTCCACGGAGTCATACAAACTTTCACAAAATAGAATTTATCATCCTCTTTCATGAAAGGCTCTAACAGTTTATCCATTCCTTTCCAATCCTTGATAAAATCCAAGGTAACTACCCCGAATTCGCACTACTGTCAAAACAAAGGCCTAGATGTACCAAGCCAAGCGTCATCCTTGTATCACACAAGGCGACGCAGGACAAACCAAAGGCTTATTTGGAATTTGTGAAACCAGGCCAGGCCTTATATGTGTGGCCCTGCGTGGCTTTGCAAAGAAATATAATGCAACGCAGCTGTTTGCACTGTGACACATTATATTTCAACTTTGGAGACGTTTCATGGGTGGAGCATGAGCGTTTAGCCCCCAATGGAACCGTGGAAATAGATCATCACCTATCGTTTCTCACTCATGCATGTCTATAATATCTATGGAGAGACACAAGGAACGTTAACAATATTTATTGAAACTATCGTACTCTATAATTAAACTGTTGGCTGAGATTAGAAAACATATACAACTTCGTTACGAGATCAACATTACTAGCAAACTGTATACAATGAAAAGACCTTTCATAGGGAATGATGTATCTGCCAAAGCCTACCCTCACTACGTGGGCACAGAGATATATATCAGTGATCTCTGGGGTTAGCTCCGGCCCCCATACCTGACATTTGTAGTTAGGTGGTCAGCATCTAAAGTTCTGCAAGACTGGTGCGCCCATTCCAAGATATTCCCCATCTGCTAGAATGTTACTTCTTCAGTATGTAATGGCGAAAAGTTTATTAACTAAGCTCACAAATGCACTATTCTCTGATGGCCATGCACAGTGTTTAATTTAAGTTCCGTTGGGGCCCACCAGCACTAATTTTTGGGGACCGGAACGGATTTTCCTCATCAGACTGTGACCTAGCACTAGAGAGAGAAAAACACATAAGGGAAAAAAGAAAGAGGAAAGAACGACATAAAAAACAGTGACAAGTTGAGAAAGCATTAATTAAAAAGAACCTGTTTAAGGGCCAGGACGTGACTGGTAGTTGATGAAAGAGGCATGACATGGAATCAAGACTGGGAGCTTAGGTATTTGGCACCCCCGGCATTCCTTGGAGCCGGCAGCATACTTCTAAGTAAACAATGGACGCAGCACCTGTGTTTTTTTACAAATTAAGCATTGCCTATGCATAAGAGTGGAACTGGTGAAGACATGGGTCCCTTGCTCACTGCGCCATTGGATTCAAGCTAACCTGGCTGATGAGGGGTGATACCCTAAAACCGGTTCCAGTATGCTTGTTTCCGGCCCAGGGTGGACTTTGCTTGGCAGTTCTGGCTGGACTGTTCCCATAGGGGAGCAGGTTTGAGACTGATTTTTATATGGCTGATCCCAAACATAGGTGATGTGATAAGCAAATTAATGATTGATTAAGCCCAGATCTGTACTGGGGGTGAGTGTTTGAAAAGTTTCAACACTCCATCCATCATTTTAATCTGAAAGAAACAGGTTAGTATTAGATTCCTTACGTTAGAACATCCCCAGGCGTCAGTCGGTATCCGGAAACTTTTGCGTAGCAGTACCGCTGCGTGTCGCTGGTCGGCGTCGTTAGCGCCGGGATGACGTCGCCGAAGTATTTAGACGCCGCCCTTGCGCACTGATGCCAGTTCTTCTTTTTTCCGCGCCAGCAAGCGCCGATCCGGAAAAAGTGGTACCCTTTAGTCATTTTTTGACTAAACTTTTTCGATCCTTTTTGATCTGTTTTTCGAGTAAAACGACTCCATCGGTGCCGGTAGGGATGCCCGGGTTCAAATCCTGAGCCGACTGCAACCGACTGATTTTGGTTACCGACCCCCATCGCCGGTGCCTGTATTGCTTAGGGGACGACCATGATGACAAGTCGTGCCCCGACTGCTGGGCCTTGACGTCGAAACCTAGGCAGGAGCGGTCCCGTAAGCGCCTCGAGCTCCAGCTGTCAGCCCGCGCCGCTCGAGGTCCCAGTCCAGGAGGAGGTCGAGGGACCGGTCACGGGGCTGGAGTCATCATAGCTCGGCGAGTCGACACCACTCGTCGGGCTCCAAGTCCTCAGGTAAGAGGCACAAGAAGTCGAAGAAGCGACACTGCTCTTCTGACTCCCCCCGACGCTCGCGCGACGCGGCCGACGGTTCGGGTGACACCGCCCACGCAGTGTCACCCGGAGCCGCAGGCTTCGCGGCCTGCTCCATACCCGCCGGTCCCTGGGAAGAACGCGATGCCGAAGGAGATTGATGCCTTCCTCATGGCCATGAGGTCGCTCACTCCTCCGTCGGGTTCTGCGGCGCCTTCGGGCCCCGCGGTCCCCGCTGGGAGCCCAAGCGGGTCGGGTGCTTCGGCCCCGGCGGGTGCTTTGGCCCCGGCGCCGTCGGCGACTTCGGTCCCGACGCCACAAGGCCCCACCGGATCCGTCGGATCCAGGTCGCCGCTGGTCGACTCAACGACCCCTCCGCCGGCGTCGACTCCTAGGGTGTCAACCCCGACGCCGTCCCAGGACGAGGTCATCCCCGATCCCCCCCTCGATCTGGTTCCGGCACCGGAACGGCATCGATCGACGCTGCATTCGGCACCGAGAGAAGAGCATTACTTCTATGATCCAGCCCCATCATTTGAACCTGAGTACCAGGAGATGGAGGACAAGGCGGCTTGGGAGGGGTCTGAGGACCCTCTGGCACGGGAGTGCCAGTCTCTTCAGGGCTGGGCAGGTGACCTAGAGGAGGCCAGTGGTTTGGACATTTCGCCTGACGCTGGATTTGTCTCCCCTCCTACCGTGGCTACGGAGGAGGGGGCTGCCTACAGTGTGGTGTTGACGAGGGCAGCCAAGGCCTTGTCTCTTGAGCGTCCCGCCGTGGCCGTGAGGACTAACCTCCTCACTGAGGTCCTCAAACCGCAGGCAAGCTCTTCGGAGCCTCTACTGCCGTTCAATGAGTCCTTAACTGACGGTCTGTCGGGGGGACTCAGGAGAGCGGTGTCCCTTCTTCGACTTCTTGTGCCTCTTACATGAGGACTTGGAGCCCGACGAGTGGTGTCGACTCGCCAAACTGTGATGACTCCGGCCCCGCGACCGGTCCCTCTGCCTCCTCCTGGACCGGGACCTCGAGCGGCGCGGGGCCGACTGCCAGAGCCCGAGGCGCTTACGGGACCGCTCCCGCCTAGCTTTCGACCTCAAGGCCCGGCAGTCGGGGCACGACTTGTCATCGTGGTCGGCCCCTAAGCAATACAGGCACCAGTGATGGGGGTCGGTAACCGACATCAGTCAGTTGCAGTCGGCACAGGGTTTGAACCCGGGCATCCCTACCGGCACCGATGGAGTCGTTCGACTCGAAAAACAGATCAAAAAGGATCGAAAAAGTTTAGTCAAAAAATGACTAAAGGGTACCACTTTTTCCGGATCGGCGCTTGCTGGTGCGGAAAAAAGAATTGACATTACCGCGCGAGGGCGGCGTCTAAGTACTCCGGCAACGTCATCCCGGCGCCAACGATGCCGACGACGGACGCGGAGCCGCAGCCGACGCCTAGCGACACACAGGGGTACTGCTACGCAAAAGTTTCCGGATCAAGACTGACGCCTGGGGATATTCTAAGGTAAGGAATATAATACTAACTACTGTTTCTTACAGATATATCGTTACCAAAGGTAAGTACCTTGTGCTTTTGTGATATTGCTAAGGGCGCCATAAGTGGCTAACGGTATGCCCAGACGTAGGTATCTTGCTTGCTGCGCCATTAGATTCAAGCTAGCCTGGCTGATGAGGGGTGATACTCCAAAACTGGTCCCAGGATGCTTGTTTCCAGTCCAGAGAGGACCTGGTTTGGTAGTTCAGGCTGGACTGTTCCCATAGGGAGCAGGGTGAAGGCTGATTTGCATATGGCTGGGTCCAGCCTGGGTTGACTTGGCCAGCAAATTAACAATGTATTAAACCCAGATCTGTGACTGGGGGTGAATGTTTGAAAAGTTTTAACACTCCGTCCATCATTTCATTTTGTGATAGAGCTAGGATTTGCCCACAGGCACAGACATGAAAAGGCGAAACAACCACATCTTTGACCTCTTTGGGCAGTTTTGGTTATAACCTAATACATGATGCCACATACTATTAAACCAAAAATAATTGCGGAATCTGTTTTCTCTCTGTAGACACACTGCAAATTAGGTCACAAGAAACCAAAAATACTTTAAAAGTACATGTGGATCACTCTTAAACATGTGCTGGATCTAAAATGTTGAAAACAACCCTGTTGTCCAATTTCCTCCTTTACAACAGTTTCTGGAAAACTAATCCAGCTAGCTAACCTTTGCTGCTAATGTAGATTTCTTTTCTCTTCAGTGCAGACATGTAGGACCTGTCATTACCAAACCATATACATTTTCATAACATCCCTCTCCAATGTCTTCGTGATGCATTCGCGTTCATCCTCAGTAGCAGCAAAAAAAGCTGCATACAGCAGGAGTGTTACTGATACAGATATGTACTACAGAGCATCCTTGGCAATGGGCTGTGTGTTGAAAGCCATGGACCACTTTCACAACATTCTGAAGTAAATGTATTGCAAATGGCTTTGCTCCAACAACTAAAGGTCAGATGATCTACTGCAGGGACGCAGAGGGTCTTAGTCACTTTCATTTGGCTATCCCCCCTCGCCCACGAGCCCCTTACCCCACTACCCATTCACAAAAAATATAAAATGTGGGATTCATGCTCAATGACAACATATCACTTACACCTCAGGTCACCAACTTTACTAACATTCCATTCTTCTATGGATTTAAGTAGTAGTTTAGCTGAGTTTATGTCCCACACGGGTATTGCAAATGCATCTGGAGGGCCTTACCTGCAAGGTGATGGTCAAGCACCAACAATCGCAAACACGCACAGCATGTCTCCTCTGTAGTATGAACCACACAGATCGCCTCCTCTCTGGGCTAACACTACACTAGCCAGTGATTAAGAAGGCCACACATGGCTTTTTGCCTCACTAACCATGACGTTACTTCTATCCTAAGAGCTGGTCGGAAACTTAAGGCTGGTAAATAAAACAAGATTATTTACCTGTCCAAGAAGATTCAAGTATTTTGGGGACAGAATGCATCATTTACAAGACCCCTACTATGAGACTCGATGCCACAGGTTCTCTACTTGTAATCAGACATTGAAATATCCCAAAAAACATTGAAAACGCTACAGTTCCTGCAGACTTGTTGTCTGAATTCCAGATAATATGTCCTTTGGTTAACTGTCCTTGTAATTAGGCATCTACCCTTAGATTCTTTCTGTACCCTCCTCCATTACACACCTATACAGTGCTCTGAAGTGTCCACCAGGCAGCTTGAGTGCCAGATAAAACAATAAATGAATAAAAAAGGAACATGTTTTCCCTGATTCTTCAGTGGTCAATTAATGTATTCCTGATGTTTTTTATGGTTTGGGTTCTGATATCATGAATTCTTAGTTTATGTGTTCTCTTCATTTTCTACCAGACATTACAAATCACAGCCCTGCTAGATGAGGAGCCAGAGATGGATGAACAGTTTATTGTCACTCTACTTAACCCGACTGGAGGAGCAAGACTTGGCACCAGAATTCAGACTGCAATAACAGTTTTGCAGAACCAGGCCCCATTAGGCCTCTTCAGCATTTTCCCAGTTACAAACAGGTACACTCGAATGTGTGAAAAGAATATGTCTGTATTTATCAGTATTAGTAAAATGATTATACATTTCAGGCCTCTTGACATCATGAAAACTATGTTGGGGAAACACTAAATGCTTTTAACTACGAGGCCCCAGATTTACTAATGCTTTGCGGCAGGTTTGCATCACAAAAGTGGGGCAAATTGTTTGGGTGTGAATTTCTACATAACACAAACCAGGATTTGCAAGTTCACCAGAGAAATGCAAAGTTGCCCCATGCGTTACTCTCTGTCAATGGGGGCTTTCCATGCATGGAGCATGTCCGTTCCCATGCAACTATCCATTAGATTTGATGCAAATACCTTTCTAATAGCATTCGTAGACTAGGATTTGCGCCAAAACCTTATGCTTTCTCGAGGCAGGCATAAGGAGGAGGAATGTTTTCATTTATCTTTCATTTTTCAACTTTGCATATGCATTAGACAACACACATATAAAGTGGCAAAAGACTCAAAGGATAGTTTTGTACTGGAAGGACCACCTTCCAGTACAAAACCTAGCTTTAGAGAATACATACGCCCTTACACTACGGAGCAAGGGTGTGAGCAGCGGCGCATGGCTACCAAAAGAATGTCAGCGCATGGGGAGAAAATAAATTAGCCATATATTACCCGATGCATAGGTGCACTTTATGCAATAATAAAGTCCTTATGTATAACGCTTTAGGCCTGACCTGCAATAGGGTAAACTCTAATTACAACGCTACTGTGAGAAAGTAGGTTTTTGGTTGAATAGAGGGTGACCCTGAGGTCGAGCAATTGCCACAATCCCTGTCATGGTGAACCAAGAAATGTAACTAAATTAACCTATGCTTAACCCTCTGGTGGCTTGGCACAAAGCAGTCAGGCTTAACTTAATGCAAATACACTTAATGACAATATGTAAAGTATGCAGCACACAAACAGAAATAAAGGAAAACACAACTCAAGAAAATACCAAACCAATTTGGAAAAATATAGTACGTTTTAATAAAGTAAAAGGATGCCAGAATGTCAAAAATGTAATGGAAATATGCAATTTTAAAGGTTTTTTGTGAGAATAACTCCTAAAAGCAGAACGTGGCACTCACGGTCATCTGGTCACGCTAGATATGGGGAAAGTCACAAGTTCATGTCTTCCTCAATGAAGTGTGGGTCGGGTCCAGGGACCAGGTTAGTCCTGCTGAACTGTTACCTTCAAAGTTTGGAGCACAAGAGGCCATTTTCAGTGGAGGAGTCTGCGAGGTGCAGTTAGAGTGTAGTGGATGTTCATCGCTGTAGTGCGAAGAGCAGGCCGTAGTTCAAGGATGGTCATCGCTGTGGAGCAAAGAACCAGTTAGGCATCACGGATGAGAGTTGCTGTAGCTTCACGTTGGCAGTTGTCACCAGCAGCTGCTGTCAATGTGAAGAGCAAGTGTCATTGGAGATTCACATTAAAAGTCATTGTGGACAGCATAGTTTTGGCACAAACAGGCCCATTCGCAAGCGTGAGGAGCCCAAATTCCAGGATTCTTACCTTTTCTTCAGGAGTAGTGGACTCCTATGCCAGCCAAGGGTCCAGGACCTCGGGAGGCACCTCTTGGGGATTAGGAGCTCACTGGAGCAGAGGTCAGCAGGGCTCAGGCTGTTTCAAGTTGCAGGTTCAGGCACGTCTAGTTGCAGCAAGTCAGCTGGGCAGTTGCAGTTGGGCCGCTGAAGCTTGTTGTGTAAATGTAACCCACAAAGGAGATTAGCTATTGGACCACTGGAGTCACTCTGGTTAGCATGGGATGAAGGCAAGCAGTTCCAATCTTCCTTCTCAGACAACAAGGCAGTCCTTCAGGCAGCAAGGCAGTCCTCTGGCACCAAGTCAGTCATTCTTCTGTAACTTCCTCAGATCCAGAAAGGAAATGTTCCGAAGAGTAGCTCTGGAGATTCAGTATTTATACCTGGAGCCTGACTTTGTGGTGGTTCAATCCCAGTCCTACCCCCACATCTGGTTTCTGGAAAAATGTTCGCTTCCCCCTGTTACAGCTTCAAATTGTCTAGGGGTGACAAAAGACAGGACATGCCTGGTGTTAGATTCCTTTTTGGTGCAAGAGGGAAAGCCCTTTGAAGTGTAAGTGGGGCTGGGTACAGAACCTCTGCAGTCATCCTACTGGGATGGCTCAACCAGAACACACCTAAGCTGGAAGCAATACACATACCCCAACAGCAGAGCCATTCACAGTCATGTGTCTAGGATACTGGTAGAAAGGACATGTTGATTGGACAAGAAAATGCTAACTTTCTAAAAGTTCAAATAGAAGGGGGTATGTCCAAGAATCAGTGGCTCGATAGGACCTAGTTTAAGTACACACCATGAAATCTAGCCACCACATTTTTGCTGTTCTCTACTCAAGCAGACAAAGGACTCAACCTTAATTTTTTGTCCTGGTTATTTATTTAACCAATTATTTCATTTTTTTGATTTTTCAAATATCATATCTGTCTGAGATTGAGAAAACACTTTTTGTTTCAAATCAATACTTGATATTAATTAGACATAAAATGAACAACAATACATGAACACAAAATTCCAAATAGTACACCAGTCAGTCACTTTACAAATTTCATATAAATGAACATAATTTATACAGTCCTTTTTGCTAGGATAGTGCCCATTGGAAATAGGTTCATGACCAGCTGGGGTTAGATATGTGCGAAATATCCTTCAAAGATGCTTGTGTCTGTAATTTAATAATTCCTCAATGTTTAAAGAAATTCCAACGCGTTTCGAGACCCAGTAGTATTCATTGGGCGCTCTTTTGGGCTTTGACTTGGTGTAATCTGGTTGGCATGTGCTCTATAGTTGCTTGCCAGTGAACTCTTCTTCACTAATGGAATTTGAAGGCAAATTCATGGACGGTTTTCAATGTTGAAAGGCATCACCGCAGCTGTTTCGTTCTTATTATAGTGGGATTGGCCGTTCTGTAGTGCAACTGAGCTTCTTTTTTTTTTTATTCTAAGAGACTTGAGCTCTCGGTAATCATTACCCAGGCAAGCAATGTGTGGAGCATTTTCTACCTTGACTAGCAATTTGTTTCTTTTTGTTAGTAAGTCCAGCCACAGCGTCCTGTCGCGGTTTTTCCGAGTTGTGGTGGAAAGACGCTTGTCCAACTCCATAACTACGACACCTCAAATATGCATTTCTTTAATTTAGCAAAAAAAGGATCTTGTCTTGACTTACATCTTTGACATGTCTCTCTGATGGTCTTTCAATGACACAGAGAAAATCAAAATGTTATATTGGTAAATGACCATGTAAACATCGAATTTCTATGAAAATGCAATGTACAAACGTTTGGAACACATGCAATGCGTTGATAGAATGGCATCACAAGGTGTTCAAAATGCCTGTATCTTGTTTCAAATGGTGTCTTCCATATGTCGGCTTCCTTTATTATTACCAGAATATAAGCACCCCTTGAATTCTATTTTGAGTAGCTATTGGCCGATCTGACTTTAAGGTACTCTATATGGAAGGATTGGGTCAGGAATGTGGAAGGCAGAATATTTAAAGCTCATTATTTCGTTACCAGAATATCAAGGTACAAAATATCCAAACGGTAAGTTTGTATAGATGTTCTTAACCTAACTTCCCATATGAGCATCTTAGTGATATACATATCTTCAAACTATGTGAAAGTGTAAAGTTAAGAATAGTAAATCCATACATCTTTCTGTGCACTTACCTCTGCAATATTGTTTCCCTTAATACACTAGTCACCATATAGTGGATCCATCAATAGTCTGCCTTTGATATTCCCTGGTACAATCATTTTGGAACAAAGACAATTGGGGCACCAACTGGAGAGGTGGAATATCTTGTTGAATCTTTGTAACTAGTTCCTGCAGGTAGATATGCAGCACTTATTATATGAAACTTGTAACGCGCTCAGCTTACCCAGGGGCATCCCGGCGCGACAGACCAAAAAAGAAGGAGAGACTCGATTACTCACTGCTATGGAAACAAGTATGTCTTAAGAAGTTTCCTGAATAGTAGGATCTTGTGCTCTGAGCGAATCTTAAGGGGCAGAGAGTTCCACAGAGATGCCACCTGTACCGAGAAACGCCTGCCCCCAGTTCGAGCTCTCTTAACTCTCGCAGATCGCAAAAGATGTTGCTGGTCCGAGCGCAGAAGGCGTGAAGGTTTATAGGGACGGGCCATATTAAAAAGGATGGGAGGGCCTTTGCCATGTAAGATTTTATGGGCCGTACACAGCGCCTTATCACTTGATCCTCTTAGCACTTGATCCTCTTTGACAGTAAGGGGATCAATTTGTCCATGTGGAATTTTAACACTGCCATAAGATCAGTGTGACAGCCATAGGAACTGTATGTAAGTAACTGATCTGCCCCTTTCTTAATGAAAACATCATTGAATTCTTGGTAGGGTTCTGGAATTTGATAAGGAAGAGCTTCTGGTTATATCATACAAAAGGTTAGCAGGAGATCTTGTTTTAATCCTTTATGTGGGAAGCTCTGAAGTTCATCACACTGCTCTGAAAAAATAATAGTCTGTTCTCTGTAAGTCGTCTGTGGTTTGTACTTACTGAACTATGGAGTTCCCAGAACCACAGTGAACGCTGGGAAATCTGTGAGAATAAAATGAATACATTCAAAATGTTAATTTTCGAAAGCCATGGTTAATTTAGGAGTGTCCCAACACACTTCATCAGCCAGTAAAGACTTGCCATCAGTTTCTACTATGGGTTCAGCAATTTATCTAGATAGTTTTGGTAAGTCATATAAAGCATGTAAAAGCATAAACAGGCAGATTCATCATCCAAAATTGCGATCGCAATAGCTGCAAATTAGCTATTGCGATCGCAATTGAATGATCGGCAATTCATGATAGGAAAAAAGAACAATTTGCGAATTCGCAATATATATTTAGCGAATTCACAAAAAAAATCGCAGATCCAAGGTGGAACCCCCTTAGCGAATCGGAATTAGCGAGATTCCAATAAAACTGCGATTTACTTAGCGAATTCTCTAAAAAATCGCAAACCAAATTCATCAAAATTCGCAAATTGCGAAAAACCACAAAATCGCAATTTGCAAGGCGCAAATTAAGGAGAACCCAAACCAGGTGGTAACCATGAAGTCCATAAAAAAAATCCCTAAACTAGCCACAGGTGCGGCCCTGACCAAACACACTTAAGGAGACACAGTAGGAGCATGAGGAAATTCACAATGCCAGGACTATACATGGTGGTTAGACGGCGAAGGCTCCAGGCTGCAGCAAGGAACAGACGCAGGATCCAGGAGTGAACTTTCCGCCAGCGGATCACACTTCTGGGACAAACTGAAGAGCAAATTGACTCAAAGTACCGGCTGAATGGGGCAATGATCACGAAGCTCATCCGGGACCTTGACCCCCTGATGCAGCACCCAACAAGGAGGACCAATGCCGTGCCCACCCATGTCCAGGTCTTGTGCAGCCTGCACCTCCTAGCCTCGGGAAGCTTCCAGGAGATAGTTGCAGTTGCAGGGGTGATCTCCCAGAGCACCATATCACGCTGCCTAAACAGTTTCCTGGAGGCCATGCTGACCCGGCTACACGATTACATCAAATTCCCGTCCACCCAACAGGACTTGAATCAAACCAAGCTTGATTTTTACAACATTGCGCAATTCCCCCATGTCATTGGATGCATTGACTGTACCCACATCCACATCTGCCCACCAGCACAAACAGAATACATCTACCGGAACCGCAAGTGCTACCACTCACTGAATATCCAGATGGTCTGCAACGCTAAGACAATCATCACGGACATAGTGGCACAATACCCGGGGAGCACACATGACTCGTTCATATTCCGGCACAGGGGCATGCACACACGACTGGCCAGGGGAGACTTTGGCGAAGGACACCTTCTAGGTAAGTACACATGCCAACAAACAGTACATCGCGACCATGTAGCTGCGCATAACAGGCACTCACCCTCTGCTCCTTTCATTCAGGTGACAGCGTCTACGGTCTCCGTGAGTACCTCCTCACCCCATACCTCAACCCTGCCACACCACAGCAACGGCGTTACAATGCTGCACACATCCGCACAAGAAATTGCATTGAGCCGACATTTGGGCTTTTGAAGAGCCGATTCCGCATACTACACAAGACTGGTGGGGCCCTCAAATACCAGCCTGAAGTCTGCTGCCGCATCGTGGCAGTGTGTGCAATACTCCACAACATTGCTACCAAGCGGAGGATAGCTGTAGAGATCTCTGGCAGTGAGTCGGACGGGGACAACCGCCCACATGCACATGTGCATCATGCACGGGGGGAGAATCCTGCTGAAGGACTAAGGCGCCGCAACCAAATCACAATGAACTGTTTCTAGTGCACCCGCTCCCCTCACCCGACACTTCACTCATGCATGATAAATGAAATAATGACATGAGTCAGATTAACTTGTGCATATTAAACCTTATTGTTTTTTTCACAATAATGTAGTCAGATTAATTTTACATTGCATGAGAGCTGTATTGACTCATACATCCCCATGTTTGTGATGAGGGCATGCTTGTATCATCAGCATGGCCCTGCAGGTACATTAGGAAGAGTCAGTGGCGCCTCCGGACATACGCTCCCAGGCGCCTTTTGACTTCCTCCACCTCAGCATTAGCCCGTGAGGCTGCAGAGGGCCTGGTGCTGCGGCGGGGTACCGTCACCAGCGGCAACGACAGGCTACTGTGGCTGTAATTGTCCTCACTGGCATCATCACCCCCACTAGCTGGTCCATGGCCAGTCGCCTGCATACCCTGCATTGCTGGGTGACTTGCTCCAGTGCCCTAGTGACGTCCTGGCAGCACTGGACCATTTGAATTTGCATCACCAGGGAGCGACGCGATAGCTGGGAGGTGGCATTCCCGATGATGTGATTCGAGCGTGTGTAAGCTGACAGGCGGGTCAGCAGCTGGCGGTGGCGGCGGCAGTTGACATCCTGCTGGGACATCAGGACCTGGGTGTTTTCTTGGACAGCAGCAGTCATGATTTGCATGCTGTCAGTGAGCTGTCCCACATTACGAGCAGTCTTGTGCAGCTGCAGGTGGATGGCAGCCAAGTGACGTGCCTGCTTTTGATGGACTCGGAGCATGCGACGTTCAATGGACAGGCCAGGATCACGGATATTTCCCCCCCCTGCCAGCGCGTGATATTGTGTCGCGCTGCTCCCTCACCAGTCCACTGGACTGTGAAGGCACAGTGGCTGTGCGCCTTGTCTGCCTCCGGGCTGCAACTGTGGTGGCCTGTGCCACTGCCCTGGGTGTTACACCGACTGGTTGTGGCGCACATGTGGCTGCAGGGGTGGCACTGTCCACAGGGGCAGGTGGTGGTACTACTGCTGCTGGTGCTGCCTGTGATGGTCCTGGTTGGTGTAAAGGACGGCCCTCTCCCTCGGTGTCCTTGGGGTTGTTGTCAATATGTAGGGCCTCACTGTCCGAGCTGGGTTGTTCTGTGCCACCTGTGATGTAAATTGGACCGTGATTAATGACATGTTTCTTGCACATGGGAGGTTTCTACATGCATGCAGGCTAGCACTCCCTGACTGGCTTTAGGAATGACTCTCACGTGTCAGGTCTGGCTGTATGGGGCTATCTGAAAATTGTGGTCACACTACAAGTCCCACAATGCAATTGGGCATTTCTGATGTGCATGGCCTGCATGATTGGGGTTTTCTAATGGTTAGCTCTGGAGTCATGGCCATTGTCAGGGGACAGGGTCGCAGTCGCATGGCACTTACCTTGGGATTGTTGGGTGGGTCGGGATGAGTCCAGCCGGGTGACCTCCACGCATGCTTGGGGATTCAGGGTGTCCTCAACAAGGTCCTCCAGTGGGGTGTTGGGTGGTACGGTGGGCTCTCCTCCTCCGGTTACAGTTCGCTCCCCCAACCTCTCTGCAATTCTTTCCTTTGCACGCCCTCTGAGGTCATACCACCTCTTTTTGAGTTTGTCTATGGAGCGCTGGGTCACTCCCACTGCATTGACCTTAGCGCGGATGCACAGCCAAATGCGCCTTTTGTCCACCTCAGGCACCCTCCTTGAATCCTTCCCAAAGAGCCGGTCATGGTCCTTGGTGACTCCCTCAATTAAATATTCTAGTTCCTGCTTGGAAAACTTGATCTTCCTTTTTCTTCCAGGGGCACTGCTCCCTGCTGCTTCCTGGGACATTTTCTGAGGTTGATTGTGTCCTGGTTTGCTGCTGGAGGTGCTCTGTTGTGGAGCTCTGTCAAGTGCTGCTTCCACTTTCAGGCTCAGTGAGCAGAATGAGGCAGGAAACTGCCTCCTTCCTGGTTGTGATGTCATCATTGTGCTCGAAATGCGACTTCCCGTTTTTGCGATCTCGCAATTAGCGAGATCGCAATTAGCGATTTCGGTAATTGCGAGATCGCAATTTCAACACGAAAAAAGGGCGATTCTGCAATTTTTTTGCGATTTATGCAAAACCGCAAACGGCAATTGCGGCCGAATGCAAATCGCTTTTTTTGATCGCTTTTCTACATGAATCCCATTCTGCGAATTCTAAATTGCGATTTGGTAATTTTCGCTTTTTGGAATTCGTAGAATGTGGCTTTCATGAATCTGGGGGCTAGTTGCACCACTGTCTAGTAAGGCAAGAACTCTTAAAGGCCCATTGGGTATTAGGATCTGAACTGGTATTTGGAAATGAGCTTTTACGAAAGCTTCTGTTATAAAGATTTACCTCTTTGTTGAAGGAAAAGTCAACTGGGGCCTTTTACAGTTGATTTCGGTGGTTTCTCATCAGCTGCGGATTTTCTTAAACAAAAAACCCTGCTTTCCACAATATTGATATAGGGCCCGAAACACAAAGGTTAACTTACACATTTGTTTACGTTTAAAGATTTTGGCATTCACAAAGGGATTTGTGAGTAGTTTCTTTATGAGTGCGGAGTCTCCTCACATAAACATACCTATGTTTTTATATACAAAGACTCTGCACTTCCCATAAATTCCTTTGTGAATACCAAACAGTTATAAACTTACACAAAAGTGTACGTTTACCTTTGGGAATACAGCCCATAGTTCCTTTCCACATCTCTATTTTTCTTTAGATGTTAACAACCTCCAGATACTTCCCAACTGCATCAGCTCCGACGTAGTAACCAGGTCGTTTTCCAATGTCTCACTCCTAGAGAATAATGGTCCTAAGGTATCACTACTTCTTCTGTACTTCGATTTGTAGCGTTAGATCTACAAGGGCCACAGTAGTTGTAGTCAGTTAACTGCTAAATGCAATACCTCTTTCATGTATTTTCTGAGGCCTTAGTAGAATGCCACAGTGGCAGATTCATCAGTTTAGGCTGCTTCAACCAGCAATTGCTGATATTAACTAAGATAAAATTACTTAATTAGAACATTGGAATGCTGAGAGCGCCATTGAAGACAGTGGACCGGCAGTAGGGTATTCACACCGGTATAGGCCCTCTTCTGTCGACATTTCCCAGTTCCAATCCACACCCTCTGACTAGCTGGCTCCGCTGCCTCTCCAGGATGTGTGGATTGCATGGGGTAATGAGAGAGGCAGAGGCCGTGGAAGAAAGAAAATATCAAGCCTTCCATCCTCCCTCCACCAAAAGTTCACTGTGTCACTAGAGCCTCGGAAGGAAGGATATGGGAGTACTTCTCAGCTGCTCCTGCATCTCTCTCAGCTCTGGCACAAGTAGAGTCAGGAGCTGACTGCTGGCCATTTTCAGAGTAATTTCCACAGCTTCCAACATGCAAGTTTAAAAGCTACTGCCACGGCCTTTGCATGGATAGTAATTATTAAATAATCATACCTTTGCTGTGTAACAAACTCACAGGTGTTTGGGTGTGTGTGTTTAAACCGTCTGTCACTGAAGAGGCCTTATAGCCCACCACAATGGGCACCACCGATCTGCGTTATTGCCTGCCATTGTGGCCTATACCAACTATTAAAGTCTCACCTTAGGATTTGGCCCCTAATGCTTGAGCTGGACTTTAATGGCAAGTATAGCCCTATGTAGCAAGCTATAAGGGTTTAATAGAAAGCAAATAAGTAAAAAATGATTGCAGCCAATTGCACCCCTTGATTCTCGACATGTATCTCAATAATGCTGAGCAGCGTGACTGCATTACAATTCTGAGCAAGAATATTGTGATTTAAGGTGGTGCGCTTCTTTAAAACAAATGATCTCTATCAAATATCTGTTCTTCTTTTGCTTATTTCATTTCAGAACAAACACTCTAAGCGTCGAAGAAGCCAATCGAACAGTTTACTTCAAGGTGTCCCGAAGTAACGGGATCAACATGTCTGTGAGCGTGGAATGGGAGACTCTGTCAGACACAGCATTTGGCATAAGTATGTAGTATTTTTTTAAATAAAGAATGACCACATTCTGCATATTATTTGTATGAACACTGGCCAAATGCTTGTTGTTTGAATCAGTGGATTCAAATAGATTAGCTCCAACAAAGAAATATGTTAGCTGTGTGCTCATTCCTACATTGGAGCACTGCAATTAGAAAACAGTCCTCATTAACTCAATTTATGAATCTTATATCCTAATTATTATCGTAAATAGATAGAGTGCCAATTTCATGGCCAAGTTTGCAAATCTGGCCGTAAATTACCTATTGGGTGAATTGTTCCTCTTGACAAAGTGTGCCCAGCACAGAGCGGGGCTATGCGCCTGGTTGCAAAACAAATATGCAGTCCCCAGCACATACACAGACTCTGACAATTCACCCCTGGGTAAAGGGAGTGCATTCGTGAGAGACAGTTTAGACAGAGAGAGTTGAATCCTCCGCTGTCTGTCACTGGAGGTCAACTGATTTCTTTTGGAGGCGAGGCCTGCAAAATGGTCAGTCGAATGAAACATTGTAGGCCAGTAGACTTTCGAAATGGCGTTCTACAGATGCATGTAACATATTCAAAATAAGTTAAGTTGAATGCATTTAGATTATGTATTATTTTTCAAAACTAGGCAAACGTTCACACCATGGGGAATGATATATGATAGATTTGGATTTAATATTTTCACATTGTGATTTATGGAATGTTGAAACGGGTCAGGGAGTCTTTGTGAAGGGCAAAGCCTCTGTTAGCTTGCCCACAATAATACACTAGCTTTAATCAAGCCCTGTTAACCAAGTCCTCGGAAACAGTAGAAAAGCACCATAAGACCATATTTCTTGCCTGGTCATCTGTAAATGACACCACAAAATGTGTTCCCTGCCTCTATCTTTGAAGATTATTTATGCTTTTGTTGCCTTTGTAATAGCTGAGGTGGGGTTTACTGTTTGTTAGTGTTAATGTCCCAACAGTCCACATATCTCCAAAACACATTTCTGAAATTCTACAATAAGTTCAATGAATGATAACATTCTCATATAAGCTATGCCATCTGTACAAAATATAACTTCATCCCATAGGAAAATAGCGTAGTATCATCTAAAATCAATTTTCTGGGGCAGGATTTTGAAACTACCTGCGAGTGGCAGTTTGTGTCCAGACCATTCTTTTTCAATGTCTTCATTCAGTGTTGTCAAACTACACCAAAGACTTAATCCCTCACTATTTCAAATACAGTTGTGGTGCCCATCCAGACAGAGCACCCATGATACATAGATGTTGTTCATATATCCCAGGCAGGAAAAAAAGCTGCATAATCATTGACCTGGAATTTTAGCACATTAATTATTGCCCTCTCCACATATGAATGATTTTGCGTTTTTTTGTTATTTAAGCAGACCCTACAGTTGCAAAGAGATGCTGTGCCATGCACAGTTGTATTGCACTTTTTGTGCCTATTTGTATTGTTTATTATGTTAATTCATTACTCTAACATGGGCCACCACTATGATAGAGTGGTATATGAAAAATAGACTTGCCATGATGCCAGTCGTCATCTTGGAAGGGGTTAAAACCATTCCAAAATTACCGTTGATTGCCTGTGCGTGCAAGTGCAAAAAACAAATCAACAAGTGTAAATTATAGATGACAGGTGATAGATCCCTCTCCTACCTCAGTAAGAAAACAGGTGATCAAAGTTTGGAATAAAAATGCCACAGACAGAGTGCACGCACTCATCTGAGTGTGTTTTAGATCTTCATTTAAGACAGTGGACCTGATTTACAAACTGCATTTTATAGTACTTTAGTAATAGTACAATACTACAAAATGTAATTCACAAGCCTATGAGCGTAAATCTCCAGTGTTACGTCTCCTATCTTTTCTATGGAGATTTAAGATTACCACTTGATAGTAAATGAGGGAGGGTCCAGAGGAGAGGCTGGAAAAACGTCATCATTAGTATTAATGGGTTTTACAGAGGAGCAAGGAGGGGATTAGGAAGGGGTGTATGGAGGGACATGCTCCCACCCACAACAGAGTAAGTAAGTTAATTGATATTCACAAACTGCACTTCTAAATTTACTTCCACCAAAGAAGGATCTAAATAGTAGTAAATAGATACAAAACATCAGTAAATTACTCCAAATCAGAGCTTAACGATTTCATTTTAAATTAATAGTACTGCAGCATTTTTTATTATGTTGTACATTTAAAATAAATATAAAAAAGTTAACTTATATTAATATTTAATATACGTTTTTTAAATTGAATTTAACATGATTTCTTATGAGGTGTCATTAAAGTCCCTGTCTCCATTATTTTTTGTGAGCAGGTGTTGCAGTATCAGTGGTTGGCCATGTGTGGTGCTGGAATTATTACTGTTTTATTTTGGCAGAGTTAATTATACTTGTATATTTGGGCTCATACCTCTTTTTAAGGGGGTGGAGACATGCAAGTTAAAATTTTTGATTATCCTAGCACTTGGATTTTGTGATAGTCAGAAGTAGTGATGTTACTCTAAGGTTAAAAGTAAATTATATGTGTAAATTACTCACAAGTGTTGCTATGTTTGCCAATAGCCTTGAGTGCATTTTGCACTTTGATGAGCCTAAACAACAGAGAAGACATGCAAAAATAGCACCAGGGCTGGAAGGTTCCCATGTTGTTTCAAAAGCATTGTGAAACAGCAAGAAAAAAGGCATTTTAATTCAGCTGCATGATTGGTCATGTTAAACAAGCTCATTTCCCTTTGTAGCATCCTCTGATGTGCACCTGGACCCAGTTTACCATGTGGCAGCTCAAGATGCAGAATTAGCATATTGTTTCTCGTTGAATGCCCTTCAAGTGTACATGAGTGGCTGTCTTGGTAACAAAAGAAGCAGCAGCAATGTGTTCCAGGCTTTACCATAATCTCTGTGTGGCTGCACCTACTTTTACAGTATAGTGAAGAATGTTACTGCACAAATGTAAGGTTCCATGTTCAAAGATTAAAAGAGAATTGGGGCTGGTCTGCTCCTTGCACCTCCTGGACTTATGTTAGCTCACTTGGCTATGCATTTGCCCTCGAAGGAAGGTCTGCCGGCTCTCAAGTGAAAAGCATATCTTAACTTCTGAAGTTCTAAATGTGAAAAGGGGATGCAGGAGAGTATGGCTAAGCAGTCGATTGGACCCTGACAATCCTTTTAAACTGATGACATCTTTTCACCGAGTCCCTTTTATGGGAAAGGTTGAAATATTATTATTTCAAGTTCTATCCCTTGCTGGAAATACGCTGTCAGTGCTATGGTTAATTAATCAGAAGGCATTCATTTTCTCACCATCTTTGTAAGTGGAAAATATTGCAATTAATTAAATGGTGGTAAATAACAGGCAATGGCACGTGCAGGCTTGAAGCATGCCAGTGGCGCTCTGCTGAGGATTTTAGCGTATTCTTTACATGCTGCTAATAAATAATAGTGTGGGGGAGGCAGGGGATTTTTCCCCGGCAAAGATTGGAGAATGGGTGCATGGGGGACAGGGATAGGAGCAGGGGACAAAAGAATGCTCACACTCACCTGCATGGTTCGCAGGGCCATTACTACACAAAAGCACTTCGTATAATGGTCCTGCTTTTGGCCCACTTGCCTGCCTCTGGTAGTTGTGATTAATTTGGTGTCCACGGAATTTATTCTGATGTCATGGAGGCTGCCTAAGTCCTGTGATGTCTGTCCTTTTATTTGGACTTCTTTGTTCTGTCATTTAGACTACTGAGCAGTCCTCCCCAGATCTGGAAGGGCTCCTTTCTGCTGCCCAACCAGAGAGGCCTCTATGCCTGTCTCGGGCCTGCCCCACAAAGTCAGCAGATGTGATAAGAGTTTGGAGTGTTAGCCCCCTGACCAGCACAACAAGTAATTTCCTTCTCAGGGTGCAAAACACTTCGCAATAGATGCCTGTTTATGGAGGGGTATTATGTTCAGGACCCACCCATGCAGAGCCGTTAACAGTGATAGCCTCCTGCCAGTACCAGGGGGGCTCCTCTGCCACCATATTGCAGGGTCAACGGTCACCTAGTTTCACATGTGGGGGGCTTGCTTTATAGGTGTACTCCTCCCTAGGAGGCACAGGAGATTGTGAGCAGCAAATTCACTGTGTAGGGGTGGAGGACTCTTCAGGGGTCATGGAGCTGCCCATGGTCAACAGCCACTGACCCTCTTAAGGAACCCGAGGTAAAGGATTGAGGGTGCTTTGTGGCGCTGGCTTGACTACCCCCATCTTTTGTGCATTGAAGGATACCAGGAGGGAAGTGGCAGAGGTCTGTGCCACATTTTAAGGAGCTCTGTCTCCATAGAGGAGGAAGTCACTTGGGAGTAGATTACTTTTTTTGTTTAAAACTCCTTACCCACTTTACCTTTACCCTCCTGTGACCCTAAAAACATCTTACTTATCCTTACCTCTACCCACCCCATCTCTTAAAAACCCATACATCCCTTTACCTTTACCTTCCCCAGAATGCTAAAAAACCCTTACTTCCCTTTACCTCTAAAAACCTCTCACCTCCCTTTGCCTCTTCCTAACCCAGAACTCTATATGGACGTTTGTCCAATATGTATATTTGTCAGTAATGATTCCACTTTAATTAAGGTAATAGAATGATCATGCAAAGGTTTTGAGGAGAAAATGAGTGCCAGGTCTTTTGTCAACTAGTTGTCGCCTTCAAATCACTGTTGTTGGGCTAGAGTGTCAGTTGCACCATTATTAGGACCTGACCTAGAGCAAGGACCGACTGAGTTGCTTTGGATAAATGCTCTGACTGGTTTCAGGAACTGTGGAGTTCTATGTTTAGTATACACTTCTATAGCGTGTTTGGCTCACAGCAAATATTTTCCCCATTCCTCAAAAGATCTCTTCAAGATCAGAAGTTTGTTATCAGTGATTGTGTAATTTAACTCTGAGGGCAAAAATATTTTAGAAAAGTAAGCTACTGGGAGAACCGATCCCATGTCTTGATATCTCTGAGATAAAACACCTCCCACAGCATCTGTCTCCTTAGATTCAGTAATGCATAAACTTAACTACTAAAGGTTTTTGTGTTTCTGGTTCCACATTTTTAGACCTGTCAGCCTTCAGATGGCCTTCCCCCACATATTTTGCCTACTTACCTCCAACTTTTGCTGCATTTCTTTTTTGTTGGTCATAGGACTCCATGCACTTTATCATTGTTAACCAGTGCTAAAGTGTTTGTGCTCACTCCCCTAAACTTGGTTTGATAGGCATTTACCTAACTGGCATATTTCATTTACTTTATTTTTTTTATTTTTATATATTTTTATTTTTCCCATTTCCAGTTAAACAAAACACATTTTTTACATATAGCACAGTCACATTGTCATTTTTTCACTTTATCTGAGATGCATCTTCAAAAAGAAACAGAGAAGAGAAACAGGCCAAAAATAAAAAAAGACATATAAGTAAACAATCTCTAGTTACAGCCAAACAGAAACTTGAAGAAGCAAAGAAGAGGATGTAAATGTAAATGTAAATGTGTTGGACTTGTAAAGCGCACAGCTGCCCGTGAGCGTCCCAGCGCTTGCTTAGGGAACCCATCCTGGTATTCCCCTGTGAGAAACCCCGGCAGGGTGTCCACAAGGTGAAAGCCAGGCATCCCGCCGCGAGGGGCCGTAGTGGAGATTAAGCAAGCTATTGCCCAGAGTCACAGAGTGTGACCCCGTGAGTTGAGTAGGCACCAGAGCGAGAATTGTCGAGTCCGTGGAATTTTGAGCCCGAGACCCGCCGAGGCGGGGAATCGAACCCTGGTCCACGGTCGATCTCAGCTTCCGGGTCTGCCGCCTCTAACCACTGAGCCACGCTTCTCCCATGAGATGAGACAGAAACCAGCCCAAATAGCTCTTTCCTCCCCCTAGGTATTCTCCTTCCATCTCATAATAGGTTCCCATATACGTTTTCCAAGAATTTTGCCTTTTTTCCCTTTCCTGTCATATATCCCTTTTTCTAAAATATATATTGCCAGTAATTTAGCCAACCATAGATGAAATTGTGGGGTCTCTTTATCCAACCATGCAGATGCTACACATAGTCTTAAAACTGCCATAGCCATGAACAAAAAATATTGGCACGGCTGCTTGCCCTCACCTACCCTGAGCATAATCCATACTGGCGTAAGTGTAATTTTAATTCCTAGAGTTTGATCCAAAAAAGATTCAATTGTTTTATGCAGCTGACCAAGCTGAGGACACGTTGCAAACAGATGTATAATATCAGCCACTGGGCTGTCGCACCGGGGGCAGCAAATTCCTAAAGTCCCACCCCACTGCGCAATCCTAGCAGGTGTATGGTACAGAAACTATATTGTTTTGTAATGTTGTGCCTGTAAAGATGCAGAACATAATAGAGTTTGCCCCCTCTAGAGAGAACTGTGAAAACTTTCCTGGGCCACCTGTAACTTATCTACCCATTTCTTACCAAATTTTTCCAAATCGTCCATCTTAAGTGCAGCCAACTCTGCGTAAAATCTCCTAATTGAACAATCTATCCCCCCTCAATTGCGTCTAAGATCCCGATTTTACCAAATCCAACAGCACCCCCCTACTTATTTGTAAGATAGCTCCGAACTTGCAGAAATTTAAAAAAACAATTACTAGAAATATCATACATCCCCTGTATATCAGAGAATTGCAAAACACCTTTGACCCCCATCAAATTCCCCAGTTTCCTGACCCCTCGCTGCCCCCAATCTGTCATTACCGAATCTGCGAAGATCTCTCTAGGAAGAGAGATATTTCCGTTGATTCGAGTGTAAGCACAAGACCTTCTAATCCCCATTTTTTTACAAAGTGATGCCCAGATTTTATAAGCTGCTTTGAGCGTCTTAAACTTAGTCCTTTTAAACTAATTCGGGCTGAAATCTTCAAAAAACTGTTCTCCGCACTCTCCCCCATAAGTATTGCATATATGTCAGTTGATCCTGTCTTTGTCTGTGGATCCGAAGGATCTCCCCCATCAGTCCACACATGTATTGGATGGCCTCGGCCCAATAATACAATTTAAAATCGGGAACTGCCCATCCTCCTCTATCTCTAGGAAGGGTCAAAAAATGAAGGGCCCTCCTGGTCTTTCCTGGTGCCCAGATGAATCTGTTTATGAGGTGCTCAATCGCAGCAAACCACTTAGCTTTGAGAATCAACGGAATTGTCCCGAATAAATAAAGAAATTTGGGCAGAATAATAATCTTGACAACATTAGTACATCCTACCAAAGTGAGGCGTAGCTTATGTATTCGATAAAGATCAGTCTTAGTTTTTTCCATTATAGGTCCAATATTTTGCTCTACCATCTTGTCTAAATCTGCCGTAATGTTGATCCCTAGGTATACTGCAGAGTGAACTACCCGTCCATCCTCACCGTCCACCTGGCTGTTCTTAATTATCTGTGTCTTGGGGCCATTTAACGCATACCCCTAGATACTGCCAAAAAGAGCCGCCTCCCTTTCTACCTCCTGGATGGCATTGACAGGGGAGGGAGTCACAATTGCCACGTCATCCGCGTACGCTAAAGTTTTAATCACTTGTCCCTGAATCCTGATCGGGGGGATCCTGTCATTTAATTCTAATTTATGAATTAGAGGGTCTATATACACTGCAAATAACAGCGGGGAGCACTGACACCCTTGGCGAGTACCCCGACTAATAGACACTACTGAGGAGTAGCCTCCGTTAATTCTAAGCCGCGCCGTAGGGGCCTGGTAGAGCGCTTAAATACCCTTAATAAGCCTTTCGCCAATGCTGTACCGCTTTAAAGCTGCCCACAAGAAGTCCCAAGAGATCCAGTCAAAAGCTTTTTCTGCATCTAAAAACATAGCCCCCATAGGGTCCCCTGAGACTTCTGTGGCATAAAATAAAGTTATAACCTTGCAGATGGGTTGAGCAGTACCCCTCTCAGGAATAAAACCATGTTGAGTAGGACTAACTAACTGGTCTATTCTCTTACTCAGCCTTGCATCCAGAGCCTTTGAATAAATCTTAGCATCTGCATTCAGTAGGGTAATCGGTCCGTATGACCCAAGTTCCAAGGGTGATTTTCCCTTTTTAGGGATTACGACAATATCTGGGCCTAACCACGAACCTGGCAGTACTGCTGAATCTCTAATGGATCTCCCGGTTGGTCCTCACTATACAGCTTGGTGTAAAACTGCTTGAATACCTCCCTTACTTCTTCAACATCAGCAGTTAATCCCCCCTGACCATCTAAAATTTCCTTAATTTGCCCTAGAGCAGATTTCTGTCTTGTGCGGACCGCTAGGGTATACCCTATCCGCTCGCTCAATTTGTGACACTGTTCCTTGTATGTCAGATACACTGCATCCGCCTTACTTGCAAAACCCTCATTTAGCTCTGCTTTAATACTCGCTATTTTTAAAAGTACTGTATCCAGAGGGATACCATTCCGGATCGCGAGACACAGTTCCCCCCTGCCTTTGATGCTGTTTTAACCAGAGCGCTAACTCTATCTCTTTCTTGCCTTTGTTTATGCATACTGTAGCTTAACGTTTCACCTTAAATCCCAGCTTTAAAGGCATCCCAGGTAAAGCCTGTAGCCGTACTCCCCCGATTAATTTGCCAGAAAATACTTATCCAGTTATTCATATATGTAACATAGCCCTCATCCAACAGCAATTTCCTTTCAAACGTCCAAATGCATGTCCTACTATTCCATCCTGCCAATTCAAGTGTTAGGACGAGTGGGTTATGGTCAGAGGTCAAACGGAGAAACTTCTCTATCTTGCTTTTAGACAACAGAGAATTAGATATAAAAAAATAATCAAGTCTTACACAGACCTTGTGTGGGGCAGAATGAAAAGTAATACTATTATCTGCGGGGTTCAATCGTGTCCATACATCACCAAGGGCATTATGCTGTATCAAATTACAAATTGCCCGGCATACTTTCTTCTTTCGTCCTCTGTATATCTGCCCATGCTCTGTGCCCAAGCCCTCACGCCATTTATATTAAAATCCCCGCAAAGAAAAATTGGTTCAGGCCAAAAAGCCATCTGTGTCTAGAAAATCAAAGACGTCTGGATCATCTTCTGTGGATCCATATATTGAACCCACAGTGACTACCTGGTTATTTATTTCACATTTCGGTAGTACCCATCTTCCCCATTGATCTTGCTTTTTTTTAATGACCTTGACATTCCTCTTTTTAGACAAAACGGCCACCCCTGTTGTCCTTGTCCCCTGCCTTGAGTATGCCAATAGAGTGAAACCTAGCTGCTCCATTAAATAAACCCTTGCACCTTCTGAATGTGTCTCCTGAAGACAAAGGACATCTAATCGCATTAACTTGAGGGCAGCAACCACACGCTGCAGTTTCATATAATTATTCAATCCACATACATTGAAAGAGGCAATTCTAATACTCATTAGAACACATCATAATCTTTTCCAATCAAAGCAGCCACTATTTTTTTCTGTTTCTTCTTACTTTTCAGCAGTCTGTTTGTTTAATTTATTAATGCATCTTGTACCCCTAGTTAACTGTCTCAAAATTGCTACTATACTACACCTCAAAACCAATTCATGTCATTCTGTGAAAAACCCCAGGCCAGCTCCACTCCCAACCCCCTCCCCCTCTCCCTCCCATGTCCCTCATTAAAACTACACCCTAACCACCCATGCCCCCTACAGGCAAATAGGTCACCCATGATCTATGTGTGACAGCTTTTGAATGCAGCAACTTGCCCTCCTCCCGTATTTACCTCCCTATGAAGCCCACGTTGCCCCTGCCCCCTCCAAACAAACAAAAACAAAAAAAAGGAAAAAGGTGGGAGTCCCCCTACCCTGCCTACCCTCCTTTTTGTTCCCTTATCTCTGTAATATACTGCTGAGCCTTAATTTCTGATGAGAACATCCTTACATGCCCCTTAACGTTAGTTTTACGCCTTGCTGGATAAAGTAGGTATGCCTCGTGCCCTAAGTTCTGAAGTGGTGCAATCAATTGCCTAAGCCTCCACCTCCTCTCTACCTTGGCATGAAAAAAATTAGGGCGCGCAAAAAAAGGATACCCCTTCAAACGTGCGTCTAGCCTCCGGCATTGCCTTATACATAATGTCCTGCCTAGCAAGGAAGTTACCAACATATACAAGGATCGCTCTAGGTTTAACAGCTTGTGCAGTCCCATATGTCCTTTTTTGAATCAGCGGGAAGCGGTGTGCTCTTTGGACTTCGCTCTCCCAACTCCAGGTTGTCACGTCAGGAAACGCTCCCTTAAACAGATTTATTACATATGACCTGACATCCTGTCCTTCAACTCCCTCCGCCACCCCCAAAAGTCTTATGTTATTTCGCCTTTGGCGGTTTATGAAATCCTCCAATTTCCATTAGACGTCATCAGAAATCTTCTCCTGGGCCTCCTTAAATGCTTGCCACCTACTGACATCATCTTCCAGCTTCCCGGTCCGCTCCTCAACATGAGCAACCCTGTCTGCCATCTCTTCGTACAATTTGTTCCTTTTCCTCATTGAGCTCTGGATTTTTTTTGCGGCCAGTTTAGCTCTACGGCTATCTGACCTGGCTTCAGCCTGCATTTGCTTCAACGTCGTGTATAGCAAATCCAGTGAAGTGACTTGAGGTGGACTGCCTACTTTATTGTCCCCCAGCTTGGAATCCTCTCCAGCGCCCTCTTGATATAGATGTGAGGTTTCCGAATAATCCCAACATAGCTTTCTATTTGGAGCATCTACTGATAGACTGCGTGAGGGTCTTGATTTAGACTTTGTTCTTTTTTTTGCTTAGAGCCCTTGTGTCCCGCTGGTGCTTTTTTTTTTTTTTTTTAAACTTTTATTGAGCAACAAAATCAGGTTTACAGAGATGGGCCTACAACCGCACGGGCTGGCCGCTAAGATCAAGGCACAATATGATAAAGACAATGGTAGTCACTCCGGTGGCCCGGCACAAATCGGGTACAAGATGTCGCCCACACTATGAAACAAAATAAGGCATTTTTCATTTTATGTATGCAAAAAAACAAACATCAAAAAAAGGCGAATGCATACTAAACGGAGCCAGCCCAGGAGGGGGAGGGAAAACCCACTAATCAAGAATACGGAGTCATACGCAATAGGATAAGGCAAGGTGGGGGGGGCAGCGGGGAGGGCAAGCAACCAAAGGACAAAATACGAAATTTCAGGAACGCCGGCCTAGGGAGAGAAGGTAACATCGGGGGCCTCAACCAATGGAGGAGCACAAATGTCTCCACGATAGGCGTTCCACTGATTCCAGATCTTCGCCCATGCCCTAGGTCTGCCCCTGGCCGTGTAAACGGTCTTCTCGCGGAACATAGACCAGTCCATGTTTTCTTCCCACACGGAAGCAGTGGGGGGCCTGTGCGAGCCCCAAAGTTGCGCTATGTCCCGCTTCGCAACCATATATCCCAGGGTCGCCCATCTGGTCTGGGCAACCGAATAATCGGTAGGTTCCCACACGTTCAACAGGCATCTCAGGGCCTCCGGCCCCAAAGCAACGCCAGTCACATCAGTCATTACCGCAAGCACCTCAGACCAATAGGCAGCCACCCTCGGACACTCCCAAATAATATGAAGAAATGTAGCACTCATCCCACAACCGCGTTTGCATAAACCATCCGGGGAAAAACCCATCACAACCAAACGAGGACCCGTAACATACACCCGGTGGAGGATCTTGAGCTGAACCAAACGGAGACGAGCAGGGATGGCGACCTCTTTCGGAGAAGACAGTGCCGACTGCCAATCCTCGTCATCCAATTCCAGCCCGTCACCGACCCAGGCCTCCCTGAGGCGGACAAGCAAGTCAGAACGATTGTGAATCAGCTTCTTATAAATCAAGGAGATAGTGCTATCGGGGAGATGGCCATCCAGGATACGATCTTCGAGGGGGGAAGACTCGGGGATGGCGGCACCAGAAGCCAGAACAGAAGCGAGGGCATGATGGACCTGCAGATACCGAAAGAATTCCCTATCACTCAAGTCATATTCAGTCCGAAGAGCCTCGAAAGACTTCACCGCTCCATTCGTATACACGTCACCCACTCTACAGATTCCAATCATGTCCCAGCGGTCAAATCCCTTTGACGTCCAGAGACATCCCAGACGTTCAGAGGCATAAAGCGGAGTCGCCAGCGTCACTCGATCATCCCATCCCAGGCTCACATTCGCCGCGCGCCACACGTTAACCGCAATCCTGGTCGGTCCCGTAAGGTGGCGCCCAGCCGAGCTAGAATAAAGCGCTCTATTAAAATCCCCACCCGGCAGTTGGAATCTATCCATTTCAAAGACTGGATCCCGACCCGGGGAGTACATGGAGTGGTTAATGGCAGATAGTTGGGTAGCCCAATAATATCTTCTGATATCAGGAAGCGCCATGCCCCCGTCATACCAAGGGATGGTGAGCTTCGCCAGGGCAATGCGTGGACGCCCGTCCCAAATCAATTGCCTTTGTAGACTCTCGACCTCACGGAAATAAGTAGCGGGGATATCATCATAGGAATTCTGGAGTGCGTAAAGGAATCGCGGCAAGGACATCATCTTGAAAAGGGCGGCTCTACCCAGTGGCGACAAAGGTAATTTACGCCAGCGAGCGACGTCCAACCTCAGTCTAAGAAGCGGGGGAAGGAGATTATGTTCAAACCGGAGCGATGAATCCCGTGTAATAAAAATCCCCAGATATTTGAAGCCGGATTGAACAACCTGGATAGGAAATCTAGTTGGGAACGGGGGCAGATCACCAGAAATAACATAGATGCAGGATTTAGCCCAATTAATAATCAAACCGGAGTTGTTGCCAAACGAGGTGAGAACGTCGAATAAGACATTTAAAGATTTACGCGGGGAAGTAAGGTAAAGAAGAATGTCGTCCGCGTAAAGCGAAACACGGTCTTCAAAGTCTGGGGACCAACGTATACCCTTGAGAGAAGGCTCCCAGCGAAGCCATGCAGCCAGCGGCTCTAACACGAGAGCAAAAAGCAGTGGAGACAAGGGGCACCCCTGTCTGGTCCCCCGACCGAGAGAAAAGGGAGCAGAAACTCGACCGTTAACCACAACCTGCGGCAGGGGGTCAGTGTACAGCAGCTTCACCCATCCGATAAACCCCGGGCCAAAACCAAACTTCTCAAGAGCTGTCCAAAGGTAAGGCCACTCTATCGTATCAAAGGCCATCGAGGCGTCCAATGAAGCCAAAATGGCCGGCTCCGTCAGAAGCCCCGCCCTCGCAATGGCTCCGTGGAGGCGACGCAGATTAAGAGCTGTGTTACGGTGCGGGATAAATCCGGATTGGTCCGGATGAATCAAGTCACTAATGACCGTTAGGAGGCGGGTAGCCAAGAGCTTGGCTAGAACCTTGGGCTCAACATTTAACAGGGAAATGGGCCTATAGGACGAACAAAGATCACGGGGCTTACCATCTTTAGGAATTACAACGATCGTAGCCAGGCGCTGGTCGTAAGGGAGAGCACCCCGCTCAAGGGACTCTGAAAACATGGTACGAAGATAGGGTGCAATCTTATCAGGACGCAGTTTGTACAACTCAATTGGCAATCCGTTCGGGCCCAAAGCCTTGCCCGAACGGAGAGAGCGAATCGCAGTCGCTATTTCGTCTGTAGAGAACGGGGCCTCCATAGAGACCCGTTCCAAATCAGAGAGGCAGGGCAAAGCTATGTCGCGCAGCAAGAGGCGAGAGTCGTCTGCATCACGTTCCGACACTGGGGAGTAAACCGAACGAAAATAGTCCGCAAAACATTCCACTATTTCAACTGGGTCCGTCACTCTCACACCATTCAAAGTCTGGATCACAGGCACTACTCGATTCGCCCTCTCCTTCTTATCTAACCAGGCAAGCAATTTACCCGCTTTGTCCCCAACATCATACAACCGACCCTGTTGCTCTCTAAACATCATTTTAGCCGCAACTGTGACCAGAGACTTATAGGCAAACTGCTTCAGACCCAGGGCATGGAGTTTGTCATGAGTAACAGTCGATTCCAAGTCAGCCTCCATCTCAAGTATTTCCATCTCAAGATCCACCACCTCCCGGTTCCTCGCCTTCTTGGTTTCAGCAATGAGAGACAGGGCCTGCCCGCGAATCACCATCTTAAAAGCCTCCCATAGGGACACCGCAGAGGAGACAGACCCCTCGTTTTCTAGAAAATAGTTATCCAGGGACTTAATCAATAGGCCACGGGTCCCAGGGGAGGTCAGGTACCAAGGGTTGATAGGAGCCACCCGGCCCGCCGCCTCCACCCCCACATCAAAGCAAAGCCAGAGCGGAGAATGGTCCGAGATGCCCCGGGGAAGGTGTCTAATCTCCCGAACAGCCGAAGACTGTGCCGCTGGCATGAGGAAATAATCCAGTCTAGACAGACTCCCATGGGCCCCAGAATGGGAAGTATATTGAAGCTGAGCGGGGTGCATAAGTCTCCAACAGTCCACCAAACCAAAAGTATCCAAAAAGCCACCCAGCCACAATTGGGCCGAAGGAGTATCCCTCGGGGGGTAACGATCACTCAGACCGTAGAGAACCGAGTTAAAGTCACCAGCCATGAAAAGAGCACCAACAGGGAGTCCCAACAGCACTCGGCCCAAATCGGAGAAGGTGGAGGCCTGCAGGCCGGGAGGCACATAGACGGTAAACAGAGACAGGGTCCGGCCCTCATATCGTCCCACGAGGACGGCGTAACGCCCCCTATCATCGAGGATCACCTCATCTATCGCCAGGGGAAGGGAGGCCCGGACAAGGATACCCACCCCCCTGGAACCCGTGGTAAACCCCGAGTGCGCCACAAGACGATAGCCCCACCTATTCATGGCCTTACAAGTATTACCCACCAAATGTGTCTCCTGCAGAAAAACAATATCGGGAGACAGACGTCGCAAGCATCGCAACACCACCCCCCGTTTTATACGATCCCCCAGACCATTGACGTTCCACGAAATAAACCTCAACCCGCTACCCCCCATCCCACCAAGCGATGCAGGAACCATCCCCCAAAGAGCATGACATTGAAAATTCCATTAGCAAGATAGAGTCGCCTTGAAAAAACAAAACACAAACCTCAAACACCCCACCAACCCACCCCCCAACATCCAAGAAAACACCCCCCACCCTGCACCCCTGCAGTAAGCAAAAAAGCCACCCCAACATGCAGTGTGCCTGTCGCCCGAAAACCCCCGTTCTACAAAAAGACCCCGGAGGAGGAAAAGGCCCCTGTCCCACCCGCCACCCCGACAGAAAGAAGGAAGAAAAGAAAACACAGAAAATAGAGGCACTCAAGTACAGAACCCAGGAAGAAATCACATTGTACGGAGACAGGGGACCAAACAAGAAAGTCAACTTTCTACGCCACCCTCGGCACCACCCGGGTGCTCGGCGGGCTCATTCAAGTGGGGCCGGTCCGGCAGAGAGTCCAGCCAGTCATTTACCGAATCAGGCCGATCAAAGAAAAGGGTTCGTTCATTGTATTCAACTCGCAGCCTGGTAGGAAAAAGCATGGCGTAGCGCAGTCCCAAGTCCCGAAGACGTTTCTTGACTCCACGGAAGCCCATACGCTGTCTCTGCACAAGCTGTGAGAAGTCCGGGTAGAAGTTCACCATGGCATTCTCGAAGGCCACCGGGCCCTTAACTCGCGAGGCCTGCAGGATAGCGTCTCGGTCCCTATAGTGAAAGAGTTTTGAAACAATGGGCCTCGGCGGGGCGCCCGGCTTGCCCTGGCCACCCGGAATTCGATGGGCACGTTCCACCGCAAAGAATTTGCTCAAGCCAGATGGAGAAAGGTAGTTTTGTATCAAGTCCTCAACCAGGAGATCAACAGAATGCGGTTCGGGATTTTCCGGAACACCAACCACACGCACATTACAGCGCTGTGCTCTGTTTTCAAAATCCTCCAAGCGCTGAGTTATGAAATCATTCACCTTTCTGAGGTTGCCGATCTCCGTCTGTATCTCCGAGACGTCGGCCGTGAGACTAGATGACTTGAGGTCCAATGACTTCACCTTCTCATTGGTTTTAGATAAGTCAGCCCGAATCAAGTTCACATCAATAGCCACAGTATCAATTTTGTGGGCCAGTGCTTCATATTGTTGACCGATGGTTTCCCCCATGCCAGAAATGGCACCCATGATGTCCTGCAGGGACGGCTCTGCTGAAGCCTCCGAAGGGTGTACAACCGCACTCGGGCCAGGCAAGGCGGCTCCAGGGGACCCTTTCGATTGCATGTACCGGTCCATGACGTTAGACTGGACCGGGCCCCCGCGAAGGGGCGTCTTGGTCTTTCGCCTCTCCTGGTCCCCTCTGCCAGTCATGGTGGAGACCACGACCCCGAGGGACCCGCGCGACCTGGTGAAAATGGCCACAGGAGGACAGTGCGTCGGAGCCAAAAGTCAACAACGAGGGCACATCGAGGTGTGAACCGGCCTGGAAGGGCACAAAGCAGGCAAAAGGTGCAACTGCCACCTCGCGCCGCTGGACTCAACACCGGCCAGACACCTCCACTGGAAGACGCAGTCTGAAGCAGAATCGAAACCGAAAGTTAAGAGGGGGACCCCCAAGTCGAATCTCCCTGCCGCTGTTGTTCAACTCAGACACGGCAACAGAGCCTCACCAAGGCCCGGGCGCACCACCCGGGCGGGCCCCGAAAGTTTGAGTCGACGTAGCGTCCGTGCCCCTGGCCCAATTCGCAATCCAAAAACAGCATTAGGATCAGCCCAAGTTCCTCCACAAGAGTCCTCGTAATTAATCAGGATATAGTCAGGATATCAAGCCGGGAGTGGCGGGGGTCCGGAGAGCGCTGTGCTCACGCGGCCATCATGGATGCCCGCCAAGCTCCTCCCCCCCCGCTGGTGCTTTTTGAACAGATGGCCTTGCTGCAGAATCGGAATCTGAGCTGGTAAGCAGGCTTCCATCGCTTCCATCGCTCTATAAAAATGAGTCTGAGTCCTCATTTACTGAAAAAAAGCGCTCTTCATCCGGGGTACCGGAGATTCCCCTGTCTAGAGCTGGGTCATGAACCAGGGGGGCTCCCTCTTCCTTTCCAACCACCACCATCTCTCTGTATTTCTTTTTTCTTTCTTGATTACTGCCCAGTAAATTTTCTGCGCCCCCCTACAGCCCCTCTGATAGAGCTCCCTGGGCCCTGCTCATACCTTGCACTATTATCTTTACTTTTGTTACTCTGGGTCATAACCGCAGTGGATTTGGCATTGACAGTACTTTGTAGAGCCTGTACATTCTGTACATTCTGTAGGCTCTGAACATCCTCGATAGCCTCCTCTGCACGAACTGCGGCGTCCTGTCTTTCGCCGAGGAGCTCGAGCCGATCTTCACGTTCCTGTTGCCCAGCAACCACGCTTCCGGCGTCTTCTGTCAGAGATGCCTCGTTCTCCGCCGCTGAAACCGCTGAGACCTCCGGCGTTCTTGCTGAAAAAGACTCCTTCAAAGTAGTTTGTCGGAGTGCCGGGTCCTTGGAATCTTTGGGATCTTTAGCTTTAGTAGCACTATTGTGGTTAATGCTGCCCTTTCGGTATCACCATTCGTATCCTTCCCGGCGGTACATGACTCGGATTCGCCGCCATTACCTCGCGAAATCTCCGGCTTCTTTGTTAGTGCTCTCCACTGCTGCACTGAGATGCGTGTGCTTGAGCCTGCTGATATCTCCTTACTGCCAGCCGTTAGGGGCTGACCCTTCTGGCTCTCAGGATCCTTCCGCTGCTTGAGCCCTTTAGGTGCCATAGTACTGCTGCCTCTGAGTCGATGCTGCTGCCGTGGACAAAGATGCTCAAGTCGATATCCCAGAGATGTCTTTAACTGACAAAACCAATGAAATGGAGCACAGTCCTGAACGCAAGTATTGACCAGGTAAGAAAACACGATCATATTAGTATTCCTGTGGGCAGTTTTCTCCTTGGGAGGAGGGAGAGTAAGCTGCGACTACCCGCTGCAATCAGTCAGCGGCCATCTTGCCCAACCGTACATTTAATTTACTTTCTAAGCCCCTTGTAGAATGTGCCACCCACTTAAGGAACACTCTAAAACATGCCCCAGGCCTGCCATTGCAGCCTTAATACTGTGTCGACTTGGCATGTCAACTTGGCATTTACACCCACTTGCTAAGTCTTAAACTCCCGTTCTATGAAATATAAGACACTCCTAGGTTAGGCCCTAGGCAGTAGCGGTCGGTGGTGGGAGTAGCTTGCGGGCGGTGACATGGGGAGGGGGAGGGGCAGGGTGGGGGTTAGTAATCTATGGATTACGGAGGATTGAAGGTAAGTAAACATATAAATAAATAAAACGAATTTCGTTGCGTGCACTGCATCGCATTTGGGGATGCGGTGCTCACAACGAAATTTGTTTTATTTATATATATGTTTACTTACCTGTAATCCTCTGTAATCCAAAGATTACTACCCCCCCACCCTGCCCCTCCCCACGTCACCGCCCGGCAGCTACTCCCACCACCGACTGCTACTGGCCCTAGGTAGCCCTTAGGGCAGGGTGCTGTGTAGTGATAAACGTTGGGGATTCCTTATTACGTTTCATAAACTGTAATTCCTCATTGGGAGCAGGTAGATGTCTCGTGTTTGGTACCTATGAAATTGTAACAATAAAATCTTTTTAATGGCAAAGTCGGATTTTCCATTACAATTTTGAAAGTGCCACTGTTAGAAAGTTTGCATTTTTCTGCCCTTTGTACTTGCAGCCTGTCATGGGTCACATGACTGGGTGTAGCTGACAGTTAGACTATGTTAATTCCTTCTAGACAGTCACACAATAGAGAGATTAGGTGTGCCTCAATGGGCCATCAGCTGGTTGGAAGGAGGGCAGCCTCACTTACACATGAATAGCCTGTGCTCTGCCTTCAAACAAAGTGCCTAACAACCTTGCATTGTCACTGCGACCAGCTTGGAGCCAGGGCAGGGAAGTCAGGAAACTCCACACACTTCAAAGAATCTTTCCAATAGCTTCTCCTACCTTCCAGAAAAAGGGCACCAGGGTATAAAAATAGAACCTTCAGACCCACTCTTCAGTTAACTACTGAACCTTCGTTAGTACTCTGAGAGGACTGCCTGTTGTTGTGACTTGCTGGGCACTCTGCCAGACTGCTTCTGTACCTGGAATCACTGCTTTGCTGCCTGGAGGCTGCCTTGAACCCTCAGAGGCCAGCCCTGCTAGTGAGCCTTGAACCTTCCATTGCACCCAGGACTGTATGAAGTGAATCCAAGGGCTAGATTGCTAGCCTCCTGTTTAGAGCCACAGGGACATAAAAGGCTCCACGATCTTGAACCCACAGCATCTCCTGATACATTCTTCTCTGCAACAGCAAATTCATTCAGCAGTTCTCCATCAAAGACGTCTCCAGCTACTGCCCTCTGCCTTGTTCTACTGGAGTTTTTCACCTTTCATTTTGGCGTCTAAGTACAAATGAGGAAATGCTCAACATGGCTTTGACTCCAGGCCATCCAACGATAAAGCTACCTTCTGCCGCCTTGCCCTCCTGAACTTGACCTATTCAGACATTTTTCTTCAAGAATTTTTCTAAGTCCATAGGTAAGTGCTGACTGGGCCCAATTCACTTCTTGTATCCGAACTGCGCTCTGTCACGGTCAGCTTAACTTTCAACTGTGAACCGGTCTCACAAGATTAGATGTCCACGGTTGGTGCTTTGATCTTTTAGGTGCAAGATTTCACTTACAACTTTAACAATTCATAACTTTAATTCTACTGATTGGATTTTTGTCATTTTGGTGTCAAATAATTTATTAAATTCTACTAATTCAACTCTATTTTGCTAAATTGGTTTGGAATTTTTCTTGCCTGGTGTTTTCACTTTGCTGCTGTTTGTGTGCTGCATAAATACATCACACATTGCCTTAAAATTTAAGCCTGACTGCTTTTTGTGCGAAGCACAAGTTAAGTTAGAGACTTTTTGTGGCTCACCCTGCAAGGGATTGTGGCTGATGCTTTACCAAGGCTCACAGCCCAGTTGTTAGAACTGGGAGTCTCTAGTTGGCTGAGGTAGGTGGCTTAGTCCAAATATAGACCCTTGCTTCTAAGTCAGGGAAAGGAAGGACACCTTCTCAGAGAGCCCCTGCACACCCCCTCTGTAGCTTGGCACGAGAAGCTAGGCTTATTTTCAAGGCAAATTTGTAAAGTATTTGCAACCACGCTCTCAGCAAACCAATGATGACACCACAAATGGACGCCACACGAGTTTCATAAAAACAATTATATGTTTATATAAAAAGATATACAATGAGACCACAAAATAAAAATCCAACATATGCGTATGTGTAATATTCCACCTTGCTGGTTATTAGGCCAGCAAGCCCTGGTAGGTTCTTGCAGTATTAATTATGAATTCTCTATGATCCAATGCAGTCCTAATGCAATGCTAGGCAGTTCATAATGCAAGAATCAGGCACTTTGTAATGTCAATATAATGCAGTTCGTTATGCAGCATTCAGGCAGTTCGTAATGCCAAAATAATGCAATTCGTAATGCAACAATCAGGCAGTTCATAATGCAAAAATAATGCAAAAATAATGCAACCATCAGGCCGTTCGTAATGCAAAAATAATGCAATGCGTAATGCAACAATAATGTACTCCGGCACCGATCACGGTGCTCAGGTCGGTCTCTATGCCACTCTCACTGACTTGTGGTCAGCTTCTGCCAAAATATGTCCCCAACACGGGTATGGTGGTAATCAAAATATAGCTTCACACTCCGGCCCCGGTACTGCCACTCCTTGGCAAGTACGGGCCGTGATACGAGCTTGAGCGGAGGCTCACACAGCGAGAATGGGAAATGCCTGTGTGGGGCGACCTCACTCTCCTCTCCTCTCCTTGCGACTTGTGCCTAAGATGCAACTTTGTTGATTTAGGGCATTGGAACTCGGGCCCCCCCATGACGGGGATGGTTTGAGGTCCTTGGCAAAGGCAGGCTTGGGCCAGCGACACGGCTCCTCTGGGGATGCCGATCTGGGCCGTTGGCAATGACGAAGGTCTCAGGCTGCAACAGGGCACACACACACAGCGTCGCTGAGACTCACTTGAGCTCTGGGTGCCCACAATCAGAGGGCAATCCTCACAAAGGTCTCAGGCTGCACGAAGCACACGCACACAGCGTCGCTGTGACTCACTTGGACTCTGGGTGTGCATGGTCACAGGGCAATCCTCACGAAGGTCTGAGGCTGCACAAAGCACACGCACACAGCGTCGCTGAGACTCACTTGGATTCTGGGTGCAAACATTTGCAGGACAATCCTCACGAAGGTCTCAGGCTGCACAAAACACATGCACACAGCGTTACTGAGTCTTGCTTGGACTCCAGGTGCCCACGATCACAAGGCAATTCTTACGAGGGTCTCAGGCTGCAAAAAGCATGAACACAGCTTTGCTGAGACACACCTGGAAACTTTAGTGTTCCTGAGTTTCCACAAAAGGGAGCCAGCTCTCCTCGGGCCCTTGGCGATAAGTTACTTCAGACACAGCACACAGCAAAATGTTTTCAAGCAGGGGGACACAGCACACAGCAAAGTCCATTTAGCCTCTCCTTGATTAAATCAGCAAACTGCAGGCCAGCCCCAGAACACACAGCAAGGGTCAGTCCTTTCCTTCAGTCTCTTCAGCTGTTTCTTCCTTGGCAGAGGTTCCTCTTGACCACGAAGTAGTTTCAATCTTTTACAGTGTTGAACAGTTCCATTCCACTGTTCAGGGGTTTCAGCTCTCATAGATATACCCCTAAATGTCTTTGAAGTCTTTGTGTTCAGGGGGGCACTGGCCCCTGTCCAAACCAGTAATGGGTGTCTCCCTGCCAGTGTCACCTCATTCCTTTGATAGTGGGGGTCTGGATCCTTATTCACTCAGCAGGGGATGGAGCCATTGTTTTATGGCAGCAACCCAGGCCTCATCACCTCCAGGGGCTACTCCTCCACAATTAGTGCTGCAGGCCCACTAGCAGCATTTGTATTACCAACCCTGGCATAAATAGTGCACTTTACTGGGGACTTTAATAGTAAGGCAAACATACCAATCATGGACAACCAATTACCATTACACTTTACACAGGAAGCACTTGCACTTTGACACTGATCAGCAGTGGCAAAGGGTCCAAAGCATCTAAGCCAGCAAAACGGAATCCATCACAGCATCAAAAACAGAGGAGATAGAAGCAAAAAGTCAGGGGTAACCACGCCAAGAAATGCCAGGTCTAACATGAGTGATCCAACAATCCAATTTTTCTCACAAGTCAATCTTTCAATTATAACTCTTTCTGTAAGAATAACATATTTGCATTTCTTTTATCAAATATATGACGGATCTCCTCATAATAAGAGGGCAGGGACATTGCACAACCAATAAATGGTGGAATACCAAGAATTTTATAACTATGAATCTCTCCAAATTTACATGTAGTCATAGAGCTAACCCGACAGTAATCTCAATGCAATTGTACTCTACGTGCTGGGTAATTAATAAGAGGATTGTGTAAAATCATTTGAGGCATTGCCATGATTACTTTGAGCTGAAGGACATCTACCAAATCAAAGCAATTTTTTTTCGAGATGGTTTCCAAAACAGACCAGAGAAATCTGGTGTGTGTGAAACCACACTGAGCCTCAGTGCAGAATAGAGCGCCATCCATGCCTTAAGGTCCTTAAAAATATTTCTCTTAAATGCTACCATTTCCAAAGATTGAGCAAGCTTACTATTTATATATTTCCCCAAGTCTACTGAATCTGAAACCCTCAGACCACCTTCTTCTAACCGTCTGACTGAATAATTTTGATGGAAACCCTCACATGAGCTACTGTATATAAATATGAGAGAGATTTAAACTGTTGCTGAGTGGCACCAGGTTCTGTTTAAACTAAAATGAATTCTGATGCTAAACATTTATAACTGTGCTTACTAAATTAACTTTCTGATGCAATTTGGTTCTAACTGTAAAATTGAGCTTAAATAGTGCACCGTTCCATTACTTAAGTTGGATGATAACATGGGCTAGATAATCTTTGAGAGAGTTGTATTTGGGACCCAACAGGAAGGATTTATTCTTCCATCTCTCGCTGCCTCATCCATTGACCATAAACACTCTTGGAAGAGCTAGGCAGCTCAGTGAAGGTGCTCGCCAATAGCATGGCAAGTGACAGAATCATCAAGAGTTCTAGGGGGTCATTGGGTGAGACTCGCAAAAGATCTGCAATGCCTCTTTTTATAAAGAAGTACCTTTGCTGAACAGCCCATCTCTTCTGCAAGTCTGAGTGATATCAAGACGATAAAGAGGGGAAGAACCGAAAAATGGGTTCAGCATACTTTTCCACAGTATAATTTTGGCTCTCAAAAATAGACCTGCAAGAAGAACTGACCAAGTGTTAAGACAAATTCGAAGACACTGGCAAGTAAGCAACTAGATGCAAGCCAGATTAACACTATTAGGTTCACCGTACTGAGGAAGACCTGCACAAATGTCAGTCCTAACAGCAAAGTCAAAATGCACACTGTAGTCTTCATTGACTGAGGAGTACTGCAATTAATGTGTGATCATTCATAATTCAAAGGATCGTACTAAGAAAGCTTTAAACTTTCTTAATGGGATATGAGTTCATATATCCTCAGAGGGACACAAAAACTAATACTTCAATAGAAATTCTAAACAAGAGCTATGTTTCTGATACTGCTTTTTAGAAATAATCTATTTGATCAAACGTGATTCAATTGTGAATTGTACATGTTTAAATTCATATGTATGATATATAGTTCACTGTTTTATATATTGGTGATGGTTGTTATGCAATATATGTTAAAAATTAACAGTTGACAAGAGTAACTATGAGAGTGTTGTGTCAAAAAACTGAAATCGTTGGAAATGAGTAAACCACAACACCAGAATAAAGTTCAGGTGTTGTTATTGTTCTAAAATTAATGGCATTTATGGTTGACTGGAGGTTTTTATGTTGATAATTTTTGTAAGGCTCAGAACTTAATAGGCCAAACCCCATATATTGATAATAGACCTGCAGAAGGAAGCACTGACAAGCCTGCCTCCCACGCTGTGCCAAAGTATTTTCTCCTTAGGTGGCCACTGATCATTCACTTGCAACCATAGTGGGCTACCTTTGATCAGGATTGGAAACATACATTAAATTGCATTGAAAGCTATCTGATGTGAAAGCATACACACATGTTTGTAGATGCCATGTTTGAATACATTTTTTTAATACATTACCAATCATGTTTAAAGATGGCACACATTGATGCACACACTATTGCTAAATCCATCTGCATGCACATACGCAAGTATGGGTGGCCATTTTAGAGTAGTGACAAAAATGTTAATGGTTATCCGCTAATAGCATTGCTTGTTACAGAATCCACAAGAAGACTGTGGGAGAATGAGACACTGGGTGGGTCATGGACAAGTGAAGGGAGGAATGAAGAGAGGTGGTCAGGGAGAAAGGGGAGCAGGGAGATAGCAAAGTAGAGATAAAGCACTTGAAAACAAGGTCTGACATCACCAGTGGAAAGATAAATCAGCCAAGCAAAACACTTTGAGACCAAAATGTCCCTGAGTGGGATAAACACAAGAATATGAAGGAAAGTCATTTAATCAGGAGCAAAGAAGTGAGATAGACAGCAAAACCATTCAGTCATGAACAATGGGCTGATCTGAAGACCACTCTAAGTACAGGTACTGTATTGAATGACTGAATGGGTAGTTTGTAAAGCGTGTGAATCTCCCCGGAAGGGGTATGTCCACACTGAAAGCAACAACCCAGGTTAACAGTTGCGGAACAGTTTGGGTTTCAAAAGTTTCCTAAAAGCCAGGAAATCATTGCATTTCTCGAGGCCAAGAAGTAGGTGATTCCAATATAGGGGAGCTAGATGGAAAAAGGATTTTCCCCCAGAACTGGACTTATTAAAACAAAGGATAATAAGGAGAGATTTTTCCCTTGATCGTAGGTCTCTACTTGGCTGATAATGGTGAAGTTTATCTATTAAGTAACTGGGTCCATTGCCGTTGAGCTCCTTGTGTATGATACATCAGATCTTGAATTTAATTCTCTGTCTCATGGGTAGCCAGTGTAGCTGTCACAAAATAGGCGACACAGTGGTGTGGATTGCATATTCTGTACCAGGCGGGCTGCAGTGTTCTGACCCACTTGCAGTTTATTCAATAAGGCTTCATTTGTGGCCACCGGAAGAGCATTGCATTAGTCTAGGCGGCTAATCGCTAGCCCCTGGAACAAAGTTGTATGTACCTCGAGTGGGAGGAATTGGAATACACTACCCAAAAGACTCAGCACGTGGAAACAGGTACCAGTGGTTGTTCTTACTTTATTACTCATAGAAAGAGACTGATCCAACCTGGTGCCAAAATTCTTTACCACTGCCTTGGGGGCTGGAGCTATGCCCAAGTTTGAAAGCCACCACTCTGCAGTCCAGAGCTGTTGGGCAATTCCATAGAGCATGATCTCCGTTTTCTCAGCATTCAACTGGAGACATTTTTCTGTCATCCAGGCTGAAACCGCTTTGATGGCTGCCAAGAAACGCAGTTTAGAAGTAGCATCTTTGTTGTCAAAAGATAGGAGAAGTTAGGTATCATCTGCGTATGAGGAAGGGGTGAACCCAAGTTCTCTCACAATCTTGGCTAGGAGAACACATTGAACAAGGTGGGGCTGAGAGAGGAACCCTGAGGTACTCCCTTGGTGAGCTCAATGATACGCAAGCGAAATTGACCTAAATTAATCGTCTGTGTATGTTGACTTAGAAAACTGGAGAACCATTGTAAGGCACGCCCCTGATTCAGCTTTCCTCTAGTCTGTGAAGCAATCTGTGGTGCAACACATTGTAAAACACCGCAGATAGGTCTATGAGCACAAATAGTACAGCCTGATTATTAGCCAAAGTAATCCAAATATAGTCTGTAACCTCAACCAGTGCAGATTCCTTATTGTGCCTGGGTCTAAAACCGGACTGGGAGAAATCTAGGCAGCCTTGGGACTCTATATATTCCATGAGTGTTTTGTTTATATACCTTTCTAGGGGCTTACTCATTAACGGGAGGAGAGAATTAAGGTGATAGTTTGATAGATCTGAGGAGGAAAGGCCTGCCTTTTTACAATTTTGAAACATTAGGCCTGCCTAAAGACAACTAAAGCTGTCTGGGGAGGAAACGCACATGCAGTTGTACTTACATGTAGGAAATACTAAAGAACTGCAAGAAAATCAGAACTTGTGTTTATCTGAAATAATCTGTGGAACGTATTCTCTTGGCTTCAATTCATGTGGGATTTAGAAGTAAAATATGTGTGTGTAATAGCATATAGATCCAATGTTCTTAATTGTCCACTTTTAAGATGAAAATATGTATTGTAAATGTCAATTTCACGATGCATGGTACGGTCTAGATATTTGTCTCATGTATGTGTGTTATCTCCTTTTGCAGAGGGGACAAACCCTGCACTGGCTGTAGTGCAGGATTTTCCAGAAGAACCAGAAGCAAATTGGTGTTTCTTTACTTCAGGGGATTCTTTATATGGTGTATTGCTGCGATCGTCATCAACTAACGTTTCCTCTGGTTCTGTTTCTACCCTTTACCAATGGCGAGGAGTGTTTGTTGCCCTAGAGGTAAACTAATGAATATTTTGGTAGTTTTTACCTAATGCAACAGTAAAGGATATTTTTAAATGTTTAAATCATTCTCTTGAAAGTGTATTTATTCCTCACTTGCTAAAAATGTACTTTACTTTTATATCACTTCTCACTTCTCAAATCTGATCATCAATAAAAGGCATTTTTATTCATTTCAATGGTATGCAAACATGCAGATTATAAAAGATCTGCATAAGTTGAAAAGGACAATTTATTTCTCTATTAATTACTTTGAGGCCCAGAGGTGCATTGACCACCTTACATCTTTTGCCATACATGGTCTGTAGTGTATAGAGGATACATAACGCATAACCATTTTGTATAGTCGTCAGTGGGTTTTGGTGACATCTTAAATCATGAGGCCGTTGTATGTCGCTGTCATCAGAACCCTGCACTTGAAATACAAGATCATATTACACGTTACCTGTTATGCACTTTTTATAATACATGTTTATTTCATGGCAGTTAGCATGTAATGTTCTCAAACGTTAATTGAAAAGAGTCCCAGTGAAATATTGGCTTATCTAGTTTACTTCTCTTTAGAAATAGAATAGAAGAAAAATAATGTAGTTAAGAGTGCAGAAGTTTAGCAGGACCTCCCTCTGTTTTCTCAGTAAAAGAGAGAGACTATTGAAGCTCCTCCCTGCAAGAATCAGCTAACAATGGGAACTGATCAGAATTATAATGTTTAGTTTGTTTACCTTTCCTGAACAGAGTAGTTCACTGTGAGATGATTTGTCAAAAGTGTAATTCTAGTGAATTGTACATATCTCCTTAGTGCCAATTACTTTCTAAGGATGTCTGTTTGGAATGATTCTGTGTGACATCTTGCCATAATTGAAGAGAGTGTTGATGGCTGGAGGTGTGTGCAACTCTCCCTGCACGGCTGGAATGCATACAGTTGCCTGAGAGCGTATTCTGTACGACAATCTGTCTATTTCCATTGTGCCTGGTTGTATCTCCTCCCCAGGCAGTACCCAGGAGGACCTCTCTGACAGAGGCAAAAGCTTATTTGCAGTATTTCTCATGAGGTAGCCTTACAGAGCAGTCGCATTATGGTTTGTGTGTCAACCAGTGGCTATTGTTTGATTCCATAATCTGGGAAGAACCTTGGAGCTCTTAGAATACTAGTATTGATGACAGCACCCCAGCGTTATTGTTCCATATTTCCTGTACCATATGCCTAGGAAAAGTAGAGATGGTCCTATTTTTCTTCTTTCTGGCACCCTCAATCTGAACAAACATAATTGCACAAAATCCCAAGTGTGGGTAGTCCCAGATCCAATGTTGAACGGAGGGAAGGTGTGTTCACTCCTGTGAGTCACTGGCAGCCTCGGTCTATCCTGCTGATCAAACAGGTTAGTTTTGGGGCTTTATTTTGACACTTTCTCTGAAGACAGAATTTTCATAACCGGTCCTGGGCGAAACTATTATGTAAGGTGTGGCTGACTCCTAAGAGTGATCTATTCACTCAGATATGGAAGTGTGGTATTTGCATCTGAAGTGGTGGTGGTGGTGGTGGGGAGGGGGGGTGTTGCCTGGCTGATAAAAAAAATCAATGGTGTGTGAAACGTCGAGGGTAAATAAGTCCTTTCAAGGGTAAAGGTTAAGAGATAAAGGTCACGATTGCCGGTTCTACTAGAAAATAATTTTCTAAAAGAAAGAAGGCTATACATTTTATGAGCATTGGAGACCACCAAGTGAATCCAGGGAACCTTTTTGCCTTAGAATAATATCTTGCATTCCTGCATTGTCTTGATCAGGACTATTTCAGTAGAAGGAATAGTAGAAGGAATAGAAGGGCTATAAGTTAAATGGATGGAGCAAGTGTGCTTCCCTAAAGTACGAAAGAGGTACTCCATTTAGAGGATCCTCTTAGTAAATGGTGGAGATTTAATAATCGTGTCCCTTGCAAGGGGCAGTACAACCTGAATATGCAGTTTACAATATATGTAAATACTGATGGCTCAAGACATGGGGCGAGTAACAATTTCCAAATGTTTTCTCTTTATAGCACATCCAGATCCGGAACCCTCAGCGCTGTATAGCGTTCAACATGAGTGGTGTTCAATATGTAGTCATCACACATGGAGAAATGAAACTTTCCAACAACAGCCTCTACACATTCACTACTGGGCTCAAACTACTACTGGTATGAAAGTCATCAACTGCTGAACTATTAGCAAAATCACAGAATGCATTTAATGTTTTAAAATACAAGTTAGGGCGGCGCTTGTCAAACAACCAAATATTAAAACCCATCTTGGTTTTTAGAATAATGAGTAAATATGCAAATCATATTCAGTGAAAATTATAAATGTTCAGTGTGTTTATCTGACTGTTAAACACTATTTTACTATTCGGTGGCGCGACTGATACAGCCTCAAACGAAGTTCAGTTTAAACAACTGTACTGCCGTGATGTTGTGTAGTTTGCTCACAGTGCCTTAATTTGTATTATTATTCTAATAGCAATTAACAGTTTTACTGTATAAATATATATAATGTAATATTTCTGTTACAAACAAGTCGATATAATGTCGAAGTATCAGTCGTGCCTTCTCCCAAGTTTAAATTAAAGTCTGAGAGTGCAATTCTCACAGCTTTTACACAGCAAAGTAGACCTCAAGTGTGCCTAAAGTGCCGCTTGCATTTGTAAATAGTTGCTTCAGAGGATCCAAGACGGAAATGACTGCAGATGTGAAACATCCCACACAAGGCAGTTTTTTCGTGGTCATAGGTAGAGGTGATTCATAGTGTTTCCAGGGGAGATGGCCTAAGGGGTGGATTGTATTACCTCAGTGGCACTCGCACATCTTCCCCTTGTGGTTTTTGCACCCAATTTGCACAAATGCAGTTAGTGCTAGAATAGCAAGTGTATGTGTATAATTGGGTGGGAAAACCATATCCCCCTCATCTTCTGGGGGTGTAATACAGGGTTTCTTAATACCTGTACATATTTTCTTTGTGGAAAAGGTTCATTTGCGCTTTAAAGCTAATGTAAACGAGTAGCATTGGTAAAGCGTATTTAAAGCTAATGTGAACGAGCAGCATTGGGTAAAGCGTACACAAGGAAATCTATGATTTTCATACATGTTCTTAAATAGCAATTGCGATTTAAATGACATCCCAAGAAAAGAGTATCGTTAGAAAAATTGCAAGTACATTGAATCAGACGGCTAGGCTGTCAGGAAAGTTGCTATAGTCTTGATGTGAGCTATGACTGAATTCCCACTAGGCCTAAACAATCTGTCCCTCTGAGCAAATCAGCTTCTATGAGAAACTCATGGCTCACCCATGCAAACTAGACACAAGCAGCACGACCTAATACTGAAAAATGTATGTGCAATTAAGAAATAACAAACCTAAAGACCATTCCAATATAGTTACTGAGGCAAACACTTAATAATAAAAGTATCACAAAATTGAAGAAAATTAGATTATGGAATCAAACATTTTAAAGAAAACAAAACCTCTTAAAACAAGTGTTTAGAAAGGTCCTACATGTTATTATGTAGGGAAATACAAAACATTAGAAGGAAGGTCACATTGTCTTTCATGAGGTTGACTTGGGCCTAGGCATCTCCTATTTGCCCACATCTGGTAAGAGCAGGTGGCTCGTCCCACTGAATGGTTTCTGTAAGCCTAAAACAATCAGCAGGGTAGCCTGGAAGCTGTAGTTGAACATTGGACAGGGCTTCACAAGGTCAGAAAGCTTGAGTGTTTTGTCATCAGTAATCTCAAAATTCCAGGGGCAATTCTCACAATAGGAAATACTGCTAAAATATAGCTGACTAGGTTACTTCTTTTTCCAGTGAGGCTTTATAGCTTGTTTTAATCCCCGAGAGGTGAGCCTTTTCTAAGTCTCTGGTTTTCTGTGCTTGTTCTTCTGTTATCAAGAAAAGTCCTCATAAATATAGGACTTGTTCCTGAGACACCAGGCTATGGTTTCCAGTTGTTGCAGATTTCCCACAACTCCATTTGCAGGTCATTTACAGCTGAGCCACTGGAACGATCCCCAGGAAGCATCAACTTATTTTGTTCTAAAGGCTTTCTGAAACTTCCACAACATAGGAAATTTCAGGGGTAAGCAGGCTTCCCTGGCAAGACCTAGACGCCTTCAGCTCCATGGGTAGGTAGGTAGGATACCACAGCCAACCCCCAGACAAAATACAGAAAAAGATGTCCAAGGTAGATCGAATGATAATTTCTCTTACCACTCAGGGAAATAGACAAGCATTCTTTCTTCTTTAATTCCAGTAGATTCTCTGTTTTCAGTGAGTAAAGCAGAATATTATAATGTGTGAAACAGTAAGCTATTGCTGATGAGGTTTTGCCAGTGCTAATTAAATTCCCATTCATCTCACTCCAGGTTTCTTTAGGCATCAGCCTTCTCACTCCATGTTTCTCAGCAGGGTTATTCATTCCTTTTTCCAAACAGGAATGATAGCAATGCAGTTTATTTATTTAAGTTCTATACATTCGGCAAGCACTTTTATATGTCTATAGAATTTGACTGGCTAGATAAGTGAGAGAGGTATAGGGAGACTACAGGCTTGCTGTGAGTCAGCTCGTAAACAGCAGGGTCATGTGACTTTCCCCCAGTCCTCAACTTGGCTGTAATGTGGAAAGTCACCTCTTCCTTTCTGGGTAATGTTTTTAAAGCCCAGCTTTCGTAGTGTGGACAGAAGGAATATTCTTAACATCAGCCTTGTGTTCAGGACCTGAGGCACACCACTTGGGCCTTAGGACCCACTCCAACAGAAGCTAGCACCCGGATCCAGGACAGGTTCAGTTGGAACTGGTCTGCTAGGCAGTTGAAGGGAGAGAGTCTCTGAAAGCTTGTTGTTTCCCTATAACTGAAACAGGAAGTCAGCCAAATGTCACTTGGAATCACTTCTGGGGCCTTGGGTAAAAGGCAAGTAGGACCAGTCTTCCTTCAGTTTGTTTGGCCAGCAGGGCAGTCCTTTTGATTCTCCACAGATTAATGAGTGTTCTAAGAAGAGGTCTGTGAGGTCCGGTTTTATGCCCAGTGCCAGCATTTGGTCGGAGGTCTAGTGTGTCCCCAGTTACCCCGTTCTGGTCAGTTCCTCTACCCCCACTGGGTTTGGTGCCATCCTGATTAGAGAGACAGAGGAAGGCAGGCCTAAATGTGAGCTTCATCTGCCAGTGGTAAGGTGTGCATCCTTTGAAGCTCAGGAAAGGGCTTGGCACAGCCCTCCAGGCTATCCAGCCAAGGCAGAAATCCCCCTCTCCACTCTCAGGGTTTTTTGTCCACTGTCTGGGAGCCTTGCACTTGTCACCACAGAGGAGGCATCCAGAGACAGGTGAGAGATGGACACTTTCAGGAAAGCCTTTTGGTTTTATGCAGGGAGATTACAACTTTCTAAAAGTTTAATTGCCTCAATAGTAATATAAAATCCTATTTGGCCATTAAACTGGATTTTAAAATGGTATTTACATAAGCCCTTGATCCATTTTGCTAGCTGCTCCCAAACTGACTTTAACACCAATTATCAGTAATAGTGTAAACCAGTGTTAACGTGGGGGAGAGGAAGCATTGCCACGTTGATAAATGGCTTTCTATGTTTTTCACTGTCAGGACATGCAAAACATAAATTAAACATGTCCTACTTTTTAAATACCATGCTCCCTGCACTTTGGGTATTTAGGGCATACCTTAGGGATGACTTGTAAGTATTAAAAAGGAAGGTTTAGGCCTGGCAAACGGTTTGTTTTACCAGGTTGAAATTGCAATTTAAAGTTCTACCCTCAAACTGCACGGGCAGGCCTACAGGCATGTTTTACAGTGCTACCTTAGTGGGTGTCACAATGAGTGCTGAAGACCACTAGTACCATTTCATTTACGGCCCTGGGTACTTCTACTACCAAACACTAGGGACTTATACGTAAATTAATTTTTTTAGTTAGGTATATGCCAATTTTATCATATTTAAAAGGGAGAGCACAAGCACTTTACCTTAGTTAGTAGGAGTGTGCCGAGTCCCATGGGCAACACAAATCAGGTTCAGCATAAGAAGGTGAAACAAATCTAAAGGGTATTCCGTGCAAAGGATGGTCATTTTCATCACTATTCATAGCAGAATCTTTGTGGATAAGGAGTCATATGTCCAGAGCAAAATAATGGAGTAGAACACAGTAAAAATATGAGTTTCTTTACAGCCTACATATCAAACCAATACCATGTTATTTTTCAATCATCTCTTATAGGAGCTTGGTGACAACACTGGGTGTAAATCTGTTGTAAATGGAAGGACTACCTGTCTTCCATTTACAACAGATTTACACCAATCCCAAAGTTCCTTTGGGATTGGTGCGGTCTTAACACAGAAAGGAGGTGGCAAACAAAACACGATTGCATTTGCGTCACGGTCTCTGACTGAGACCGAAAGGAACTACTCAGTCATAGAGCGTGAAGCTCTTGCAGCCGCGTGGGCAACTCGGTATTTTAGGGTGTATCTGTGGGGAATCACCTTCACACTCAGGACTGACCATAAGCCCCTATTAAAGGTCTTGGCCCCTGGGGGGATTAGGAACTGTTCTGGGAGATTAGCGAGACTTGCTGTTTGCATACAAGAGTTCGCTTGTAGTGTTGAATATTTACCTGGTTGGTGCAACAGCGTTGCGGACTGTCTTTCTAGATTACCTGACACCAAAGAACCACCTAAAGAGTTAGTAACTGAAAATGTGGTTGCGTATTTGGATGACTTGGAAGGTGATTTACCCAGCTCCATTTCTAGGAGGGAGTGGATTGAGGAAATGGGGAAAGATTCTGTTATGGCTGGTTTAGTCAAGATGTGCAAAGAAGGGGTATCAAGGCAGAGTACTGTTTCACCAGCTCTTAGGCCTTACGTTCAGTTGCAGGATGAAATTTCTTTACAGGGCGAGCACATCCTTGTGCGTGGTGAGAAATATATACCTCCGGCATCCCTTAGACCCCGTATCATTGCGCTGGCGCATGAGGGCCATCTTGGCCAAACCCTTACTGGCAAACGTGTCAAGGCTGATTTTTGGTGGCCTGGTGTAGATGCACAGGTGAAGGGTTGGGTTGAACAATGCCAGCTATGCAAGGAGTCTGAAAAGAGACTACAGGTTTGTGCTAGTAAAGGTGGCATGGGGAAGATTATTGCAGATGATGGTGTATGGCAGAAGATCTGCATTGATTTCATAGGCCCATTTCATGATCTGGTGGATGTTGAAAAATTCGCTTTGGTTGTGGTTGATTCGACCTCTAGGTGGGTTGAGGTTGCTTTCATGAAAAGCATCACTGCAGAATCCACTGTCAAGGTCCTTGATGAGATATTTCGACGTGAGGGCATTCCCTCAATGGTTTTAACTGATAATGGTACGCAACTTACCTCTGCCATTATGGAGGATTATTTTGTTTTCCTTGGTGTGAAGCACTTGCGTACATCGCTCTATAACCCACAAGGGAATGGACTTTGTGAGCGAATAAACAGGCTTGTTAAGGGTACTATGCAGCTCGCTTTAGCCTCAGGTCGCCCTGTGCAGAAGGAGATCAAAGAAATGCTGTGGGCATACCGTACCACTGTTCATAACAACATGTCGGTAACACCTTTTGAGCTCATGAGGGGGAGGGTGCCAGGCACTAAACTCATTCCCACTTGGCTACATGAAAAGGAAAAGGGTGTTGGGGGTGACTCCATGGGAAAAGCTGTGCTTTCCAAAATAGCTGAAGGGGACCTGGTAAAAGTTAAGCCTGGGGGTAACCAGAGGATGTTCAATAAATTTAGGGGACCCTACCAAGTAAAGTCCGTGGTTGGCAACTGTGTTAAGCTACAAAATGGCCAAACGTGGAACCTCCGAAGGGTAGCACTTTACCAAAGAAAGCTTAAGTCTGTTCCTTCAGCTCAAACTTCTAAGGATGTGGTTGCTGATAGAGTTGGAAGACCACTTCGCTGCAGGGTTGTTCCTGCTTATTTGAAGGACTATGTGTAACTTTGTCTGATTTAGTAAATTGCTTAAAATTCGTGCAAAACCATGTGTACCCTATGTTTAAAACCATACATGCCTATAAGTTATCAAGTTAGGTTTTGGCACAGTTTCTGTTTATTCCAAGATGGCTCTGGCGCTGCAAGAAGACATTTGATGTCGGAATTCAAATCTCATAGGTTAGTACAGAAATGGTGTAAATGTTATCTTATGCGTATGGTGTGTGTGTTGATGTCATAATAAGACTCTAATAAGGAAATTAGATAATTTTGTTATAAAGGTACAGCAGACCTCCCAAGCTCATTAATTAGCAGTAGTATTACTATTGTTTCATAGTTACTTATTTCACAAAAGCTAAAATGAGGAAAGGATAAATTGACACTGCTAGGTTTTGTACCTATGAGTTTCAGATTGTAGGCAGATCTTAGCATAGGTCACATTAATTTACCCTTGTCTATTTTACTGGCGATCAATAAGCACATCATGAAGCAAACCCATAGACATCTGTTTAGTTGACCGCAGAGCTGAACACCTCAAATTGTTTTCAGCTCTTTTATGAAGGAGAGTTTATTTTAAATAGTTTGTATGTAGGGTAGAGTTGAGTTGCAAAACATGCAGGAATTTATTCTGAAGGCTCTGCCAATGGAGAATGTGCCCTTGAATACCATACTTAGGTGTTGTATTCCTCATCGTATAGTTCTTAATCATTTGAAATGTTTTATCAAATGACAAGTGTCCCTATACACAACTCAATATGTGCAATATAGATACTTGAATATAGTACTTATTCATACGTTGTAGAAACTGATTCAGTGTTTGGAAGAACGCAACAGACAATATCTTTAAAATGTTGGTAATAAGTCTCAAACAGATCTTCATTAAAGGAATTATAGCAATGCAGTTTATTTGTTTATGTTCTATACTTTCGGCAAGCACTTTTATATATCTATAGAATTTGACTGGCTAGATAAGTGAGAGAGATATAGGGAGACAACAGGCTTGCTGTGAGTCAGCTCTTAAACAGAAGGGTCATGTGAACAGGTTAAACCAAGCTTTCCCTTATGTATATACCCTGTCTTACATTCTAGTAGCGTGGCTGAACACTTAGGCCCTCATTAATTGTGGCAGTATCCCACTTGGGCATTACTTCTGAGGGGTTTGTACCCTGGGCCATTATAGGTAGGACACTGTCTTCTGACTGATAATTCTGAGATTGAAGACACCCAGTGTGCATCTACACCCAGTGAAATCACGAAATTGACAAGGATTGGGCCTGCAGCCAGAAGCATGTGTCTGGCCTTCACCCAAGCGTTGCAATACCAAAGGAGAGCAGACAATGCTCCTTCCTAACTCTTTTATTACTCTTCGCCCTCCAGTCCCCGCCAGCCCTCCTGTTGACATATTCCCTCTCCTATGAGTAGGAAGAAAATTACAGCAAATTAATTCCTAGAATCTGGGAAAAACCGAAGCAAAGAAACCAATGTTCTCTTGTCCACACAGGTATTTTCTATTCCTGGAACAAAACTTGTAATTATCAAATTTTGGCATGTGAACGCTTGTCAGAATCTAAATGATGTGAACTCTCAGTTTTGTTTTCACTTGTAGACCTCTTGTTTTAGACCTTTTGTTAGAAATTGAGTTTTTGGTTGGCAGAGGTAGGCACCCTATCAAAGCAGGAGCCTCAAACCTAGTAAGGTTAAGTCTGATACACACCATAAATTAACCTGTCCTCACCCTCTGGTAGTTGTAGGGGTGGAAGGAATTTGCGTAGTCGCGCACACCAAAGCTCCGGGAAAGAGTAAAAAATCTCTGTGAGCACACAAAAGTTCCGTGAACACGCGAAATTGCTTTTTTCCTGTTCGCAAATGCTGTTTGCGTGCTCGGAGATAAATATCTTGTGAACACGCATTTTGAAAGCGCAAACAAGCAAAAAATTCAGCGAATCGCAGAATTTTTGGCAATTAAGCATTCTCCACGGAACGCAAAATTACTTAAATTCCGCAAATACCGCGAGCGGAACGGAATTTACCGCCCAGGCCTAGTAGCTTGGCACATATAGGAAGGCTTAACTTAGGAGGCAATGTGTAAAGTATTTGTTCAACACACCAAACAATAGCACAGTGAAAACACCACAAAAAGACTCCACACCAATTTAGACAAATATATTAGAAGTTTATAAATAAAGCAAGACTGAAGCAACAAAAACCAATAAATAGAAGGCAAGATATGAATTTTAGAAGAATAAAAGTGTAAATAGTGCTACAAAGCAATAAGCACCTTCTGCGATTATCTGGTTGTGCTGGACTGGGCAAAGTCAAGAGTTCAGTTAACCGCTGGGCAGGAACATGAGCCATGCAAGGCCCGCTGAGCAAAGTACCTTGATCCTGGTTGCAACAGCGAGATGTAGGCTGCAGCCAGGCAATGTGTCGGTGTTGATCCCACAGTCAAGGTGATGAATCAATTTTCTGCATGCACCAATGGGGATGTGCCAGTTCCATAGACAAACTGCCGGAGCCAAGGGACATTGGTTCTGAAGCCGATGCACCGATTTTCTCCACACAGTTGAGAGGAAGAGTCAATCATCTCTCACTGCAGCGGTGGAGATGCCGCGGTTCTGAAGGCGATGCAATGGTTCTGGAGGCGATGCACTAGTTCCGAGTGTGATGCGCTGGTTCTGCTCCTGCAACAATGACGATGCAGCAATTCTGCTTCATGAAGCAGAAGATGCATCCGCTCCACTGGAGTAAGCACCTAGATCCTCTTCCCATAGACAAGGCACCGACAGAAGCTGGAGGTGAGACTTTGGTATCCCTGAGTCTCCAAACAGGAGGCAAGCCAGCATACCCTTAGAGATCACTCTGAGTTCAAGCAAGAGTCCCGTTCTTCCTCAGCAGGGGCAGAGGGTAGCAGGCATTAGGGCAGCACAGAAGAAAAGCAATTCTTCTAGAGCAGCAGAGTGGAAGTCCTTGTAGCAGCACAGTGGTCCTTCTTCCTGGCAAAGTTGCTTTACAGATCCAGCAGTGTTTGATTTATTGGGGGTCAAAGACCCAATTGTGCCTTTGAAGTAGAGGTGACTTCAAAGAGGGGCTTTGACATGCACAGAGTTCCTCCCTTCCTAGCCCTGGCTCCAGACTCACAACAGGGGAATATGTAACCATTTGCGTGTGGACAGGACACTTCCCATTCAGCTTAAGTGTCAATGCCATTCTCCCATCCTGCATAGCATGACCCATCAGGATGCAGATGGCAACTCAGTCCCACCTAACCTTCTGTTGTGTATGGTTGTACAGATGAAATGCCTATGTCCAGCTGTCACCCACTCCAGATGTGTGTTAGAGAGAGGTTGCAGGCACTAATGTTAATTCCAACTTTGTCAGCCAAGAGGATTTATCATTACCATTCCAATGATATTAAACATGACAGAGCTACTCCATCTGAACCACAAATTACAGCTTAAAAGTGTACTATGGAATTCCCAATGTTAACTTGTGAGAGGGGTAGGCCTCGCAGTAGTGATAAAAGAAAAAAACAAAAGTAGGTGTTTTTCACAAAAGGTCCATAGGTCGCACGCTACTCCACCATTCCAGCGGGTGTACCCCAAGAGCATCATGGTAAATGCAGTTTTCTTAAAGCGGGTTTGCTTTGCAAAAGATTCGATGTGTGATGAAAAATTGCAGGCCAACTCTGGACACCGGTGTTTCAGGATTATTGTCCTTCATCAGCAGAGTGTAGGAGGATTTTCAGGGGTTGCTGTGCAGGCTGCCAATGTGTTCTCAGGTCTGGTACCTCTCCGGGCGCGTAGGGCGTTACCTGAGCTCGTCAGCTCAAAGGCTCAAGGGATCCGTATTAAGTAAAAGGTCCATAGGTCGCACGCTACTCCACCATTCCAGCGGGTGTACCCCAAGAGCATCATGGTAAATGCAGTTTTCTCAAAGCGGGTTCGCTTTGCAAAAGATTCGATGTGTGATGAAAAATTGCAGGCCAACTCTGGACACCGGTGTTTCAGGATTATTGTCCTTCATCAGCAGAGTGTAGGAGGATTTTCAGGGGTTGCTGTGCAGGCTGCCAAAGTGTTCTCGGGTCTGGTACCTCTCCGGGCGCGTAGGGCGTTACCTGAGCTCGTCAGCTCAAAGGCTCAAGGGAGCCGTATTAAGTAAAAGGTCCATAGGTCGCACGCTACTCCACCATTCCAGCGGGTGTACCCCAAGAGCATCATGGTAAATGCAGTTTTCTCAAAGCGGGTTCGCTTTGCAAAAGATTCGATGTGTGATGAAAAATTGCAGGCCAACTCTGGACACCGGTGTTTCAGGATTATTGTCCTTCATCAGCAGAGTGTAGGAGGATTTTCAGGGGTTGCTGTGCAGGCTGCCAAAGTGTTCTCAGGTCTGGTACCTCTCCGGGCGCGTAGGGCGTTACCTGAGCTCGTCAGCTCAAAGGCTCAAGGGAGCCGTATTAAGTAAAAGGTCCATAGGTCGCACGCTACTCCACCATTCCAGCGGGTGTACCCCAAGAGCATCATGGTAAATGCAGTTTCCTCAAATGCAGTTTTCTTGAGAAAAGAATAAAGAATGTTTTGCATATAAACCAACCCAAAACAAATCTGGGTGTCTATTCTATGCATGTTGTGTAGTCACGATGTTTTTTAGAGTCTAAATAAGGGAGAGCCTTTGGCAGTAATTAATTGAATGTTTTGCTATTTGTTCTCATTTTTCTAACATAGTATTATTTCCCTACGTATAGCAAACTATGTATTTGTAGGGGTCCCCTGTTTTCCAAAACACATTAAAATTTTTAAGAGACAGTTGTGCCAGAAACAGTGAGAATGCTGAATACATCCCCAAGGAAAATCTGGGATTACGAGGCCCATCGTTGGTTGTACATAGCCTTATGTACAGACATCTGCAATATTCTATATACTGCCCTGCATGTAGTATCAGGCTAACACTTTGAGGTGTGGGAGCATGGTTCAAATTAGTAAACATGACTTTAGTTACAGGGTCCATATCTGCTTTAGGTATTATTTTTTGGTTATAGATAGGATCTAAAGCTCTAGTACCACCTAGTATATTTCTTTACTATTTCACCCATATAGGTGGTTCTCTCAGTCATGGAAAATAATATATTACTTATAGCAATTGGAGCACGAAATCATAACTTCTCATATGAAGGAGTTGTAGTCCACCAGTGAGTACATGCAGTTTGAATGGTTTTCGACTTGGTTTATGCCCTCCATATGAATGGCGCTCTAGTGCTTTATAAAAGAGCAAAGGAGATAATGGGCTTCCTTGCTGCATTCTCCTTCTGATTGCAAACTATCTAGATTAGAATCCCCCGCAATTAATCTGGGCAACTGGTTTTTCAAACAGTAACTTCACTTCTGAAATAAATTCTTTGCTAAGACCTGCTCTACATAAAGTCCTAAAAAGGTAGCCTCACTCAATGTGGGCAAACCCCTTTTCAGTGACTAGTGATAAGGCGATGTATTTAATAAGTAGATCTCATTATGTCTGCAGTAATTGTGTCATGGTACAGATATTATTCCTTGAGGAATGTCCTAGGATGAAGCCCACTTTGGAATCAAGAATCACAGAGGAAAACCCTTTATCCAATCTGATTGCTAGAATGTTGGCTAGTAATTATATATCAATATTAATAAGTGATAGTGGGAGCTTTGCTGGCACACTCCAAGGTTTCTTTTCATTATTTGGGGATTAGGGAAATAATAGCTTTGTTGGTTAGTGCCTGGGGGATCCTTTGGTTTCTGCTTCTTTGTAAGCTGCATGTTACATTGGTTCCAGTAATAATGTTCTTGTTTTTTTATAAAATTCTCCCAGGAATCCACCTTCTCCTGGTGATTTACAGGTAGATGTTTGATAGCCTCCTGCATTTTCTAAGGTGCTATCTCCTCATTAAGAAAAACTCACCCTTCTGTGTATAGTGACGGTATCTTCAGCTCCCTTAAGAATTTTATTTTTGCAGTCAATATGTCTTTGGCCTCTGGACTGTACAGCCCTTCCAAGATTGAAGCAAATATTTCTGCCATCTTTATTGGATAAATTAGGACTTGATACGCAGCATTGCGTATCACCGGAATGGAGATCTTTTTTACTTCAAGCTGCTTTCTCCAGCTGGGGGTAGTTCTAGATTTGTATCTTTGCATGAGGGATTTACTTGATTGTTCTGTTCTATTTTCATTAGCATCTGCATCACGTTGCATTATGATTACATCTTGCATCAGCATCCCTCTTAGCATGGCTTTGTCTGCAGCACAGAGGGGATGTGCTGATATGTCTGGAGATTCATTTGCCTGTTTGTATGTTCTAAGGGTCATTTATATGTAGATGTATGCATCTACCATAATGGTAGGGGTTGAGAAATATGTCCTGACTCCATCTCCAACTGTACCATTACATGATCTGACAGCCCTCCTAGTTGGCACAGTTAACTATCTTTGATATCAATGAAGGTATCATTAAGAAAACGTCTATGTGGGATTCATTTTTATGCAGGTTAGATACAATACTGCATTCCCTTTCCCATGAATGTTACAATCACCATACATCAATCAGGCCAAAATCTTTACACACATCCATTAGAAGAGCTCTGGCATTATTATTCTGGTGGTCAACCCTTCGAGTTTTATCTAACATAAATATTATTGTGGTCTGAACACCCCCACCCCTATTTTGCCAGGTTTGACTTTAGCCAGAGCTTTTAAGAGTCTGGAAAGAAAGTCTTGTTTATCATTGCTGGGTGCATAAATTGAGCCTGTAAGTAGAATCACATTCATGGTTTTAATTTTCACAAAGACATGTATGAGTTTGGCAACACTATGTTTTTTCATGGATCTGAGGTTAATGTTGTCTTTTGCTGTTTAGGATCTATACTGGCTGCTGCGTATTACAGTACCCACCCAATCATGTTTCAGTTTAGATGTTCAGTGTCCTGCAGTAGAGCGTAATGTCTGTTTTTACTTTGTTAATGGTATACAAGTTTCTGTCTTTTCATATCGGTACTGACTTATTATGATTAATTCTTTTAATTGAATAAGGTATTTGATTGAGTGATTATTTTGTACTGACCCTATGTACACTGAGCAATGAGGGTTCTATTGGTTTAGTTCTGTATCTTTGTGGCATTTGTCCTACTTACCAAATGTCAGAGGCACAGTGAATGGAAGGGAGGTATTTGTGGCAGGAGTCTCTAGGTGTATGGGAATATAGAATGAGCCTGTTCTAACTGTTGGTGCACATAATTGAACACTTACAGGTATATATGGAGGGAATAACCTTTAATACTCTGCATATGACACGTACAATAGTCCTTTCACAGGTATCTCAGGCATAAACTTACTTTTTATCTGCAGGCTCAGATCGTGAGTGCTGAGGCCTAACTCACTTACAGAATTGTTTGTGTGTGTTGTCTTGAGGAGCTTATATTAGCAAACGTGACAAAAATATGCTTAATCCATTTTTCCATTTTCAATATAATACATTTGCATATACACTATAGGGCAGTTTCTTTAACCTTGTCCAGTTGTCATTTCGAATGAAGATCACCTGTGGCGCCTTAACAGTCCAAGGTCTTCTCTCAGGGGTATTGGTTTTCCGAGCACTCAACGTTCTTTAGTGGAGATCTGGACTTTATCTAAACGTTCTCTATCAGATATTCTCAGGTCTTGTCTATGATGCATTGGGTGTGCTGTGTATGTTGAGTCTTGTGTGCCATGCAACTTGGGTGACTGGCTCATGGGTCCTCTCCATTGTGGTCGTGTTGTTACCATAGTTTTAGATTCCAGGTGGTCCAAGACATTTTCCAGACTCTATAGAGCTGTCTGTGAAGAATAGTCTGCAGAAATAGATATTACTTCTCCATTATATTGAATGGGGACCTCTGTTTTTCTTAGCCACCTTCAGAATTTTACTTGTTTTTTGGTGTCTTGAAAGATTCACATTAATAGGCTTAGGGCTGAATTCTGTATGACATTTGGAATTGAAGGTTTTTCTCAAAGTGTACATTTAGACGGCATAGGAAAAAGTTTTCTAGGAACATTATCAAGTCATTTATCAAGTCATTTTTTCCAGGCACTCCACATATTTTTGTGTTGCCCCCGGCAGTTCTAGTGTTCTAGATCAGGCAGTTTAATTTCAGATGTCACAGTTCTTGTTCTGTCTTCAGTTCTTTCTCCAGCTGTCCTCTACCACCATCAATCGTGTCCCCACAGCTTCTAAACAGATATGTGTGCCCTATGTGTGCCCTTATCAATTTCACTTCTTTTCAAACTTCACTGATCTTATTTTCCATAATGTCTTTGGCTGCACTGTGGCAGATGTTTCCTTCATTATCGATCCTAGAGTTACTTTAGGCTTTTTCAAAGAGTTTCTACATGTTGATTGTTTGTTCCCAGAGAATCCTTCAAAAACACACATCCAGCAATGGCTGTACTGGTCTGAAAGTAAGTATGGAGAAAGATTCTTATAATATCTTGCGTTTGGTTCAGTTTGCCAGTCTCCATAGCAGGACGTTTATATATTTTCATATGTTACCAGGTGTTTTTGCAGGTAAGTACACTTGGGTGATGTTTATTGGAAGGTGTGTTCAGCATGTTCAGTGATAGCTCTACATAGAGATTCTACATTCAATTCTGTGTTTTTTCTCCTTATCTGGATTTAGTTCCCCCCAATTTTCCCCCTCGTTCCACAGTTTATCCCCCTAGTTTCCTCCTATGGCTGACCGTGACTGTGTTTTTTTTAGGTGAGGTTGCTTCAAGCTGTCCATTTTTTATTCGCATAGTTAAGTAAGGCCTTCCACTTGTATATTTGTCTTGTGGCCTCTTTTTCTGCTGGGTATTTCCTTTGTCGTTCACGCCCTTACCTTAGAAAAGAAAATAGAAATGTTCATGTTCTCTTTTAAGTTCATATAACACCCAAGTTCCACTCAGTGAGAATTATCTGGTTGATGTGTCTCAGTTCAGGTTTTTATGCTGGTTTGGGCCCCGTCTCACCTTCCTTCAAACTTGTTTGGTCCTGCTGAGAACCCTTCCTGGTGCAAAGGTTTGATCTTGCACCTTTCAGATGACTCGTCCAGGTATCCCTCTAGTGACTTCAGATTCTCAGTACGAGAATGCTGTCCTCCATTTTTCTATAGGTGGCTTACTGGCACCTTGTCTCTGCATACACTGTTCTCCTGTCTCAAGGCAGGCAGGTGTACTTTCTGTGGTACTTGCTAAGCTGGATGATGTAGGTGTGCTTGATGCTTTTTTATTCTGACTTTTGGGTGTGGTTCTACTTGGTGTCTGGGTCTGGTTTCTCTTGATCCTGTCCTAGTTTCTCTTAATCCTGTCCTAGTTTCAATCCCTACTTGAGTTCACTCCGGCCGGTTTGCCAATTCCGCTCCGTACACGCTCTTCTCCCTACATCTCTTTCTCGTGCCATCGAGTTATGGTACCTGCTGTAGTGGCTAATATGGGAGCCTTCCTGAAAATGCTTTTCACACATTTTGAGACTGCAGAACTTTCCTCTATCTGCTCACAGGTTTTAGCTACCCAGGTCCCTGAGTTTCATTCTATTTTTCTCCAGTATAGGGCCAGTCCAGCACAACACGTTCATAGAACAGCCATCTTTGCTGCACCACAGCTCCATATGCCTTTGGCCCCAATCGGAGGGTCAACGGTACATTGGCCCAAAGATGTCAGAAGAAAAATTCTTCATTGATATAAATAGGACCTTGTAACTTATGTTCACTCAGGAAATAACCAAACTGAAGTGTTTGCAATAGAGATGATTCCATATTTGTTTTTAACACATACGGTATTTACCATATGCTATATTGGAAGAAATTAGGTTATTAGTTGATGGGGATAAGTGCCCACTTCAAGTTATAATCACAATCCTTATCAATGTAAAGCACTAAAGTCACAAAATAAATCTAAGCTCATTCCCGGTAGCTAGAACACAGAGCAGACAGGCTTAACTTAGAGGCAATATGTAAAGTATATAAGCAGAACTAAAACAGTTATAAAGTTGAAATGCAAAATAATGTAAATCTCAAAATGGATTAGAAAAATAAGTAATTTAATGAACACAACTACACCAAAATGGCGGAAAATTCAGTATGGGGCACCGGACATTTGCATTTTTAAAGTAATAAGTAGAAATAGCACCAAGAAGAACAAAGTACGAATGATAGCCAATAGTCACTGTAGAAGATGACCTAGGCGCAGGTTCACACTAATCAGGATGGAGCACTGGTTGGAAAAACAAACCAGGTTCATCCTCGTCAAAGATTTTGCCTTCTGAGTTTAGTCCTTTAAGTCCAAATCCACTACAGAAGTATAGTTCTAAAGCCCCCCAGGACCTCAGAGGAGGCACTTAGAGACTCACATGGTGGCAGAGGCCGACAGGAGGGTCCAGTCAAGTTCTAGTTTCTACAGGTCAGCTGGGCAGTTAGTGGAAAAGGCCTCTTGCACCTTGTTGAGTCTCTGTAGCTTTAGCACAAGGTAAATCTTATAACCCTTGGAGTTCCCTTCCTTGTCCTGGGTACAAGAGGGAAAGCAGACCCAGTCATGCAGGTTCTTCTCAGGTCTCAGACAGCAGCTTCAGCCCTCTTCCGAACTTCCACAGATACAGGAGTGTTCTGAAGTGGGTGCCTGGAAGAGTCACATTTGTCAAAACCATACAAGTTGATGGGAGGAATGCTTGCAAAAATTCACTGATCGATTGCCAGTGGTTAGACTTAATACAGCAGTTCATCCCATCACCTTTTCTGTGTTTGATGTACAACCCTAGGTGGCAAGGGTATGCTCATATGTTGGTCCTGTGCTCACTGTGCCACTGGCACTAAACTACACATAACTGATGAGCTCCAATCAGGGTGAAACCAGCTTTGGGTTGTGTGTGTTCTGGTTCAGGGAGTACCTGGTCTGGCAGTTCAGGATGTACTGCTCCTAATAGAGTAGGACCAAGACAGATTTCTATATGGCTGGACCTAAAATGAGGTGGCATGGTGGATAAAAGACCGGTGGGTTGGAATGCTACCCCAACTGATTGACAGTGGTTAGACTTATTGCAAGAATTCCTCCAATCAGCTTTTTTGTGTTTGAGGTGACACATTTATGCCTAGCACAAGCTAGTAGGTAGGAATGACCCTGGAGTCACCCTAACCAATGGGGTAAAGATTTTCAGGGCTAACCCTACCGACTTGGGGCATTTTGAAGATGGCAATGTCTTCAACCATACTAAATATGGGTTCTGAGGGCTCTAGGTGTGCGTGGGGAGTGCACTATAGTAATCCTAGTGTCCTCCCACATCTAACACGAAAATCCAGTTTTAGGTAGTTACTCAGAGAAATCTCAGAGAAAGAAGCCTGGTGGAACAAACCTCAGTTTTCAGCAGCCAGACATGGGATACACAAGAACCTGTGTACCTCACATGTTATACGTAACCCTAACCGGCCCGCTGATCAAGCTGTGACACTGTAATGTTAAAAAGAGGTTCATTGTGAACGGGGCTGGACTGGCTGGGGGAGGCAAAAGGAGGGTCCTGTCCAAGTTTCTTCTGTTGTTTGCCTGTGACAGGGAACGCCTGTCTGAAGTGCACCCCAAGTGTCATATAAAAATCCACAGCACACCTATCAAGAAGGATGTGGCATTCAAGCAGGGCTTGACACTTTAATGTAAAAAATGATCCTCCCAGTCTCCCCTACATATTCTGTCAGTTTCAATGGGTCATCTCTGCCCACTAAGGTCAACCTATTGATTGCTCCTGGGACCAAGTTCACAATTAATTCAGATCTATTCAATTGCTAATTATTAGCTGGCAGACGTTGGACAGCAAAATGCAGATTTGGCTTTTAGGGACTTCAGGCAAGGCAAAGGTAACTTTCTAAATGTTGCATTTCCACAATATCCAGAAAATGTTCAGCTTCACCATTGAATTGGAATTTTTAATAACTATTAAAAATAGTTAATTATTTTTCAAGCTAGTCCCATTCTTGAGATATAGTATTAGTATTTAATATTGAATCCAAGTGTTTTCCTATAGAACAGCCAGCCTGGCTACAGTGGAAATAGCTTTCACGTGCTGGTCACTGTGAGGACATTTTTAACATCAAACAGTTACATGTCTTCTTTTAAATACCATGCACCTTACCTCTTGGGCAATAAAGCCTACTTAGGAGTGACGTATTAATACTTAAAAGGAAGTTTTAGACCTGTTAAAAGGGATTACTTTGATAGGTCGAATTTGCAGTTAAAACCTGCACAGTCAGGCTACTGGTGGCAGGCCTGCTGTGATGTTTACATAGCCACTGTGGTGGATGGCACAACATGTGCTGCAGTCTACTTGTGACATTTAACTGACAAGCCCTGGGTGCACCATGATACCATATGTTAGGGGCTTATAGGTAAGTTAAGTATGCCAGTGAGCGAGAAGCCTATTTTACCATGTTGAAAGGAGAAGCACGGGAACTTTACAAATGGTTAAAATGCACAGAGTTGTATAGTCTGTAAAAACAGGGTTCAGTAAAAAGAGTGACCCTGCAGAAAGGAGAAAATATCAACTCATACCATTGGTGTATAGTAAATGTTGTATACTGTATTTACTTATATGAATGAAAAACTGGTATGGTAAATATTGAATGCAATATTTCACAACAGCTATTAGTTTCATGTATGATAGATAATACACTGTACATTTCCATTACATGAGTATCAAGGTGTTGTTGCTTTTACTGCATGACTCATAATAAAGGGAGAAGAATGGTTGCAAGTCAAAGACCGTCCACAAAAGTGTAGCCAGTCTAGACCTTAAATCGAAAAGAAAACACTCTTTCTGCACTCAGTAATTTAATTAAATATATTAGACTTCCACCCTTAGGGCACAAAAAAAGGTGGTTGTCTTATGACTGTCTCGTAGGTAGAGGTAGGAGATTACAATCTGAGTAATGTATATACCAGGCCGTAGTATGCATTCTAGCCTCTTTAAAGGCAGAGGAGTTACTTCATAGAGAGGTGGGTCCAACATATAAGCTAAAGCTACTGGTAGAGATGCTGATCAAAAACGGAGTCCGGATCCCAAAACCATTTTCTAGCAAGCAGAATTCCATGTTTTGGTCTGTAACTAGTGTAGTGTTACATCAAACATTGTATAGCATCATATCAAGGAAAGTGAATTTTATTAGTGGTATTGTGGTTTACAGTTCTTACAGCCTGGTTTAAGTAGAAAGAGTTATGGATGGGTCACTTTAAAGACATGTAAATCATACGCCTTTTACATCTTTGAAAAGACAGAGGTGACGTGCATGATACAGGGTGGTTTTTTAACCACGTCCATGCACACCTGTCACATTTTTTTGACAAAGAAATGCTGGTGAGTACTTTTCAATTATACCTGAATTTCCATTATTTTTGTTCTCTTGCGGCGAGAGGCTGGGAAGAAATTCCTGTTTTACCTATCTGCAGGTGTGCAAGTTGCTTTTCGTAGATCACTAATTAATAGCAAATGTTTGAAATAAAGCACTCAGCAATTATTAACAGGCAGTAGGGAAAGGGGACGTAACTTTCAAAATGGAACAAGTGGAGCTAGAGTCATACAAATATTTCTTGGAGAGACCAGCTAAGAAAGTTGAGAGTCGAATTTTATAGTGCATGGTTACTCCAAGGTGTGTCCTGGTACTCTGCTCACAGGGCTCAATGTGTGCCTAAGCCATCTAATTCTGCTTAAGGAACCAGGTTTTCAATTGTTTTCTTAAAATGAGAGATTGCATTAATTGACTGTATGTCAAGAGGGCGCTTGTTCCATGGAGAAGGCCCGTACCCCCTTGCAGTGGGGATACGTGCGTTCTCAGAGGAAGGCCAAGGAGAGCGCGGGCTGCTGTATTCTCGACCACCTGTAGACTGTTGACCAGGTAGTCTGGTAGTCCTAAATATAGGGCCATTCCATAGTCCAGCTCGATCTTAAAAGTGCCTGGACAATCAGCTTCCTTACTTAGAATGAAAGGAAATGTAAACATTTACTTAAAATACACAGTAGCCCAAAACATGTACCTATTACAGTTTTAACCTCTGGTGGCAGGACAGACAGTCATCAAATTTGACACATAAATTATTAACTGTTACTCCCTGCGGGCCACGGAGAGTGTGTTATCTGACCAGAAGGTCTGCCATGTCTCCCCGGTGGTTAAGACCGAAGAATAGAATTTTGGTCTTGTCTGCATTCCATTTAAGTTGTTAGGAGGTTAGCCAGTGGAAGGCAGTATCTGATGGATTCTCCCCGAAACTCTACTTCCCACCTCCAGGAGAACAGCAGCTGAGTATCATCAGCATATGAGATCCCTTTTTATGCCAAGGCTTTGGCCAGTTGAGCTGGTTAGGTAAGATACACCTTAACTAATGTAGGGCTCATGCCCGAACTCTGGGGCTCTCCCACTGACAGTTTACGGGACTCTAAAGAGAAGGGAGGGATCCTTACCTCTTGTCCTCTACTCTCCAAAAAGGAAGCCAGTAAGTCCAAAGCTTAACCAACTATTCCGGTGGATTGGAGATGCGATAGGAGTTCGACATTGGGGACCACGACAGGTCTAACATGATCGGTACTGCCTTTCCACCAGTGTCTAGGCTGCCTCTTATGTATTCAACAGCCTTCATTAGCGCCATTAGCACTGTGTCCATGCTGAAGTTGGGTCTAAAGTCCGACTGGTTAGGGTGGTGTAAGTTATTCGTTTCCTGGTACTGGGAGAGCTGCTAATTTACATGTTTTTCCAGCAATTTAGGCATGGCCAAATGTAACAATATTAGTCTATAGTTGGATTTCTCTCCCGTGCCCGCTTAAGGTTTCTGAAGCAGGGGCAAGATTTTGGCCTGCTTCCAGGAGCGAGGTATTGATGCTGTAAACAGCGATGCATTAAGAAACGTATTAGCCTGCGATGTATGCCCCTAATGCTAATAGGTTGGGAAGGTAGGGATCGGAAGGAGATCCCGATTTGAGCCTGCGTATTGCTGCTAATGACCCCTCCAATGGCATGTGTTCGAAGCTAGTGAGTGTCGCTCTAGCTCCGGCAGCTATACTTGATTGCATTACATCCATCAAAACCACTTCAGACTGAGTCTAAGAGGAGAGGCTAGTTTGGATGATTCAGATCCTAATATGAAAATAGAAAACCAGACGAACGCATCACTCAGCTGAAGGCTGTTGAAATCTGGCACAAGCCTAAGGGGACATACATTTTTTAACAACTTTAAAGATTTGCCTAGATTTATTTCCTGCCCTCTCTATTCTGTTTTCCAGATGAGCCTTCTTGGCTATTTTGACTACAGTTTAGTATTTCTTTAGAGCTACCTTGTATATAGCCTTGGAATTAGGGTTATAATATTTCCTCCATTGTCTCTCTAAGGTTTTCCATTGTTTCTTTACTTCCCTGAGACTATATGTGTTCCAGGGACTGGACGGCTTAATTCTGCATTGTATATGTTGGGCAACTGGCGTTAGCTTATGGGTTGTGCCATGGATCCACCTGTCCTGCAGACAGGCGTCATCCTCCACTACGCCTGGGAGAGAGGGGGCACTCTCTTCCAGGGACCTAGTGAAATCCAAAGGCTGGACTCTATAAAATGCTCTGGCAGCACATGAGGTTGTAATTGTAAGGGGTTGCACTTTTACTAAGACCAGCCAGTCAAACTTAATCAAGTGGTGGCTTGTCCAGGTTTGCGGAATGATCAGAGCATTGAATAGAGCTTGAGGGAAAAAAACAGTAAAGATAGATATGAGTATTAAATAAAGCTCGCGGAAAAAAAACAATCCTATGCCATTGCTGAAGGCCTTTGCATACCACTGCTACTGCTCTGCTGCATTATATGTTACCAGTCAGTCTAAAACCATGCGCATAGCCTGTCTTAAGTAGCACATCTGAGTCTAACCTTGTAGAAAAGATGTATACAATTCAACACTGCACTATCCTAAACCACATTGTATCTTGGAGTTAGAGGTGAAAAGTAACCATTAGCATCGTTGTTGCAGAAGTACTCTTCGAGAACCTCAGCCTGTCCATGCTCCACAGCTCCTTGTCTTTATATTTACTCATCTGGCCATTCCTGCATAGCTGACCATATGGTGTGTTGCACTACCAGGAGTCTTGGTCAGTTATTTCATGCAGTTAATTTTCAATATTAAATGTTTCTGTTGTTACACTGGAACCTCATACGTTATGTTGGAACATTGGAAGGTTTGAGGGAATACCATTTGCCAGTAACCTATAAGTGTGCTTGTGACGTAGTTTAACACTGTTGTTCCTACTCTAGGTACAGACGTTATCTGTCCCAGAAACCAGTGATGTAAAACACTTTTCTGCAGGTGACGAAGACTATTTGGTCATAGCCAGTAGGATGGCCGTTTCAGAAACCTCCAAGGTTAGTTCTTCAGATATGTTTCACACATCTCATACCACATAATGCATGTTTGTAATTGATGTCCTATGAGGTTCTAGCCTAGCTTTTACCTTGTTATGTGCTATATAGAAGTAAAGACCCACTTTGCGGTATGCTGTGAATAGTTATGCTGAACTAGAGGTATATATCGAAAATTAATTTTCTCTCCAGTGGCAACTATTGTAGTGCCCCTGAAAACAGAGTACCTTTAATTGTTGGCTTCAAAAAATAAGAGGTTTACATTTTTTAGAAACATTTCCATTTTATGTCTTATCTAATTGCACAGAATTGCGAGATTGCCCTGGAGTCGAATGAATTGCTGCTTTGATAAATCATAAGGGAAGTATCCACATTAAAGCTCCACAACAGAAAGAAAGCTTAGTTTTTTTAAAGGACCTGGTGGTTTGAAAGTAGTTGGTGATAAAATTGACCAACTCTAACCTTACGACTGGCCTGTGTGTTTAACTCAAGAAGCCGCTGCTCTGCAGTGGTCTGTTTCAAAACACAACAGCGTGGACCTTGCTTCTGGCTGCATTTACAATGTCAATGCATCTAAACTGTGAACCTAGCTGGAGGCAACTACACGAGGTGGACACATCCATCCTGGAGGCACGTGAGGAAGAAGAGGAGTAAACGTTGTGAATATGGAGAAATGTAAGTGAGTTGCTCCTGCTCAACTGCATTTCCAACATGGCGTGTTTTAAATGGCACCCTCTTCTGTAGCCAGGCTCCTGACCCGCCAGGGAAAGGTCCTGTATGGGGTGCAAATAACACATCAATGCCATTAACAAAAACCTCTCATTGGCAAAAGCATGTGACCTTCTTTGAATACCACCTTTAATTATCAAAAACTTTAGTATTCAATGCAGTATGTGCATTTTGAATTAAAATCTCAAATGTTAAATATTTTACTGTACCTCTGTATAATCTTTAAAAGAAATAGGTGTATTTATTGCGACTACACATGCAGGTTTTCGTACATACACAACAAGCATTGCCTTCACACATTTAGGGCCTGAAAGTGAAAACTGTTTCATTCAGTCGTGGCCTGTGGAGGGAGTTCAGTGGGGTAGAAAGGCGGGGCGCGCCCTGCATCTCAAAATGCGATGCAGGGCGTGCTATGAAATTCGTTTTATTTAATAAATTGTTTACTTACCTCACATTATCCATATTCCGGTGTGTAGCACCACCCACCCTGCCCCTCCCCCGCCCTGCCTTTCTGCCCCACGGAACTCCCTCCAGGGGCCATGGCTGCTGTATTGTACAAATTGCAACCTGCTTGTGACATAAGTGCCAGCACAAAAAAACATATGTTCTGCTCACTAAGGGCCCGATTCACAAAAGTTAAATTAGACCAAAAGTCTAACTTTACTATAGTTTGGTATTCACAAAGAAATTAGACCAAAAGTCTAACTTTACTATAGTTTGGTATTCACAAAGGTAAAGTTAGACCAAAAGTCTAACTGAGGCCAAAAGCTTAACTTTACTACTTTTTGATATTCACAAAGGTAAGTTACTACTAGTAAAGTTAGACTTTTGGTTTAAGTTTATCTTTATGAATACTGAAAAGTAGTAAAGTTACATTTTGGTCAGAGTTTACCTTTGTGAATCCCAAAAAGTAGCAAAGTTAGACTTTTGGTCTAAGTTTACCTTTGTAAATACCGAAGAGTTAACTTGCACAAAAGTGTGAGTTTTCTTTTGTGAATCAGGCCTTAAGATGGTACAAATACACGGAATAGGCCACAGTCATTCTGCAAACAACAAGAAAACGACAGAAGTACATTTTTTCCAGCAATATTATATGCATACTGTAGATTGTCACTGAAACAGGAAGTTTTACAAATTGGGTATTTGCAGATTCGCGGTTTCAGCTAGACTTTTCTAAAACATAAACGTGGAAAATTGAAAGGGACGTTGTTAAAAAGCTAAGGGTGCTGCACATGCAGCTCTATCTGTACCAGGCTGAAACTAACAGGAAATTAATGTATGCAACAGGCACCTGTGGGATATGCATGTTTATGCGAAGCATTAATGGATTCTGTAATGTTGGGGGCCCTGGCCCCTCATTGCTAAGAATGACTGACACGGACACAGTCAGGTACTGGTACAACTGGCCTCGAGCACGTGCGCTCGGCCCCTTTTATTAGAGCTGTGTCACCTGACCAGTGACATCAGTGGTGGGTGGGTGTCTAGTGTAGGGCATACAAGAAACACTAGACTGCTGGCTGTAACTCTGGATCAGTACATCCCTCCCAAACTTCGGGAAAAATGAAAACAAATGAAAGTCCAACCTGTGGAAGAAAAATGCAGTTTGCAAACCCCACGATAAAGTTCAACCTGTGGGAATGAAAAATGTACGTGCAATATAACACTGGACTCTGTAAATTGAAATGAGTCTCTTTGGTGGATTGCAGATCGCAGATGGTGTAGTTACTGCATTCAGGACTCATGAGTCACTGTGACATGATTTGCCGTTGTTCAGCGGGTCCTATTTTCTATCTGCGCCGCTTGGACATTGTTCTCGGTCTTGCCTTTGCTTGGCACCACTGGTGACAGTTGGTAGTTTAGATAGAAGGGTGACGTGATCCGAGTATGGGTTGTCTTCTCGGTTCTCCTCTTCAGTCCTGGTCCCTGGTGATGTCTCTGGGCAGGCTTCAAAGTATTTCTGGGCAGATGAAAGGAGTAGGTGCATACATCCCTCTCAATAGGATGCCCCTCTTCGCCGGTATTCCTCTCTCACAAGATGTCCGGGAGGACCTCTTTGCCAGGCTTCCACTGGACTGGTGTTGTCGGTCATGTTGCTCCACCATAGCCTTCGGGCCGTGAGCGGGGCGCTCCACGATCTTCACCGTTGTGTCCGAGTTCCACCTGAAGGTTACGCTGTTGACTCTTTTCTTGCACGCAAAGCTTTCCTCTCCGTGGGTCTTGCAGACGCACCGTCATGGATCCGTCTCTCTTGCGGGACTTGCTGCCACCAGAGTCCCTTGAGGCCTTTGCATATTGGGCTGCCACGGGTTGATGTGGAGTGGTCAGTTCCCCAGCCGGATGTGTGAGCACTCTCGCCATTCAATCTTCCGCTCAACCCCAAAGGTGGAATTGTTGTCAACAGTCCAAACTTGCTCTCTTCTACGATCGCCACATGGATGGATGGCTTGTAGGTGGATGTCTTTGACTTGTGCCGCCGGTGTTCATGCCAGGCCTTGTTCTCTGTGGCACTCCGGTGTTCTGGTGCAGGTCACCATCTTCTTCTGATGGGTGTGTGAGTTGACTGGTCACACCTCTTCATTTCTTGTGGTCTTCTAGTGGCACTCACTACCCTTCTTCTCCTCCATTCCTTTCACGACGTGGTCGGTCCCTTTCGTTTCTTCAAACACCCAGGCCATCTCCGTGTGGCGTGCACTCCACACGAATCTCCCTGGTTGCGTCCTACCCCTAGGACACACTTTCCTCTTCTTCCGATGGCCAAACCAGGCATCGCCCCTTTCTTCCTGTCGCGCCTTCTTTACTTCGGGTCGGTGTCATCAGACCTCTTCTGGGTCCCGTCCATGGACCTCTTCTTGATCTATTCAGTTGCTATGCCTTTGATCTTCTGGCATGTCTTTGCAGTCGTGATCTTCTGACTGTCCGCTTCTCCTTTCTTTTCCTTCCGGGTGACCAACGGCCTGGTCATCTTCTCCTTTTCTTTCCGGGTGACCAACAGCCTGGTCATCTTCTCCTTTTCTTTCCGGGTGACCAACGGCCTGGTCATCTCCTTTTCTTTCCGGGTGACCAACGGCCTGGTCATCTTCTCCTTTTCTTTCCGGGTGACCAACGGCCTGGTCATCTTCTCCTTTTCTTCCCGGGTGACCAGCGGCCTGGTCATCTTCTCCTTTTCTTTTCCGGGCGACCAATTGACTGGTCCGCATCTGGCGGTGACTTTTTGGCAAGTCATCTTCGCTGTGACCTACTGACAGGTCTCCGAGGACGCGATCCCTGCGTTACTCGGTCGTGGTGGCGTGGAGTTCCTTCACTCCTTGCGCGGTCCTGCGCAATGCTGTTTGGTTCTGAGGTGTGGATTTCCTTCACTCCTTGCGCGGTCTCGCACAGTGCTGGTCTGTGGCGTTGGTGTGTCGCTGGGCAGCGTCACTGGTCGCTCCTGACTTCTGGCACTCCCGACGCAGTGCTGCGCTGTCCTGGCGTGTTTGCACACACTGCCTTGAACTCTGTACAGTTCTTTGTCCTTCAGTCTTGCGCATTCCTGCGTCGTTTCTTGAAGTGTTCCTGGAGCGTTGGCGCGTTCCTGCGTCATCTCCTGGTGCGGTCCTGAACGTTCTGGCACTTCCTGGGGAGTACCTGTGAAATGTCTTTCTTTGCGGCTGACAGTCTCTGTCGAGTGTCCTCTGCGGGGAGTCAGCTGTCTTCTGGCGCACTTAGGCTGTGCTGCAGGGTTGCAGTGGTCCTGTGCTTCTGGCGCGTTCCTGCGGTTCTGGCGCGTTCCTGCAGTTCTGGCGCGTTCCTGCGCCGTGCAGACCTTTGTTCCTTGCTGCTCTTTGAGCGCTTTGCAGCCTGTTGTCCCCTGCTGGGAGTCTGCTGTCCTGTGGCACACTTGGGGCTGCTAGGGCAAAGCTGCAGTGATCACTCCCTTGCTGCAGGCTTATCTGGGAGCCGTCTTTTTTCTTTTATTGCAGTGTCCCTAAAAGGCCACTAGATGGCAATCTCGCAATACCTGTGGCAATGCACTTCGTTTTATTTCCTCTTTCTGGACTCTCGCACCGGTAGTTCCGTGGTGCTGCCGGTTGCACTGTCTGGACAGGAAACTACTTGGGGGCAAAGGAAAACAAGGAAACAGGGAGGACATGCCATCTCTGGTGAGTGCAGCTTGCTGGGGCCGTGCTGCTTTGTTTTGCGGCGCTGCTGCCTATGCCTCCTGGTGCAGGGAGATGGGTCAGTATGAAAACGATGCCGCCTTGCAGCTGGGCCGTGTTCACTTTTCCCGTGTGGAGTGAGAAGAGCTCGTGTCTCCACCACTGCGGGTATGAGCGCCGGCAGCTCGCCACACGCTGCCGGTCGCTTTCTGCTCACTTCAGAGGTAGCGGGGAGGGGGGCACATCTCTCCGCCAACGGCGCTGGGCCTTTCTGCGAGTTCACCCCCCCCACTGCAACAGCTCCATGCACGCTGCGCAGGGGGCTTTGCACTGTTCGTACCGGCTGCGGGCCGGGTGCTGTTTTTCCTCGCTTCTCCCGCTCGCCGCCGCCTCTCAGCTCATGCGCTGTGGTGGGGGCAGAAGTCGGTGCTGCAGTGCGGGTGACAGCGCTATATAGCGGGTGGGCTCCGCTTCATTCCTTTCACTCTCCCCGCCCAGCAGCTCTTTAAAGTTTATTCACCCCCGCCGTAGGCTCTTCACAAACACGGCGGGGGACACGGCAGGCAGGCCGCGGGTGGGCTCCGCTGGTCCTGTTTAATCAAATGTTCGTTCACCCTCGCAGAGTGGGACAGGAGGCATCACAGGCAGGCCGCGGGTGGGCTCTGCTGGCCTCGCTGTACTGTGGGCACAGTTCATTTATAGCGGGTAGGCTCCGCTTTGTGTTTTTCGGCGGCGCCGGCTGGCGACCGCCGTTATGGCGTTTTGACTGTTGCGGGTGGGCTCCGCTTTCGGTGCTTGGGCTCACCTTCGGCCGACGGGCCTTTTCTCCTCCACGCGGGTGGGCTCCGCGGAGGTTACCATGCGGTGGCGGCCGACGCAGGTGGGCTCTGCACGGCTCTCTTCCTTCACCCCAGGCAGGGGCGCATTCGCGGCCGACGCGGGTAGGCTCCGGTCGGTCCGCTCTTCTTTCCCCTCACGCCGGAGGGCTCGTGCTGGGCATGGAGGTGCGGGGTGGACTCCCGGTCACCTCCTCATGGATTTTCAGGCCCGGGGCACAGCACACGCCCCGCGGGCCTCTCGGCGGCCGGCGTCGCTTCCCCAGGGGAATGCTCTGCACATGGGCACTTCCCTTCTTCGTTCCCGGGGATCTTCAGCTGCGGCACGCGTGGCTAGCGTCCGCCTCGTCGCCAATGTAATGTTGGGGGCCCTGGCCCCTCATTGCTAAGAATGACTGACACGGACACAGTCAGGTACTGGTACAACTGGCCTCGAGCACGTGCGCTCGGCCCCTTTTATTAGAGCTGTGTCACCTGACCAGTGACATCAGTGGTGGGTGGGTGTCTAGTGTAGGGCATACAAGAAACACTAGACTGCTGGCTGTAACTCTGGATCAGTACAGATTCTACTCGGCCCACACGTTTCTGATGCACTGATGAAGATATTTGTATTCTGTGGCAGACCTTAAAGTGTTGAATTATCTCATTCCGTCCCCATCCCAAATGTTTACGAAACCTGTTACTTTTTATCTAATACATTTGGGAAGATGCGTTTTACTCTGGAGACATGAGTCATTTTTCAATTGTTTAATGGTGGGGCGGGACCAGCAAGGCTTGGTTTGCACAGACGATTATCTCACTGTGCAACTTTCCCCTTTAGTGTCCTTTTTGAGGCATGAAAGCACCTTGTAATAAGACAATGTGTTTTCAACAAAAGGCTTGATAACTTCCAGGAGTGTTAACATTTATTTCCTTAAAATCAACAGCGCAAGACACAAAATGCAGTGTGACATCAATTACCAATACTATTCAAAAGGGACTAGGGTTCAAATTCCTTTATGAATTATTGTGATTGCTGTGTGTGAAATATTACATAAGACTCTGATTCATCTTGATATAGGTTTTCAAGTGGATGAATGGTCTGTTTGTGCTACATCAAAACCTCCCTAGTTATGGGATGGCCCGAATTGCTTTGCTGCACAGAGGAGGTGAAATGTACATGGCTGTTTCCCCTGTAAGCACCAACCAGAACTCCCTGCTGTACACCTGGGGGACAAACGAGTTTCGAAATCCGCAGGAAGTGCCAGTCAATGAAACAATACTGGTTGAAGCTGTGTCATCAGGAGGGGACATCTACCTGCTGTTTGCTAAAGGTATGGTTCTCGAGATGATGTGAAAGTATCACTGAGCAACACTAGCTAAAGTTCACTGTCCCCTCCTTTGTATATCGACTGAGATCAATTTGTGCACAGATGCGATTATTTGTTGTCGAGATCTTTCTAATTTATTCGAGCACTCTTTAAAAAAAAAATGTAAATATGCACCTGAAAATATGCACATATTGCTTTAATGTTTTATTAAGTGAATATTCCCACAAACATACACTAAATAAGGATTGAAACCAGGTGGGATTGGTTGCTGTTTCAAGAAGACATGTATAAAATCTACTGATTTTGTATTTTGTACTAATTGTCTCTTCTCAGCCTCAATCGCAGCAACCAGAACAACCTGTGAAGTCTTCGTTTGGGAGACAGGACGACCATTCTTCAGACATTTTCAGTCGATTCCTTTCATTGATTTAAAAACGATTCACAGCTTTACTCCTCCTTCAGGGTTTGGTATGTTTTTCCTACAAAAGTGCATGATATTTTTGTGATAGGTTGTAGTAGTGGCCTGTGCACAGGGTGTGTTTTAATGTCAATGGGCGGGGCATACGTAAAATAGTATGTTCATATTAAGTGTTTATGAAAATTGAACAAATAGTCACTGACGTCAAGCAGATGATCTGCGGTGATGTATTTTTCTGCTTACTTTCAGTCCAGATTCTACTGGCTGGCAAGAATGCGTCTGCCCTTTACTCTTGGAACTCGGAAACAAGTCGCTTCTCTCTGGTTCTTGAAGCTCCATCAGCGAACCAACTGGTTTCTGTTCCTGTGCGGTCCCTCAACTCAACCAAAAGCCTAATTGCACTAGCAGGAAGTAACTACTCACAGATTTATGAGCTGTTGTCCATCTCCAACCAGTCTGATTTTATACCCAGGTAAATGCACGACACCGAAACCTATGTTTTGTGCATTTATTAATTAATAATAGTTATTGTTTTGATTAAATACAAGTGCACTGTTTTCAGCACGTTTTTAAGATTTTGTTGATATAGCACCATAAATATGAAAAGGATAACTGTGCATTAAAAGGCTTGGGTATCAGCTTTATAATCTGAGATCTGATTCACAGAAACATGCCAACTACATGAAGGATAATTCACAAAAGCATTAGTATTTTGCATTCTCCTACAATCCTTTGTGACTCAAGCACACAACGTTCTACTCCCTTTTAGAAAAAGTGTGAGGAAGCCATTTCCTTTCTGTTAGTGCCAATTGCACTAACATATTCTGTGAATATTCCATTGTATTCCCACTTTAGGTGTTTGGGTCCAATTCATAAAAACATCTACTTAAAATACCACTACAAAAGTACTGTTGTACTCCAAAAAGCCCTCGTGAATAGGTATTTGTATGACTTAGATATGGTCATAAATGTTCATATTTTGCACCAGTTAACTGATCAGAAAATATTTACATTTATGCATGCATACTTTCCTTCTGTTGAAGATAATCAGTTATTCATAGGAAAACAGTCATACACATGTTTTTCTAACTCTACTTGTATTTATTCCACATATTTGGGTACATTTTTCATGAATAGTTTGTCAAGAATACTGTACATAAATGTGTAGAACTTGCACGGAAGGAATTTCACAATTAAAGTCTGATTTTTTTTCTCTTTTTACCATTTGAAAATGTTCTTCCTGTTATGTCTTTCATCTCCACTAGAGATTTTGATGCATTTTGCTAAGTTTTCCTGTCACTTTTTCGGGTGTAAATTAGATGGCCGAAGAGTCTGAAAACCCACTGACAACCTGTAGAAAAGAGCACATAGTCTTCCACCTCAGCATTTAGAAAAGTTTTCCAATAATCAGAAAATGCCCGAGCAGGATGATTTGTCCACGGAAGCCGACAAGCACTCATAGCTGGGTTGAAAACAATTGTTTGGCGTGCTGAAAATGTCCATGTTTGTATTTAGCCATTTTTTGGCCGGACTAGTGTTGACGTTTCTTTCTGCAGAACCGTGGCAAACAAAGATTTCAGCAAAGCAAATGCTGTTGGTGGGGCAAGGAAGTGCAATTTTCCGCAATGCCATCCTTTTGCGTAATGTAGGCTCCTTATTCATCCTGATTCTCTGGAACCCAGAAATCTGGGGCATTTGTCTTACACAAAGTCACATTTTCTACAAAACAAACTTCGAATAAGATTGACCTCTTGAGTAGTTGTTGAAATTGCCTTTTTTGAACTGACCAGAAACAAAGAGCTAACTGGGATCATCTGAACTACTCAGAGGCCTCCTTGGGTACTGGACCTATCGAAGACTTTGGACTTCGGGTTCTTTCAGCAGAGCCATATAGAAATACCCTGTGGAAAGGCCAGAAACATGGCTCTTATGGATTCAGGGCTTGGATGACCAAGATTCTGGCTGTAGAAGAAGCAGATTTTTGTGTTCCTCTGAAAAGCCAGTACATTTTCTTGTCACAAAGTAAATTGGGTGTATTCCTCCTACTTGCAAGTTCCCACTCATATTTGGCCAAACATAAGTTGTTTGCAGAAGAACTAGAATGCCTGTAGTTGGTAAATCAAATAAAATCCCTGAATAGTTACAAACTCAGCACTCCCATCCTTACTATATTGTAATCTACTGCATGTTCTGGGAGAGTTTTTTGTGGCACATGTACCCCCCAAGTGACTTTGCATGTCAAAATCCAGTATGGGTAATGACAACATTGTGCCACCAAACTGCATCAACCACTAACCAGGTCTTTCCACTACACGTCAAATGTTTCTTCTATGGACACTTTCCCGTGCTGTCCCGCAGAGGAGAACTTAGGTTGTAAAAATAGTGAAAGTCCATTTACTGATGCCTTTTCATGCGCATTCTTCGCATGAAGAGGATGTACAGCAAGCTTTCAGCTGCTGATAGGGATCCATTTCCCAACACAATCACCAAGAATTCATTTGAAAGGGTTTATGTACTTTACAGTAAAGGATGATTTGGTAATACTTACCACACTTTACATACCTTGAATATTGTTGATCTCTGAGCGAAACTACTCTGTTATAGAATGTGAACCAATGGTGGCAGCATCAGGTGCAGAGTAATTCCTGACGTGCTTGTGGGGTACAACGGTCTTACTATGCACTGACCATAAACTGTTGGTACAGATTTTGCTCCCGGCAGGAGCGGGTAAAAGTTCTGCAAGTTTAGCTAGAATGGCTGCCAGGCTGCAATAGTTTTGTTATGATTAGAGTATATTAAGGGTTGGAAAAACTGTCAGACAGACCGTGAAGATTATTAAGAGATTGGCAGGAGGTGGATAGTCCAGCTGTGCAGAGGGAGCGAAGGAGCTGTTGCCTTGGTGGATGATCTAGTGGAAGCTTGGGGTGTCCAGGCAATCACAGCAGTTGAATGACTAGAGGTGACTGACTAAATGACTAGAGGAAATGGGAGCTGATGGTTCCTTGAAGGAAGTAAAGCGCTTAATTTAGAGGAGTGGTAGACGGGAGAGTACTGTGTCACCTGAAATGAAATGAAAAGAAAATTTATATAGCGCGATGGCTACCCAGAGCCGTCCCAGCGCTGCAGAGGTTTAAGGCAAGGCGGGGTACGCTGGACTTAAAGGTTTCTAAAAGAGTTTTAAACAGATGTTTTATTAAAAAGCCAAGTTTTAAGGAGCTTTCGGAAGGTAAGTAGTTTAGGCTCTGATCTGATTGAGAGGGGGAGGGAGTTCCAGATCTTGGCTAGGTTGTAGGAGAGCGACCGGCCGCCACAACTGGCTCTTCTGATTCGTGGTGCTGAGGTTAGATAGGAGGTCCCAGATCTGAGGAGGCGATTGGGATGATAGGCATTTACCAGGGGGCGGTTGATAGCGGGACCTGTTCCCCAGTAAGAGCGGTGAGCGATACACATGCTCTTGAATTCGATCCTCGCTTTCACCGGGAGCCAGTGGAGATCCTTCAGTCGGGCTTTGACTGAGACTCGACGTGGGATACCAAGGAGGGTCCTTGCCGCCCAGTTTTGAATGATTTGGAGTCTGTTGAGCGTAGACTGTGGGGCCCCAAGGTATAGGGCGTTTCCGCAGTCGAGGCGGGATAGAATCAATCCTTGGACCATGATCCGTCTTGAATGGAACGGGAGAAGAGGGAGGATTTTGCGAAGTAGCCTTAAAAGCCCGAAGCATGTGGCAGCAAGCTTGGTTGCTTGGTAGTTGAAAGTGAGGGTTCAGTCAAGCCAGATGCCGAGACTCTTGATTTGTTCTTTAGGTTGTGGGGGCTGCCAAGGCAGAGGGGCCAGATGGTATCGATGGATTTGGTGATGTTGTTTCCCAAGAGCATGACCTCTGTTTTATCCCCGTTTAGCTTTAAGCAGGAGCCCGACATCCAAGCGGCAACTGCTTCCAAACATTTATGTAAGCTGTGGTGGGAGTTGAGAGGTCAATCTAGCGCTACCACCAGCTGTGTGTCGTCCGCATAGGTGACAATTTTCACTCCAAAGGGGCGGACGACATCAGCCAGAGGGCTGAGGTAAACATTAAAAAGAGTGGGGCTCAGGGAGGAGCCCTGAGGCACTCCGCAGTTAAGGGGATTGCTGGAGGATGTGAAGTCTTTCTCAAATACCTGAAAAGATCTATCTGTAAGAAAGGATCTCATCCAGGTGAGTGCCGTTCCTGAGATTCCTATCCTGCCAAGGCGGTGGAGTAGAGTATTGTGATTTACAGTGTCGAAGGTGGCACTAAGGTCAAGTAGGACAATGGCCGCTGACCCGCCGCTGTCTAGGATCCTTCTTGCTTCCTCCGTTACTGCAATCAAGGCAGTTTCGGTTCCATGACGGGCCTAAAACCCATTTGAGTAGAGTCAAGTATGTTGTTAGATTCCAAGAAGTGTGTCAGGACAGAGTTGACATACTTCTCAAGAAGTTTACTGAGCCTGGGGAGAAGGGAGATAGGTCGGTAGTTGGAGGGATTGTTTTGATCGAGGCTGGGTTTCTTTAGTAATGCCTTGACCATTGCTCTCTTCCATAGAGGCGGGACGATGCCGGTATGGAGGGAGGAGTTGAGCAGGTCCCGAATGGTGGGTGAAATCTGACTGGTGATCGGGGTGAGAGCCCGGGGGGAGCCGGATCAGTAGGTGATCCAGATTTGACCTGTCGCATGATACTTTCTAGATTGGTGAGATCTAGGGGCGGGATACTTTTGAGAGAGTTTGGTGGTGCTATCGCACAGCCTGTGTCAGCGATGCCACAGGGCGAAGTGATGGTCTGGGAGAAAGAGGAGTTGATGACTTCTATTTTGCGGTAGAAGAAGTCCGCTAGCTCCTCGCAGTGGACCTGGGTGTTGTTGTGCTCTTTTGGAGCCTCGGGTAGTCGCAGGAGGGATTTAGCTATCCGGTAGATCTCCTTGGGTTTAGAAGCTGCCTTGTCGATCTTGGCTTCGAAGTATTTGGCCTGAGCTAGTTTAATGCTGTATTTATAGCCTTTGATAGCTGCTTTGTAGGCTGTTTTGTCAGCTGGTAGGTAATCGAGACGCCATTTCCGCTCGATTCGTTTGCAGGCGCGTTTGGCCTCCCGGAGATCAGTAGTGTACCATGGGGCTGTCTGGTTTCCCCGCTTAGGGTGGGTACGTTTTAGTGGAAGTACCAGATCTAAGGAGCTGGTGATCCATCTATTGTAATTCTCGTTGCCCTGGATGGGATTGGGCGCTTTGGCGGGCATGGTAAGCTCTAGGTTGTCCCACCATTCCGGCTGGGGGATTTTGGGCCAGTTGCGTGACTGTTGAACAGTTGGGGGTTTAGGTGGAGGGTGATTGGGGAGGGTCCAAGTGAAAGGAATGAGGAAGTGATCGGTCCAGGGGAGGGGGGAGGGGTTTCCAACGTGAAGGTTAGGGCATTTGCTGAATATGGGGTCCAAAAGATGACCCTTTTGGTGAGTGGGCCCGAGGACAAGTTGCTGTAGTTCGAGGGCACCTAGGCTGGAGGAAAATTCTCTTGCGTTAGAGTCGTTAGGGTCGTCCAGGTGGGTGTTGAGGTCGCCCAAGATTGTGAAGTTAGCAGAGCTGAGTGCAAGGTTTGCAGCTGTTGGGGCAAGGTTAGAAAGAAACTGTCCTTGTGTCCCGGGAGGGCGGTATATGAGCATGCCAGAAAAGGTATGTGTGGAACTGAGTTTTATAGTGAAGGGAAGGCATTCACTATCTGGGAGGCGGACGGGGGTGCTAGTGACTTCGTATCCTTTTTTTAGATCACTGCTAGCCCACCACCGATTCCCGTTTTGCGGTCGAGACGGAGTATTTGGTATCCGGGTGGGAGCGTTTGTACCAAATCGGGTTCCGAGTGTTCCTGCAGCCACGTCTCTGTGATAAAGAGGATATCTGGGTTTGCTTCCTCTATCAGTAGAGAAATTTCCGTGGTGTGCTTGGGGAGTGATCTGCAGTTGAGCAGGAGCATGGAGTATTGTGTGGGTTTAATTTGAGGGTGGAGTAGAAAGTGAAATCCGCATTGAATGCAGGCGGGGTGTTGTATGGATGTATCTCATGCGTGTAGGCAGGGTGGCCCTACTTCCTGCTTTAGTTGGCGGAGGGAGTGGGGGCTGTGGGTTCTGACCTGGTATGGTGATCGGGCAGGGGGGGGTGGCCCCTTGCCCCGGTCGGCCGCGGACGGGCGCAGACGGGCTTGCCTTTGGCGCGCCTTCGGCGCGCATGCGGCGCGCCCGCAGTGCGCGTCCGCTGCACGTCCGGGGAAGGCACATTTGTATATGAGAGGGGGCGTGTCCTCAGGGCCGTGGGCGTGGCCTGTGGGCTGAGGATGGGAAATGACGGCGAGTATCAATGTGCCGTAGCAGCGTTAAAATCGGCTGCGCGGCGAATCAGTGATAGAAGAGGGTGAAAGAATGCACTAGGTGAGTGCAGTGCCAGTTAAAAAAAAAGTATTAGTGACAGTTTTCAATTTTTAAAAAATCGAGCGTCTCCCGGCTTCCGCCTCAGGAGTGTTGTGCCTCTGAATGCGAGCTATTAGTCAGCGTGCTTTAAGTAGCCGAGATGAGGGGGGCGTGGCCTCCGGGCCGTGGGCGTGGGCTGTGGGCTGAGGATGGGAAATGGTGGCGAGTATCACTGTGCCGTAGCAGCGTTAAAATCGGCTGCGTGGCGAATCAGTGATAGAAGAGGGTGAAAGAATGCACTAGGTGAGTGCAGTGCCACCTCCGGTTAGATATTAGAAGAATTGTCTGTGAGTGGCGAAGGTGTAGTGATGAGCGGAGAGAAGTTTTTGCCTCCTTAGCATTTAAAGTTGGGACTCATAAAGAAGCACATGAGGGGCATTAGGGCAAACTGAAACAAAAAAATTATTAAGGATGGAGTGGTAGAGATCGGGCATGGATGATCAGGTTCACAAATGGGTTTAAGAGTGTGGAGTGTGTGAAGAAGGAAACAAATGGTTAAGAGTAGGTGTGAAATCTAACTTGGGGTCAATTTCGGATCTAGGTAAACACAATCGTATATCCTTATATAATTCTCAAGCAAATGGTGCTAAGGAGAGGGCTAATAGGATGATCAAGGGCACCATTCAAACAGCGATAGTGAATGGGCAGAATGTGAGGAGAATGATTATGAAAATGGTGTGGGCGTACTGCACTAGTGAGCATGATGCCATCCGGAAGTATCCTCTCGAAATCATGAGCCGCAGACCTCCAGGAATAAAATTGGTGCCATCATGGATGAGAGAATGGGGGAGACGAGCAAGAGGAAGGAAGAGATGTAGAGGAATGCGCATCCGTAAAGGTGACTGGGTGAATGTGAAGAGTGGTCATCTCAGTGAGGGGTTGACAAAGTTTACAGGTCCATACAAGTGAAACATGTTCACCGTTGTTCAGTGGTTTTGGAGAATGGAGAACATTGGAACAACAGGAGAGTGGCTTTATATCAGAAAGGTGGAAATTGTGGTGTGGATGAAGATAAGCAAGGTTATAGTGGATTTATGCTGACAGTATTTGAGTTTACCAGCTAGTAGAAGTGCTAATATTTCAGTCAGGATGCCTCATGAGAGTGGTTATGTAGTCCATACCCACCACTAGGCAGGTATTAATGTGTTATGGGAGTTGTTACAAATATGTTTTTAATGTTTTTTATATTAGTTATTGTTATGCTATGTTTAATATGTTTCTTTGCTTTAATCCCTTCTTTTTGAAAATGTATTTATTATATTGTAAAATGATATTATTTTGTTTGCAGGTTCACTACTTGTTCACTGTAAAGTGGTTTATGTTAGTTAATAAAGGAAAGGGATATGTTAAGAGGTCCACTTGTAGTGGACTAGAATATGGAATGCCATTCTAACTCTGTATTCCAGTAAGTGGTGTTGGGAGGGGACTCCCAATGTTCGCAATTTACCACTGGCTGACAAAGGGATGACTGCTCCTGGATTGTGCTATATCTAAAGCCCCCAGCTGTCTTGTCAATTTTCTTCAGCATAAGAAACAGTCACTCACATTCTGGTCACCCTCCCATGCTATAATGTTTCCAACAGTGGCATCTTAATTACATGATGTGGCATAATGGCATAAATGTGGGACTTTTTCGTTAAAGTATAACGCAAAATTTCCAAAATCACACTAATTGTGCTAGCTCAATTTAAATTCTTCGTCCTCTTTGTATGGCAAAACTGAGCAGGAAAAATATGTATTGGGAGGTCTGCCTTTAAATAAGGTAGGGTTTCTGGACTGTGGCTGAGGGGAGACTACTATTGACTGACTATTGGGCAAGGCTGCACTAGCAATCAGTTATTGGTTCTCCGCCTGTAAATGTGGTGAGTGAGTTGCAAATTTGGGGGTGGGGGAGCATGAGACTCGCCAGTCTTCAGCAAAGCCTCCACCAAAATCTAAATGACACCCACAGCTTTTGAGAAGTCCCCTCTATGTGTGGGGCTTGATATTGAAGAATTCCAACAAAGTTGCCATGTGCTAGCAAGACTGCTACTCTGCTATTCATCAAAGAAAATTCTAAATCTTCAAGACATGGGTTCTTCCTTCCTTACATTTAGTGGCTTCATGATTTTAAAGTAGGTCCTCCTTCCCAATGTAACAGGGTAATTTTAAACCCTAACCTGTGACCTGCCAGCCCACCAGGTTGTATGAGGACCTGGTCTTTATCTCCATACCCCAAGCAGAAGACCATCCACTATATTAAGAGAATCCCACCTGTCTGGTGGAGATCTCTTTGCAGTATGTGTACCCACTGGATCTGTGAGTACTTAATAATGAGTTAGCGGAATGGAATATTTTTTTGCACATTTTGTGAAACTGTGCAAAGACTTTGTACACAATCGGAATTGATTTACCTAAGTGCCAGTAAAGGTAATTTCACAGAAAAAATTGAATATTTTGTCGGGCAAAGCACATATATATGTGACCTGGACAGTAATTCTTAGCTTATCCAAGTGTAAACTATCAGCTGTTTAAGTTGGAGAAACTGCAAAAGGATGGGGTTCATCACAACAGCCCTCTTTTTGTTTGAAATTATTTACTTCTATGAACCCAGTGTTCACTAACCTTCAGGGTGTAGCTACAATTCACAAATGACTCTCCAAGGACATTTTCTCTTGGTCACTAGCTGAAGTAATGCACTTTTTAGGTACATGGAGGGCAACTTTGATGTCTGTTTTTCAGTCTGTTGGTCAGACAGTGTTGTCTAAAAATGAATCTTTGCATGAGATTAAAGTTGATGGCGGATGGAATTCACTAAAACTTTTTAAAACTGTTTGTTAGGATTTCAGTATAGAGTTCTATTATCAGTGCAGGTAAATTAGAGGTTTAACGTGACTGGTGGTAAGATCATTGTGCCCACTTGTGTCATAATCAATTGCCATACTGTGTGACCATCTTTGATCCTGATTCACAAAGGTAAACGTACATTTTTGTATAATTTTGTATTTCTTTTTGGTATTCATAAACTATGAGTTAATTGTTAATTTGTGACTGCGGAGACTCTAGAGACAGGGCTGCGAACTCCACACATAAAAAGATTGTTCTGTTCTATCTTTTTATATGTGGAGCCCTCCACCTCAACTGCAGTCTCTTCACAGTAGTAAACTTACTGTTAACTCATAGTTGGTGAATACCTAAAAAATTTAAATCTTTAACCTTTAAGAAATGTCCCAGGCCTGCAATTGTAGCTTTTGTGTGCAGTTTTTAACCCCTTGCATGCGGCCGCGATTCTGCGCCTGTGCGGCAAAATCTCAAGTGGGCGGGTTCATGACGGCCCCCTGCCGTCATCAGCACACGAGCGCCGTAGTGCATGATGGCTGGGGGCCGTCATCAGCATGCGAGGGGTTAAACTGCCATGTCGACTTGTCAAAATAAACCTTTTGCCAGGCCCAAACCTTCTCTTTTAATACATATAAGTCACCCCTACGGTAGGCCCTGGACAACCCAGAGGGCAGGATGCAGTCTAATAAAAATGTTGGAGATGTACTTTTAAGTTATATAAGTACTGGTAGTAAAATACCCTTTAATTCCTTGTATGCTATTGCAGGCTTACCTCTCCTATAGGATAACATTGGAGTTGCCTTATTACATTTAACAAGATGTAACTTTCAACTTCTAAATGGTAACAAGTAAACTGTTTATGTTTGGTGTCTTTGGAATTGAAAATTCTCTTTTATAGTAAAGTCACATTTTTTATTACAATTTAGAAAATATAACTTTTAGAAAGTTGGCATTTTCCTGCCTTACCCATTTAATGCCTGCAGCCTGTCTCTGGGTCACATTATTGGTTGTAGTTGCCAGCTAGGCATTGCATATTCCTCCTAAACTGCCACTCACTAAAGAGAGTTTAGGGATGCCTAGATTCCCATCTGGCACAACTAGATTTCCACAGTTGTGCTTTTTGGTGCTATTTTCACTGAAATATTTAAACCTGCATATCTCTGGGTCTACTGATTGGATTTCTTAGGATTCTGGCCTTGTTTTATTTATTAAAATCTACTCTATTTATTTGATCTGGTGTGGGATCTTTTTGTGGTGTGTTTTCAGTGTGTTACTGTTTAAAGTTTTGCACAAATACTTTACAAATTATGTCTAAGCTAAGCCTTACTTCTCCTTACCAAGCTACTAAAGGGTTGAGCACAGATTAATTTAGGGTTTGCTTGTAGCTTCAACCTAACAAGGATTGTGGTTCCGCTTGAGTAGGGTTTGATCCCTCTCAACCAGCAAGCCAATGTGTTATAGACTTCATTCCTGCTCCAGCATTTAATGAGATGCATTCCATCTTTAATTGGGGCTAACCTTGTCTATTGCTGTTTCAAAGTAGGGGTTCTTTCAAAGTTTCACTATTGCAATGAAGAAAGGTCTTGATGGTGAATTTCTTCTCTTTTTCCTAAACTGCTTGTTCTTGCAAGTCTTTTTCAAAAGGGCAACTTAAATGTGCAAGTCTCATTTACTTATTTATTATGTACTCTATGGGATACCTATTCGTGATGTTCAAACCTTTATATATTATAATTCTGTCTATTTTCTTTTATTGCTAGCTCAGGTGAATTGAAATTTGAACCTGGAGACCGTGAAATGGTAATAGCTATCAATGTTCTTGATGACAACATCCCAGAAGATATTGAATCCTTCAGAGTTAGACTGAAAAATGCCAAAGGAGGAGCAGAGATTGGTGCGAGTGGATATGTCACAATAGTTGTACCATCTAATGATGATGCTCATGGAATAATTGGATTTACCCAGGTAAATATTTGCAGACTTATCTATATATATAAAGACAAATGTATGTCTGTCTGTCTGTCTGTCTGTTTGTCCGTTATGCATTACTACACCATTCATCCGATTGCCATGAAACTTTGGGAAGTTGTTGAGTACACTCCCGCGAAGGTTTATGGCATAACATTTTTTCAAATATCGAAGCCAGATTAGAAGCTGTTCGAATACAAACTGATCAAGCCCGTTCTTCTCAAACGAACGAGCATCGAGAATCGCTCCGAAGGTCAAGATCAATAATACTTTTATTTGATTTATAATGAAATCATAAAAGGGTGGATCTTACCACCATTTGGTCAATATTTACATTTTTAAAACCACACAAAAACAGCTTCAAGTCAAAATAAAACAAAGAAGGATAAGAAAAGAAAAAGAATATAAAATTACACAGGCTTTTCAGGAAAGTGGTTTTAGGGGAATGGTAAAACTTGGAGAGGTGTTATGAGTTGGATCAGGGTACACTTTTGTGACATGAAATTTCGTGGGCTTTTCAAAAAGTGGTGTAAGAGGGAAAGTAAAACTTGGAGAAGCGATGTAAGTTGGATCAGGGTGCACTTTTGTGACATGAATTGAAGTGCTAGGGAAAGGGAACAAAAGAGTCTGTTAGGAAAATAAAGGTGAGTCCATGGGCGACTGTGTCCAGACCTATTTTCCTGAGTCCTCTTTGGTTGCAGCCTTATTTCCCAGCTCCTGAGCAGCATACTCCAAAAATGTTATGGTATTGCAAGACAGTTTTATCCAGGACCCACTGAGGCATATGATGATGCCCGCCCTGCAGGTTCTCACCCGAGCAACTCTCAAGAGTGGTAACAAAAGCACTTTCCTTGGTTTCTGAAGTGCAGGGCATATACAAATTAAATGCAGTAATGATTCTGCGCCGTTGTTACAAAGGCGGCAGTCGGAAGTTGGCCACAACTGTTGCCATTTGGGGGTGAGATCTTTGCTCACAAAGCAGCCCAACCTTAACAAGCTTAATTTCGTTTTGTAATGGTCCCTGAAGCAGTCTTGCAAGTATGGATGGGGCTTCAAATGGGTGTATGATGGCAGAACAAACCAGGTGTGGCTTTTACCAGCCACGGCAGCTTTGTCCATTAATAGTGACGCGTGTTTGGTTGCATTGTTGGTTCGCAGTTTGAAAGCAGTGTAAGTCATGGGTGCACGCCAGGATTCTTCCAGTGCTAATGATTGAAGCGCTTGCCTGAGGGACTTATATATTGAATTGGGAAGTCCAGCCTGTTTTTCCACTTCCAGCCAGCACAGATGTGCCAGGGAGTGATCTTCTGCGTCCCTCATTCGCCAGTAATGTTTGACTAGCGCTCCTTGTCTTGCCGGGAGCTGATTTGTGAGACCGTATTCCAAGCGTATTTGGGATTGCAAAATATAACGCAGGATTGAAAAAAGGTTTTTAAAGAGGCTAGATTGGGCGAGGTTTAACGCTGTGGAGTCCCGGGTTGCCATCATCTCAGAGCCATATGTGAGTGATGGCAAGAATTTGGCAGCTACGATCTTTAAAATGTGGGCAGTGGAGTTTCCACATAGATGGTTTTGGACTGTTTTGAAGGCAAATTGGAGCTGTTTAGCTTTTGATTTCCCCTGTTCCAAGTGCTGTTTATATTTTAGTTGATGGTCCAGTAAGATGCCCAGGTATTTATATTGGTCTACCTGGGTTAGTGTAGTGGAGTTTATCTTCCAGATACATTTTTGTCTTTTCTTGCGAGAGCCAGAGAAACATAAGACATTTGTTTTTTTTAGATTTATTGTCAGTTGCGCATTCAAGAGGTACGACGCTAGCTTAGAGATCATAGGTTGTAGGCCGAGAGGAGTTTGTGACAAAAGCACTATGTTGTCTGCGTATTGTAGGCTCATTATGGGTAAATTACCCAATTTTGGTGGATCTCCCTGAATAGAGCGTAAATCGCTTTCTAGGTCCGCAGTGTAAATGTTGAAAAGGCAGGGGGCCAATACGCAGCCTTGTTTTAAGCCGTTAAGTGTGCGGAATTTCTTTGTCAGACATTGGCCGTCTCCTTTTTTCACTTGGACCCAGGTTTGTGAATACAGCTCTATAATTGCTCCCATTAGCTTTGGCGGCGCACCCCAGGCTTTCATTTTGTCCCAGAGTTTGGATCTTGGCACTTTATCAAAGGCCGCTTTTAAGTCCAAAAAACAAGTATACAGCGAGTAAGAGTTATCAATTGCCCTTTTTGCTAGTAGGGTTATTGCAGATAAGTTGGTGAGAGTACCCATTCCTGGGCGAAAACCTGTTTGAGTCGGGGGGATTAGCCCTATGCTGCTTACCCAAGCCTCCAGTTCTACCAGTAAATTTGACGCATAAATCTTTGCCTCACATCTATTAAGGTAATTAGCCTGTAGTTATTAGGGTCAGAGCGGGACCCAGCTTTATGTATTGGCTGTAAAATGCTGCCCCTCCACGATTCGGGAATATTCCCGGTCTTTACACTATGACAAAATAAAGGGAGTAATTGGCTGGCCCAAAACGTGGGGTCTTTCTTGAATAGGGCGTTGGGGAGACCATTTGGTCCGGGAGCTCCATCTGCTCTCAATGATTTTATGGTGTTAGAGACCTGCGTTAGTGTCATCAGGTCATTGTCACCTGTATGCTTTGTTATTGGCGGTTCGCAGGTAGCTTTGGGGTCAGCGGGCTTTGAGTCTGTCGTTGTTCTCAGGCTTGACAGGGCACACTCCGGAAGAGGCGCAACTTTATTTTCTAATGATGTATCAAGTGTGAAGTTGTATAATAGGTCGATGTAGCTACACCAAAGCTGGTCAGTCATGTCTGAGTTGAACTGCCGATTTTTACCGTTGAGCATGAAGTTTATTTTTGCCCAAAAGTCTTTTGAGTTCTGCAGCTTACTAGCATGGAGTATAGTGCACGCTAGTTTTTCCCTATGCATCCTCTTGGCCAGATTGGTCTCTCTTTTTAGCTCTTTTTTTAAGGCTACAATTATTTTCAGAGTATGTTGTGAAAATTGAAGATCCTTTTTTCGTTCGGCCCTGAGAAATGCATTCATTTGTCTTTTTAATTGTCGCAGCTTTGGGGTGTACCATTTCCTTCCTCTGTTTCTTATAGCTTTTTGTCCTCTGTGGTTGGATTGAAATTTCTTGTTTAGGTCCACTACAAAGGACTCCCAGATCTTTATTATATCCTTTGATGTGTCAGATTGTGAAAGCAATGCATGGCATGACGCCATTAGATTGGAGAGGTTTTCTTCATTCCAATTTAGCCGTTGTAAATTGAAGATCTGGGTGTTCATGGATAGGGGCAGCGCTTGCTCAGACTTTTTTGCTTCAATTGTCAAGGTGAAGGTCTGTGGGAAATGATCACTTTCCCCACGTTCCTGGATATGGAAGTCTCTGATGTAAAGGAATAGGTCGGGGTCAGCCAGAGTATAGTCTATAGTTGATCCTGAATTTTTAGAAACCCTCGTTAGGGCAGCCGGTGTATCCAGATGACCCCTTCCATTTAAGGTGTACAATTGGAGGGCTTCCAACTCCATGACGCATTTCCTTCCTATTGCACTTTGTCTGCAAAGGTTGCCTTGCCTAGGGGCTATATGGGTAGGGAGGCTTCCCTCCTGACGTTGAATTAGATTCATATTAAAATCTCCTGTTATAAGCATGTTTTGGCTTGGATAGGTGGACTTTATCGCGTTGATTGCAGTAACTAGTTGTTTTATCCTCTTCCTCTTATGTTTTCCACCGGGGTGCATATAGAGGTTCACGATCAGGAGGCCCATAATTGGGGAAATTTCAGTTTTAACGCATTGCATCCATGTAGAATCTAGGTCGATATGACTAGATTCTGAAGATCCGTCGATATGAAAATGGATAGGCCTTCTTTTGCCCTGCCGGAGCGGGCCTCCTTTTGTGCTGGTGGGAAGAATTCTTTGTATCCCACAAGAGGCGTGTTTTGAGTCTGCCAAGTTTCCTGGAGCATTAGTATTTTTAATTGAGTAATAAACTCTATGAAGTCTTCTTCCTCCAGCTTCGCTTTTAGACCATTTACGTTCCATGAGCAGAACGTGCAGCCCTGCTCTTTCCCAACCATTGGTCTGCTGTTCGTTCAGTCTGTGTTCCTATGGATTGATGCCAGAGGGGCCTGTTGGTGCCTTTCGGGCAGGTCATTCACCTGACGGGCAATCGTGATTTTAATTTGCCTGAGTTGGTGGCCTTCTTCTTCTATGCTGCCTCTTAACTCTGGTCCTTTAGCGTTTTTTAGGAGGCCTCGTTTTCGATTTTGTTTCCGCAACGGACTGGGATATCGAGCTGGCTCCACTTTTTTTAGATCAATACCCCATGAGGCAAAATCCTCCCAATGGGTCAGGATTAGTTCTGTGACGGTGTGATCAATCCAGGTTGTTATCGTGGAATCGGAGCCTGGTTGGAAAGGGTTTGGTTTAAACTCTACTAATTCCAAATCGCATGATTTTAAATGGCTCAGGCCTGGTAATTCCTCTAGGAGTCTTAAGATTGCCCCTCTGTTCAAGATGTCATGGGTCCCTCTTGAGCAGTATTTCGGAATTAGCTCAATTTTATTGCTTAAAATATGCCGCTTTTGAATTTTTGGTCGTCTGCACACTTTGATGAATGGGGGAGACATTCCTTCCTGGTCCATCTTTGGCTCTAAGGTGTGCTGATTAGCTGGCTGTGCACTGCTTATGATTGCTTGTTCGTTGGGGACTAGGACTTGTGGAGTTTGTGTGTCTCCCTCCTGCAGGTCTCGTGGATTTGGTTCTTTGATTTTTGTGGGTTTGTCTATGCCCACTTGTCTATTGTTTTCTGATACTTGAATGGATAAGATTGTATCCTTTGAACTTTTTCTTCGCTTGATGTTTGTGTTAATGACTTGCTCGTCATTTGATGACTTGCGATTTGGCTTTTCTCTGGGTGGGTTTAAGATGCTGAACGTTTTTATTGCGTTCTGAATTGAATTTGTGCAATTTATGGCTCTTTTTAGAGGGGTTATATCCTTGTCAAGGGGTAAGCCTTTTAGGGTAGGCCCTTGCTCTGGAGTTGTTCTAATTTGAGGTGGAGCACCCTCTAACTGCTCTTTATCTTCACTCTTGCTGAGGTCGTTGTTGGTTTTTTGGGGGGGCTTTGATGATGCGCCTTGCCTGTGAGCTTTTGCTTTTCTAGCTTTCCTTTGGCGCTTCTTTTCCCTTTTGGTAAGCGCATGTACCTGAACGGTAAGATTGGGACTGAGTGCCGCAATTTGTGGGGACGCCTGAGTTGGATATGCTTCCTCTCCGTGGTCAGCTAGAGTATGTTTGTGTGCACTTGTTGGCGTCGTTATGTCATTAGAGGTGGAGGGATCTAATTGGTCTTGGGTTTTCAAGTTTGCTTCGCCACTGCTAACCTCAGGCGGCCTACCTGGACCCTCTTTGATGTGCTGTTGGCTGTTGCTTGTCTTATGGTTGTAGTGGTTGCCATAAGTAAGTTCGTTGGGGATTCCGTGACAGCCCCCAATATCTGCGTCATCAGGCTTGGCACTGTGGCCAGTTTGTCTATTATGTCTGAACAGTGGCAAGTATAGAAGGTGGAGTCCTTGTTGAGTTGCACCTTCGTGATCATATTGTTTAAGTCTTTTAAGTTTGATTCAATGCCCTGAACGTGAAAGGCCAAAAGGTTAAGCAGGTCGACTTGCGTGTCCAATTTGTCCGCATGGTAGGACATAGCGACGCCTATGGTTTCCATTGTCTTTAATAGTTGCGGCCAAATGGAGGCTGTTTGGGTACTCTCTAGTGTTTCCCCCTGTATATGGGTAAGCTTGGGTGGGATAAAAGGATGCGCAGAAGGATCTAGTTGATTGCGATGCTCGCACAGTTGCGCGCTCCTTGATGATGACCTTTTGACATTGCCTTCCTCCTTGCCAGGCGTTTGGTCATATTGGGCTGCGAACTCACGCATACTCCGTTCCAATTCTGCGATCTCACTTGCGGTTATGTTTTCTTCCTGTGGGTTTGATGTCTCACTGTGTTTGATGGCATCGGTATCTTCCATTACTAATCCGACAGATGGAAGATGATGCTCTTTATCTAGAGCCTATATGAGCTGGCAGCTCGGTTTACTGGGAGAATTTACCGATGGCAGCGAGTTTTGAATGCAGTTTACTGGATGTGTTTGTGTTTGTGAAGGGCAATCCTTGGTTGTTATCGGGGTCGTTTTCTGGATGGATTATGGGCTTTGCTCTATAAAAACCGAGTTGTTGCTTGCGTCCGGGGTCCAATGGGCTAAGGCACGAGCCGGTGATATATGAGCTGTTTGTTGGGTCTTGGGAATTGGGTGCCCTCTGGTTTGGTCTGAGCCATTGGCTAGTTGTCGGGTAATTTGGTCATGCGACCCAGGAGGACCAGATCCCCCACTCCCAGAGATCCTTCTTATTGTAGTTTTAAAGGCATTGCGAGGTTCGCTATGACACCTTATGTGAAGTGATGATGATGCTGGCGATATGGCGCCTTTGTTCGTGCCCTCCTTGAGCGGTTTGCGCTGAGTACTATTAAATTTTGAGCTAGCATCGTGTGGAGGAAGTTCCATTCCATTCCAAGTGGAGAGTCTTTGACAGACTTTAAGAAAGTCTGTAATCAATGCCCGTTTGCTTGATTTGGAGTGTGCGGCTTGAGCTTTGTGGTTCGGTAATGGCGTGGCGTCGTGATCCGATAATTCCTTATTCTTGGCTATGGGGCTACAGCCTTTGCTGACCTTGTGGAGCCCCTTGGTTCCCGCATCAGGGCTCTGCAATCCAGATTTGTCACGTTGGAGTATCGAGCCGGGGGGGGGGGGATTTTGCGAGGACTGTTGAACTGATGCCCTTCTTGAGGCTCTTACCCCCGCCGGCGGCGGACCCATCCTCTACCTCGTTGATGGTGCCCGGAGGGTCCCCCTTGGCCTTTTTTGACTTTGGCTGTAGTTTTTCAGCTGGATTTTCCTCGCCTCGTATCTTCCCGGATCTCATGATCAAGATACTTCAAGTTTGAGCAGTGTGATTGTTCCTTTCGTTTGAGGGGCAACCTGGGCTGAGGGTTCCATCGGGTTCCGTTGACGTGCTGTCGATGAGTCGGAACTATCCTTCTTTTATCTCTTATCTTTTGTGATGGTTGGTTTATGAGCTGGATTGCTGGTTGGGGTTTTGTGACTGTGGTGATAGGTGGTGGGCTGTAGTGGTGGGAGGGCGGATGGCAAAACCGATGAATTGATGGCGTTTGATGTTGTTAGCTTGTTTTCTTGCTAGCTGGGCAGCTTTGATTACGAGGCGAGGTGCAGGCTTGGTCCGTTTTATCCCGTGCGGGGGGGGGGCAACAAGCGGAGCACACAGGGGGACCGCAGGCTGAAAAACCTAGTAAGACAGTCTCCCTCGATCTACTCCCCGGGCTCTTACTTAGCTACCGCCTCTAACGGCGGCCGCGCTTGTGCCCTCCCCTCCTCCTCTTACCTCAACTCCGAGCCGCCAAACACCACGGGGATGAAGCTCCTGTGCACCTGTGCTCAATCCTTCAGCCGGAAAATGCGGAGACCATGGAGCGAGGGAGCTTGGAGCTGGGCCGCTTCACACTTCACGGCTCCCCGGCTCTCCGGCTCCAGCTCTAGCTCCGGTGCTGCTGCGGAAGAAGGGACGGGAGCGGCAAAGTGCAGCAGGAAGCGGCAGGAACCCGAGAATGCTGACTTCTGCCCCCGCTTCTCTTGTGGCTTCTCTGCTACCTGCTACCCGCTGCCGTGCTCCTCTGCTGCCGGCTCCTCTGACCACTGACCGCCGCGCTCACCGTGGCTCTCTGCTGCGCTCTGCTGGCTCAATTACTTGTACAATTGTCCGAACCGCTCCGAAGGTGAATTCTTCTAATATAACCCGGCCCTCCTCGAGCGCATCTACGCGCGTTCAGGGGGCCTGAGAAGCTGCCCAAACATGTCAAATCAGTCTTCGTTGTGCCAAGACGGAGTGTTGGCGAGACAGTGCGGGATCGGGAATGAACCCGAGTCGTGATGGGGGTGCAAGGTATGAGCGTGTAAGCGCTGTGCTCTCGCGCTCGCATTCAAAAGTGTACCAAATGCGATGAGGCCTAATCCGGTTCAAAATAGAACCGGAGGGGAAGTAGTCTAGGGTGAAAGACACAGGGGCCAATATCGAGTGCGAGACACAAGTATCATTAGAAAGCGTACACAAACCAGAGAAAAAAGTTACAATTTCACCTTAAAAGGCCATTCTGAGGTATTCAGAAGAAATAGGCCAATCCCAGAAAACGTAGGAAACTCTTAATACTAAATAACATCCTATTTACATATATAGAAACTGTTAATACTAAATAACATCCTATTTACATAAATACAAGTATCAGATAAGCAAAGCAGAGTAAATCAATAACAAGGATGTCGGAGAGATACTTATCTTAATGAGCAGCAGCAACATTCCTTTCTTCTGAGATCGCAGCAACGCGCGACAGGTAAGCTAGTTGTTCTATAACAAATTGGTATGCATGACAAATATAAAAAAAATCATTTACTAATATCTATCTTTACATTTCTAGATCAAAGACCATAAAATGTAAGATTCTGTTTAGATGCCTTCCAATTGTCTAAATGCGCAAAAGTCGTAATTATTTATTTTTAAATCTCTGCTTCCATATCCATTGCATTCGGTGGAGTAATTTTTACTCCACTCTCTGGAAGAGTTCCATCAGAATGTAGAATGAGTATTTGCTCACATTTTAAGGACTTCCTCCTTCTTCCCTCACACATTAAGATGTGGCCAATCCTGTGATTAGATGTAGCTGGTGCCTTTCCTGAGCTCCAGCCATAACAGAATTTACAGAATATACAGAAAATTGGAACAAAACAAAATAATGTATTCTTGTGTTCTTCGTTTGTAGCATGATTGTACAGTTGCTAACATTTCTTGTGTAATAAGGTTCCATTAGTTGTGTTCAGAATCGGCCATCAAAAACATAAAAATGGTGGGTGAATTGCTTGAATTGATCTCCGTCACCAGTAATTACTCGGGCCACATTTCAGTCCATTGTATTTTTGTCCAGTATGACAGTCTGGGCAGGGACCATCAATATGAATTTCCGACCTGACCCTGGTCCAAAAGGAGCAGCCAAGCCAGCACTGCCAGGTCGGACCACATCAGCAGGGAACACATGGGACCCAAGCAATGTTTCATCCTTTTTAGGCCTCATCAGTGAGGTGTAAGACTCACTCCTTGGAATATCATCCACACTAAGGGCATCTCACACAGCAAAATGCAAATATGATGGGTTAATTATTGTAATTAGTCTCAACCCCTAGTATCTATCCTGGCCTGCATTCCAGTTAATTGCTCTTTGCCCTCTAAGCCACTTCAGACAAAGGCTGGCCATATGGAAATCAGACTTGCTCTTGGACCACTGGGAAGAGTCCAGCATTAATTGGTGGACCAAATGCCCCATCAGGTGGGAGGGAACACAAGTAACACCAGACTTGTCTACATTTTGTTTTACAAAATCACTGCCCATATGAAAGTGGTAACCATGTACAGTTTTGCTAGCTAGCATACCAATGGATTATGGGGCAAAAGTGAATGAGCGGATTCCTAGATCTATATAAGCAAGTAAACGTTTTCTCTTATGATGGAAAAGTTATGGATACATGAGTAATACTACTGATATCCCCAATTTTTATTTCTGACCAGAGTTCTCTGTTGAAACAAGCTGAGGAGCTGGAACAAGACAATTTGGTAACATTTAGTATTGAGCGCTTAAGAGGAACCTTTGGGAGAGTTACAGTGGAATGGACAGCCAATGGGAGTGTCAGTGATGTTTCGCCAGCTGCAGGAGTGGTAAGAAACCTGTAAAACATATTATATTCTTGGTTTGAAATATGATTCGTACTTGGAACGTTCCTACATCACTAGAATAGAGAATAAACAGTGATGTTTAAACGGGTTGTTCATTATAAAACAATATTATGCATAATCAAGGAACAAATAACAATTGTAAATTAAGAAGCATTGAACTTTAGCAAACAAATCATACACTAATGAAAGGCACATTATCTGTTGTCATACACTGTCATTACTCCATCGTGCCAAAAGGAGAGAGTCCCTGTTAAAGTTGTAGCAGACTGGGATCGCTGACGAAAAACTAAGGGGAGGTAGGTAAGTATATCTTCTATTTCTAGTGGGTATGTCACAAAACACACTACCTGACTCAATGAAGTATGTATTACACAAAGACACAAAAAGTAACTGGCAATGATACAAACAATTTATAAAAATACACAAAATTTAATATAAGCCTCCCAACTGGGTCACATTCTAAAACATAATTCAGACATTTTAAAATAACATTTAGGGTAGCAACAAATTTAAAAGTTACAGTCAAAAAACTTTAAAAAGGTCGACGTGGCGTTTCGGTGTTACTTAATCTTGGCACCTTCATCAGGACATTAAGTCATTTGACTCCGTATCTGTATCTTAGGTTGGGGAAGCTTTTTCAATTGCTATCCGCCTTGATGCAAGCTTTGACAATAGTTGTGCCCGGTTCTTTTATTCGCACAGGGTAACTCTTTCTGATGGAACTTGTATTTATATATATGCACGGAGAAACCACCGTTAGGGATCGAAGTGGATTTTTCGACAGCTTTAGTATGTTAGTGACCAGCTATCTTGTGAATATCTTCTGTGTATAGTCTTTAGATGCGGTTAAATTGAACTTTCCCACTTTTCAGGATTTGTTCAAACGTCAATTATTTGATCGCTTATCCTCTGTGGTCGGCCTCCCTGTTTCTCCGTGCTGTTTCCTTCATATCAATGCGAAGTCGTGATCAAAGAAACAAATTGTGTGCCATGGGTTGATTATCAGTGAATAAGGGTGACCTCTTTAGTCCTTAAGTTTCTCCCCAGAACACGTTCTAAAATGGTATCAATGATTTAAAGAAAAGCAAACAATTCCTATATGTAAACATATTTAGCTTAATATAGAAAAAAAATCATTAGAAGGGAATAGGCAAATATAAACATACAAGAAAAGCGTGATTGATTTAAGAGAAATCTAAGGGGTGCAAGTTCATATGCCTTACGCAAGTCTGTGGTAGTTTCGATTGTTTGTGTTTAGAAGCAATGTATAAAGACAGTAGTCATATGAGGGCTAAACTGTGCAGTGACATACTTAACTTAGAGCAAACCCAATACGTCTTCCCTAGATGTGTAATGTGTACTCTCATGACTTTAACATTATTTGATGCCCAGAGGAGCCATGCCTAAAATTATGAAAAATACCTCCCAAATCCAAATCACATACATCTAAATGTAATGTAGGGTTAGGGAGCTCACCAAATATGTGTGTTCGGTTAATTTTCTGGCAACAGTTGCAGATTCCGTGTATAATCGCATGCAAAGATGTTTCTGTACACAAAAGTTTAACAGAAATAAACCCATGCATGCAAAACCTATTTTTTCTTGTTTCCCCATGAAGAAATGTTTTTCCAGTTGAGAATCTCCATCCAGTACACCAACTTTCCATTGGTGGGCGTCTCCATTCTATTGCCCCCTGGAAATTTATTTATTCATAGGAGTGCATTTTAAAGATTTTTCAGTACGGAAAGCTACCTGAAATTATATTTGAGGATATTCACAAGCTTGTCAGTTTGTAGCTGTTCACCAACTATGTCAGGTAAACCAAACCGAGAAACTCCCACACCATGAATCATGTTGCTTTGCTCAAAGAGCAATTCTACCAATACCATGTGGTGATCAGAGTCTGATTACGATTGCAAAATCCCACTGATTATGATTCTGTGAATCTGCCCTTCAAATGCAGGTATTTGCTCATATAGGTTTAATTTAAGGGTTCAAGGAAGTATGTGTATAAAGCCCTAAACTGTTACGTGTGTCCTACCCTAACCCCACAGCTGCACAAGGCACGTACATTACAATCTTATCCACTACACAGATTGAACATGGCAGAGCCCAGAAACACACTCTCTATTTCTAAAATTAAAGTCCTCAATAAAACTTTACATTTTGTCACACACCAAAAAAGCGACATTGAACAGAAAGGTCACATAGTTCAGGGGACGTATAAAACTTAGGAACTGCAAAAATATTGTGCCATGAAATGTTAACAGGCGGCCTGGTTGTTTTTGATACTAGAAAAATGGCTTTTAGAACTCTTGGAGTCTATGATTATGTAACAAATGTTGTTCACGACATCAAGAAAAACAATGCTCCTCGATTGAAGTGTTGTTGACAATGACACTTCGAACTAGACGTAAACTAGGGAGGTAGAGTAGTGTTACCCACTCAAAACAGATGTCTTTTTAACATACCTATTTCATTTGCTAGATTAAAAAATGAATTATTACTATATTGTATGTCCAGTATAGTGTATGCCATCATTGATTTATTGAGTGTGCAAACGTTTTATTTTCAATTACTTTTTGTGTTTATCACTTTGGGAATGTACAGGGTGCAAACATCAACAATTTAATGACTCCTTCTTCTTTGCCTAACGTATAGGTCACATTTTCTGAAGGGCAAGTGATTGCCACAATCACCCTGGCGATTCTTGCTGACACTGCTGCTGAACTTTCAGAGACAGTTACTGTCACACTGACCCGTGTTACCACAATCGGGATTTTGGATCCCACGAGAGGGGCTGTCATAGACCAGACAAAGGCAAGGGCTGTGCTTGTCATTTTGCCAAATGACTCTCCGAACGGCGTGGTTGGCTGGCATCCGGATTCTCTTTTTGTAAGAGTAGCAGAACCAGAAGGTAAGTGATGTTTTCCAAATCACTCACTAGCTCCCAAGTAATCAGTGTGGCAATGGCTAAAGGGAAGAATGTTTCTTTCTCCCTAAATTCGACTCTGACCCCCACTATTCATTACGGTTGCTTCACTCTTCATTTTCTGTATCTGAATGAAATCCGGGGTATCCTGGGTACTGGTCACATTTGTTTCTTAGGCAGGTTGTATCTATATATGAGGCGCTATATAGCGCAAACCTAACTACAAAATAATGATTGCTGTACTGAGGTGGAGGAAGAAGGGAGGAGGATGGATGAGGGGGTGTGGAAGTGGTGCAAGCAATACAAGGTGAATTACTTGACGAGGTCAATCATACAGAGGTTTACATGTGGATAAGAAGTTTCTTGAAGATGAGGATTGAGAAGGTTTTCTGGATCTTAGTGGTATAAAAAAGTGACCCATCCTAGGAGCAATGCAAAAGAAGTCTTGTTGCCTTGCCTTGTTCTTGCTGCATTTGTTTTCTTGAGTTTTATGAGTTCTTTGTGCATCTCATTTCCATGACCCTGTGTCTGGGCCAGGCAGATGTAGTTATGAACAGAGTCCCCTGCAGCACACTTACCCATTGTTGGAAAGTGGAATGTTGGTAGGGGTAAGTATGCACCTAACACTAGTAATAAGGCCACTAACACAGTTTAGGATCTAATAAAGTTCTCAGTAAATTAGCCTCTTGCTCAAACCTTGGTAATTTTCATTGAGCAGTCAGGCCTAACCTGGGAAACAGGAATGTAGAACATTTAAAAACACCATTACATCAAATAAGTAAGATACAACACACAATAAAAATCCCAGAACAATTTATAAAAATAGAAAATATATATGAAGAAATTAGCCACTTTATAGTGCTTAAAAACCTATAGCACCCCTCTGGGACATTGGATAGCCAGGGCCGGACTGGCTACCGGGCAGTTGTGTGTGCTGCCGAGCAGGGGGATGATTTCTCCGTGGTATGGGAGTATTTCGTTGATGGGGACCTGCGTGCGCTTTGAAAAAAAAAAGCAAAACGAATTTCGTTTTGCACACACAGGTCCCCATCAACGAAAGCATCCCCCTGCTCGGCAGCACACACAACTGCCCGGTAGCCAGTCCGGCCCTGTGGATAGCACCTGACCAGGACAAAGTCAAAGTATGAGGCTGACCGCGATGGAGCCCTGATCAGAAACACTAAACGGGTAGGCCTGGTCAAAATGTTGCTTTCACACTTAGAAATATTTTTTTAGATTTTTCTTCCGATGTCGCGCAATCCTCCACAGTAGGCCAGATTCGATGAAAGTTCGCAGGCTTTACTTTCTGTGAGACCCTGGTCTTGAGCTTTCAGCAGGACAAACCTAAATCCTGGCTGGGTCGCTGTTGAAGGTAGTTGGCTTGACTCTCAAAGTCGGGCGGTAACCTCATAAAGCTTTTTCAAAAAAGTTCTCCAAAGTTCTATAAACTTCAGGATGTGCTCCTGAAGGTCTCCTTGCTGGTTCAAATTGTCCTAAACACCAATCCAAAGGTCTGGAATCTCCTCAATAGACCTTGGGTTTTCTGCAATCCAGGCACCCCACAATTCACCTGGCCAAATCCTTAAAAGTCCACCGGACCCACTATAGGATGGGGACTCTTGGTGGAATGCTGCAGGTGGGCTCTGTTAACCTGTACCTTGCAGGGAGTCCACTTCTCAATCCTTCTTGAAGGAAGGCACAGTCCCCAGACCTGTATTACCAGATTGTGCAATATGTTTGCCATTCAGAGTCCCGGTCATTGGGGGCAAATCCAGATACCAGCAGGACAGTCCTTCTTTTCCTTGTAGTTTCAGGCAGCAGATTTGAAAAACTATGCAGCACGCAGATATTTATTCGGTGTTCTGTAGCGATGAGCAGGGAGCACCTCTGTCCTGAGGGATGCTGGGTCAGATGCAAAAGCGTTGCAACTTCCTCGAGAGTGTAACATCTTCTTGTTACACAACGCACTGCATTTGCAAGATTAAACATGGATGATTTCTCTTCAGAGGAGTAAGAGTTGGCTAAATCAACTCATAATGTGGTTCATTTCTATTAACTCCCCTCCCCCTGACCTCTGCAAATTCCTGTTCTAACCCTGCCATCTGGCTGAGTTCTGGGATGTAGGGATATTTACTCCTGGCATTCCTAACTGATGTGTTCTCTCTTTGAGCTCAGTTTCATTTAGATAACCTCTGCTCAGGCCAGACCGCTTATCACCTAATCAAAGCAGCCTGGCTAAGCCTGTTAAGGCTGACCAATCAACAGAGACCAATAAACAAATTTATTCCTAGCAATATTTATAACTAAACAAAATATTGCAATGTTACCCTATGTAGCTACATATCTACAATGGGGAAAAATTAAATTGGCAAGCAAACCCCACATTAACCTGGGCCCAACACGCTGGTAACTTGGCACAGAGCAGTCTTGCCTTTGAGGCAATGTATATAGTATTTGTGCAACACTTCAAACACCACATAAAAAGGTTACACACATAGTGGTTAATTTAATAAATAAACAAGACCAAAATTACAAAAACAATTAGTAGAACTGGAGATATTCAATTTTAATTTTGTAGGTCAAAATAGCACCAAAAAGCACAAAGCGGCAACTAAGGATCTCTAGTTGCGCCAGACCAGGACAAAGTCACAATTTAAGGCCGCCTGCAATAGAGCACGGGGCATCTAAAGGAACCCAGTCAGGCTTGCTGAGCAAAGTACCTTAAATCCAGGTTGCGGAGTGTTGCTTGGATCTGATTTAAAGATGTGCCGCACAACCGAAGGAATGCATTGGTTCTGAGATGCAGCGTAGCTGCGGCTTGAGGGTCCTGTTGAGTCATCGTCGATGATCCTGTTGACAGGGCTTGTGATGCGTTGTCCAGTGTCGGGGATGTGGCACGCAGTTGGCAATGCATCATCGGCGGAGCTGTCATCAGTGAGATATGCGAACACCTGGTCCGTGGATGAGCCACACAATCAGGGCAATGCATCAGTTCCAAGGACTATGGAGGCGAGAAGAGCCCTATCCATGCAGCAGCTGTGCTGCATTTGTTCTGCTCGGAAATGCGCCACTCAGCAGAGCATATGAATGAATGTATGGTGGGATTTCTAGAGCACACACATACCTCAGTGTCCCGGCGCTAAGCAGAAAGTAAGAGTGAGTGGATGACAAAGCTAGAGAGTAAAAAATCTGGTCTTAAGTTGTTTCTAAAAGGCCTCTCATTTTCGATTTGGCGTAATTCAGCAGGAAGTCGATTCCAAGCTTGTGTGCCCAGAAGGGAGAAGGATCTGCCACGTGTTTTAGCCCGCCTTACCCTAGGCACTTTAGGTAGATGGCCTTGGGAAGAGCGCAGATTTCTAATGGGAGTGTAATGATGTTTCCTGAAAGACAGGTACTCAGGGCCAGAGTGGTTCAAAGCTCTCTGCATAAGGATGACAGGCTTGAACAAGATGCTATTCTTAACAGGGAAGCCGTGTGGGTTGTTAAGGTATACTAAGACTGAACCTCATCTGGGTAAGATGAAAACCAGATGGGCAGTCACATTCTGGACCCATTGTCATTTCCTCAACTAATTTTGTGGAAGGCCAGCATAAAGCACATTGGTGTAATCTGGTCTGGACACAATCAAGGGTAGAATCACTGTTATCCTCACGAGCAAGGAGAGGATCTGCAAGAAGTTCTTAGCAGGATGCATCAGACCAAAGCACAAGCCGACTATTGTATTAATTTGGTTTTGAAGAGAAAGCTGTTTGTCAAACTTGACACAAGTTTTTTTTACTGCGTCAGCTTGTATGATGGGAGGGACGGCCCTGTCAGGCCAATAAGCTTATTAGTTAAGGTTAAAATTGTAGCCAAAGCTAAAAACCTCTGTCTTATAATTGTTGCAGTTGAGTTGGTCAGTGCTGATCCACTGGAACACAGCTGATAGACAGATGTTAGACCAGTGGTTTCTGGCTGGCTGGCTGATACGCATCGAAGCCAGACATTATCCACCATTCTAGATGGTATGAGTACGATACACTTGTCTGATAACCCATGCTCACCCAAGTGTTGGCCCAATACCACCCTTGTAACACGCTGCGAATGCCACAAAAAGACTCTACATGGTATGTATAAAACACTGGTCTTTATATTGCACACACATTGAAATCAACACAAAATATTCTTTGGATATACACTTATATGCATTGTTCAGAGGTATTCATGAAACCCAACATTCCCAATATCGCATACCCCATACAGTTACAGTGGTCAGGAAATCACATGTTTTGACTATGCCTCGTGGCCCAGACCCTCAGTCACTCAAACAACCCCAGCCAACGATACCTGTTGCCCCTGCTGGTGACATTTTGATATGATTTATCTGGACCGTCTAAAGTGGAAGGAAACAGTTACTCTGTTTCGTCCCTCCAGATGAGGTATTCAGGCACCCAGTGGCACCTCAGGAGTGCGGGATCACTATCCTACCCCCCTCCCCGTAGGCAAAAGACTGTGACATCAAAAGCTGGTACGCTTCCCAATTGGAGAAATGTTTCCCATCTGGAGAGGATGCAAGCTGGGCCTGCTCCAGGCAGCCTGTAGTGGATGCTCACAAGGCACAATGAGACCCTTCAGTTCCACTCACAATGTTCTCCACAACAGAGTACCTTGTGGATGGGTCCGGGAAGAGGGAGCAAGTTACTTCGGACTGAGGCTGTGATGTTAGGCACTGTCATTCTCCCGGTCTGGAGGTTGGAGGCAGTCTAGGCTGGCAGCTTGTTTTCCCCCCAACACTCCTTGTGCACCCCATGCTATGGATTGCAAGCTAGCACAGGTTTCCAGTTGCAAGCATGTGTCCCTTGAACTCGGCAAACTTCCTCCACACTCCTCGAACTCCTCAAGTTCCAGCACCCCAGGTGGGACGCTGTTCTTTACTAGCACACACCTCTGCACGGTGTGATTACAGCATATGTCAGGGCAGTCCTTGTCCCAACCTACGAACAGTTCCACCTGTTTCTGCCACATCTTGCGCGGTCCTTACGACCTTGTAGAAATGGTGAGATCCTTTCAGTCCTTGGGACGTGGTGGACAGGAGGCCAGTCAACTAGCCCTTGGAGAGTACTTAGAGACTCGGGACACAACAGTTGGCTGCAGGCCAGCAACACCCAGGCAAAATCCACCAAGTTATACTTCCCTTCCTAGAGCACAACAAGCCCCAAACCGCCACAAGTCTGCAGATAAAACAGTTGCAGTTTCTCCTCCTCCAACAGTTTCTCTTGTTGATGTCCCAGCATCAAAACAGTATAGTATGGTTCCAATCCCTGTCTCTAACGCCTGAGGGCAGTGTCCCAATAGTTATACCCACAATGGCCTTTGAAGATGAGACCAGATCCAAAGGCCACCTTTGAAATGCACAGGCCTTCTCTAAATTCTGCCTTGTGTGCCATCCTACCCCGGGACCCTTGGTCAATATTTTTAGTGGGGCCAAGACCATGCCCCTTGGAATGCACGTGTCAACCCCCCCCCCACCTATCCATTCCAGGAAGTCCCATCTGAGTCTGAGGTCTGCAGTTTCCTTTAAGCCCATAGTTTATAGCAGTCTCTTCAGGAATGCACAGATCTTGCTCTCCCCTAGTGCTCAGATGTGGATTGGAGACAGGCTAACAGAAACAGAGAGCCATGAGCACGGAAATGCCCATTTCCCCAAAGGGGTATTCCCACATTTGTAATGTTGAATCCACTCGCACCACCAGAGAGGATTTGCCATTACCAAGTCATCGATATCAAAAACTATACTGCCACTCTTCTGCACATAGGAAATACCGCTAAAAAGCCTTTCCACAAATCCCCCCTGTCAATTCAATGCAAGAAGCAGGCCCGTACTGGTGCCATTCACTGCCAGGGCATGTAGCGCATGTGCACACATCCCCTACCTCTTCCCGACACCGCACTGTGTCCCCAGAAAGTACTCGATATAGCGAGAGACATGTAAAACCTTGGCAAGTAGCTTTTTAAATGCCAAGCTGAGTAAAAGTAACCTGCATCCACGGGCCCCTTCATGGCAAACCTGTGCACTTTTGAAAAGCTACCTCCGTGGGTGGCACAACCAGGGCTGACTGCCAAAGACGGAGCATCTGAGTTACTTGCCCTAGGCATATGTTTTACCCTTAGACAAGGTACTTACCGCTAACTCAAATCAGCCATTTATGTATACACCAATCACCAGTATGTACATGACAAGCACAGCGCTGTGGCACTGAATGGAAGTGTCAACAGCGCTCAAAGTCTTAAAGCTAGCATGTAGATCAGCGGAAAACCAGGAGGGCCAAAAGCAAAACTTTAAGGGGAAGCACCCTAGAAAGGGCTGTTACCAACAATAGGGTATAATGTCATCTTAGGCAGGTGGCTCACCTTTTAAAAATGAAACAGAGAAGATGTTGGATCTGCTCGGGGATGCGCTGCTCAGCAGAGATAATATGCCGGTTCTACTGGTATGTACCTTAGGCACACTTCCAATGGTCCAGTACTGGGTTGGCACTATTTGGCAGAGTAGACTCATAGATGGCAGAGCCTAGGTGCATGTCCAGGGTTGGTGGAAGCCTGTTATGTCCCTGAAGCTTCAGATCAGAAGGCCAGTCCATTTGCCCTTGGAGTCACTCTGGGTTCTCTGTTCAAGATATGCAGATCCAGTTCTTCTCAATCAGGCAAGAGGGCATTGGATCAGCAAAGCAGAGCAGCAGTCCCTTCAGAGCAGCAGTCCAGCAGAGTGGCAGTCCTTTTAGCAGCAGAGCAGTCTTTCTTCCTGAAAGAACATCCACAGATACAGGAGTGAACTGAAGTGGTGGTGGTTTCTGAGGTCCTCCTTGTATGCACAGTTGTGCCTTTGAAGTAGGTATAATCCTCTATAGACATGCCTTAGAAATTCACAGAAGTCCTGCCTTCCCTGCCCTGGCTCCAGACTAACTCAAGGGGGCATGCAACCCTTTGTGTGGAGAGAGGACACAGATTTTCAGGTGTAAGTAATTCTGGGCCCTGCACGCCATCTCATCCTGCCAGTGACAAACTAAATTCCCATTGTGTGTGGCTGTCTAGGAGGAATACACAAAGCCCAACTGCCAACTGCACCCATTTGGGCTTCAGGTACCAAATGGCAAAGGCAAGAAAATGGCAGCTTTCTAAAAGAGGAATTTTCAGAATTGTAATTTAAATCTGACTTTTCTATAAGTTCGAATTTTAAATCAGGATTCAAGAGACACCAAATATGCACCAAGTATCTCTTCCCATTTGGAAATTACATGTATAAAAGTAGACAGTTCCAATGTTATCCAATGGGAGAGATAGGTCTTGCAGTAGTGAAAAACAAATTTAGGAGGTTATCACTACCAAGACATGTATAACTTAAAAGTGCATGTCCAAATTTTTAAATACACTGCACCCTGCACTCAAGCTTTCAAAGGCCTACATTAGGGGTGAGTTATATGTCTAAAAAGGAAGGTTTGGGCCTGGCAAGTTTATTTTGCCAGGTGGAAAGGGCGGAGTAAATTACAAACACAGTCTCTGCATTGGAAGGCCTGAGAAATGTTTAAAGGACTGCTGAAGTGGGTGGCACAATCAGTGCTGCAGGCCCACTAGTAGCATCTAATTTACAGCCATTGGGCACATTAGTGCACTTTACTTGGGTCTTATACATAAATGACATATTCCAATTGTGTTATGAGCAAATTCCACCATGTTCAGATTAGAGAGCACATGCACTCTCACACTGGTTACCAGTAGTAAAGTGCACATAGTCCTAAAGCCAACAAAAACAAATTCAACAAAAAGGGCAGGAGGAAGGCAAAATGGTTGGGTATGACCCTGCAGAAAGGGCCATTATCAACAACAACTATAATTGAAATACTCACTACAGCCACTGTGGTAAAGGCAGGCCACCAGAGCTGGTTTACATTAATTTTCCACTACAGACATCAAAATTCTACTTTCACTACAGAATTGGGTTTTTGGCATGCTATTCAACAAACATTTAATCAAGTTTCTAATATTGTTCCAGGTGAAATCAAATTCTAAAATAAACTTTTATTCAGAATCAGACTTTCATGTCTGTATGGTGACATACAGCTTTTGGCACCTAGTCACTGTGGAAACATCATTTTCTTTCAGATTTAGCATGTTCCCCATTGATATTTGACTCATGCAAGCGTCTGGGTTTATTGGGTTACACTTAAGGTTGATTTAGCTGGGGATGGTAGTCCTTTGTACAAGACAGAACACCTTTCTCTAGCAAGTGTTACTGCATTGGCTTCAACATACAGCCTGCCAGGACACCCAGGTGTCAAGGTACATACACGTGGAATTTCGAATAGTAATTTATGGATATACATATATAAATTCGCACCTGCGCAGTCATGGTAAGGTCTGACTTTCCATCAAAAAGCATTTTTTTTTTGCTGATAATTGGCCTCACTCAAATAATGTACGTAAAACTAAAAACAAAAACATGAACATCCGATTTGAGTTCAACATGGCAAGATTCATGCAGTTCTGTCAAGTGGCGTGCAAAAAAAAAGGGGATAACAAAAGTGACATTTTTTATTTTGACTGCCATAGAAATCTTTTGACAGCACTGTAGAATAAAAGATGACTTGAATGAGAGCAGCTCCTTACTCAAGAAGGTTCCTTTGCTTGGTTTTGTGTAAAACTATTTAGTAATTTTTGAGAAGTTAGCTTTAAAAAAAGTGTTGTTGTAGGCCTCAAATTGAAAAAATCCCTCAACCAATCGAGAAGAAGACAACTAGACTTAAAGGAAACAGCACTGCTTTTAATTTTTTTTTGTTTTTTTGCTTTTTAATGAGATGTGGCAGTAGTCTTCAGAGCCATGCAATTTCACTTAGCCTAGCACTAACCAGTTGATGTAGATTCACAGGTTTTCACTTATTTTCTAGTAGAGTGCCATCAGGCATCAAATACTCATACTTTTTTCTGCTTATCACTGTATGAGACTGTCGGATTGGGGTACCAAAATTGCTATTGCCGGAACCTTAGAAAGTACTTGAGTACTAAATCACTTGTACTGATTCCCAGAAATTCTAGTCAATGGTTTCAAACTGAATATTTACAGAGCTTCGGCAAAGAGGCAGATCCCGTGACCAGTTAGTATCCAAACAGACGCACTTTGAATTTCCCTGTCAACCTTTGGAAAAAGCTCTTGGGAGATTATTACTATTCACCTGTTAAGATTATTAAGTACAAGGAATGTTTAGGGACCATGGTGAGCTTGTTTTTAAAATAAATAACTGTTTAGGGTATTCAGCATTCTTGGAAGACTCTCCTGGTGGATGAAGATCTTCAAATGCTGTCACAGGCTAATAAAACGATCAGTGTGCGCTTTGCCTTGCTAAAAGCGCTCCGCCAGATCCTTCCCTTCCTCTGCTACCTAATGAGGCTAGACCTCTGGTGGTGAGGAGTATAATTTTGTGTAGGCTGGACTACTGCAACTCCCTGTATTTGGGAGCTCCACAATATATCTTGCAGGGGTTGCAAAGAGTCCAGTCTATAGCTGCAAAGCTGGCACTTAACAGACAACGTAGCTCATCTACCACAATGGCTTTGAGAGATCTCCACTGGCTGCCCATCAGGGACAGAGTCAGCTTCAAATCCCTATGCATTGTATACAGAGCAGTGCATAGTACTGACCCTCTTTCTGTGCAAGAGAGATTTACCTGGTACAGGCCTACCAGACTTCTTCTCTCCTCCAGCGCAAATCTAGTAATAACTACCAGATTTAAGAAATCTCGGATGGGAGGCAGGGCTTTTGGTACAGTAGCATCACGCCTCTTGAACGAGCTACCCCAAAGCATCGGAAAAGCCAGCTCTTTGCTATGCTTCAGAAAGTGCTTGAAGACCTGGCTATTTCCCAGAAATGAGAGCAATTCCCCCCCACTAACAATCAGGCCCGTCTCTGTTGATTCATCTTTTCAGGTCACAGCGACAGGATACCCGTAGGGTGACAGTCTGCGCTATACAAGAACGAAAATACAATACAATAATCCTAACCATAATGAATTATGCTTTTTTTCAAGAATAGGGTGACTACTTTATGCTGTTAAAGGAGGTTAGTAAGGGTTTGGCAGGTGTTAGATATGTGCCAAAATCAGTGCTAAATTTGAGCTTGTGGTTTCTGGTGCTCGTACTGGCACCTAATTGGCAGCACCGGCACGATGACAGTCTGCCACATAGTGGTGATGTTTGTTTAGAGTTGAGCACAATACTAGTTGTTTATTAATTCAATATACATTAAAAATGACTAATATTTTCCTCCTAAGGCATTGTTAGAGCGTTGGGTGGCCTGGAATAGTCTGAATTGACAGCTGGCATGGGCAATGGGTGGTGCAGGCAGTAGTGCACACCTGACGAGGGCCCGGTCACTCTTTTTTGTTTGTTTTGTTTTTCAAATTAGGCTTTGGCCAAAATAGGCTTAATTTTCAACTTTTTTCAAATTAAGCTCTGGCAAAAACCCCATCAGCCCAATTTAGAGTGACATGGCTATGTATAAACTCTAAATCAAGTGTATGCAGGCTGCTATGACCAAGACCCTTTCTAAACTGTATGTCCCCATTGTCTGATTCACAACTTCGTTTGATGGTAGAGCATACATTTGGGGGGAGTAGTATTGAATAGATTGATCCTGGCACTCTGAGACAAAGACAACCCCGGCAATTGGGGCTCAGGTTTTAAGAAACAATGAAGCATTCGTTGGTTGTGTTGCAGTGAGGGGGGAAACTACTCCTCTAATATTGGATACATTGTTTTTCACCTTTGTGGAATCACATGGTAGAAAAGTGCAAGCATAATACACAGCAGTAAAATAGCATTAGTACATGTTAAAGAAATACCAATTTACGGTGATTTTGATTAAGAGACTGTTGGAAAGTGCCGATGAGGTGTGTACCTAGACACATAATTTTCTACTTTAAAGGAAGTCTGAGAAATTGTATTTGAAAATGTGTTTCAATATTTAAATAAATCTGACGGTGAAAGTAACCTTTGACCCCTTTTCTCTTCTGTTTTTCCCAGGCAATTCAACAGTTATTTCTCTAAAGATTATACGAGAACAAGGATTTGTTGGAGATATTGTTGTCCATTTGACATCCAGACCTAATTTCTTGTTCTTACCTGCTTACCATGCAACAGAGAATCAGGACTACTTAGTTATAAATAAAACAGTAATCATCCTGGATAACCAAACTGTTGCCTTGTGCCAAGTGGTCATTCTATCCGTAAGTTATTAAAATCATATGAATGAAATGGAAATACTGATGATGTGTTTTGTGTATTCCTTTTAAGAAAATGCAGGAAAATTAGAGTAGCTTGTGCTATGAAGTTCACAATATATGCACACTAGCAGCATTTATATGAAGAGGAGGAAGGTAAAACTAAAAACAGATTTAAGCAAGTTGGGGGTTAAACAGTGTTGAAGGGGATTTAGAGGCTAACATTGCTTCCTTAATGTATGCTGCCTCTGTCATACAGACTGATCCTATTTCTACACATTTTTCCAAGTTGTTAAAATTGTTCCCTGTGGCCTCTTTTTTTATTGATAACTGGATCTGGAGGACCCTCTTGTCAGGACTTAAATTAATGAATTTCTGTGCTAGGCGTTCTTCACTCATATGGCAAATCCAGACTGTGTGTCACCAAATAGTATATAATGATGTCTTGATTAATATAAACACATGTTAACCAGTAACCCAATAGTAGCAATAAACTATTAAAAAATATATAGAGAGAATGAGAGTGGCTGAGCCCAACCAAGATGGCTGCATTTTAATTGCTCTCCTTGTCTCACTGAAAAACGTACACTAAAATCCTGTGTCCAAGATCTTCAAAATTTGATCTTTCTACAGCCATAGAGTGAGGAGACAATTCTCATGATGGTACTGTACATGCCATGATAGTGGAACCCAGAGAAGAGGTCGAGAACACTGCAGCAGCAAGGTACCTTCTCCCCTTTGGCTGCCTGCTACCATAGCACAGTCCGCTCTGTGACTGACACCACTGCCTGGAATGGACGGAGGATGCAGCTATCTCTGTGGAAAGGCAGTCTGGCTGCATAAGTGATGAGTGAAACCAGAGGAGAGGAGAGGAGATGTCTGGTCTGGAATGCTGTAGATGTCCTGGATAAAATGGCATACAACACTGCCCTTGAGGCCACAACATCAAGAAGGGAAGGTTTTTTGCCAAATGATTTACAAATGGCAAGGGTTCAATGCTATTCCTACCAGTCTATCTATTTGCTGTGTAGTGAAACTAAAATACCTGCCAAGATTCCGAAAAAATAGACTAACTTTACATATCTGTATTCTCATTCACCCAGATTAGTCCGCATGTATGCTGTCTAGATTGAGTTTCTTAGCATGTGTATACTGCATAACAACTTGTCATTCCCTGGAATGGTAGATAAACCAGCTGTGTTAGTATCACTGGGCATGGATAGGGCATTCAGTTTCGTTAAATGTCCCTTTATGTTCCCCTTATTGAAGAGCATAGGTTTTAAACGGTGCTTTACATCCTGGCTAAGACTCTTGCCACTGTTTAAGGCAGTCTCTTTGTCTACAGTTGCGATGCAATGACCCTTGACCAGTACTTTGAGGCGTCCCATGTGAGTTGTGTATTTAAGATAGTCTTTTTTTTTCCTCAAATTAATGTCCTAAAGTGCCTGAAGACCCTATCTCCAGCATATTGGTTTGTAACCTTCATACGGGGATTGATGCAACCTGCTTGCTCCAGGCTGTACTAATAAACAATGTGTTATGGTATGTTATGTTATGTCAATTTAGCTTTGCTTGAAACACAGACAAGTCAGTACACTAAGTTTAAGTAGAGCAGTCTTATGAAGTTTCCTAAATTTAACATGGTCTGTTCAGGAACAAATATGATATGGTAAATTATTTCAGTAGGAAGGGGCAAGATGAGAAGAAGACCTGCCTCTGCTTCTAGCCAAATGGAGTAACCAACAAGGTATGCAGTTCCTAATGAGTGTTGCAGGTGGAGGTATGTGATCTTAAAAATGAACCCTATTGTGTGAGTATTCACATTGGCAGGAGAGATGGTTCCTCCTTTATGGAAAAAGAACCTCACACACCCAACAAGCAGGTGTCTTGCTTCGTCATTGGGTCTTGCTCCTACTCGGGTTGGCGCTGCAATACCCGATCAGGCGCCCGTGATGAGGCTTACCCTGGTAGTGACCACAACTCATTAAAAAATTTCTGAGTGGACCACTATTCCCTGTTTTAGTTCACACATTCACAACACTATCACCTACACCCCTATCTCACACCAGGGTCCTCAAACGCACTAAACCCAATGGCTAAAGGAATAAAGATCTCCGCCAAGTAGGCCCCATCACGGGCGCCTGACCGGGTATTGCAGCGCCGACCCGAGTAGGAGCAAGACCCAATGATGAAGCAAGACACCTGCTTGTTGGGCATGTGAGGGTCTTTTTCCATAAAGGAGGAACCATCTCTCCTGCCAATGTGAATACTCACACAATAGGGTTCACTTTTAATATCACATACCTCCACCTGCAACACTCATTAGGAACTGCATACCTTGTTGGTTATACTAGTCATTGGGCATCTATGCTGAACCTTATTTAATTAAAAGCCCTTTTGTTCCCCCCGTTGGAATTCTAGCCAAATGGACAGGTAAGTAAGACTTTATCCTTAGATCTCAAATTCATGACTTGGCGATAATAACAGCTTCTGATGCAAACAGCTGGGGCCTTTACCCATTAAGGATTTGTGTGTAAGGCAGTAAAGTTTGAAAATTGCGTTTCTTCTAACTGGCAGCCAACCGAAGGCAGAGCAGAAGGAAGATTACATTTAATCTGAGCTGCGGTGTTTTTTACTACTTACATGTTGGACATCAAGGTCTCATTTAATGATGCAAGTTGTGCATTTCCATAGTCCAATCAACTGATAATCCGGCCCTGGACTAAAGTTTTCCTAGCAGTAAGAGGAAGAAAAGGAAATGCTTTCCTCAATATGAGCATCTTGTTGAAACAGTTTCACTTAATGGATAGAACATGATCTTTCATTGATAAAGATTGATCCAGTTTGATGCTGAGGTTCTGAACTGAATGCATGGGCATGGGTGCATGGCCTTGCTCAGAGAACCACCATTCAGGAGACCAATGTTTTTGGGCCTTATCAAACAGCATAATCTCTGTTTTGTCACTGTTTAATTGTAAACAGTATGTTGTCATTCAGTCTGCAATCAGTTTCTTGCCTTTAGCAAAACTGTCTTTTTACCTCATCTAGATCTTTATCAAAAGAAATAACCAGCTTAGTGTCATCAGCATATGATAGTATTTCAAATCTGTAAGTTTTGACAGTTTTGGCTAGGGTGCCACATAGTTCCTAAATAATGAGGGGGCATATTTGCAAGGGCGTCTTCGCTGCTTTAGTGGCACTTTTTGCCACTAAAGCGGCAATATTTTAATTGCCCTATCAGCAAGCAGTCGCTAACAGCTGTTAGCGACAGCTTTCTGGCGAAAGCGACTGTTTTGGGGGCCACTTTGCATGTCAGCGATATTTATCGCTAATGACATGCAAAGTAGGCGTTCCCGACCAAAAGACCACGGAAACAGCCGCTAACATACCTAATACCTATGAGCAATGAGGACCTGGCCCCGGTGAGCGATAAAAAAAGTCGCGCTAACCGGGGTTATCGCAGGAATTTTTACACCTGCTAAATTCCTGACTTAGCCATTATCCTCAATGGGATGTGGATTCTAAGGCTGAATCCCCCCTGCCTATTAGCAAGCTTTACGTTAGCGATAAAAGTTTTATCTCTTTTTCACTTGTGTTTTTGGTGGATTCCACCGCCATCGCTGGATTTGCTTTTGCATTGGAGATACACGTTGGTAAAAACTCGCTATCTCTGCGATAGGATCCAGCGATAGAAGGCGGTAAAAAAATATGCGCTAAGCGCGATTTGTTATATTTATCGCACGCTCTTGCTAATATGCCCCATAGGGCCTAAACAAGAGCTTTGTAGGACCACCTTGTTGATCAACATGGTGCGTGACTAAATGAGCCAAGGGAAATTGTGTGTGTTCTGTTTCCTAGAAAGTCTTTGAAACCCCAAAGAGCTGTCCCATGAATGCCTATCTTATGAAGCCTTTTAATCATCCTGGTGTGGGACACAGTATCAAAAGCTGCGTAGAGGTCCAGCATCACCAACATAGGAATCCATGACTGCAACCAAGGCAGTCTCTGTAGAATGGGAGACTCTGAACCCTGATTGCTAGTGGTCCATGATCTTGTTCTCCTCTAGATAAGCTGAAAGTTGTTGATTTATTAGGCCTTCCGACATCTTGCCCAGAAGTGGAAGCAGCGATATGGGATGATCATTTGTTACATTTTTAGATCCACAGTAACTTTCTTTAGTGTTGGAGAAAACAGTGCTCTTTTCAGGCCTGCTGGATTTTCCCAGTGTCCACTGATATGTTAAACAGTGACCTGATGGCAGGTGCAATCTGGTTAGAAAGACAAGCTGAAATCCTTAAAGGACATACGTCTAAGTGGGAGCCAGATGTGGCTTTCTCTAACGTCTTCTGTATCTGCTTGAGGGATAATGATTCAAACCTTTTCCAAACTACAAACACTATTATGAGGGGCTTTTACAAACTACAAACACTATTATGAGGGGAGAGTTGTAGTTTGGTACATCGTCAGATTGATCAAGAGGACTAGGAAAGTTCTGATAAATAAATGTTAGTTTATCCTCTATAAAATCTGCAAGAGAATTGCAGAGATCTTGCGAAGTCAAATTAACCTGGGAGCAGGCATGAGGTTTAACAAAATTATTGAGGATTTAGATAAATTGCCTGCTTGTTCAATTTGGTTAATGATGTAACTTTTCTGTGCTAATTTGATTTTCTTATGATATTTGGAAATACTTGATTTACATGCATCTTTATCCCTTTATATTTTTGTCTGATACCATCTTGCCTCCAACTTTTTGCAAGTTGATTTCTTCTTTCTCAGGTCTGTAGAGTACTGTGAGATCTAAGATGAGTTTTAGATCCTATTTTAAGAGGAGTGATACTGTCAAATGCAATATTTAGGATCCTGTGATAATATGCTAGTGCTCGGTTGATATCATTGTCCTGAGAAACCATTGTGAACATAAAGACTTTAGAAAAAGAGTAATGGGAGACTATTATCTTGAAGCTCTTTTTTCGGCTATCTTTGGCCTTTCTGGCCCATCTGCTTTAGGAACCTGGAATCAGAACATTTTCCAGATGAGAGGAAGAGGGAGGTCACTGGTCAAAGATTTAAAATTAGTAAAAGTTAAAGTATGGCCTGTTGATTGGGTAGGGCCCTTAATATTCGGGTGTTTACCCAGCATCTCCTGATCCATAATGAGATGCGCAACCTCAGGTTTAGAGGAGTCTCCCCCGTGCTAGTTAAAATCCCCCAATGAAAGAAAATTCTGTGATGACAGTACATACATGGTGATGTATTCTGTTAAACGATAATTAAACTCTTTTTTTAGTCCCGGGGGATTATATGCAGCTGCTACTTTCTAGCTGTTCTCTAAGGAAAACTAAATTTTAGAAATGCACAGTTCTACCCAATCTGCTATTAAGGTGTCAATAAATAAGACTTTAGCCATGCCTTGAAAGACGATGGCGATGCCAAATCCAGTTCTAACTTCTCTGTCAAGCATGAGTTTACGGTAATTCTCTGGGAGTGCTGAGGCAATATATGGAAGGGTAGTGGGGTTCAACCAGGTTTCCATGGAAAAACAGACCTCTGGTGACAAAGAAGAGGTGAGGTCCCATAGTTCTGTTTCATGTTTTGGTAAAGATCTCACATTGCGGAAGAAGCTGTTGGGGTTAGATAAAAAAAATAGGGGAAATAAGAGATATGAGATAGCCCTGGATGACCTTTGTGTTGTATCCTCACCCGGACAATTGGTGTAATCTGCAAGACCTGCTACATGTGTTTTAACTCTAGGTTTATCACAAGTGCAGGTAAAGTTGCAAACTGTACAGGCCATAGGACTTTCTAAACAATTCAGGAAACGGCTAGTGCAGTATATAGCCTGAGCAGTAAGAGACATAAACATGTCTCCAAGATGGTGTAAAGCCATAGAAGAATAGCATATTCTAGAGGGGTGACTGACCTCTATAGTAAAAGGTGCAGGGGCCTTTGCAAAATTCAGGTGCAGACTGACGTTGACGGGCTTGCCTTTGGTGCAGCGCACCTGCTGCACACGTCCATGTTCGCATCAGCTTTATGTAGTGTGCCCTGATAACAACTAGGCTGCAAGTGTTCCAAAAAAGTGGTTTTGGCAAGCGTCAACTGGCAACCAGGAAGTGGGGCAACTAAATAATGTTCTCTCCACTACAATCTTTTGGACAACGCTGTGAACCAGAACGCATGCAGTGCAAGTTAAAACCATTAAAACACCTAATTAAATAACATAGGCTTTAACTTTAAAAACAATAGGAGAAATGTTAGTTCTGCTTCACTGCTTGCGTGTGACTGCAGCGTGTCAGATAATGTTGTATTCGGATATATTACATACAATATATAGGGTTGGGGTGAGGACAAGAAAAGTATTCTGTCCAAGTGAAGCGTTAGATCATGGACCAGGAGTAAAAACAAAATTCCCTGACTCCGGTGTAGATCTTTTGCTTACTATCTACCAACCCCCAGTTCATCATCGAGGTGCTCAGGTCATGAGCTGTGCTGTCCTCATTAAATCCCGGTACTGGACTGCGGAAAGGATCCAGGTAAATGTCTAGGACACATTTATAGTCTCTACCCAGGATCAATGGAACATGCAACCAGGGAGCAAGCCATGGAGCAAGTCTTGTGAGTGCAATGTAGTATTCAGTTTGGTCAGTATTGGGCATTTAAATGCCGTCTAAATTATTATATTAGTTCTATCTAATCTATGATTAATTATTAGGAATCTGACTTCATTGTCAGTGTGGCAATCAAAGGAACTCCATGTCAGGCCAACTTGCCTGTCTCAGGGCCTGCATGTTTTTTTCCCTAAAGAAACTCAATGTGGCTATCGCTACTTTCCAAGAAGGAGTGAACCTTAAAGCATTTGGGGGGCAGTGCCCATTCCACATATGTTCTAGGTCAGGAATTAATACCTATTTTCTCTAGTTATTAGTGAATTATGTGGTTGAAGCCAGGCCTCCCCATAGGTTGCCTTGAAAGACTGATCTCCCCTCTGCAGTGTCAGCATTGATTGGTTATAATAGTATTATTATAACTAGAGTAATTGAAATGTCAAAATTATTCTTGAATAAAAAACAAATACCTCTTATACACTCCTTTGCTTTTTAAATGATAGTGACTATATTAATCTTGGGTTGTGGCTGCATTAGAACTTTAGTTCAATGGTCTACATCATACAAAGTCAATAGACGACTCCAGTTGTCCTATCTGATGAACAGTCTTCAAACCTATGAGCAGCCACTTATTGACATAGGATGTGGAGTCCAGTGAAGTAGTCTGCAGGTGTCTGAGTAAATATACTGATTTCAATCAGCTACATATATTAAAGTGATGTTTCTATAAGAAACCACTTAACACACCACAATGAAACTTTATATTGCATTTCAATACTCCACAGATGAAGTATCAAGAATATTTACCAGTCTCCACCATATCTGTTACTTGTGACATATCTGTTATTTGTGACACATTATCCAAATACTGTGGGCCTCACACTCAGAATTGGGTAATTACCAGGAGGAAATACTACCCAAGGAAATACCAAATCTATTGGGTTTGCTTTTTCATGTATTGACCACAAATAACTTACCTCCCCCTTTACCATGAGTTGGTGTCCTTTGTACAGTTCACCTAGTACTTAGGGTCTGAACTCAATGTCAAAATCGATGGGCGTTGTACTTGGAAAATAAAACATCTTCCTTCGTATTGTTACAATACAAACTATGGGGCTTATTACTATGCCAGTCGAATGAGCATCCGACCTACATAATTTCCCCGGAAAAGGGCTACATCACCAGCTGCAATGGTAAAGGGTATGTTTCTAAATATCTATGCACTGTATGCCAGGCATCATGAGGTGCCTCTCAGGCCACACAATGGATGCCTAGGGGGACGGGGTCCCTGCTAGGTGCCCCTAAAGTCCCTTTCCAACAGCCTTTCCATGTCAGAAAGACAGACATGGAAAAGCTGTTGGATTGGGACACCCTAATCCCTACGGTGGTGCCTCCGCAGGCACTGCCTCCATTGTAGGGATTAGTACTCCAACCGATGCCCTGACGTCCTTGTAACTGTTGGAGGGGGTGGTTGATTCCTCTGACGATATCGCTCTGACAGCCGGCATCGTAATCCAGTGGTAGGTCCTATGCCTTGGATGTCAGATGGACCGCTACCGACAGCCTGACATCCTAGGTGACAGCCTAATAAGGCCCTATGTCTGCAATGACTGCCTACAGAGGGCAGATGCTGAGAAATTCTGCAATAGCTTTCATTAATTTACGTTCTGTAGAAACAAGTGTTCGGTGCCAATCCCACAGCAGCATTTATTTATTTAGCAAATAGAGATACATTTCAAGAGGTGCTTATTTTCTGACATTATTATGTTACAGTATTCAGTACGCAAAGTATGTCCCCTTATACCTGGATTCACATTGATGAACAGTTTTGGAGAGTTTTTGAAAGCATTGTAGAGACATTTTTTGAGAAGGTCAATATTTGGAGAGTCAGACTGCAATTTTAAAATACATTTGATAGAAGCTTAAGAACCGTTGTAATAAAGATAGTACAGAGATGAAATGTAGTCTTCTAGAAAGTATTTGGTATAGTTGGTAGAAGCCTATGAAAATACGGGGACATATATGGTGACATTTACTTGTGGAGCATGGCTTATGGAGTGTGACACTGATAAGCGTGGCTCAAATCCACCTGAGCGACTTACCTCACTCATCTATCATTCTCATATAATAAGCCAGCCGGACAGTGGAGAAGAATTAGAAATATATTTATTAGGACATAAGATTCATCTGCAGATGGGCCCCGTCAGGTCTAAACCCCAGGGAGTGCGCCGAGAGGACTGACCCATCCCATCATGACAATACATTATAACATAGCATGGCAGGGTAAGGACACGCCCAGACTGGAAAAGTACTGGGCTCAGCAGAGGGCGAACAATAGCCTCACACAAGAAGCATCTGCACCTGCAAAAGCAACATTTTCTCTCAAGGCCACGGAGCCGAGACTCGGCTTCTCCAGAGCATGGAAACATTTCTGCAAGAAAAATACCCAAGGCGAGAGATGCTGAAACCAGGGATTTTCTGCTCATAAGGGAGGGGGGGAAACTGTACCATGAGACATTGGAGCTGCAGAGCAAATGTCAGCATCAGAAGTCTCTCTGCCATAGACAAGCCTCTCTCTCTTATGAGAGAAGTTGAAGCTTGCATATTACAAAAATAGCTCAGTGGGTTGCAGCACATGAATAATAAGCTGTAACTGCGTATTGGTTAGACGCATTAGGCTAACATATTCATAACATCATTAGAACATTCTGCAACAGGAAAATGACTATCTATCAACACCCACTTAATAAATGTATTCTTAGCTTACAAGTTGGATCTGAGGTCCCTGAATTCTGTCTGCAATGCCTGTTTTGGTTTTCCTCATTGCCCTGTTTCAAAAGGTTTTACCGTATTCAATTTTGGGTTCAGGAACTTAAAGATACTTAGTTACTGAGCTACAAAAAAAGTAGTACATCTAAAGTCCCAGAAGTATTCCTTGAACAGGTGCAAAAGTTACTACTTGTTGTAATTCACAAACATTGACAGAAGTAGGCTTGCAAAACTGCGCCAATCTCAGGTTTCAAGGCGTACTGTTGGCAATACCATGTGACACATTGGTCCTACGATATTTTTGGATCTTACTTTTTCTAAAATGCAGATTGTACAACTAGTATATTTTCTCATTTGAAAGGTCACTTTGCAGTTGTATTTTTTTTCTCCAATGGGTAAATATTTTTCCACATGCAGAATCCTCTTTCCCTGCTCCCCACAGCATTTTGGGGTGATTCTTCTGACCCTGAAAGGGGGTTTACTCGAGTTATGCGATTCCACAGTCATGACTTTTTCCACATAATTATGGACTTGTCATATTTTCCACGCAATACATCATCTGCTGAATAATCTGCATATTTTAGCAAAAAAATTATGTTCCTAAAAATATGGTTATGAGGGGGTCGCACAGAATCTAAGGCCCTTTGCAAGGGTTAACTGGTCATCTTTTGGTTGCTTTTGTCTGTTTTTGGTTGTTAAACTGATCATAAAGAGGCGAAATATGTCCCCAGATAGTATTCTTATGTTTAAGAATCACAAAATAATGAAGCAATAGTATCACAAAATGTGTCACATTATGCTGCAGAATCACAAAATCTCAAGGCAGATCATGGTTGATAAACCAACTCCACACCCAATCAATCAATCAATCAATCAATCAATCAATCAATCAATCAATCAGTCAATCAGTCTATCAGTCAATCAATCTGCATTTGTATTATGCAGCACTGTTACCCCTAGGGGTATCTGGGCGCTGAAGGTGCCTTGTCTCCTTCATTAAGCCCAGTCTTTCAGAAGTCTGCCAGGGAAGGTTCTGTTCACAGGTGGAGGGGCAGGTCGTTCCAGGTGTTGGTGGCGATGTAGGAGGAGTGGCTGTGACGGATGCGGGGAAGTGTGCACAGGCAAGAGAGGAGGAGCGCAAGTGTTCTGCGGGTAGATGGAAGTACAGTTGATGGTTGATGTAAGATGGTCCTTGATCGTGTAGAGCTTTGTAGCAGTGCGTGAGGATCTTGAACTGTCATCTCTTCTGGAAGCGGAGGCAGTGGGCGTCTCTATGGTGGGTGGTGATGCAGGTCTGTTTGGGGAGGTCCGGGATGAGTTTGACTGCAGCATTCTGTATGGTCTGAAGTCTTCGGTGGAGCTGGGTGGAGATACTGGGGTAGAAGGGCATTGCTGTAGTCAAGGCGGCTGGTGACGAGGGCCTGGGTTACGGGCTTTCTGGTGTTGACTGGGATCCATCTGAAGTTTAAACAGAGCATGCAAAGGGTGTGGAAGCAGGAGGAGGCAACTAAGTTGACTTGTTTCATGGTCAATTCTCTGTCGAGGGTGATGTCTAGGTTGCATGCATGGTCTGTTGGCGTGAGTGCTGGTCCGAGTTCTGCTGGCAACCTGCTGTGGTCACAAACGGAAGTGTTCTTCACAAAGATGCAAGAGGTTTTATACTGCATAATTGAACAGAGTTTTGTTGTATAGTTATGTGGTGGTAAATGCTAAGCATCCTTCGGTGCATACTTGATATACATACACTTTTGGCCATAAACTTGGCTTTTTGGGCCCACAGTGTCAATATATGACAGATATATTACCGGATTTACAGTGTAAATATCAATTGCTCTAATTTGTTTTTTTATTTTGGGAGATGGAGTACAACATAGAAATCAAGACAAAAGAACAAATAATCCCTGTGGTATTTTGTTCTTGATATTGCAGCGCTAGACTGAGAGCCAGCAACAGCCCTGAAAAGTGTTTTAATCCGAGTGCCTTATTGCATCGAGCAAGCCCAGCAAGACAGTCCGCCCCTCTCCAGGAGGTTTGGGGGTTTGGGGGTTAACAATTGATTTGACAACACAATTCCCAAACATATTTAATGGATAAAATGCCATGTTTCTGATTTTCAAAGTCAGAAAGCTGCATTTACAGATTTCCTACCTCTAATCGGTGCTGTACCCCCGGGTCATCTCACCCCGCTACAATGCCACCCAACACTCTTAGTTGGGAAATTTTAGATTCTCCCCTCCCCCTTTAAACCCTCCAAACCTCACTAACTAAGCTACAAGACTTTTGTTAGGTTTTCAACTTATGAGGTGAATACAGTATTCCCATTCATGTCTACACACCTCGTAATTTTTATCATAAATATGACAGTCATACAGGTTTTATAGGCTATGCAATACATTTTCACACTAAAAAGTATTCACTGAAATGTCTGTCTTGATTCTAGAGCTTTTTGCGAACTTTTACAGAAAATGCTGAAATTTGCCAGAACAGGTATTTACTAAAACTTGTATTCTGGCTAAAGAGTATTGATGGGCCTTTGTAATTTTGCCCAGAAAAAAACATATTTTTTGGCCATAATGACCTATGGGAGACAAAAACGGATAACTCCAGAAAATGTTATGGTTTCCCCAAACCGTATACACTATTAATGATGCGAATGAATTTAGCAACAGTTTTCTGGAAAAAAAGTCACATATTTGCCAAAATAGAGCTCAAGGGAAATCATTATTGGAGGGGATTTTAATGTCCTCATCAATTTAAACTTGGACTCAACTACTCAACCAAGAAAGCAGCCTAAACCAAAATCTCTGAAAACTATCATTAACTATAAAACAACGCTAGACCTCTGTGATCCATGGCGTACACGTTACCTGGCAAAAAAAGAATTCACATGTTGGTCAGGGAGATTTAAGTCCTCTTCTCGGATTGATTTTTTTCTGGCTTCCAGACAACTTAACTTGTATCAGCAGAGGACTCTTCATAATGGGTTCTCCGATCACGCAATGTTAGTTATTGAGTTTGTTTTAGGAAAAAATATAAATACTCCTAAACGTTGGGTGTTCAATAAACAATATCTGAATGATGAAGCATGGGTTGACTCTCTGAAATTAGAGATTAGAGATTTCATCTCCCGCAATATTGAGTCAGCCCCACTCAATATTGTCTGGGATGCTTTAAAGGCTTTTATCCGCGGAGTCGTTATAGGTAAGGATGCAGCCTTACTTAAAGCAGCTAGATCTAAGAAGAACTCGCTGGAACAAAGAGTACAAGTGTTAAGTAATTTAAGGCAGTTGAATCCCTCAAGTAGCATTCAACATCAACTGGATGAAGCGAAACGGGAACTCAGTGCAAATTTCTATGCCCAAAGCGAGGAGATTTTCCGTAGACAATCCCAGAAAATATAAGAAGAAAGTAATTTTACCGGGAAGTCTTTAGCCTGGCAGGTCAGAGAGCAAGCTGCTGCTAATTTGATCAGAGGTCTAAAGTGCCCAGCTACCCATATAGACACAGCAGATCCGGTTGAAATAGGGAAGATAATGCTTAGTCATTACAATAATATCTATAGTCAGCAACATAGCATAGACCAGCAAAAGTTAGCAGAAGTCTTACAAAAGTATGCATTACCCTCTCTTTCTCAAATTGAACAATTGACAATGGCAAGACCATTTTCCATGGAAGAAATAGAATTGGTTGTTAAGGAGCTCCCAAATGGCAAGGCTTGTGGCCCAGATGGCCTGCCTGCGGAGTTTTTTAAAGTTTTTTTTGCGCTTTTTCCGATATTCTCTTACAAATATTGAATTCTATGTTGGAGGGCGGCCCGATACCAGATTCCTTTCGGGAGGGTACTGTGGTGAGTTTTCTGAAGAAGGGGAAAGATGCCAAAGGTCCAAACTCTTATCGACCCATCACCTTATTAAATTCCGATTATAAAATCGCCACAAAACTACTATCAATACGTTTTAATCAAATTTCAACAGATTTGATCCACCCAGATCAGAATGGTTTCATTGCAGGCAGGCAATTGATCACACATACTCATTATTTGATTGAAGCTTTAGATTATTTTGAGACACGAGGGATTTCAGCGTTAATTTTGTTATTAGACGCAGGAAAAGCTTTTGATTTGGTGGTTTGGGAGACACTTTTTATTATTTTGGAGCATTTTGGTATTCCAGGCAAAATTATAACTTTAATTTGAAATCTTTACACCGGTGCCAAAGCTAATGTTATCATAAACATGGTAATGGCTGGGTCAGTTTTAGTCAAGCGTGGCACGAGGCAAGGCTGCCCACTATCGCAAGTTCTTTTTGAGTTTTTTATTGAACCCTTGGCAGTCGCAATGAGGAATTGTGCGGATATTCTTCCCCCGGTTCCTTCAATGGCTAAGATCAAACTATACGCAGATGACATTATGCTTCTTATTCAACCCGAATTACGATCGCAAGCGAAAGTACTCCAGATTTTTGAGGAATTTGAAGCCCTGGGGGGGATACCGTATTATTAAAAAGAAAACGGAAATTTTGGTATGTGGGGGTAGAGACCCAGAATTGCATCCTGATATAAGTAGCTGCATTAATACTAAGCCTAAAAGATACCTTGGTGTTTTTTTCAGTATCAGTTAAAGACCTATACAGGCTTAATTTTGATCCCCTTCTTCAAAAGATTCGAGCAATGTTTGCCCGGTGGAATTCACAGCCATTGACGATTCTGGGTCGGGTCGCCCTGATAAAAATGTCCGTTCTTCCTTTATTCAATTTTCTGTTCTCCACTATTTCATGTTTTTTGCCAGTTTTTTTTTTTCTAGGGTAGAATCTTTGTTTTCGGCTTTTATTTGGGCAAAGAAGACACCCCGCATCGCAATAGGTACTCTTTATGAGGAGTTGGATCAAGGAGGTCTCTCTCTACCAAATCTTAGGGATTACTATAATGCATATTTCGCACAGTATTTATCGAGATTCAAAAGACAAACCCAAAGTAAAAATGTATTTATAAACTTTTTTTTCGAGTTAATCTGCATCGAAAGTCAGATACTCCCCCCCCCCCCTTGCAGGTACTTAAATCTCCCAAATTAGTTCGCTATAAGACACTGTTATGGTTCTTTAAAAAACGGTACGCTATGTTTAAAAGATATTCACTTTACTTCTATTAACTCAACAACTTTATTGGCTAGCATATTTCCGTTAATGGGGATCAAAAAAGAGTCACAGATAGCGGAAAATTGGGCCAGGGCAGGATTTATCAAAGTAACCGTTTTTATGAGAATTGGATCATGGATAACCCCGATAGAAATGGCACATTTAATCCACAGGAATTTTATGTTGTTAGGGTCATATAATATGGTTTATAAATTTCTGGTGCAATTGAATGCCATACAGCTCAATCAAACAAGCCAATTTGTTAATGACCTTTTCGTGAAAGCACTTGTTAGGAAACCTGGGGACTGGAAGCGTTGCTTAGCGCAGAGTAGGGAGATGGATTAGAGTCAAAAAGCAATCTAAAAATGGCAGGAACAGGAAAACCATGTACTATCTTTGAATACCTGGATGACTATTAACAAATTTAACTTCAGCACGGTGCGGGGAGCCAACTGGCGTAGAATGTTATTCTTTGGTAAATGGTTGTTGTACCGTACACCTGCGGTTATTTCTAAAATGTATGTAAATCATCCATCAAATTGTTTTAGATGTCTACACCATGCTCTGGCTAATTGGCCCCATGTAATGGTTCACTGTACTAGAATCAGAGTATTTTGGGATGAAATATTTGCTTTCTTTCAAACTCATTATAATATCATGATTTCTCTGAACGTAAAATTGATGCTTTATGGTTTTGACTCGGATCTCAAGCTCTCCGATAAGCTAGCTAAATTAGTGTATATTGCAATGGCAGTAGCCAAATCTTTGTTATTACAGCAATGGCGGTCAGATCCCATCCATGCAGGTATGGTTAAAGAAAATGAGGAGAGTTAAGAAAAGTGTACAAATGTATGCATTGCGGGTAGGGGGATTAAGAAAATGTAATACAATTTGGTGATCTTATTTTGATTCAATTTTAAACGGGATACTGAGGAGTGAAGTTAACTGTAATTATTTGTTGTATCTGAAGGTTTGACTTTGTTCTTGATTAATTTATTGTGTGTTGTTAATCAGCAATGTCACTAAAGGACTTCAATAAAAAAAAAAAGGGACATCATTTTGTCGTGTTGTGCTATAAAATACCCCCACAGTAATTGCCATATATATCGATATTCGTTCAGTCATTGCCATTTTAAAAGCTTAGGAATTCTGCATTTAATGTTGTCCCAAGTTTTATTTTTAAGAGACAGCAACAATAAAGATACGGGCAATTACCTCTACTCAAAACTGTAAAAATTAAGGACATTCCATTAATTTTATTTCTGCAGTCATAATATTTTTTTGTGGCTATAGGATTATAAATGCTTATGCAACGAACATACTTCAGGGCGCACTTGTTTTGCTTGAATGGGTCATTATATGTATCGATCACAGTATTAGAATAATCATTATAATTGGAACATGGTAAGAATAAAGGAACTTTACTGCTGCTGAGTTCTCCTCTAGTGTTGCGCTGACTTATCTTGTTTCATTCCAGGATGATACACCCGAACTGGATGAAGGCTTTGTTGTCAACATCACTGAAGTCTATCTAAGAAACTCTTCCCTGGCTGGAGGGCAGCCCAGTGTGAAGCGTCCTGGGGCAGAAGTTGTAGAAATTACAATTGAGGAGAACGATGACCCTAGAGGAGTAGTCCAGTTTAACGTTACTAAGGTTTGTCAGAAGATATAATATGAAAAAGCAATATAACAGTTTGAATCCAAATATATCAATATCTTTGAAAATTTGTGTTTGATTGGTTTTACCTTAAAAAGACTACAATGTGTTAAACAACTGTTGTACTGTTGTAGCTAAATCATAGGCAACAGGCGACCAGATGTATCTGTAGCCCTTCTAATGTACCTTAGTGATATTTGTGGAATACAAACATTGTAGTGAATAATGCTAAAAATTAAATTGAGGTATATTTTTCACTTCTTAGAACATAACGTATAATCATATTTTTCCCAATTAATGTAATATTGACAGCATCTGCATCGTGCCCCTACCACACCATTCACTGACACAGAGTATTTGTTCAGTTTTGTTAAGCATGCCTTGCTTCGGTAACTACTATGCAAAGTAATAATACCTCATTTTCATTTAACGCAGGTGATGAACTTAGTCTGTTAACCACATTTAAAACACAATATTAACTTAATTATTTCATTAATTCCATAACACACAAAATATATGTGTATAAAATTAGAATGTTTTTGTGAGATAGTACTTTTGTGAGAAACTAATTGAACCTGGTGCATTTTTATGGTTCCAGGGGGTAGGTGGTGCTATTGCTGGCTTTGAATTACCTTATCCACAGAACATACTACGGCTTCCAGTTATACGACACGGTGGCAGATTTGGGGTGATACATTTATTCTGGGAGGCCACACCTGCTACTGCTAGTCTGGAGGACTTCAGCCCATCCTCTGGAAATCTTACATTTACCGAAGGACAGGTAAGATAAATGTTTTTATCAATGCAATTTAAAAATCTTCATTCCTTGTTCTATATTAGTATTACTTTTTTCAAGCTATTACAGTTTGTCCATTGCTTCCATACATCATCTCAGGACTGCATGATTTTTTGTAAAGCATCCACCTTTATGGTAATGATGGAACAACAACGTTGGCAGTATTGGGTCCATAGTATGCACCCACCTCCAATGTTTTTGTTTGTGTGATCTCTCCATATGTGAGTCCGATGGGCTCATCTATTGTACATGTACCTGGGATGAGTAGTGTTGATTGTCAATGGTCACCCACAGTTTGTCAGTGGTCTCTCACAGCTGTAGGAGACCTACATTGTATGTGGTGTGTGCCCTATTTGTCAGGCTGTTTATCACAAAGTTGGGCTTATGTGCACAGCTCTATCATCTATTTTCTCAGTGCATCTTTTCTTTCCACCTTTTCTCAGTGATCCAGCTTCTTTAAACTGCTTCTTCAGCATGGTTCTGCTCTTCAGAGTTGCCTAGAGAATCACACCTTTCTACATCATCTCAAGACAAGACCTTGTTCATAGACAAAAAGTCATTTACTTTGTATACCTGGCTGGTGAACTTTACAAAAAACACTTCAATATTGATCATTTTTTTGCGTCTGGAGACAGACAGCTTTATCGGTCTGGCAAGACCAAGTGTTATAATTACACCCCCCATACAGTCACAGCACAAGTAGTAAACACCCTTTAAAACACTCAACACAGATATGCATAAACAAAGATAGGATGCACAGCCTGGTTCTTGCCAAGGCTAATGTTCTTGCAGTCAGCTGCTCAGCTAAACTGACAATGCATCCTAGTCGTTGGATATAACAGTGAAAGAAGTATTGCATACATTCCCACCACATCCATGTGTATGAGAACGTGGCTACAAATCAGGTACCTGCCCTCCTAGTGGACTGAGAGGAAAGATCCCAATGAGCCTGCCCTGGAGCCACCAGCTTGATGAGTGGGTACAGCCACCACTGCATATTCGGGTAGCCCGATGTCTGTAGGAGATAAGGTCCTCTTTCCTGCTGTGTGCCCCTTTGCCCCTGGTGTATGCCTCACCTTCTCAGCCATTCTCCCACTAACCACTGCACTTCGGATATGCCTTGTCTGTGAGCATGTTTAGGTGTTCCACTACAAATAGGCATTTAATTTTGTTTATCTGTCCATATACTATGGATGGAGTGGAAATTAAGTAAGGTATTTCATGTTGATGTCCTCACAGAATTGTGCTACAAATGCTTATAAGCTAACTTTGAATCTCCACTGTTCCTCAATGCACTGAGAGGACTATGTGCTTCCTATAATCCTGCAAGTAGGGGACTCTTGGCCAATCCCTTTCAGAGGTGTAGTCTGCACTTGCCAGTTTTGAGTTCAGCTCTTTTCAAAACTTGTAACCGAAAGGTATGTTAAGCCTAACCATGGCTGTTGGATATTTGCCCTCCCTGCAGGGTCCTCCCAGATGTTTTTCCTTTTATATTGAATCCCCTTTTGGTTGGCAGTAGAACTCTGTGCACTTTGTGCCTGATGACCAATGTTAAAGCATGTGTGCTCTCCCTATTAAAACATGGTAAAATTGGTATACTTCTAATTGGTACATTTAATTTGTTTATAAGTCCCTATTATATGGTATATCCTATAGCCAGGGCCTCCAAATCAAATGCTACTAGTGGGCTTCAGACTGTAGCTCCTTGGGTTATTCTTCCCAGAACTATTTTAAGACATTGGCCTAGTAGAATATTGCCCAATGTTCTCGACATCCAATGAGCATCCTCGTAAAGTGCATTCTGCCTCTTTTACAATTTTGTCTCTTTCTCTATTTAAACCTTTCCGCTGCTTGCTGCCTACCTCTAACTCTGTCCCACTCTCTTTCTATTTCTGCCCCACCAGACTCTAATTTTATATCTACATCTCTTAATGTGTTCACATATTTGTTGCTTTGTCTTTGCTTTCCCAACATGAGGTCATCCTAGTAACCTCTCTCTACTGTGTTAGTATTTCACCACAATTTTGTATCCTGTCTTTTCACCTCAACTCCTTCGTCTTGCCTTTGTCTCTACCTTTACCCTATTTCCAAATCACCTATCCCTACTTCTCCACTCTCTCTACCTCTCTGTCTGGTTGTACCTCTCCCCTCTACCTTATCAGTCTTAAATTCCCTGTACTTATCTGTACCTTACGTCATTACCTCGTCCTCTGTCTTACTACCTCTTTCTTGATCACGCTTTACCTCTCTTTCTCTGCCATACAAATCCTTCTTTCTCATGCATCTCTCCTTAATCATACCACTCTTCTACTTCCCTGCTCTTCATCTAGATATCTCTACATGACTATGTACTTAAACCATTTCTCTATCTCAACTCTTTCTACCTCACATCTTTCTACATCACTTCTCTCTTTCAAACAACTTATCTCTACTACACCTACCCATCTTTTTTTACCTCACTTCTCTTTCTATCTCTCTGTGCCTACCTCTACATCTTTACCTCTCTAGCTGTCTAGATTTTCTTTCTTTCTCACTCCTTTCTCTAAACGTCACTGCTCTGCTTCCATTTCACCTGCCTGGGTCTCACCCCTATTTATTTCAACTTTCTCAACATCTCCCCTCTCTTTGCCTCCTCAACTCTCTACCACACTCTTCATTTCTATGTACCTCATCTCTTTCTAAATGTCTTTCCTCTCTCTACCTCGCCATACATTTCCTCACTACTCTCCACCTCTCTTCTCACTAACTTAACTCTCTCCAATCCACTTTTCTCACTACCTAATCTCTCAATATACCACATTATTCATTCATTACCTTACTTGCCAGCTTCCACCTTATAACTTTCTACTTTCTCCCTAACCTCCCTCACAACTTTACTCTTTTCTTAATACCTTTCTCTACCTATAGCTCTTTTTTTTATCACTAACCCTTTCTCTTTGCCTTCTTTTCAATTTCAACCCACCCTCTTCACCTTACATCTATCACAACCTATCTCTACCCATCTCTGTGTCTTTACTGACCACTTTCTTTGCTTCTTTACTTTCTCTTTATCTCACCATGTCTCTCAACTGCTGCACCAACTTCACCCCTCTCTCTCATCTGTTTCTCTACTTAATATTTTCTCTCACCCTCTCATCGCTTTCTGTGCTTCACCCTTCTCCATTTACCATTCTCTCTGCCTCACTACTCTCTTTACCTGACTTGTTTTTCTGTTCCTTACTTCTTATTTTACTCCTGGATCATAACTTCTGTTGCTTGGCATTTCCTTACATCTCTCTAGTCTACCCATCTCTGTGTTCTGAATCTAGCTCTTTCTAACTCACCTTGCCTCTCTCGCAACGGCATCCCTATTGAACCCCAAACTCTCTCTCTTTACATTTAATCCGCTATACATCACTCTACCTCTTTTGCCCTACCTACTTCTTTCTATTTCGCCATTGCTTTCTTTCTTTTTATCCTGCATTTCTTTCTTTATCGTATGTCGCTCCCTTCCTTAGTGAGTATCTTTCGCCATTCTTCATCCTCACCTCTCTCACTATGCTGTATTCATTAGCTCTCTGTCATTCTGTCTCCCACTCTCTCCCATTTCATTACTCTGCTGAGCTGGATGCCTCTGTCTAGCAAGAGAAGTATACATATTGGAAGAGTTGAGGAAAAACAATTCAGGACAAGAACATGAAGAGATACATGTGTCATATTGCACCTAATGAATAGCGATAATCCTCAGAGCAGAGCTTTACCGCTTTTGCAGCAAGAATGCCACTGGTGAATGTGTGGCAGTGATAGCTACAGTTTCAAGCGCTATATCCGTATGTTTTATTTTAATGTTATATACTAGTATACCAAACATCCACAATGTCACCTGTACTGTGCATTTCTGAGAGTGGGAGAAAATAGCTGATTAGGCATTACATTTAAAGAACAATATTATGGCGAGAAAAAAAATCTAGATCCAAGCGCAAAAAGAAGTTACTTTATCAATACTTGTTCAAGCTGTCTTTTGGTACTGTTTGCCAGGTGGCTGTTGGGTAGCCTGGACTCTGATATGCTTTTGCAGGTCTGCATTTCTGAAAGCTTAACATATAACTGGGTATTTTTTGGAATCACCAGGGCTTGAATTATCTGAAAAGGAGTATTTAATTCACAGTTGTCCTGATCAAGCACCCATAAAATATGTCTTACCTCTTACTTAAAAACCCATAAGTCGTAACCCCTGTGCACATGCTAATCATGTTACTGACAGGACAGTACCTGCAACATGGCTAACCAGCTTGTGGGTGATGCTGCATGGTCATTGACTGTCATGACCACTGCATAAGTGGTGTTTGGTAGTGTTTATGTGTGCAACTCTGCTTGCATACAAGTGCCACAGCCCCATCATCTGGAACCTACAACGATATCACCAACGTTGGACACCACTTTAAGGGTGACATCCAGACTAATTTTAGAATAGAAAAAGGATGGTACACAGGAGAGGAGATAAAGCAAAAGACAAGTACTGAAATCAGAAAGCAACTAGCTACAAGCTGCTAAGACCTGGAACCTAAAATAGCCCCTCAAATTCTGCCAAGGACCGACATTTAAAAATTACTGAAAAATCCACAACGGGGTTGAAGTATGCTAACAATACAAAATGTTGAGTAAAGGGCATAGCTTCATGGGGGGGGGTTGCGTTGTGACACCCCCAAAACAAATGCATTCTGGGCTTGGTACCGGGTCTGGGGGCCCTGAGTATATTCTGCTATCTCTGTGTCAGTATTTCATGTCCTGAGACAATAATGAAAGACAAAACAATGACCTTTGGTGAAAATGGGGAAGACAAAGAAAGACAGAGTCAGAGATACCCATCTGGTAGCTGAATTTTAAAATATGAAAGCAGATAACCTAGAACCAATATGACTTCCCTGCTTGTTCTAACTGTGTTATCCTAAGCACATATTTTATTTCACAGATCCTCCTTTTTACTTTATTATCACATATGAGCTCACTTTTAAATACTTGAGTTCAGGATAAGTGGTATACATGGCCCTTTTATATTTCATTTAATTGATTGTAATGTTGCCTTATTTATAATAAGAATCTAAGCCACGTTTAGGGTTGACATAGTCACTGACTTGTCTTTTAGTTCACTCATGGCATTGCCATTGAGGTGCGAGACATGGATAATTCTTAAACCAATCACTCTCAGTAACTGTCTAAATATGCAGTGATATAATCTGATGCTCTACAGTGAAATACTTCCACATAATAAAGAGAGATTGTATCATATTATTGCATTATATTGGCTGCACAATATGCATGCCAAACATTTTCATAGCTTGCCTCATGCACTGGCTCTTAGAGCAGACCCATCGCTTGTCTCACCCTAAAAATCTGTCTGCACCCCCATCTCTATTTCCGACTCTGGCTTAGTACATGGGGCCATCAATAACTTGATAAAATGATTTGTAAAATTCGAGGAATTAAAACATGGAGGCCCGCCCACATGTACTGATCTGACAACCCTACCATCAAGGCTTCTTGGAGCAGAGTAGAAGAAGAGTGCGTACAGGAAAAATACATTTAAAATAAGTGAGCTCATGTCAGGGACTCCAAGCCTTCTGTTGCACAAGCCTTCAGTCATGAGTTCCCAGGGATAACTAAAAAGCTTAGGTGGGAAGGGCTGTGGCATTGCTTTGGCAGGGGTGTTTGGGGTGTGACACCTCTCAAAAGGATTCTTGGTTTGAAAGTTGGGTCTGGGAGCCCTGATTCAGTTCTGCTATGTCTATGTTGTTTATTCACATCATTCTAATTTCACTAAAATGTTTTTTGGGATCTGTGTTAGACCTGTCAGCCAAAGGGTGGTCTCCCCCCAAACTTTCTGCCTTATTCGTAATTTATTTGCTGATCTCGTTTTAGTTGGCATTAGGACTCTGTGCTCTTTAAACCGCTGAGCCAGCACTAAAGTGCTTGTGCTTTCTCCTTTAAATATGGTAATGCTGGCTTACACCCAATTGGCACATTTAGTTTACTTGTAAGTCCCTATTCAAGTTTTTAATACATGTACACAGGGCCTGTAAGTTAATGCTACTGGTGGGACTGCAGTGTTGCTGGGTGTGGCCCTTTTTGCAGGGTTATTCCCAAGTTTTTTACCTTCCTCCCCCTAATTTCTGACCCTATTTTTGTTTGCTTTAGGACTCTCCGCACTTTACCACTGCTAATCAGTGCTGAAGTGCCTGTGCTCTCTACTGGTATGATTGGATTACACCTGATTGGCATATTTAATTTACTAGTAACCCCTTTTAAAGTGGTATCCCATATACCAAGAGACTGTAAATTAAATGCTACTAGTGGGCCTGCAGCGCCGATTTCACCACCCACAGAAGTAGCCTTTCTGACCTGTCTCAAGCCTGCATGAACAGTTTACTGCCACATAGACTTGGCAGTTAAAACCATTTACCAATCCTTAAACTCCCCTTTTCCTACATATAGGTGACCCCCAAGATGGATCGTAGGAAGCCTTATGAGCAGGGTGCTGTGTAAGTGAAAGGTAGGACATGAGCCTTTATTGTGTGGCATGTCCTTTAAGTGACAAACAGCTTATTTTGTTTATCACTGCTGTGAGGCCTACTCTTCTCATATGCTAGCATTGGGAATTCCCTTATATATTTTGAAGAGGTAATTCCTGATCTGAAAAGAGTAGCCTTGCCATGTTTGGTATGTTCAGAATGGTATTGACACATCCTGTTTACTGGTATAGTTGGATTTCACATTACTATTTTGGAAATGCCATTTCAGGAAAGTGGGCATTTCTCTCTGCTTATGACTCTTTGTGCTTTGCAACCTGACTCCAATTCACTTCTGGTCCTGGGTGACAGTTACACTTTGTGCACGCTTCCCGCACAGCCACAATTCAGGAAGCGCTTGATGTGTCAGCAGATACATCTGCATTCATCTGCATCCTGATAGTCTTCTTGGGAGGGGAGAGAGGGAGGTGGTTCGAAGCTACACCTGAATAGGTTGTGGCCAGCCCTCACACAAACGGCTGATTAAAACGCTACAGACATCTGGAGCCAGGGATGGGTTGAAAGGGGGTGTTGTGCACTTCTAAGGTTTCCTTTGAAGTTCACCCAGGTGAAATACATTTTGGGTATACGGAAAGGGGCTCTGACCCCACATTTTAAGAGCACTCTTGGGAATTGGGACCGAACCTCTGTCAGAAGGATTGCTGCACAGAACAAAGTACTCATCTGGACTGCTCTTCTTTTGTTGCCCTGCTACCTGCTGGGTGGCCTAAAAACTCACAGGATTGTTTTTCTGCTTGTTGCCCTGATGCCAGCTGCTCCCTTTTTGGGTGCACTCAAGAACCACCCTAGAGTTTATTGGGTTCATTCGGCTGGCCCCTTCATGCCTATCAAGTGCCTCAGAGGAGTCCCAGCAAGTTGAGAGCGTTGTTTCCTACTTGCAGCTTCTCTGGTGCCAGCTCGTGTTGTAGCACTCCATATTTACTAGAATCCGTGCATGTGGGGCACTCCGCTGTTTCCTTATGATCAGCTCGTGGTGAGCATTTTATAGCCAGAAACTTGGCTGTGCCCCTGTGTGTGTTCACATACTTTCTGGGCTCTTCACTGTCCTAGGGCCCGTGTGGTACAGCGTGAGTCATTTGACTCGCAAAAACAGCTTCGCGGCTGTAGCAGAGTCCTGAGTTCCAACTTAGCATGGTGCACCAGATTGCTGCCTGCCCCGTCAGATGGCTGCTGGACAACTAGATGCACCGCCAACGATCCTGAGGGGATTTCTTGCTGTGCCCTCACAGTCGAAGGTCAGGATCAGACCTCACAAGTCAGCGCATCACCTCCGTGGCCCCCCCTCGAGGCTCTGCACTGGCCATCTCCGGGCGAGACTGTAGGTCACCAAAAGGGAGCACACCTGCTCTGTAGCCTAGGAAAGTTTTCAGTCGCCCGCACTACTCCAGTCACCTCTCATGCAAAGCATTATAATGTATATCATTTTTGCCTTGCTTAGATCAACAAGTACTATATAAGTAACTGCCTTGCATGCATGGTACTTGTGGTTTGTGTATCTCCTTATAATCCACTGCTTACTTGATGTCATGGTGTACATCATTTGTAATTCTTGAATTGTCAGGATAATGGGTACTGACTCAGGATTGGCATATAATGCACAGTTTTCATGATTAGGATGTTTCGGTCTATGTTTATGTGCAATACAGAAACGTATTTTTATATAATGCTATGTGGAGTCTCTTTTTGTTGTGTATTTATTGTGTCACTGCTGTGAGTGTGTTGCGCAAAAGCTTTACACATTGCCTATGCGATAAGATTGATTGCTCTGGCAAAGCTACCAAGGTGGTGAGCAGGGGTTATCTTGGATGTGTAACTCCCTTACACTGACTAGAGTGATGGGTTCTGTCTGGCTTAGGTGCATACCCTAGCCAACCAGAAACTCCATTTCTAACAAGCACTGATTGTGCCGTCCACTTATGTAGCCCTTTAAACATATGTCAGACCTGCCATTGCAGCCTATGTGTGCAGTTTTAAACTGTCATTTCGACCTGCCAAAATAAACCTTTTGCCAATCCTAAATCTTCCTTTTTAACACACATACGTTACCCTTGGGGGTAGGCGCATATCAGCCCAAAGGGCTGGGCGCAGTGTATTTAAAAGTTTGGACATGTACTTAAACTTTTAAATGTCCTGGTGGTGAAACACAGTTGAATTTATTTTCATTACTGAATGGCCTACCTCTACAATAGGATAACATTGGGTTAACTTATTACATTTATTAAGTGACACATTTCAATTGGGGACAAGTAGTAATGTCAAGTTTGTGTCAAAAGAATTGAAAGTTAAAACCATATTGATTAGTATAGTCAATTTTTATTTGATATTTGATATTTGAAGGGGTATTTATAGAGCGCAGCGTTCGCTCCGGAAGGAGCATCATGGCGCTGAAAGTCCTTGAGGCCATGTCGAGGAGTGGTAGGTGGGAGGCTAGATGGAGGCTTTCGTCCAGTCGTCGGAGAGGTTAAAAATCCATGTCTTGAGAAGTTTTCTAAAAGGCTTCTCTAGGGTCTGGAGTCTTAGGTGTTTGGGCATGTTATTCCAGGCTTTGATAGCCAGGGAGCTTAGAGTTTTCCCTCCTTTGGACTTCAGGTTAAACCTGGGGGAGGACATGAGATTTTCATGGGCGGAGCGGAGGGAACGACTCGGGTTGTAGTGGGGGAAGCGTCTAGTGAGATAGATAGGACCCGTATTGTTGAAGGCCCGAAAGGCAACGATGAGAATCTTGAAAAGTATTCTCTTGTGCAGGGGAAGCCAGTGTAGGGTCTTTAGGGCTGCGGAGATTGAGGATTTGCGGGGTAATTTTAGGACGAGGCGGGCGGCAGTGTGTAGAACGCTTTGGAGTTTCGAAAGAGTGGACTTCTTGGTTCCAGCCAGGAGGCCGTTACAGTAGTCTATACGCGAGAGAATGAGGGCCACTGTTACCGTTTTTCTGGCCTCGAGGGGGAGAAAGTCAAAAAACTTTCTGAGGGATTTAATTATACCGAAGCATCTGCCAGCCACGGCCGTGGCATGTTTGTCAAAGGAAAGATCAGAGTCAAAAAGTACCCCGAGGTTTCTGGCTGTAGTGACGGTCTGGGGGGGGGGGCAACAGAGTTATCCGGCCACCAGAGGGCTGGACAGAAGAAAGTGTTGTTTCCAATAGGGAGGATCTCTGTTTTACTAGAGTTGCACCGAAGGTGGTTGGAGTCCATCCATTGGAAAACGGCGGTAAGGCAATTTTTGAGATTGAGCTCTGCATTGTTGGAGTTGTCATCTAGGGGGATGATCAACTGAGTATCGTCGGCATACGAGGTGACAGGTATGCCGAACGATTCAATCAGAGTGAGGAGAGGGATAAGGTAAATATTGAAAAGGAGGGGACTTAGGATGGACCCTTGAGGAACACCAGAGGAGACCTTTTTTCTTTAGATTGAAAAGGGCCCAGGGCGACAGTTTGGAACCTGTCGCTGAGAAAAGATCTAATCCATGATAGGGCTGAGTCAGAGATGCCAATATCTATTAGTCTGTTAATCAGGATGAAGTGGGATATGGTGTCGAACGCTGCCGTGAGGTCTAAAAGAATCAGAATGGCTTTCTTCCTCTGATCTTGCAACGTTTTGATGGTATCAGTCAATTCAATTAAGGCAGTTTCGGTTGAATGTTTAGGTCGGAACCCGGATTGCTGAGGGTGGAGTATGTTGTGGGTATCCAGGTAGGTTTTAAGTTCTTTATGGACTAATTGTTCAGTTATTTTTCCCAGAGCGGGGAGAAGGGTGATAGGACGGAGATTGGTCAAGTCCACGGGGGATTTATTAGCTTTTTTCATGAGTGGTTTGACAACACCTCTTTTCCATAGGCGAGGAACAGATCCAGAACTGAGAGACAGGTTGATAATGTCATTGATGGTAGGGTTTATCTCATCAATGATTTGGTGAAGAATCTTGGGGGGGCAGGGGTCTGAGGGAGAGCCAGATTTGCAGGATAGAATAGCATCTCTGGTTTGGGCCAGAGTGACCTGGGTGAAATTTTCAAGACTGCCAACTGTAGAGCAAGGTTGGTCGGGATGGGGGGGAGCATGGGGGGATTGGGGAGGGGGGAAGTTCTTTTGAATGGAGGCGATTTTTTCGTCAAAGTATTCTGAGATCTTGTCGCAAAGCTCTTGGGATGGGGGAATTTCATTTTGGAGAGTTTTGGGATGAGTGAAGGTCTTAACTATTGAGAATAGGGTTTTTTGTTTTTGACTGGCTTCATTGATGGCTTTTACGTAGAACGTTCTCTTGGCCGATTTGATACAGGAGAGGTAGTTTTTCCTCTGGAGTATATAGGCGCGGCGGTCGTCATGGTCATAGGTTCGACGCCAATTACGCTCAGCTTTCCTGCACAGTAGGTGTGCGGAGGCTAAGTCAGGTGTGAACCAGGGGGCATTGTTTTTAGTTTTCTTCTGAGTTCTATCAGGGTGATTGTTGAGGCTCCGTTTTGTGACTTCTTGTGTAATCCAATTGTGGAAGAGGTCGGCGTCCCTTTCAATATTTCCGGATAGAGAGGGGATGTGGGTTTGAAGAATGGGATTAAGGATAAGATTTTCCTGGACAATTTTCCAGTTGACAGAGTGATCGCGGTAAAGATTGGTTTTATTTATAGTATGAGGGCGGCTGCTAAAGATGTGGAATGGGATCAGGCTGTGATCAGTCCATATCTGGGGTATGGGGGGCAGGGTGATGAGAGAGGGGAGATTAGAGCAGACACCATCAAGGGTGTGGCCTAGTAAATGAGTAGGTGACGTGACACTTTGTAAAAGATGGAAGATTTCGAGTGACTGGTGGAAATTACTGGTTTGTGAGTCGGATGAGGACTCAAGGTGCAGATTAAAGTCCCCTAGAAGGGTAAAATGAGGGTAACGAAGTAGGAGGTGTCCCAGGGCGTCGTTAAGGGAGTCAAGGAATTTGGAAGCGTTACCAGGTGGACGGTAGATCAGACCACCTGAGAAGGAAAGGGATTGGCTGAGTTTAATGGAGAAGCCCATACCTTCTGTGTCCGTGAGTGGGTCTAGGCTGAAAGTGTGACAGTTGAAGGTGTTTTTAAGAATAATTGCAACACCTCCACCTCTTCCTTTCAATCTGTCTTGTCTGTGAAAGGAGTAACCTTGGGGGAGAGCAATGGCTATGTCAGGATTACTGTCTTCTGTGAGCCAGGTTTCGGTAATCATGAGACAGTCAAGGTCAGAATCTATGATAAGGTCATGAATATCTTGACTATGTTTACACAGAGACCGGGCATTTATCAGGCCACCTTTGAAGAATGGTAGCCGGTTCTTGGGTGGAGTAGAGTGGGCTGGGGCGATGGTAAGTGACCATTGGCATTGGGAGCAGCAGGTAAAGCCGACTACCCTTGAAAGGTCAAATTTGCAAGAGCAGTTGGGGGTACCTTGAAGTCGGAGGAGGTCACTGGATGAGTACCTGATATGTGAGGGGATTAGGGCAGGGTTTCCTGCGCTTAGCGCGGTCTTGGCGCGGACGGGCGCAGACGGGCTTGCCTTAGGCGCTCCCGCTGCGCTCGTCCGCTGCGCGTCCTGTGCAAGCACATATCAGGAGAAGGAAGGGAGCGTGGCCTGAAAGGGGGCGGAGTCAGCGCGCACGCCTGGGATGATGGCGGCAGCTGAGAAAGCGCGAGGTAGGGCGCGGCAGCTATCAAGATCAGCTGTGCGCTGAAGGCAGTGAAAGCGCTAAGGTGTGCGTTGTTTTTAAAAATACAATACAGTGACACCACACAGAAATAGAAAAATACAATTATTCCACAAGTTTTAAAAGCAATCGAGTACCTCCAGCTCCCGGCTTCCGCCTCAGGACTGGGTCAAGGGTTTTCTGTTCGCCGCTAGAAATCAGCGGGTTAAGTACAGCCAGCAGGGGGCGTGGCCTGAAAGGGGGCGGAGTCAGCGCGCACGCCAGGGATGGTGGCGGCAGCTGAGAAAGCGCGAGGTAGGGCGCAGCAGCTATCAAGATCAGCTGTGCGCTGAAGGCAGTGAAAGCGCTAAGGTGTGCGTTGTTTTTAAAAATACAATACAGTGACACCACACAGAAATAGAAAAATACAATTATTCCACAAGTTTTAAAAGCAATCGAGTACCTCCAGCTCCCGGCTTCCGCCTCAGCACTGGGTCAAGGGTTTTCTGTTCGCCGCTAGAAATCAGCGGGTTAAGTACAGCCAGCACGGGGCGTGGCCTGAAAGGGGGCGGAGTCAGCGCGCACGCCTGGGATGATGGCGGCAGCTGAGAAAGTGCGAGGTAGGGCGCCGCAGCTATCAAGATCAGCTGTGCGCTGAAGGCAGTGAAAGCGCTAAGGTGTGCGTTGTTTTTAAAAATACAATACAGTGACACCACACAGAAATAGAAAAATACAATTATTCCACAAGTTTTAAAAGCAATCGAGTACCTCCAGCTCCCGGCTTCCGCCTCAGGACTGGGTCAAGGGTTTTCTGTTCGCCGCTAGAAATCAGCGGGTTAAGTACAGCCAGCAGGGGGCGTGGCCTGATAGGGGGCAGAGTCAGCGCGCACGCCTGGGATGATGGCGGCAGCTGAGAAAGCGCGAGGTAGGGCGCGGCAGCTATCAAGATCAGCTGTGCGCTGAAGGCAGTGAAAGCAGTAAGGTGTGCGTTGTTTTTAAAAATACAATACAGTGACACCACACAGAAATAGAAAAATACAATTATTCCACAAGTTTTAAAAGCAATCGAGTACCTCCAGCTCCCGGCTTCCGCCTCAGGACTGGGTCAAGGGTTTTCTGTTCGCCGCTAGAAATCAGCGGGTTAAGTACAGCCAGCAGGGGGCGTGGCCTGAAAGGGGGCGGAGTCAGCGCGCACGCCTGGGATGATGGCGGCAGCTGAGAAAGCGCGAGGTAGGGCGCGGCAGCTATCAAGATCAGCTGTGCGCTGAAGGCAGTGAAAGCGCTAAGGTGTGCGTTGTTTTTAAAAATACAATACAGTGACACCACACAGAAATAGAAAAATACAATTATTCCACAAGTTTTAAAAGCAATCGAGTACCTCCAGCTCCCGGCTTCCGCCTCAGGACTGGGTCAAGGGTTTTCTGTTCGCCGCTAGAAATCAGCGGGTTAAGTACAGCCAGCAGGGGGCGTGGCCTGAAAGGGGGCGGAGTCAGCACGCACACGTCTGGGATGATGGCGGCAGCTGAGAAAGCGCGAGGTAGGGCGCGGCAGCTATCAAGATCAGCTGTGCGCTGAAGGCAGTGAAAGCGCTAAGGTGTGCGTTGTTTTTAAAAATACAATACAGTGACACCACACAGAAATAGAAAAATACAATTATTCCACAAGTTTTAAAAGCAATCGAGTACCTCCAGCTCCCGGCTTCCGCCTCAGGACTGGGTCAAGGGTTTTCTGTTCGCCGCTAGAAATCAGCGGGTTAAGTACAGCCAGCAGGGGGCGTGGCCTGAAAGGGGGCGGAGTCAGCGCGCACGCCTGGGATGATGGCGGCAGCTGAGAAAGCGCGAGGTAGGGCGCGGCAGCTATCAAGATCAGCTGTGCGCTGAAGGCAGTGAAAGCGCTAAGGTGTGCGTTGTTTTTAAAAATACAATACAGTGACACCACACAGAAATAGAAAAATACAATTATTCCACAAGTTTTAAAAGCAATCGAGTACCTCCAGCTCCCGGCTTCCGCCTCAGGACTGGGTCAAGGGTTTTCAGAATGCCAGAATTCTAAAAACGCCACTTTTAGAAAGTTGCTATTTTCTTGTTCCCTGCAAATCTGGTGCCTGCAGCCTTTATCCCGGGTCACATGACTGGGTGTAGCTGGCAGTAGATCTTTGTATATTGCTCCTGCCAGTGAGACAAATTAGCTTAGGTATTGGTAGAATGGGACGTCTCTGACTTGATGAGGAGGAGGAGATGCCACCTACCACACGCATATTACAAAAGCTCTGCTTGAGCACACTCACACAGAGTTTGACACTAGTCAATTGTGACCCCAGATAAGTGGGGGCCAAGGCTGGGAGGCTGGTAATTCCAAACACCTCTGTGTTGGAAACCTCCAGAACCTTTTCCTACTACAAAGTGGGCACCAGGTATAAATAATGGACCCTCAGATCCAACTTGTCAGTACATCTCTGGAACTGTGTAAGGCTCAGAAGGACTGCTGTGCTGCTCTGCAAGAAGGACTGCTGCCCTGCTGCCTGAATTAAAAGATTATACTGGCATCTTGAACCCAGGACCACCAGAGTGACTCCAAGAGCTAGTTGGCTGGTCTCCTGATGATAGCCTCAAGGACAGAGAAGACTCCAACCACCTTCAACCCTGCACCTGGACTGTGTCTGCAGTGAGTCTTACACCCCAAGTGGTTCTACCCCAGCCCTGGACCATTGGAAGTGGGCCAGATTGTGCTCTTCCAGCCCATCTGTGGTCTTCTAAGCAGAACCAACACAGTGTGACACATCCTCAATGCAGGCCTTTATATCATAAGCCCTGCGTCAAAGGCATCCTCGACGATGACGCAGGACTCGGCATCGTAGCCATGCAGCTTCTTCAGAGTGGCTGGGTCTGGACGTATCTTCCAAGCAAAATTGTGCATCGCAAGCCCCTCTTCAATGGCATCCTTCATGACAATGCAGGACCTCACATTGCAGAGTTCTTCAGAACTGCCCATGAATGATGCATCTTCGAAGCAGGATTTCGCAATGCTCCACAACCAGAATTTAAGGAACTCTTGTTCAGCAGGCCTAACTTAGTTGCTGTATCCAGTCCACTCTCCATTATAGTTGGCCTGAACTTGAGACTTTGTTCTAGTCCAGTGCAACCAATTAACCCCATTTGGCACTTCATGCTTCTAGGCACTATTTTTACTTAAAACTTTTAAATTGTATATCTCTGCTTTTAACAATTGGATTTTTGTCGTTTTGATCTCAAATTATTTATCACATTTTGCTCTATAATTCTAAATTGGTGTTGATTTTTTCCTGTGTTTTCACTTTATTACTGTTAGTAGTGCTGCATAAAAACTACACACATTGCCAGTTAAGTCTGACGGCTTTGTGCCAAGCCACCAAAGGGTTATTTTCCAGGCATACTACTGACAATAAAACACCCAAAAGTTGAAGTGATGAACGCTTGCAAATAGTCTAACCAGTGACAACTGCTTGGGGCAGCATTCCAACCCATCGTTTTTCACCCACTGTGCCACTCTAGTCAGATGCCTACCTAATGCAAATCAGTACTGACCCTGTTCCTCATGGAAACAGTCCATCTCAAAACAATTCCCCCCCCCACCACCACCATTCAGCTCACTGAATTTTTTGGTGGGAAATTTGAGGTTCACACCCCTTTTCTCATAGAGTGAGCTATGCCTCTGGTTGGAGTAGTGTGATAATACATTCTATATTGATACTCCGTTAGAGACAAATGCAATGAAGAGCATCCAGGTAGATCTCAGACATTTATCTGTCCATCTCTCTACATCCAAGACTCACTAGAAATAGAGATGATCCAAAAAAGTATATT